>NC_081289.1:113354909-113954909 GCF_030490865.1 Poecile atricapillus | reverse complement strand
AGTTAAACCAGCTGTAAATTACAGCCAGATCCCTGCAAAAGGCAGAGAGATAGCAAAAGATGAAAAAGGAAGGAATGTCCAGGGACACAGTACCTCACAGGCTCCAGGGCACTTGGCAAAAGGTTTGGCTTAGTTAATGGTCTTCTGTGTGACAAGCAACATATGGCTCTCACACTTAAAAAAAGTTTGTGAAAAAGCATCTCAGAGAAAGGAATACTAAACCTCAGGCAGCTACATTTGGTGCTTGGTGGAAAAGGGAGGCAAGAGCAGTATTTTACCTGGCAAGAGCTAAAACAAAACCAAAAATTCTTACTGGATCTGGAAATCGAAAATTACAGATAACGGGAATAGAATGTTATTGCAGTGGGCCATACAGTCCCACCTGGGGAGAAATCCTTCCAAGAGTCATAGAGTTGGCAGAAAAAAAACCTCTAATGCCATGGTGGGTTTCCTGGTAGACCCAGGTATAAAATGATTGTCTGCTTAGAGAAAGCATATGGCCACACTGCCTTTGTGAGCTGCTAAATACAATTTAGCAGAATTCGCAGTTTTCAACTGTCCATGTAAAGCTTGGACAGAAGAGAGGGCAGGAAGAGGAACCAAAAAGGCTGAAATGTATAGTTGCCTCTCTTTTCTACCCTCTTTCCTTAGCATCTGCTTTTGGCACTGTGGGAAGTGTGGCTGAGGATGGAAACCCTTCACAGATCCAATGCAGACTCATTATATTTTTGCAATCTTTTGGAAAATACTCTTTTAAGATGAGGATGAGAATGAGAATCAAAATCGCTTCCAATAATGACATTAATAACAGCAATTCAGTTTCTTTTTTATTAGGGTCGGTGTTTCTTCTGTTGTTGAAAGAGGAACTTCAGCCTGTGTCTCTTCTGAATAAGTCTTCTCATTTTTATGGAGATGTTTTACATCTTGAGATGTGGCTGCTAAGTCACATAAACATTGACCAGTTGCAGTAGTTATACAATACAGAAGTTAGGAACATTTTTATTCTCTGAAACAAAAATACTTGAAAAAAAACCCAAACGAACAAGCAAATGAAAAAAAACAAACAAACAAAAAAAAAAACCAGAAAAAACACCAGCCAACCAACCAACCAACAACAAAAAAACTGAAACACAAACAAACAAACAAAAACATGAAACCCCTGGAAAAAACAATACCACAAAGAAAAACAAAAAAAAAAAAAAAAAAAACAAAACAAAAAAGAAACCCCACAACAACACAAAAATCACGACTCGAGTAAATTGCAACTGTGTTATTTAAAACACTGCTCTTGTCAGCATTTAACTGATCATGCCTATTTTCAAGATCGTTTTAGGAAAAAAAACCTTTTTTTTCTCAATTTTTTGTTCATTTACATGCCTTTATTCTCCAAGCCCTAGTTAGTTTCAAAAAATATCTATTGAGGGTAATCACAAGCAAAATCAAACAGAAAATCGCTAAACTGGAACTAGAGAATGATACACTTTTGCACACTAACCTGAGTATCATTTCTTATCTCTCACCATTATTTGACCACGGTGAGGATAAATACATTTTCCAGAGCTGGTGACATTTGACTAAAACTCCTCCTAAACATGAAGGATTCAGGAAGCAAATGCAAGAGAAGATTCTTGGAATCTCAAGCCTTACACCACTCTTGTTCTCTGTTTTGTGGACACAGCCAGACTCAGTGGTAAATAGATTCCAGTACTAGTTCAGGGTAGTATTTTTACTGTAATAAATTCAAACAACCCCAATGTATGTAATAAGATTCAATGTTATTGCCTTAAGTATTCCTGATGGGTATCATAGGCCCGGCTCTGAATAACAGGTACTGTGCAAATACCTTGAAAACTCCAATCTCAAGCTACCTCAGAGACAACTAAGAAACTGCCACTGAAAATCTTGTTGTCCTGAAAATTTCTCTATGAAGACTGCAGTGGTCACTTTACCTTCTGAAGTCATAAATGAACAGTGAAATATCTGCCATTAAAAAAGCAACCATCTGTTGCAGACCTTGGAATGAATGTGTTTTACAAGATACCATAAATCCTGGTAGGCCCAATAACAACTTCTGTAAAAGCACTTCATTGGAGGGCTAAGCTCACTATATAGCACAGATTTCATCAACTGATGAACAAATCCAAACAAAATTACAGTGTTGTTGCATTGTTTCGTAGAGGCATGCAGTGAACAAAGCGAGAACTCCCACAGAGAGGGCAGTGATTCCCACCTTGCACTGGAATTGGGAAAATGTGTGTGAGAATAACGTCTCCCAGTTGTAATGAAAGAACAACACTGACAAGACTTCTTCCTCCTCTACCCTGCAGACCAGAAAGCACTGTATTAGCTAATCAGCAAGACCTCCAGCCTGAGGGAACTGAGGGAGCAAAATCTGCAAAATTACATTGCCAGTATTCCTGGATGACTGAACTTGACAGCTTAATATAGAATGGAATTATGATTAAAAGGAATGAAAGACCTATGGGTAAAAAAGTTGAAATCTGGCTAAACACAAGGCTTGTTGGCTATAAATTTTGTCTTCATATCAGATCCCAGGAAGTGTTAAGGCAAATGCAATGGCAGGAGGTCAGAAAACCATAAGCAGTCAAATGCTGCAAAGTCATTATCCTGAATTTTACTATGGCAAACTGGGTGCGTGTTTTTTCTTCAAAGCAAATTTCAAGTAAAATATACTGGTCAAAATCAGAAAGATTAATAACAGTGTAACTTTTAATCTCACCAGGGTGCACAGATTGAAAGCTCCTACAAATTGTTCATATACTGAGTATATATATTATATATATATATATATATATTCGTGAAACTATGATTGTGGACTTATTTCTTGCAATACCTTCCCAAACTAAAAGTGCAGCTAGGTCAATGAAACAAAGACCATAATGCAGCAATAGTAGTTTAGTATTTTGTCTCTGAAAAGCACCTATACAAGTCTGCCTTTTGAGTAGTGATCCCTAATATACTTCACCTCTAATATACCTCTAGTTGTAAGTGTAACATTCCCCAGGTCTTTCCATTCAAACCTGCATATATTTTGAATAACTATGAATTTGAATAATTACTAATTATAACTTTTTTTTCAAAATTTCTTAATAATCCTAGGAAAGGTCACAAGAATTGTTGCAGAGAATTCACACAAAGGTTAATAGCAAAGAGTGCATCACAGCAGAAAACTGTAGCTTTTTACTGAATGTGTGCTGAAGAAAGCCATTCCAGAGAAATTAAAAACAGTTTTTCAAACCACTCCTCCCAGTGGAGAAATTACTGGTATTCATGGGAAGACATTTCTTGATGTTCTTTCTGAATTTAAATGCAATTCCTAATTCCTCTACAGATTTTTTTGTAAAGTGACTTTTTCTGATCTTTGTATGAAAGAATGAAATAATTAAATCACACAGGCAGCAAAATATTGCTTACAAGCCTTCTATCTTATAAATAACCAGCCAGGTGCCTTGTGAATAGTTTCATTACTTGAATGATGCATCTCTGTTACTAATGGGTGAAGAGCAGTCAATTGAGCCATGGATAATAACTACAAGTCACAAAAGAAATTACAACCAGACTAACAATAAGTTACTTGCAATTGTGCTTTCATGCTTTAAATTCCAACATTATAGCCAGATCAGATATCCAAGTGGGAGAGGAAGCAGGATCATGAAATCCCAAGAATGCCACAGCAAAGGACAGGAGGCATGCTTGATATTCACAAGGAAAATTGGCAGTCAGTTGATTGCTACTCTGAATTTGTAGAGGCTGCCCAGAGAATAGATAAACTAAAGGATGAGGATTATCTATTAAAAACAAATAACACCAAACACAATTAGCCAAACAAAATATATCAGAGCTTCTGAAAGTCATCTAAATTAAGAACATTACTTTTAAATATATTTAAACAAGCACCACACATTGTAAAAGGCAGGTATATGAGCATATTCATTTCCACTGTTTCTCTCATAGAGTAACCCACAGAGGGGAAGACTTAAATACCTGGGATACCACTGAGACATACATGAAAAGACTGTTTGCATCAGAGTCAACATTCATTCAACTGTGTGACATTACACACTGCAAATCGCATGGCCACAGTAAGGCAAAAATCCCCTCACGGCGCTGCTAGTTGCATTTTCTCTGTTCAACCCCCAAGAAGCCAGGGGTTCCCTTTCTTCAGCCCATCAGATTGCACAGAATGTCAATAAATAACCATCAGCATTTCTCAAACATTCCTTCCTTCAGTAAGCACATGGTCTTCACCAGGACAGCATGCAGAGAAAGGAGAGGGCTGTGTATATGGCTTCAATTTCTTCCATCAACAGGCATGAGTTGCATGGGCTGGAACCGCACTATCGATGTCAGCTGTAAAAATCAGCCAAAGCCTGTGCCCCAATCAAGCCAGTACCCTGTGAGGCTCTGCCTGTCTTGACCAGTAGAGCAGACCATGGTCAATGTGACAGGAGACAGACCCTTGAAGCCTGATATTGAGGCTTCTCATGGCGGGGAGTGTGGGACTTCAACACTGGTACAGTCTGGGCAGGCTGATGGCTCCTGTTGATACAGGACTATGCCATGAGGAGCTGGGGCTGCAGCCTTGGCACTATGCACCTCCCCTCGCTCCCACCACTGCCGCACAGCTGGTGTGTGTGTAGGCACGTGTGGCGAGGGTGGCTGAGCTTGGGTACGTGTCGTGGTTTTGAACCAGTAATTAACAAAAAGGGGGAAAAAAGAATTATTTATTTCTTGCTGTGAGATATGGATTAAAATAAGAGCAAACCAGGCATAAAACTTAAAAGGAATAAAGAAGAGTTTATTGACAAACTACAAGAATAAGAACACCAGAATAAACTTTTAGAAAAAACCTTTTCATTTCTCACTGCTCACTATTCTTTTGTTCACATGACAACAGAGACAAAAACTGTATAATTTTGATGGTTTAAACAGTTCTAATTCTTTCTATAGTCTTTTCCTCAGTTTCTGTAGAGAAACAGAAGTTCCTTTCTGTTAATTTATGGAGTTTCTCACAAGAAAGCTATTTTGTTATAGTTTTCTGTCTCCTTGATATCAGCTGCTCAGAGCTGCTGCTATCAAAGCTCACTCCTCCCATTCCACATCACTCTGAAATGTGTTATGGGTCATAAGTTTGGGGATAGCATTTTTAAGGATAAGTTAGTCAAAGGCAAACAGTATTTTTTATCTGTTTCTATGCGCTTCACTAGAAAACAGTTTTCTCATTGCCTCTCAAGGCTCCAAATCTCCCAGCACTTCACTATACCACAATTACTCTGCTTTTTTCTCAAATTCACACTTTGAACACTCTATTCCTCCCCATACTCTATTATGAATTACAGGAGTTCCTTTCAGGACTTCATTGTCCATCTCCATAGTTTTAACAGAAAGATATTTCAGCTTAATTAAAGCATCTTCTTAATTCTCTACCTTTCTTGAAGTCTCTTTTCTTTCTTGCCACTAGTAGTTTATAAAGTCTCATTTCATGTTGATCACTCTCCTTTTCTCTCTCTGGATGAAAAGATTAATCCGCAAGTCTCATCTGGATAAGAAAGAGTTAAAATCTTGCCCAAGCTTTTGTAGATAGTTTGGTGATCTCTGCTGAACAGGAGCTGGAGCTGTTTGCGATGAAAAGTTCCTCATAGCTGCTTTAGAGCGTGGTCTCCGTCTCTGCTTGCAGCAGGCTCAGAGCTCTTCTCCTTCTTCACTCGGCAGTTTTCTAGTGAATGTAGTTACAGCAAAACCCTGCAGCTGAGCCAGAGATCGGGCCGGGCCCGGCCCAGCCCGACCTGGCTCGGGGCAAGCCCCATCTCCCGGCCGGGAGACGAGAGACGCAGCGGGCCCGGCCCGGCCCCCGCCCGGCCGCATGGCCTGGGCAGAGAACCAGAGGCCAGCCCGAGCTCCGCCACCCTTCACAGTCAGGGAACAAAGAATACCACAGACTTCTGGTTGTACACTTTAAAGTGGGGTTCACAAGTTGATTTTACTTTTCAATGGCTAAAACTGCTGTCAATTCTCAGCAATGACCGATAATTGGTCAGGAGAAAAGACTCCCAGGAGTCCCCAGCAACTTTAACTTTCTTAAAGGTAAACTAACCCCGTGACAGTACGCCTCTAGTCAGCACAGTCCTCAGCCCAAACCTCTGAGGGATCTTGGGTTGTGCCTGAAGGGACTAGAGAGGGAAAGAAACCGATCACTTTTGGTTAGATATCAATGGGCAGGTGAGTATACTTCAGCTAAATCCTCAGGAAACTGTTTTATGTTCAGTCTCCCATGATCCCCACCATCTCCTTCTACCTTATAAGTCATATTGTATTTCCCAACACACTCACAGCTGGGCTTCCCACAGGACATGGTTCTCTTCAGCATGAGCTCTACAATGGACGTGCCTCCTCACCATCATTTTTCTCAGAATTCAGTTTCACACATGTACCTCAATCTTCTTTCACCCTTCTCTGTAATTTACCCCAAACATTTTTGCAACTCTTTGGTTTGATGTTTATTTTTCTCATGCCTCTAAGTGTCTACTTCATCCTGCCTGACAAACTAACTGCATGAGTTATGTCAGAGCCACATGGCCCTCCTTTTCTTCTTCTACAGCTGGCTGCGAGGGATTGCCCTGTAAGGACACTGTCTACCTTCTGGCTTGGTGTCCCAGAAGCTTGTGGACATGTCAAACTTTGATACCCAGGCATCATCTCTGCTTTCCACATTTTCCCCAGGTGGCAAGTTATGAAGTTCAATCTTTCTCATACTTCTTATAACAACAGTCAGAGACAGACCTTAAGGATCATGATTGCAAAACCTTTCCCCATTTCTGTGCTTTGAGCCCCTCTTATTGATTAGGAGAGGAACATTTTCCTCGCAGAAGTATGCTGCGTTTGTATTTCACATGCAATACTGTTTATTCCTTACCGGAATGCATCATAGTCTTCCATTTTACCCCCAGCAGAGCTCGTGTAAAGATCCCTGTGCCTCTTCAGGAAGGTTATGAGCTCCTACTGTTTTGCTTTGCTTTGTTAGGGACTGGTTTTCCCTCAGGACATATAACTGCCACATTCTAAACTGAGTGCACAGATGAAAAAATGAGGAGTTGGTTGCATGCAGAAAGTGCATGGGGAAAAAGAGGAGGAAACAATAGGGCCAGCATATGGAGAGAAAATCTCACCTTAAACCTCGGGAGATAACATGATTAAGATGAACGCAAATTCAGACAGGATCAACAGGTTGTATGGGGAATATGCAGCGTATAGAGAGAGCACAAATGACGAGATAGAGAACAGGGTATTGTATTGTCAATATGACCACAGAAGTGATTATGTTAATAGATCTACTGAGCCTACTGGTTAAAGGATGAAGAAATACATGGCAGGGTAGAAGGAGGGGGCAGGCGAGGGCTGCAAAGAAGAGTAAAGACTTGATCCAAGGATGAGAAAAGTATTAACAGAGTTCTCCCAAAGAAAGCCAATATGGTTTCCTCAGTTTAAAGGGGTGCTGTAGGGAGGTTTGTGTCCTCCAGTTCAAAAGGCAGATGTTAGGTTTTAAAACAATTCCCATCATTGTTTCAGGATGTCATGGTTGGAAATGCAAATAAACAGGCACAGAGTAATGAAATGATCTGCCACTGGATGCATGGCTTGTCATCATTACCACTCAGAAGAGCAAATTCTACTTCAGACCACAGCTCCTTTCCAAATGGACTGGTTTCAGTTCTCCCCCTGCCCCACCTCCCAACACACTTCATTCTTGCTAATGAGGAAGCAATCTCTTTTCACAGACCCAGAAACATTCCCACAGAGGACTTGCTTGCAGTGGAATAGAGGGCCTTTGTTCTTTGTCTAAATTCAATGTCGTTAAAAACAAGCCGAACAGCTGCAACAACAGCTTCAACCAAACAGGCATTCTAGGGACTGAACCTCCCTGGTTCTTTTCAAATCTTTGTTAAAATTTCTCTACTGTTTCTTGTTTCTTTCCACAGTTTTCTTCACTGCCTTTTCCTAGTGAAGAAACACCACAGAAAAATATCCACAGGAAAAAATATGCACATTACATGCACAATGTCTTGTACTGTGAATGTGATCACAAATATTTCCAGGGTTTCTTAAAAGAGCCAGGTCACAGCCCCTTATGCTTTCAGCTCTTTTCTTAGTGGCCCTGTGCATCAGATATACACTTTTTTCCTTCCAAATGCTCCTGAGACCAAAGTCCATGGATGGTTAGCAGAAATGTCACTGGTCCATCCCAAGTCATACCCCACTCCCTATTTCACCTGCCTGCTTACTCAGTGTCACTGCTTGAACTGGATTCCACAGTTCCTGAAACACAGGAGTCATTTCCATTATAAATGTTTAAGTTTCTTGAAGATGATCCTTGTTTCTGTAATATGAAGAATGCCATGTGCTCCCTCACACTTAATGATATTAAAAAAATGGTAGCACCAGAGGATACTTATTATTCCAAAAAAAGTGGCAGTGCTTTTTTATTATTCTAACTAATGCTTGATCTATCATATCAACAAACCAGGGCTGTGGTTCATAGATACATTGTTTTTCTCTTTAAATAGCAAAGGGGACATTTTTCCAGTTGCTTATTCACTAATTTCACAGAGCAGAGAGTAAATACTCCATTACAGTAGCTAAACACATTTTCACAGATCAGCTCAGAAAAGAAAATGTTTGAATTAGGAGCAATAATGGCTCCTTTTTGGCAAGTGAAAGAAGGCAAATATAATTTGGATGAGGTCCAAGCAAAGCTTTCCCAGCACATGTTATTTTATCAGAGGTTAAAGGCCTGCAAAAAAAAAATCCACCCAGCTACAGCTTGTGAAGTTTGCCACCTACTGAGGAAAGCACAGCACAACACTACAAGAAAAAACTTGATGAAAAAAAAAATTTATTTGTGCTGAAGCTATTAGATGTTACAGACATATTTGCTCTCACAGACTCTTCATAAAGGCTTCTGGATACCTCTATACAGCTTCCAAAGGACCAAGTAAACAACAGAAATACTTCTCCTCTTCCTCTTCCTTGATACATAAAGACTCAAAGGCAGTGTTTTACCCTGAATTAGTCCTAGAATTTGCCTTACAAACCCAGAAATGACTGAAAAAAATGACTCCCAGATTCAGCAAGGAACAGAACTTCTCAGTGATGTGAGTTGTTGAGGTGTCCTAAGTCACAAACTGCTAAGTAATAAAAAGTCATGCTGTAGCTGTTTCTAGAATTATATTGGCAATTTCTATTTACCTCACAGTCCCTTTAGAAATACTGCTAAGAACCTAAGAATCTGCCTTTACAGCAGGAGCATTGAGAAATACTACCTGTTAAAGTTCAGAAAGATCTGTTGTGGTCTGGAAAGATCCCTCAGCGTGCACAGAATGCACAGAATTTAACAAGGCCCTGGAGCAAGGTAGAGGGTGATCATACAGGATGTGGAGACATCACTGAGGATGACAGGATTGCTTCCATTTCACATTCACTTAGGTAAAATAGATATAAACACAAAAATGCTATTAATAACCTTAGCGGAGCCATGGGAAAAAATAAATCAGAACGTAAAAGGTGCAGAAGACTCGGAGTCCATCTTAGTTTTCCTTAGCATGTGGTCATGGGGCTACAAATAAAGCCTCATCAAAATATTAGCTCCCCAGTAACACATGAGTTTGCTGCCTGGAACAGCAGAGAGCAACAGCTCCACAGCAGATTTCATCTGCCTCCTGTTGGAGCAAAAATCATCGGCCCTAGCTGCTCACAGGTGACATGGGAGCTTCAGACAAAGTCTGTTAAAGAAGTCCTGCCACTGAGTCACAAGGTGCCAAGAAAACCCCCTCAATTTCTAAACTCCTCCTCAGAGAGAGGAGTCTTGGGGCAGCTGAATCTCATTTTAGCCTCAGACTGTCAACAGTTTAAGTTTTCATAATTATGTCCCACAAGTTTTAAAGATGGCAAATCAGGTATATTTATAAAAGATGAGTTATTTAATAAGAGGAATTAACAGACAGAAAATCTGCTTCTGAATTACTTATAGTACAAAAGCAAAAAAAATAACCCTAGTCATCTGTGACATAAAATGGCAAAATACACTATATTAAAGCAATTATGTATTAAAGCTAGCAAAAGAAACTTTAAGTAGAAGTTTTGGTGTATCTCACCACAGTTCTTTTTGAGGAATACTTCCTCTTTGTATCAGTCCCTGGGAAGCAATAATGAGGAGGCATCCCAATCCATGGGAGAAATTCCATATACTTCACATGGAAGAATCTAAGTGAATGAATGTATGGACTTTTAGAGCATAAAGAATCTGGCTACCAATCATGCCTTCAGGCCAGTTTAGCATCTTATCTGTCAAACTTCTCTTCAAAGGGACAGATGTGTTTGAAGATGGTAAGCCAAGTAGGGCTTTTAGGATATCCAATACCAAAAATTACTGGCACCTCCAGTAGCTCACCACAAAAATAGTTTGCATTGTTTGTATCTTCTGACCACATTCCAGGCCAAGCAGATAAACTTTGTCAGGGTGAAGTATTCTGCCCAAACTGGGTACCTGTATGAACCTGGAAATCAGAGCTACTAGGGTCATCCTGCACCAGAAGCAATCACACCTTATCTATAGCAAATGAGTGTCTCTGCTTGAGCCTGTGACAGTGACCCCTGTCACTGCCCTCTGAATGGAGGGACTCAGCTGGGCTCACCTCCTGCAATAAACCTCACTGTGCTAGTGTCTGCTGCAGCTGCACACCAAGCACTAACACAGCAGAAGTGTTCTCCAAGCATAGAGAAGTTCAAAACCTTGAGTTGAACCTGCTATTTGAAATTATGCCTAAGTGGAATAATTATAAATGTATTTTAAATACATGTTTAAATAGCACATATATTTATGCATTCATTTTCATTTATATGTCTGTATCTGCAAGAATTTGTATATATACACCAAAGCAACCAATGTCAAACAAATACATTTTAACAGAGATGTACATTAAATACCTGTACAATAAAACAAAAACGCTGAACAAAGTCACAGGTTCTGGTAAATGGGTAACATCATTCAAAATCCTCACCTTTGATGGAACTGGTCAACAAAATAATATCCACTGGATGAATATGGAGATATATTTCATCCGACACAGACAGAAAATCTGTGTTTGGCTGGTACAACCTAAAACTCAGAAATACTTCTTGACAAAAAAAAATGTTGCTACTGCAAGGCTCTGGGAATGGCATATGAAACCCTACCAATTACTGCACACTCAGTGTGACTCTAGCCCCACACAAAGGCTTAAGTCACTGTGCACTGAGCTGGTGTCCACTGCTGTGAGCTTCTGTGTCAGTGCTTTCAGAACCACACACTCATCAGGGCACTCATCAGGGCTGCACAGAGCCCATGGGGCCCTGACACATGCAAGGCAACAGTGCTCTGCTTCCCTGAGCAGCAATGGAAAGGTGTAACTCCTGGTTTTCCAGCATATAGGTTGAGAAAGTTACTGGTTGAATGAATGGCTTACTTTTACAGGAGGCAAATTGAGTCCCCTGCTGAGATGTTCCTAGTCAATCAAATTGTAACACCAGAGCAAAGCTGACATACTCAGTTCATGCAGTGATGAAGACAGCAGCGGCTTCTGGGAAACTTGCTCTAAGAAAAGCTTATAACATTGGTCCCTAATATAAAAGTAATTAATTTAAAAATTATTGCAGTCAATGCAAGATTATGATACAGATTTGTACATGCTACACTTCTGTGGGTTTCTTTCTGGTGGCTAATTAAGTGAGGGGAGAATTGTGATTTTCAAGGGCTACAAATCTTTGTTTACAATTGGAAACAATTTGTTACAGAATATCCCATAAAATCAGCTTCATGGCCATCTGCCTCTGGTACTTCATTAGCTTGTACTTCTTGCAGGTCTTCTTTATTTCTTCCAAGCCACATACTTTGGCTAACTCTTGGTTCCATAGCAAGAGCAGCAAGGAGCTGTCAGGAGATACCACCTCTCTGGTTACTACTATGCTGCCCTCCTTTTATTTTCAATACCTATCTGCAATCCCCTAGTAGGAAAATTGCAGGTTTGAAGTTTTGCAATGCTTGCTTTCTCTTCTGTGGGTGGAGTAAGACATCAGTGCATCAGGAATCTTAAGTGCAGTGACAGCTCCAGGCTCATTCTCTATGTGTCTGCCACAGTTATGCTCCTGCTCTTCTCCAAAATGGGAACAGACCCCAGGTGTGAATTTTAATGAAAAACAGGAAATGCACAAGATTCAAGTGAGGTATGAAAACAATTAACATCTACCTGTCTCAATCACCCCCTCTGATGTTATTGCAGATACTTCTCTACTCTTCCCACCCTAAGTGTCAAGGTTGTCCAGCCCCCCATAGAAGCTCTGTGCTTTGGATCTGTCATGTACTGTACCTACAGACTTCCACACCAAAATGTCCTCTCAGCTGGTATTTTGGCTGTCTGCCCTGTAATGTACTCACGCACCTGCAGGCAATACAGCCAAAATGGCAATGACTAATTTACCAGTTTCTGGAATCACAAACTCATGACACCAGTTTTTAAAGAAGTTTTACCTTGGTGATATCAATAGAATTTTTTTTTTGTCTCCACATCTTGCTTTCTGCCTTTGAGACTACTGTGTCCTCTGTGAGTAATCTTTCTCTATAACCTTCAGATGTCTGCATTCAGTCTTCCAACTGATTCTCCAGAAATTAGAAAATTGTCCTCAGTAACACTGCACACATTTCTCAGCTTTTGCTAATCTTATTACAGCTACAGCTATTTCTTTCATATCCTGGAAAGTAACTCCCACAGCATTTTGTATTCCCATTTTCAATTAGCTCCTGTAAAGAGCAACCCCCACTTTTTTCTGTAATTTCAGAATCCTTTATTTTTGCTGTCAAGGGTGTGGTTAGCTTCTGGCAGCCAATGCCCTCCCTGAGGAACAGAGTCTTTCCCATCCAAGAAGTGCTGATCTGGTCATTTAAGTTATTTTATTGGAACAAGATAAAGATAGTAGAGGGGAAGAAAAAAAATCAAGAGGTTGCAAGATCCTATGACAGGTGTTATTCCCGAGTCCCTGCCCAACTACAGCAAGTCTGGGCTAGCACAATAAGCCTCCAGTTTCTCCTGTACTTATATTGAGCAGCATGCTAAGAGGTCTGGAACGTCTCAAGCTCAAGGCTGTTTTTACACACATGAATGTGCTTACTACCGTCACAAGAACATCAGCAAATATCCTGATTACAACTAGCTCCACTTGCAAACTGTGAGCAGAGATCAGCAAGGAAGAAACATGTTGTCATTGTCACTCTTTGAAACTGGGACATCCCAGGCTCTGCTGCTGTGTCTCACTCTCCTGGTCACAGAGGTGGGGGGCAGTGACCAAGTTATTCTCACTGATAGTGGCTTGTCTCACATTTGGCAGAAAAGCTGGTTTTCTCTGCTGACCTATGGTTCTAGCCATCCTCTATCACATGCTCTGCACTTAAGCAAGCTCACATTGTCATGTTTTGCTACTGCCATCTCATTTTAAATGCTCTGAGTATGAGAAATGACAAATTCTCACTACTGCAATGGGTTCCATGCACCAGAAACACTGGGCATGTAACTGTTTCTAGTTAATTCATCAAGTTAAAACCCATCAAAATCAAATTTCCAGATATTCATATTCATTCAAATAATCAGATTGGTAGAACTAAGATGCACAGGTAAGATTCCTGAAGTTAAGGAAACCTGCCTGTTTCAGAAACCAGAATTCCAATTTTTGTCCTGCCAATGTCAATCAGTAAAATTTAAATTCAATTTTTCAGTGAACCCAGTAGCAAAAGTGGTATCTTTATTGTGACATACTATTTGGGTAACACATCAAATAAACACAGATACTTTTATAAAAATTAAGAACAAAAAGGAAAAAAGATAGAAAATAGAACATTCATCATGTAAGGCCCACCAATTTACCAAGTAGCACTGAAAAGTGGAAGTGTTTAGACAAGAAAATATATAACTTGATTTTGAATAGATTGTTTGATTCCAAAACCCCAAAGGTATCAATGGAGAGAGGTATCTCCTAGGGAAAGAGATGTGAGGGGATGGTTGACAAAAAACTCAGCATGAACTGGTAATGTGTACTTGTAGCCCAGAAAGCCAACCAACCCTGGGCTGTATCAAAAAAAGCTGCCTGGCCTGCAGGGCAAGGGAGGGAATTCAGGTAGTAGTTCTGTAGTGACAGAACAAGGAGGAATAAATACAAACTTAAAGAGGGGAAATTTAGGTTAGAGATTAGGAAGAAATTCTTTACTGTGAGGGTGGTGAGGCACTGGAACAGGTTGCCCAGAGAAGCTGTGGGGATGCCTCATACCTGGCAGTGGTACGACAAAGCCTTGAGCAACCTGGTTTAGGGTGAGGTGCCCCTGTCCATTGTGAGGGGTAGGGTTGGGACCAGATGACCTTTAAGGTCCCTTCCAACACATAACATTCTATAAGTAACTTTTCACATACATCACATGGATGCCTTAAGTTTTAGTTTTCATATGTTCCAGATTCTGTGCTGCCTAGGTGTGTAGTTCTGATTTTCATATTAAGTGTTAGTGAGCTCTCTACACAGGGTAGGTAGACAAAACTATTCCTTTTCCAGCTTGATAAGGACAATCGTTACAAGTTTCAGGCCTAAAAGCATAAACAACGGTGGGCTGAAGAGAGAAAACAAGAAGGATGTGACTTCGTAATCTGAAGCTGTAATTGGACACTTAATCCAAATACACAGATGGAGCAAAACTTACGAAGATGTGAGACCTTGTGACCAGTTGTACATTTTGTGACCATTATTAGGTCCATCTTGGGTGTAGCCCTGGCCAGGCTCTTGTACTGCCCAAGGTGTATCCTTCAAGGCTTTTCAATAAGTACCTACTTTATTCTTAACTCTGTCTCCAGCATCTGTTCTAGGTCAGACTCCACAAGACAGCAACATATCCAACATCTTAAGTTAGCTTATCTGGCTCTTTCTTTCTTGTTTTTCAGGCAAGGCTTTTTTTTTTTTTTTTTTTTTTTTTTTTTTTTTTTTTTTTCCACCTAAACTAAAATCCTAGCTTGTAGAAAAATGGCCTGCCTGTAAGCTGATATTCACTAGATGTACTGTCATAGGCCTTCAGAGTACACTGCATTTAAAGTAACATCTGGATGCAACTGTTCATCTTCTATAGCCACTCTGAACTCTCCACAACACATTTTACTTTCACCTTTTTTCCTTTTCTTTCAACTCACAAAAATCTGATTTAAAGCAGCTTCTACTTCAAAGATTCATTAAGAAGTAGACACAATGATTATAGTATGATTAGTATTACTGATTATAAATAAGTAATAAATGAAGTCAGTTGCTTCCACAGCATATTTACCAATATAAATTATTGGAGGAGTACTTTCCATTTGGGTTGGGAAAAGAAACTGATCTTGAATTTTATGTGTATTATAGAAAAAGAAAGTCTAAACTTTCTTCAAAGTGTAAAATCAATTAACTGTAGGTGAAGGAACATCTGGCATTCTCTCACTGTCAAGAACAACGTTCCTATGTAAAAACTAATACAGACAGATTTGAAGCAACTTTACTGGTATGACTAGAATTTAAAGATTTAAGCCATGCATCTTTTCCAAGCAAAGGAAAGATACAGCTAGATTCCTTTGTAGAATACTGCTTAAGTTCATCAGTGCATGCAATATAGAACCTCTCTTAAAAGAGAAACAATCTAATAAAGGTGGGCTGGATGTTACAAATTAAAATTTTATATCTGTACCTGAGTATACTTGTGTTTTGCCTGGACATAAGTTCTATCACCTTGAGCAAAATTGTAATGAAAATAAAATTATACTTAAATTCATTCTGCCCTGTTTTCTACAACCAAGTTTAATTCTGAAGATCATCCAATACTCTGGAACAAGTTAAGCCTAACATAAGCTATATAAGTAGCATTAACCTAATTTTACATACCTCTTCACCCTGACTGTAAATACTGAAGTAACATATCATTTGAGTATGTAAATGAAGTTATGCTTATATACTCTATATCCACCTTACAGGAAGAAAATTGAGTTTTGAAGTCCGCATTTACATGCTCAAGCAGGTAAGACCATAAACTTCTCAGGAGGAATTTTAGTAGAACCTTAACTTTTCCCACATGACACAAACACTGAGTATTCCCCATACTTCAATGGCACAGATATTGACTCTGGCCCACTGTAATTTTCATGGAACAGAAGACCTGACACAGAAAACAGAAACATCTCCTATTGCTTAAGTGTTTGAAGAAGTTTTGTCTTTAGGTAAGTGACTAAATCTAGGAAGGTGTTCTAGCCTGGGATTACTAGCAGGCATGTACTTCTCTACTGACGGGAAATACATGCTTACACTAACACACTAATAAAAAGGGAAGTATTTAATCTTGCAGTCACTAAGCATTAAATTTGTTATGCTAACCATGGACTTGATTTTTTTTCCAGAAGGTACTCTTCTACTAATTGCAAAGTTAAGAGCCACACCATTTCTTTATGAAGCTGTCCTGTAGCTTTTATTACCAGATTAAGGAAAAAAAAATAACCAAGCTGAAACCCAAAACACCATTTAAAAATAATCCGAAAACACCAGCGTCACAACAAAAATTCCCCAAACAAACAAAAAAAACCCCTGTAGCTTATTTTATATTTGCTATCTACATTCAAAAGACCCTTTGTTCACCCAATAGACTTTGACAGCTTTGTACAACCTCTCAGTCTGGACAGGTTGTATAAGAGCTCTACACCAAAAGTTGCATTTTTAAACTAGAGATCAGGACTTTTTTGATGATAATGCTTTGGTAAATCTCAGCTGAAGTTTTTTGATGTACCATTAGAATACAGTGCCAAATTCAGCACTCGGTGGCACAAGCGTATGTGATTTATTTGTCTGAAGTGAATATCCATTCCAGTGCATCACAATGAACATTTCTATATGCTCTTTAAAATAGAACATACTTCATTCCTCATTTTCTGTTTTTCTGCCCTCGTTGTTTTCTCATAAAGTACCAGATAAGAACATGTGCAAACCTTAGTAGATTAGAAGCAAAAAACTGCAGCACCAGGGCAAATATAAACATTCTTTGTTGAACTAGACAGTGTAAGGATATACAGAAACAGAAGACATGAAACATTAAGATTAGTAATAAAATAACTGCAATGTTGAAATTGTTACAGGAAATTACATGTTTTACACATTACTTTGCATGGTGTTTTAGAAACATAACAAGATCTGATTATTGTACATTTCTTGGCCCAGAAAGTGCTACACACATCTGCTACCCCACGTGTATTAGAACAGATATGTAACAATCTTGCATCAGCTTTATTTTAGCATATATATTTGCTTTCAATTTCTGTCAAAAACTGATGAATAAAGACTTACAAACCATAGTACAATGATCTTTCAACAGATTAAACATTTGATTGATATGCACAGACAAGTTTTTTATAATTGTTTCTAAGTAGGCAATTTTTAATCAAAGAGAAGCTTTGTCCTATAACCAGGCTAATTAATTATTATTGCTTACCTTAAAAAAAAAAATAGATCTATTATCAGAAAGAACTAAATGACCTTTTATCATAATGTAACTGTAAGCTTAGGCTTGCTTGCTTAAACTAACAAATTAAATTTGCTCTTGTATATATTATAATTTCTACTATTATCCAGAGAGGCTATAGCATCAGAGGTAAGTGATCAGCTTTGCTTAGTTAAGTCTCAGCACAATATTCAAAACTGCTATGGAGGATGAGCATGTGCAGTAAATATTATGAACAGCAGTTAAGACCAAATCAGAGCTGCATTTAAGGCCCAGTACAGAATACAGATTTAAAAAAAAAAAAAAAAAAAAAAAAAAGCCACAGACCGATTGTCTGAATGAACTCTTGAACAGAAATCACTTAACTCAGACACAATGTCCTAAATAATACTGCATCACTGATGCATCGTGTCAAGAAAACATGCACTTTTCTGCAGCATTTGGAAAATTAAGCATCTCTTGCAGTTCTGTGGAGACCTACCTTAACTGAAGGGTTACAAATCACTCTCACACATTTATGCTTCCACCTTTAATAACATGGAAAAACAATGCCCAGAATAAAGCTTAAAGCTAAGAATCCTGATCGATCAATCAATCTTTCTAGCAAAGTTTGGAACAGCAGCACAGCAATGAGACAAACTCTAAATAGCACTTAATATTGGGTCCTGAAATCATGACAGAGGGTACTGCAAATCTACATTGATGAGACTGTTCTCTGCAGGAGTGCAAAAAGGCTGATTCCAAAAGAAACACAGTATAACATACACAGGGAACTAATATTACCTTTGGAAGGTTGAACTGAAGAAAACATTTTTTTGTTTGTTTCTCTTCACTCAGTACTGAAGTCATCACCCCTGGGAAAAAAGTACACTGTTTCTTGAAGCTTTGTACTAAATTTAGAAAAAATCAGTTTCTAAAGAAGATAATTTTTTTTAAGTTTTGATTTCTATCTCAAATTACCCATAAAATACTAGCTGTAAAACACTCCCCACAAAAACAAGATATCAGAGACTACATCATGCTCTGCTCTGAGAGTCTGTAGTCTAGTAATAACTCTTCTAGAGTGAAGTACTATTTAGAACACAAATTACGGAAGTTTTACTGGCAATTGTTCTCAACACCTTCCACAGAAAAATGAATCAGACCCCAATCCAATAATCAGATTAAACCAAAATAATCCTAGACTGAACATAAAATGCCCACAGATCCATTAGAAGTATACTCTGAAAATATATGAGTTTATGCTCACTACAGTTTACAATCGGATAAATGGGAAAATCTTTAGAAGTCAGTTGACAGCATATCTAATATCTGTTTTGAAGTTTAACTACAGTTAACTGAATATATTTGAAAATAAGCATGCTTATTTTATCTGTAATTCAGTGTCTTGGGTATCTAAGCTTCAGACCTTCATGTGTATAATTTTACACAATTACTTGCACATTTACAATAGGCACAAATCCAAACCAACAAAGAAAGACTTTGGATCAGGTTTCCATTTTAAAAGACCCCTTACATTTATTTAGCTAGTATTTTTAAACTCTTACTTCTGTAAAAACACCACTGTATTACCGAATTATAAGCAATTAAATGAACCCATGATTTATTAGTCATAGAAGAAAGCTGTTTTCTCAGTAACCTGAGAACTGCCGTAGCATTTAGATTATATTGACTAATTAGAAACTTCAGTTACTCATTTACTGAGGACATATTTTTCACCTATTTCTTTTATACTGATTTTGCTTGGATGGTAGCTAAGGGCAGCAAATCACATATATGAGCATAGGTATTATGAATTTATTGTGCAGAAGTAAACATACTGGACATGGATAAAATATGGAAATTTCAAGTTTTGCAATAGCTAGTGAAAAGAGTTACCAGGTGTATACTTAAAATATAAATCAAATATATTTTTATTTTTAAGAACAGACAGCTAGAAAATCTGTGTATCTAAATAAATGGGAAATTCAATTTGATTCTGCTGTTTGATTATAAGCATGAAAAGAAAAATGCATGCACTTATAAGTATCTCAATTTTACTGCACATTTTTGGTAGACATTGTACTAGAATACACACATTTTCTTAACTGCAAGCTTAAAAGTGGATTTGCTTTTTGAAATGCAATCAACTTCTGCTTATATGAATTATAACTCATTATTAGGAAAATATATAAATCCACTAACTTTTTATTTACTTTGGTTGGGATCTAAGAACAGAGAATACCAACTAGGGTGCTAGTCTACAAACATTAAATGATTGCTTCAAAAATGAAAAGAACAATCCTTTCTCCAGATCCATGACAGGGAAGATGGGAAACAATCAGTTTCAGTTGTGCCAAGAATTATCTGGGGTAGACATCAGGCATAATTTCCCAGTCTTTTCTCACTGGGAAAGACATCCTATGTAAGTTCCAAAATTACTAAATGACTTTCTCAGTGCTTTTTTTTTTTTTTTTTTTTTTTTTTTTTTTTTTTTTTTGTGTTAAACAGGTGAAATAAATCTGTCAGGATCAACTTAAGACTGCTGATTCTACTTTAGAATAAGGACATAATGTCCTTCGTAGCTCTGCTTTTCTACAAGTGAAAAATATCCCCTGTAAGCACTTCTTTTGAATGAAACAGACCTGCAAAGACATTATAACTATAGCCCTGCTTAGCTTCATCTGAAGCCCTCCTTAGCTTCATCTGACAGAGTAAAAATATTGCACTTCAGACAAGTTCATTTTGTTCCCAAAATGAAATTAAGTCAAAGATGACTAATTCTTTCCTCTGGAACACAAGTTTCAGAGTATGGTATGCCAAAAAATGTGGGTAAGGTTATCTGCAGATATTGCATTTTTGTTCCAGAGGAAAAAAAAAATGTCTCAAGCATACTGCACAAATTCAAACTTTCAAAAAATTCAGAAATTATCACCAGCTCCACTGCATAACCTGCATCTGTTCTAATATAAAAAAAATAAAGTATTTTCATTAAACTTTATTGCACCATCACCTTTGTTTTAAAAATATCCCCCATTCAAGTCAAATATGAAATTATTTTTATCAAACAAAATATAAGGTCTTCTTTAAAACAGCATGTAGATACAGTACAGGCGCTATAGAGAAAACATCTAAAGGAATAGCATACATCAAATCAAAAGTGACAGAAAACAATCATTATGTTCTTCTCTATGATTAAAAAAAGATTGCAAAAAGATTGTGTAGGCTATTTATTGTTTGCATGAAAAGCATCCCTCCTCATTTTAAGGTGTTGAAGCTGGTGACACCTTCAAGCTGTCAAGTGCTGCATGAATTCTGAAGTGCAACCTGGATTCCATAGAGTATTCCTTGTAGTTGTTTCTGCAAAACAGACAACTTATTTTAAGAAAAGTATGTTTGGACTAGATTGTTTCTACTTCATATGTTTGTAAGTTAACAGTCTTTATTCCTTCAACAGGAAACAGAGATTGACACACAAATGAGTTATGAGACATTTAAAGCTACATCCACAAGTTGAGCAAAGAAGACTTAGACCAGTATTAAATTTAAATGTCCTGATGAACTGAACCAGTGTATTAGCATCTCTTGAACTTATTTTGATCTTTTTAACAGCCCTCCCAATTACTGAAATTTGCTGTAAAAAGACAAGCCAAAATACTACAGAAAAAGGTGTTAGTAGAAAATGTATGTTCCAACTCAGAACACAATTCAGCCAGAGTAATAAACTCTGTATATTTACAGAGATTTTATTCTGTAATTCCCATCCCCCCAAAACAAACAAACAAACAAAAACCCATGAGGGGACGCTATTACAAGACTGAGCTACTTCTCTGTAAACAAAAGGGACATTCTACCTCATGCTACCATCTACAGATGATGCAAACATGCTGCTCTACAGTAAATTAAACCCTCAGGTGGTCTTCTGTGACACCATGTGAAAGGAAAAAGGGGTCAGACTGGTGTACTGGCTGTTAACCTGCTCTTATGAACAACTTTAGTGGAGCTGATTTAATTCTCACAGCTGCCCACTGCCCTCTGGGACAGAGGGTACATATCCCTTCCCTGGAATCTCCAGCTTCATGTCATGCAGGCAGTGGACTCTCAGCATCTCTGAAGCCCATAAAGAAGGAGACATTTTCCCTTCATACTGTGTCTTATTTGAATCTGCCTATTCCACTGTGTCTAATGGACAGTTCATGAAACTGCAAAATTCAATTATATTGGACAAGTTCTGCAAATCAAGAACATAGATTTATAATTACTTGTATTTTGCAAGGAAGCTGTCAGGAAGAAAAAACACGTGCCTTCATTGCTACAAATACACAGCTATTCTTAATTTACAAGGTGATAAAATAAAATCCACTTACTTTGCAGTTTCTATGTATCTTATTGCTTTTTCTCTCTCATCCTGTTGCTTGTACAGAAGACCCAATTCATACAGCGTGAATGGCACCAAGTAACTGTCATATTTTATTTGCTTCTCACTAGAAAACCAGAAAAATACAGCAATTATTACAACCCTGTCTCAAGTGACCAGTTAACTTTTAAAAGCAATCGCTTCCAGTAACAGCACATAGCCAGAAAAGCCATTCTGAAGTCTTTTTTACTGCTTAATTCTGTACACATTGATAAACAGTCTTAGAGCACTATAGCAGGCCTAAACATTTAGAAAATAAAGCTGAACAAAATGTTCACCACAAAACCTTTCCTCTCACCCATGCAAAACATACCACTTATGAAGGACTGTTGTCTTTAGATTTTTAAAAATATCTCAGCTATAAAAGCTTGCCCATTGCCAGCTACCTTTGGAAAAAGATGTTTCAGAAATAGTGTTCCTTTAACTTGCAACCAATCAAACCCCTCTGCCTGTCGCTTGCAATGTGCTTGACTAAACTTACATGGGATCTTACAAACAGTAAGAGAAAACAAGATGGCAAGAGAATTAAAACACACATAATTCTTAATAACAAACTGTATTATTAATTATTATTTTTTCTAAATCACTTGTTAGAAATACTGCACATGTAAAAACGCTTCTTCAGCCCAAATACCTAAAAACTTCTAAGAAGTTTTCAACTACAACCAGTACCCGACTCATGTTTTAAACAGAAAAGCTATTGCAGCTGGTATGGATCTGAGACCTGAATATCTGTAACACAGGAAAAACCAGTCTTCAACTAAAACATGTAACAACAACTTCTCATCTACGTGGGGAAGCACTCTCTACTGAAGTACTAAATACTGAATAATAATAAAAAAAACCCAAACAGGAAACTTACTTACAGGCATCCTTACTTACAGGTAGCTCTGCAGATACAATTCCAAATGTATTTGGGTATGTTACCAGGCAGTTTGATTTATTTAGCTTCAAACACCACATATATAAAGCTATATAAGTGTCAAACTGCGACAGAAAAATACAAGCAAAGTTTTCTGGTTCTCTAACTATTTTCAGAGCTATTTTAGTTCCAGCTCCTTAACACAATGCTTAATTATTCCAAATTCAAATATGACAGCTGTAACAGTAGTATCAGAAATATCACCAAAAGCTAGAATATCTATTTCTGTTACTTTCTTACCTTTGAATTACTTTACTGAAACATAATTCAGCTTGCATGAGTCTTCCCAAGTGTTTCAGGCAGAGGCCTTTCAGTAGCTGCAACATGCACACATCATCCACATAGTATTCATTGTGATCTGAAAGTAAAAGTGAGATATGTCAAACAATTTGAAGACATCATGAAAATGGAAATTAGATTTTCAGTAGGGAATATATATCAAGATTCAGGACATTGTTTCTCATGTTCTATACCTCAAAATGTACATAACATTCAGGCATGATTTAAAATACTGTCTACTAAAGAAGATGTGTCCATGACATCCATATCTTTCTCTTAAAAGACAGGCAAAGAAGAAATAAGAAGAAATCGAAACATCCAACAAAGAGGTATAAACTTCATTACTTGAAGATCAAATAGTCATTAGTTAAGTATATTACATTACATAAACAGTCATTAAAGATTTCTTACTTGCAACAGCTGAAACCACAGTGAGACAGAAACCATCATATTATCTTAACAGTTAATTGTAATAGTCAATTATCTTCCTGTGTTACAGAGCACTGACAGATCTCCAGTAGCAACGGCAACATAAAAAAAACTGTAAAACCACACCATGACTCTGTCCTACAGAACTCTTCAGAAGCATCATTTTGCAGCATAAATTCAAAAAACTATGTTTACTAGTATTTTTATCATCTCTAATATTTGAAAAGCCTCAGTAGTAGTGTATAGTTTTTGAAAAATTCAATAGGACTAAAAACACCAGATGAAAGAGGGTGCTTGAATCAATTCAAAATTTACTTATCAAGTGTGATCCTTTTTAGTTCCCTTAGTTTGTAGCATTTGCTGGGTAAAGGGAAGGAAAAGAAAGGAAAGCAAACACATATGGATAGACAGATGGCACCACATACATTAACAATTCAGGAAGCATAACATTCTCCCTTCAGATCATGTTGTTCACAACTAATTACCAGCTCTCTAAGGTCACATTATTTTTTTCCTTAATAGTCTGCCAAAGAAATCCTACGTAAACAGTTCTGAAATATGCAAGAGTAATGCATTTTAGAATCCTGCAAAGTGCTTTGCCACTATGTTCAGCCTTATTTCCGTCTGTGTTTAAACCCAGAAAGTCTTGATAGATTGTAACTGACAAGACTGCGCTTTTAGTGATAGTAGAAATTCAGCACGAGCACTTTGCATTCTCTCTAGCCTGTTTTGCTAGGCTAAGGCATTGGATTCTGTGACTGTTTCCTGAAGGACGCATTCACTGAAATTACTGGGAGCATACACTGATGTCAGTAAGGGTTCACCAGTCCTTAACAACTTCAACTAGTAGTCTTATTTCCCAAAAGAATAAAAGCTATTATGCCAAAACATTAACACTAAAGGATGACAAAAGCACAGGCCAATTTAACACAAACAACCTTGCAATAAATGTGGGAGCAACTGCAGTGCTCTGCACCAAAGGAAGTATCACTACCAGGACAAAAAAAACCAAACAAAAAATTATCTTTTTGTTGAAGTTACATATTCTTTTACAGATAGATAGATAGATAGATAGATAGATAGATAGATAGATAGATAGATAGACAGATAGATAGATAGATATTGGAAATTAAAAAAACAAAAAAGATTCCCAGAACTCTTGTGGGGAAAAAAAGCCATTTGTTCCTTCTACCATCTCTGTCTTCAGCTCTATACAACAAAATTACTTTCAGTCCTTGAAAGATTCCATGCTGTGCCTGGTCATGTGCAGCAAATGAAGTAAAAACAGTTCTAGGAAGTCTTAATCCCTAAGTGACCTTTGTGTATAATCAACAGCCTTTTTTCACTGCAATCCTTTGACATGGCTACTACTGTCTCTTAAAATTATATTGTAACCTTGTCATACTCTGCTAGCAGCCTTAATCACCTTTTTTTTTAGGGATTCAGCAGCAACTCTGGTAATCAGAGTCTATTTTCACTGATTCCGTATCTTTAAAAGCAGATCAAAATCACATATATGAAGTCCAGAATAAACTTACCTCTGACTGAATTTATTACTAAAAAAACAACACAGAAAATATATGCACTTCCAGACTATATCTAGCAGTGAATTTCTGTAAGAAAAACACAGTGGTTTTATTTCCATTGCTTTCATTTTGGTACCTTGTACATCTCTACTTAGGGATTTGATAGGAAAGTTACTTCACTGTTACAACTGATGAGCACTTCTAGTACAAACCTCTGCACAATACAGCACTGGATTTCCAGCAGGTTCTGCCAAACCCTCCATGTGGAGCTCATGGGAATTACTTTATTTGCAAATATCTTGCATATCACTACACTTTTGCTGTAACATCACAACAATGAAAATGCAAAACACCTGAGATTTAGGAGGCACACTACTGATTCTGCAGAAAAGTGAAGAGCAACATAGAAAGTAAAATAACAAAGTGCAAGTATGCCAATGCAGGTTACTCTTATTTGGTTTATAATACCATCCACATTTGACCATTATGTATTTCTTGCATGTCCCTGTGTAATTTCTAATGCATCATCTCAATTTACACTGTAAATCATACTTTGATGTATCTTATGTTTTAGAATTGCTGTTTTAACCACAGGTAAAACTAACTTGCTAAATTGCTCATAAGCATGACTAAAGTCTGGGTTCAATAGAAAATATTTTAGTGAATTATCGTTTAAAAAATTACACACGCAAAACCATAATATTAATTCTAGAAAAATTCAAAAAACAACTGTACAAAAAAAATTAAATGACAGGTGACAGAACCACCCTGATAAAATCAAGTACTCATGCAATAAACCAGTTGCAATAATTGAATTTAAATTCTTTTGGGAGTTATGGGCTGATTCTCTAAACATTACCCCCAGATGTAAAATCATGGAAGCTTATTTGTTAAATATGTTTCATTTTACAACTAGCAAACATGTTTTACTTTGCCAGAAAGTAAAACAAGAAAACCAGACTCATTCATGCATAGCACTATGTAGCATGTGTCCTCTGCAATAGAATGTGATGTAAATTGGTTTTACATTTAAGACATTGAAGACATTAGCAGATTATGGTCCAAGAACAGTCTCAAAGATAAGAAAAACTAAACTAGACCAGTCATGTTCTGTAACTAATAACTTCACATCCCTGAGTTTTCTGTATTCATCTGCAACATCAATCAAGCTGCGTAAAGAACATATTGAAGAACCACTCCTAACTTTCACATGGTTTCAAAATTTCCCTGCTTAGACTTAATTAGCACATTATCAAAGCAAACACTCACTTCTCAGAATATCGGAAGACAGAAGCATAGAAAAATGTCAGCATTTCTTATAGGATGATTAATTACACCTTAATTGACCACTTACTGGTTTCATTTTGTAGAGCAGTTTCTTCTTTTTCAATTGTTACCAGTAAGTTTTCAGTGAGGTCTGCTCTTTTGCCCACAATTGCAAATCCATTCCAGACATACATCATTTCCTGATCAAAAAAAATGAAAACAAAACCAACCAATCAAAAAGGTAAGAAAAACCACTGTAATTGCATAAATATTAAACTCAAGAGTGCCTCTGAAAAGGCTACTGTGGAACATTCTTGAGTACTTAAGAATACTACCAAAAGCTTGTTTTGGTACAAAACATCTATGAATAGGAAAGGAAAAAATTATGTTGAACATGTGTTGACAAAATTAACCTGGGCTTCTAAGTTTTGAATGTTTTGATGCCTTTTTAGTGGATTTTACTATCATGTATTTCCACAGATCTTCAAGAATGAAGCTGAACAGATTTTATCAGGACAGTTTACCATCACCGCAAAACACATCAGCAAAACTGGATGCCTGAGGTTCAACCTGCAGTCTCTGCCACATGAACTAAAAAAGAACTAAAAGTACTTACTTTCTAAAGGATGATAGGTAAATTTGGTGTACATTTGTGTGTGTGCCTGTATGTACAGTATACAAACACACTTGTTTGTTTTTTTATACATATATATATATATATATGTGTGTGTTCTAGTCTATAGACCACTACCTTCCATACAGAACAAAACTGGAAGTAGATATCACTTTCTAGATAAAAATTTGATCCCAGTAGGCATATCTAACATGATTTTACTGTAACTTCTACAAAATCTTGTTGAAAAAAAAAACCAAGGCAAATCCTGTAAACAAATCTTCCCAGATGCCTCAGAACAACAGTAAGCAATAAGCTTGTTTTGATACATTATCACATTGTAAAACTTAAGGGGAATGAGGCTTAATGCTAACCAACAAGAAGCTTTGCCAAGACTTTTACTCAGTCATCACAAACTAGAGTATCATTTGCTCTACCTTAATTGAAATTACAGCTCTGAAATATGAAGACTGATGTCATTCTGAAGCTGATACAATACAATGGTGAAATATTTCCACTTGTATTTGTACTGTAAATATGTAGGTTTTCAGACAGAGAAAAAAATCTGGCTCTATAGAAGTCTGAAACAGTTATTATGTTACGATGTTATTAACATCATCAACTACATCATGCTAGATTTATTTCAATTCTGTAGTCCTGTGTAACTTAAAATTACTGAAATAAACCATACACTATGTTTGGTTATGACTAATCCATTATGAAAAAATTCCTAAATTAAAAGATACTGGATTTGACAGCAAGACCAAATATATACACTCACAAGCACTCTGCTGTACAAGCCCAAGACAAATTTTACTTCAGTATTCTACATGCAATTTAATATAGAATGAATTTTATAGCTGGTGGATTAATTTTCTTTGGACTCCTCTTTCTGTATCAATGAATTTTAACATAAGAAATTCCTTCTCACATTAGGTTTTTCAGGTACAGTTGTTGGTAAATTATGCATGTACAAAGATTTCAGCATACACATATGAGAAGTACCACTGCTGTGCCCATATAAACAGATTGTGCAATAGTAATGACTCTGAAGTTAAAATATGGGAATTAAGAATAGCATTTATAAAGTACCTTTAACTTCTGCACATTTTCATCAGAATCAATACAATGAAAAAAAAAAAAATCAACAACAAAACTGACCACCGTTCTTCATTTTCATCATTAAAACAGAAAGTACCAAAGTACTCCTTAACTTCCTAATGAGTCTAGAAGACAAGGACGAAAAATATGCCAACCTAAAGAACATGGAATGCTGTATTCTGAACTTTTCACATGAAAAATCTGGTGCTTGTTTCAGACTACTGCTTAGTTGGTAGTATGATCCAGTCCCTAATACTTTCCACAAAAATCACATTGCATGAATGCAATACTCCATAATAAATTTAAAATGCAGACACGTAATACCTGACAATATTATTCCTTCCCTCTATAATGAAATATACTGATTCATTTTCTTTTTTAAAAGGATGAAAACAAAGCAAGAACAAATACCAAGGCAGGTAGTATCAGCTTCACTGGTTCAGGACATGCATAGCGTCGAGCTTTCCTTACTGCGAACTTCTCCGTGGGGATAGATTTTCCTGCAATTCTCTGCTTTAGACCATCCACTTGTCTACAAGAAGGGGAAATGGAAAACGGAAGTAGTTTTTGTATTTTTTTTAATCTCATTTCAATTAGAAAGATTTATTGTTTTACTCTGAAATATAACATGTTAAAATAGTTTTACACCACGGAGACCGGAGCTGTATGTCTTTGCTGATAAAAGCAATTCTAATCCTAAAGGCAAAGAGAAAAAAATGAAAAGTTTATGGTAATAAGCAAGAAGTAAGTCACACAGGAAAAAGACATGGCGGGAGAAAGAGTGCATATTCAGCTGCTTTATAGAAGTTTACCTGAATAAAGACACTATGTCCTCACCAGTCCTCTTCAAATCATCCTCTGGAAGCATACACAGAATTGCTGCCTTCTGGAATACATATATTGCCTATTTCAAAAAGAAACAGAAACAGATTACCACATCTAATTTTCTGTGTTTAATCAATACATTAAAGACTCAAATCTCCCACCCCAATTGCTGCAGCGAAGTGTTTCCATGATTCTCAGGCAGGTAGAACTATAAAAGTTTAGCATTCCCTCTGTCATCATTTGTGCTGTAATGTTATTTTTAATGTATTTATTAATATTTTATATTAGTCAGAAAGTTAAAGGTATCTCCTGCAAAGAACAGGAGAGTTTATTATGCAAACCACTGTCCAAGAGGTAAGGTCAACTGACTTAACTGTTCTGAAGTCCACTACTGTTATTATATGATCTATTACATGTAGAGATATGCTTGACAAAAATGGCAGGAAGAATCTGAGTACTGATTTAAGGGCAGTTTAATAACTTGGCTTTGCTGAAAAAAAAAACCAAAAAACTCGTAATTCTATTAAAGACACTTGCACTTCATGTTGAATATACTATTCTCTTCCTCTTTTGCCAAGAATTAGATGTATACCCTTTTTCATTAAGATAATAAAACAGTAATCTATAGAGGAACAGACAATAATAATGCATTAAAAGTTATTGACACGTTGTGTGTGCTTGGTTCATACTCTGAGAAACATTTTTGCAAGGAAAAGGTTATCTGGTAGCCCAGCATTTCTTGTGAGATCCTGTCCCCAGCAGCTTCATTTTGTGCCACAAACCAGCTGCTGAGTAGGTGTGTCTGTTTATAAACACCAAACACAGTTTCTTCAGCCAAGTTTTACTAGTGAGTGCTAGAACTTGAGAGACAAGTTTACAGGTTTTCTATCCCTCTTCTTTATCCCAACTCATGTAAGTACCTCCATTTTTGGAGGGGCCAAAGCATTACTGCTTATGGTTCTGCTGCTTCAGAACATGAAATAAAAATTCATCCTTAACCACCCAGTTACAACATTTTGGTGGCATTTTGTCATTGCTTATGAGTTTCTCAGGAAGGCAAACATTACACTTATTGTGCAAAATGAAAAGTAACTTTAACTGTAGAGACCACTGGTATATCACAACAATGTCCACCTGCCCATTTACCTTAGACCACCTGCTCTCTTTGCTGAGCAGGTCTGCATACCGATATGCTTGAAGCCAGTCCTGCTGGAAGGTGTAGCACCACATCAGTTCCCAGTAACAGAGATGATGAATCTGTTTCCACTCCTGCTGGGCTGCTATGCAGTCTTGGAACCTCAATTGTGCCTATGAGTAGTGAAGGAAGAATGACGAAAGCTGGCTCAATTACAGGTCCATGTAAGAGTAATGCCTAATTACAGAGCAAATTCTTACCTAGCACCCAGGTGGAGAACACCTGACAAGTAAAATAAGATAAACTTCCCTTTCAGTCTCACTTAGAGACAGGGCTGGAATCAACATTGACAGTGAACGTGAACAGGGGTAAGAGCATACTTATCAGTCCAACTGATACGTAGATGAATTAATCATTTTTACCCCCTCAGGCTAAACACTATACAAAAATCTTAGAAAGAAAAATTTATTTACCTTTTCAAAATTTCCTTTCAGAATGTCTATTCTGGCAGCATAAAACAGAATAATGGAACCCTTGAAAAGAGATGAGAAAAATAACCAGTAAGGAGTTTGAGCTTAGGGAAGTACATTTCTGTTATAAAATTTATTAAAAATACACACATTTGGAAATTTATGGAGGTAGGGCTCGAGGAGAGTGTCTGCTTCCTGAAGGTTGGCTTCCCCCGTACCTAGAAAATATAGCAAATCAACCTCAGTGTACTTAAAAAATCCAAGTTTCATAGACTAAGATTTTTTTTAAATCATATTTGATAGATCAGTGGATGATTACTTTATGTGGAAGCAGAATTATTTCATCATATTGTGTTCCTATAAAACTAAATTATTGTCCCAAAGATACTAAGTGCTTTAAAAATACTGTCTGTAAGTAGAAACAGACTAGAATTATAGGAATGTTTTTTAGACTGTTCCATTATTGAACCTAGTTATATTTTTAAATCCCTTTAATTGCTTTAGCAAGTTAGGAAAACATTCTTCAGTTGCCTCTTCTCCTAATTTTGAACTCAGTAATGAAATACAAGTGATACTGGAAGAAATGAAGTTCTCCTTAATTTCCTGATGAGCCTGAGGGACAAGTACTAAAATACTTAAATATTAGAGAATGTGAAAATATATGGCAAAGAAGCATATAGAATTAATTATTACTTTTAGCTCTAAATGGCAAAAGTGATTAATTCTGGGTGTAAAGGCTTTTTTCTGGACGTAGTTTCACAAGATCTGATGTTAATTTATGGATGATCACTTTTCTGAACTTAATACTGTTTTGCAATATTTTGCTGTTGAGACAGCCCTGCAAATGGAGCAAGATGTTGGTATAATGCTGTCAACCCTCACTGTTTCTGCAGACACAGCTTTGTCACAGGTATTAATTTTATATCCTTATTAACTACATTAGGTCATATTAATTTATACCATAATTAATTACATTAGGCCACAATTTTGAAATTCAGTTATAGAAACAAATCACAATATCTACCATAAGGTGTAGCATGACTGAAAAGCTACACAGTGGGTCTCACCAAGGATTAAGGAGACGTAAGTATGATAAACCAACAGGGTGAAAGTACACAGAATGGCCCTCAAACTGCTGCCAGATGCGCCTTCCCGTAGTTGGCAGAGGCCCAACTCCTAAGAAATATCACAAACACATGCAGAATTAACTATGAGTATACAGAGTTACTATTATTTTTTTTCCTGGCTAACCAAAATTCAGTTTTCCTTTCAGATTTAAGTAGTTTATAATTCAGTGCTTATCTAGAATCCAACACAACCCTCTACCAAAAAGTTTCTGTCACAGTTAATAGCACTGAAGAAGGAGAAGACTAATCTTACTCTTAATAAAATCATGCATTTCAGGGCTCTGGTGAAATGGGAACACCACATGAACCATCCAGACACACAGGTCTACAACCCTTCCCCATTGTGTTGACTATGAGCCTTTCAGAATATCGTCCTTCAATCTATGTTCAACGAAAAACTCTCCCAGCTGTTCCAGTGATACTTGTTGGTGTGAGTCTTCCTTCACAGAAAACCCTGGTTATCCTCAATTCTATTCCATCAAGTCAGCCACTACTTTTGAGTTTCTGACCAAAATACTACCTCTGCTGATACATCAGTGTCTAAAGACAGGTCCAGATTCACGGAGCCTTACACAGCTCTAAACACATGAGATTTCCCTCTTGTTCCTGTTTAGTCCCATTACATAACAGTCTGGGGGGTGCTGAGTTTCCTGATCAAAAGCAGTGACTCCTCAATTTTGCCTCAAATATTAACAGATCAGTTTTACTGCACAGCAACTTGATGAATTATAGGAGAACTCAAGCACCACGCAAAAAAATTGTGATGATATTTCAAAATAGTTCATTTTCTTTCAGCCTTGACTGCATTTTTAGTCAGGGAAAAGTATGTATTTTGGAAGAGCTTCAGCATGAACCAGGTTTTTCAGAGGAAGAAACAGAATGAACAGGTCTCTAGTAAAGTCTTATTTTACAGCAGGAGACCCATATTGTGGACAAGCTAACAGCAGTAAGATCATATGGTGACTAGCATTAATAACTTGAAGTTCAGTTGTGTACAGTTCTGTGGGTTATTTAATTTGGGATTTTTGCTTGAGTTTTGCTTGGGTTTTTTCATTTCTTAGGGGCATCAAAAAGAGTTTTAAAGAGCAGTAAAATACTTACAAAACAAGTTACAAATATTTTTCTCATTCATGAGAGAAAGATGTATCTAGATTCCAGGGTGACACATGATATTCAGAAATTCTTTTTTTCCAAAGAAATGGGTTGGGATTTTGGGCAGAAAAATGTAGAACTGTGATTCTTCCCTCAGTTACTGCTGAGGACTGTCAATTTCTGACTACATCAACTAGAAAAGAAAGCTGATATCCTCTACTCGAGGATCAGCAAAAGGAAAGGAAACTGCATTGGCAAAATCTCCTCTTAACTGGTAATTTCCCATGGTTATTAAAGAGTGAGGTTATCACCATATGTGCATTTATACCTGTATCATCCAACCTATTTATCTTTTTAACAACGCTAAAATACTGATAAGCAATCAAGATTATAATTCTGGTGTGGAATATATGACATTAAATTAATCTAGTCTTTTATCTGAGAAAAAATTAATCTGAAAAAGCAAGTATCAAATCGAATACCCTATTGCCAGAAAATCCAATAAATTCTAGAAGTCGAAGGATCCTTCCTGGTAAAAGTGACAGCATCTGAAATACATTTAAAAATGAAAGGATAATTAAAAAACATGTACACTTCAAAAAAAAGTTAAATTGCTATAAATGTGAACCAAAAAGGCCAGCTACTATGTTAAATGCAGAGTAAAACACAAAAGAACTTGAAAGTAAACTTGCATGACCAGAATTCTGATGATCATCCAGCATGAAAATATACAAGAGTCCAATTGTGCTTCTTCAGATTATGACAGATGAAGTTTCTACCTTCAGGTGGTCAGAATTGATTGAAAATGGTGGGTCTTTTGGAATTAAAGTCTTACATATTTCGGTATTACTTATAACCTACAACTGTCATCTTCCTTGACCGTTATTCCATTTTATTGTCAGTCTCACAGAAGCTCTACTTGCTCCTCCTGTGGGAGCACTGAATCAGCAGATCAGTGAGCATAATGGTTTTAGAAATACTAGCTGTTGCTATCATTCTTGTTTATCTTTGTTGTTTCCTCCTCTAAGGAGTCGGTCTTGAACCACTCATCCCTGCTGGTGTCTTGGTCGGAGTTATAGGTGTTTTTTATTATAGGTGTTTTTGCTATCTCTGTAACTGCATTCTCCACATCCTACGCAACAGAAAATGTACAAACACCATAACCACCTTTTTAATGAGAATTAAGAAGCAGGTCTACTTGAGGGTCACTTTTTACCATTCCATTCACCCTAATATATTCTGCCCATCAGACACTTTTTCTGTGAAGCCTCCTACTGAGAAGACTCTATGAAGAATAGGAGAGGTCAAAGCACTTATGAACACAGTTGCTAGAATTTTCAAGTCTGGTGCAGACAGACTTGAGTTCTGACCATATTCAAAATTTGCCATCTCCAATCTAGAATGATATAGAAATTAAAACAAACGAGACTTTCACCATTGCCATGACAGATGTGAAAAGGTAACTGTAGCAAATTGTAAAGAAAATGCAATTTTCTTTTGCACTAACTCAGTAAAGTACTTTTCATTCTTCTAACTATAATTATCTGTGTGAATCTAGAGTATGTCATTGCAGCAAAAGAACAGGATACATGGGGGAGTTAGAATTAAACAGTCACTCCAAGTATTCTGTAACCACAGCCATGGTAACCTCATCTTTAAAAATCCTGCTACACACAGGTAGATGCAGCTGCTTTTTCACTTCACAAATACATACATTAGTTATTTCCAGAGAATGAAACAGTTTGGAATAAACCAGAAAGCATGCATGCCAGAAGCTGCTGCTGGTTTCATACTGCATAAAACCTCCAAACCCCATATCTATTTTACAAATGTGCAAATGTTACATCAGTTGCAGTACTGCATATACAAAGAAAGACAGTCCTACAGAATTATCCCCACGGCCTTTCTGTAGTGGAAGAAGCCATACCAAGTTGAATGCTCCAATTCCAAGTTTTACTCCTCCTTCAAACTGGTAGTATGTTTCATTTTTGCTTTTGTTCCCCTGAGTCATCTGTAGCACCTGATGACATTCCCTTGTGATGGAGAAAAAAAAGAGGGAAGGGGAAACACAAGACAGAAATTATATTCATTATTATGATTGATATAAAAATATTCCTTACTATTTTGGGGGCATTAATGCCAATCCAGCTGCTTATATTAATGTTTTCTAATAGCTTACTTGTATATTTGGTAACTAGTCCTAATTTTGAGACCACCTTTGATAAAGTTGATCATATTTTCATCCTGGAAGAAAAAAATTTAACAGTAAAATATTGTGCATTCATATTACACATAATAAATACATAAAAATCCTCCAGCTACATTTACATTTATTTTTAAGTTAATGTCTTGGGAAACACTAAAAATGTTTTTCAGTTACTAGATGTGTCTCTAAGACTGACATTAACACTTGCTCTAAGTTGTCAGGGAAGTATTTCTTTGGTGCATGTTACAAATTTTAAAACTGAAGAGAGAGATGAAAAAGAGATTATTTTAGCAGAATTTGCAATGTATATAAATGAACCAAGTACGCTCTCCACCAGAGGGCACTGCCGGAACTGTTCCAAACATTTGGGAATGGCGATCCTGATACACACAAGGAAGCCTGCACAAACTGGCAGAAGACAAACTTAACAATCCTCTCAACAGATGAAATTCCACTGCTGATCAAATGTAACTACACGTGCTACTCAATTTATGTGCTTACTAACCTCTATAAAAATCAAATCAAAGCCACAATGTACTTGTCATCAAAACTAAATTCCTGAAAAGCAAGACATTATCAATTCAACAGGATGAAATATTTTCTCCCAGAATTCACACAAAAGGGAAACATGTGCTGGCATTTCAGAAGTGCACATTTAAATACTTAGGGACTGTGGGCAGCTAGGGCCCGGTGGTCGGAAGATATCGTGGTGAACAGAAAGATAGAGTTACCCCCCCTCCTCAACAGTTTATGGTAATGACCCCCGTAATTAGCCAATAGCACCTAGCTGTGATGAAAGCAGATGGGAGTGACACTGTGAACCTAGGTTATAAAGTGTCAAATTCTTCACCAATAAACACCATTTTTGCCATCCATCACATTGGTGTTGTGTGCAAATGGACTGAGTGACCTGGGGGGGGGGGGTCACCGTGCCATTCTTGAACCAGGTCCTCTGCCTCGCAGAAGGCAACAGAGTGGTGCCAAAACCCAGGAATCAAATTCGAAAAGCGGGGATCGCCTGGAAAGGGGAATAGCGGACAGGACGGCTGGACCAGTCCTGAAGGGGAGGACAATCCTGGACCAACAAGGAGATGGAAGCCCTTGTGAAGGTCATATCACAATTACATAAGCAGTGGGTATCGATTGTAAACCTAAGGATTTTATTCTTGCAGTCGCAAGGCTTTTGCATATTGGGGTCACAGACCAACCAGTAGATATTATCCACCCTGAGGTGTGGGACAGATGTACAAAGGCCCTTGTCAAGGAAACATGGAGGGCAGCAAAAAACTGTTTGCTGGCCACCCCGAAACTGGGGGTCGGGGCGGCCACCCAGATGTTACAGCTCCCAGACGAGAGCGGCTCTGCTGAGCCGAAGGGGCCACAAGAGGGCGATACGTCCCCTCAATTCCCAAATCCCGATCTGCCAATGGAGGGACATCAGAGAGCAAAAACTTTTTGGAAAGATTTAACAGAGGAAGCCAGGGGTGCTGCGGGGAAAGCCCGGGAGGGACTACCGCCCTATGTACCCCAAGATGGTGCCGAGCAAAAAGACAAAGAGCGAAGTGAAAATGTCCTTTGTAAGAGCAGGGAACAAACACTGGCATTGACGAGTGTACATGGTTAGGAAAAGAATGAGGTCCAGAAAGATAAAGTACGTGAGAAAGCAAGGGAATGTGAAGCAAAGGAGATAAGATGTGGGGGTGGTGCATGGCGAAAACGGGAGAGGAATGTGAAAGAGAAGGGTGGGGGGGGAGCCGAGAGGGGGAAAGGAGCAGAGGGTGGAACAGAGGGTGGGGCAAACCAGGAGGGAGGGAACAGCCCACCCACAAGGAACATAGGCGAGGTTGGAGCCCAACAAAAAGGTACAAGAAAACGGAAGTAGCCAACCAGTCGAGTTCCGACTCTGACCAAGACACCAGCAGGGATGAGTGGTTCAAGACCGACTCCTTAGAGGAGGAAACAACAAAGATAAACAAGAATATCCCCCTCCACATTAAAAAATAACTGAGAGAGGATACTCCTCTCATGGACTGGGAAGAAATAAAAGCTGCATGTGCCTGCTGGGTCCCCTCAGCTGCACTAGCGTTCCCAGTCCAGGTGACAGAGGAGGGACAGAGGGTCCACTCATCATTAATCCCTAAATTGCAAGGCTCCAGCCTGCAGCAGCTGATGGGCACAGACCAAACAATGATTACTACATGCCTATCAGTTTGTAACTTCAGTGTTTCTAATGATTTTTGTGTGCAAGTTGTGATTGTTCCCAGGGTACCACTCGGATGAGGAGTTAAACCTGCAGGCGGAGAGACTCACCCACTTCAGAAAAGAGAACTGGTGACAGGTGTGACCATAGCAATGCTGCTTAGCCTGGGAGCAGCTGGTGCTGCCTCAGGTGTCTCTGCCCTCGTGACCCAACAACAGAGACTGTCTCAGCTAAGAATGCACTTGGTCACCACCTGTTCAATGTGCCTTAGGTTTGTCAATGAAAAACTGCAGTGTCTATTTTATAAGTTTTTTGCCTTTTTAGTTAAGTATAGTGCACCTTATATTTTTACTCAAGTCTATTATATCTACTTTTAAAACTTTTCATAATATAGATAAATTAGATAAAATGTTTAAAGACAGATACACATAAAATAACGTTAGAACTTTGAAGACTAATACACCTTATATTCTAACAAATTTAGTTAAGCATAAGGAGGGGGGGAAATGTGGGCAGCTAAGGCTCGGCGGTTGGAAGATATTGGAATGTATGGAAAGATAAAGTCACCCCCCTCCTCCTTAGTTATGGTAATGACCCCCGTAATTAGCCAATAGCACCTAGCTGTGATGAAAGCAGATGGGAGTGACACTGTGAACCTAGGTTATAAAGTGTCAAATTCTTCACCAATAAACACCATTTTTGCCATCCGCCATATTGGTGTTGTGTGCAAATGGACCGAGTGACCTGGGATTGGTCACTGTGCTGTTCCTGAATCAGGTCCTCTGCCTCGCAGAAGGCAGCAAGGGACAAAATATACAATGTACAAAATGAAAGAGCACCAAAAAAAAAGGCCTCTGAACAATCAACCAAAGGCTTCCATGAAAGGATCACCATTTCAAAAGACCTAATCTGTCTTGTCTGCATGTCTGAACATCCAAATGCAAGTGTTACAGTACAAGAATTCTATTTCCCTCTGAGTGGTTACATTTTTGTTATCATCACCATCCTAACATGAATCATGGTAAGCCAAAGATGAAAAATACAGGGCGGTACGGCAACCAGCAAAGTGGGGTGTTACAGTCAAACGTAGTAACAGATGTGGTGTTTTAGAGAAAATATACAGCTAAGGGGTTTCTATTACTGTATACAGTCCTAACTCAACTCCTTCAGCAAGTGTTTCAAAATTCTTTTCATGGTTAAAACAGACTCCATCTGCCCAACAGAAATAAAGACGGCTGTTTATACATGGTTAGTAAAGGAACAAGCCAGTTATAGGAAAGACTAGCAGTACTTTCTGAAACTTCTGGCCAAATACTGGATAAAGTAGTTTACAATTATTTGCCAAAGGAGCTTAATCCAACCATAGTATCTATGTGCCTCACTTCTTTCTCATAATTTATACTGGAAGAGATCATCTAAAATACATTCAATAAATACTTGCTAAACACTCACATATATTAAAAGTATGACTAACAACTCTCCTGTTTTCAGGAATCAAATTTCAAATTGAATGTGAAAACTCTAACATGAAGCCCCTGAACCACAACCTAAATCAGTAGTACCACACAGTGTAAAATACCAGATCTTTCTGTGAGCTGAATTTTTACCTCAGCAATGCCAAGGCATGCCCATTTTATAAATATTAATTTCTGTATTATTCCTGACACCATGTGCATAGAGAGCAAGACTGAACTGGAAATTACAAATGTGTATCAGCTGGAGTTTTGTTAGTTGGAAAATATTCTACCCGTTCATGCAGAAAATGACTTGCACTTTCAAACAACACACTTCCTCATACTTGAACTTATTTTTATACAGGCACTGGACACTGTAATGTAATGAAATCATTTAAACATATCACCTTGTATAACATAGCAATATACCTTAGGGTGATAACTTGGTATCTGAGTATCATCTTCACTTATTCATACAAACATAGAGATAACTTTGCTGAGCAGCCCAGGATTTACCACACTTTCAATCACTGCCATGAAATAACATCCACCAGCAAAAAATTTGGTTTAAGATATCACATCTATGGCTGGAATCATGTTCTACAAGTACTGATCTCTCTCCATTACTGACATCACTGTCACATAAAATCAAAACTTGACTTTACCTGTACGAAGGTGAGAGCTGCTTTCTGTAATAAGCATTCAGCATAGCAGATTTCAGCATGCATTTCCTCTATATAAGAAAGAAAAGTTATTTATTATCAGCAAAGTCATTGTCAATATTGTCTTCTTGGGGTCAATGGAACAAACAAAATGCTGCCAAGACAAGGAAAAAAATAATAATAAAAAAAAGCAAAATTCTGCTGTTGCCATTTCAATAACTGCTGATTAATAGCTGTAACACGCAAATCCCAACAGAATTCTACTTCCCTTCTTCTCAGACAAAACATTGTCAGAGCTGACCTCAGTCTGTGCCAAAAGCTACTTGACATTCTAGTAGGTGGTCTCCTGTACTTTTCATTGATTCTAAGCTTAATAGCCCACAGCAACTCAGTCTTTCAGCCCTCCTTCCATGCCTTACAAGAAATTTCTGTAGATGAATGGTAACCCTCATAGAGGTTCAGGCTTTTCCTACACCCACTGAGACATTATGAACAGGTTTTCACCAAGTCATGCTTAACAAACTGAAAGCCCCAGGCAGACTTTCTGTCTTCATGCAGCACTAAAGTACATTTGATTTAACACACGACACAAGTTGCTCCGCACCCATGCTGCAAGACCAGCCACATGCACAAGGCTGCTGTATGTACAGTGCATACGTGGTGAGTTTGATGTGTCCAAGTATTAAAGAGGATTCTTGTGCCAGGTTAGAAAAAAATGCATACTTGATTCTGCCTGAATCAGAAATAGGAGATCAGCATTTTCAGAGCCATGAACAATGTACTGATACCATTTCCCAAAACACCTTAAGGCAAAACAGACAAGCACAGAACTTGTTAATATATTCAGTTTCCAATGCAACTAATGACAAGGATGTACTCCTCCACATCAATGATTCTTAAACTTTTGGGAGCTGTCTTAAGTCAAAAAAGGAAATTTCCCTTCAGTCCTACAATGTGTTGTGAAAGGCATTCCTTTCTTAATTCATGCATGCTCAGAGACAAAAGAAAATTAGGCTGAACTCTCCACTGAAGCTTTGCATTCAAATTAGAAAAAAAAATTATATACATGGTTTGTATGTTTATTACTGTAAGACACTAGTCAAATCACAGAGTTAAGCATATTTTTACACATTGGTAGGGTTAATTTTGAGCTTTTTTCACTTTTTTATTTTAACCTGATTATTTAACCACTTACCTTCACTCAACTGATCCACCGTCTGTTTAGAAACTAGATTGGACAAGGATTCCACCACTGTGCTTCTTTTCCTGAATCTAAGCAAGTTATCCAATGAAGAAAAGTAAGCCATACATTTAACACAAACCTGAATTTAATTATTTGAATTCTTTATCATTTCCAAACCCAAATTTACAGATATTCTTAGCAAAATGATTGTTTGTCAACTGTTTCAATTCTTCCAGTAGTCTAAAGAATTGTATGCCTCTAGGCTAAAAAACTTATCCAACATTAAATGTATGCTTGCAGCTTCAATCCATCTACTTTTAAACATATGACTGCTTCAACCCCATTGCCACTCACCAGCTGCAGAGGGGTCTCTGGACAAGACACTTGAACTGGACTTTGAAGTTTAATTAATTGTTTTTTTCTGTTTCTTAAACTTGCACTCAGAATTAGAATGAAAAAAAATAAAAATCTCTGTTTTCAATATAAATGCTTCAGTATTTATGGTGGTTTATGCCAGATAAAATGCCAAAACAATCACATACTTTACTTCCAAGGGATCTCTACCGCACAAGTTTTAATTCCGAAAATTAATTTTGGAATTAAAAAATTACAAGCAACTTGGCTTTATGAAGAAGCTAGAGAAACAATTCTACATTTAGAAAATGAATGCACTCTGTAAGCCAGGGAGTAACTGATAATAAATACTAAGCATTAGCTTATCACTTGTTTACACTACTCTTCACATTGACAATTGTGGGATCCTGACAAGAAGATTATGACACTACACATTAACATAATGCATACAAGAAAAGAGTCAATTAAGGTACACGTAGTCATGGTAATTCTTCACCTTTGAACATTTAATTGACTTTATCTTGCATTTTTATGAGTTTTATGACAGACTAGACCAGAGTACTCATGAATTAAAGTTTATATCCTGCAGAGATGAAATCCTGCACTGCAGCTGTCTAGACTAGAGGGATATCTAATCTTCAGACACACTAAATAGTAAATAATAGTATTAGTTACAATAGTAAACTAATAGCAAACAATAGTTCAGATGAAACTACAAATTGATAGCACACCTGAAAAAGATGCAAAAACTGTTGACCCCTTCTCCAGACAGCATGTGGTAACATTTTCCCATTTCTTTTCTTTTTTGCTGATGGTGATGTTAAATGTCTGAACAAATATTTGGCATTCATTTCTTGGGAGATCATTGTGATAAAATATAGCCTAACCAATATGATGAAGAACCCGTAAAGCAGAAATAATTTATATTTTTGTCAGAGGTTTGTTAGAACTTTAGCTTTCACTGTCCTTTTTTTTAAGGATTTTTTTTTTTTCTGTCCAAAGAAAGACCAGCAGCAAAATGGTCTTTCTGATCAGATAATTTCTGATGGGAATAATAGCTCTTTAATTTTAAAGACTTACTACTAAAGCTCAATTGTATTAGACTATTGGTTCAACCTTTGGAAGCAACTTTTTTAAAAAGAGTTTTCATGCTGAGAAAGAAAATTCAAAATATAGGCCTTTTATGACGTTATATTTCCAAACTGTTGGAAAACAAAAAGTCACAGTTGCCAATAGCTCAGACAGCTTAATCGTGTAATGTCAGCTTATATGTAGGTCTACACAGTGAACCAACCATTTACCCAACCTGAGTGGCTATTAATACCCAGACAGGACAAGTCTGTTGTTTCGACAATACCACGTAGAAAAATATCCTCACCAGAAATAATTGTGTAGTGGGACTTACTCCACCTTTACAAATTTAGACCACTATCCTGCAGGTAAGAGTCTGCTTTAAAAGCATGCAGAGAACTGGGGTATTTCACAAAGAATGCTTATTGGATTTAGTATCTCATAACTGTTGGGCTTGCTTGGGCTTACCTTTGGCAGGTTTGCAAAGCATCCTTCATTGTAGAAATTCCCATTTGTATATCATGCTGTTCAAAGGTCATTGCAGCTTGCATAACTAAAATAGTGCTGTATCCAAGTGCATGGTACATACTATCTTTGGACCTAGGGAAAACATGAATCTCGTGCATTTAAGCAACACTTCACATTGCAAAACAAAATTAAATACAGAGGCACTTGTATTAATTTGTGAAGAGACAGAAGAATTAAGCAGGAAAGTAACAGACCTGAGAATATAACCTAGTAATATAATCTTCCAATGAGCTTAACTGCAGCAAATTTTAAGAGATAATATCCCTGGCCTAACGCCTTTCTCACTTTACCTCTCCAGAACACTGAAGGCAAACACTTGATAGCTGTGTCATCCTTCTGATGTTTCATTTAAAGCTGTCCTTGAACTTGTTCATACAATACCAACTCATGACCCTTGGTCCATTCTTATTAGCACCAAACTGCAGAGTAAGAACACTACTCCACTCAATTAACACAGGCTACATATCCCTCTTGCCAACACACCCCTTAACACAGCATACTCCTTTCAGAGAAAGACAGGAGAAGAATGGTGGATGGGATTCAGATTCCAGTCCTAAAGAACAGCCACCCAGACTGCCTCCCGACAGTCACACATAACACAGGTTTCACCTGTGAACCTCTCCATATTCTTTGATTTCCTATATCTGCACTGTCATACTTTTCTTATCAGTGGAGGAAAGGCAACAGGGGAACAAAGAAAATTAGTCAGAAGAGCAAAAGATGAGCTTAAAGATAAACACCAGACTCAAATAATATATAAAACACAACAAAAAGAGTATTATGGAATTTTGTTCCAGCTTTTCTGAATTGTCAAAAGCATTTCATTGTACAAATTATTTGATCAAAGATGTATTGAATAAAGTCTTGCTTCTCAGCTTTTCCCCTCTGCGTGAGGAAAGACAGCTTGAGTGATATACCCTAACATAACAATTTCAGTGCTTCAACAACAGTTTTTGAGATGGTTTTAATGACCCAAAAAATCAATTAAAAAAAACCCAAATATGGAGAAATGCTTTTGGACAAAAAAGAATAAATTAAAACTACTATCTTCAGAGGATTTAAATTGATCTTCAGGTACTAGACACTGTCGGTTTACAACAATTTCAGGAAATAACAATCTCACCATGGACGAAGCAGCTCCAGCGCTTCAGAGAACTTATTATTTAGAAATAAGTTCAGTGCCATTGAGCATTCTTCCAGAGCACACTTGAGATCCATCTTGGATGCCCTAAAAAACAGATTCTTAGTTTACTCAAACTGTAAATATAAACAAAAAATTAAAAAGAAAAAATTGCCTTATGTAACACAGGTCTTTCCGTGGTGATTTTATTTTATTTTGTTTTCAAAATGTAGCTTTTCAAAACAAAATCATATGCTCAACTCTGTCTATGTTACACAGGTGTACCCTCTGCTTATTTAAGCAATGTTTTTGGCTTTGTCCTCCTATTCTTACCAGAGAAATTCTCAAAATTTATCACTGTGCTCAAGCTCTCAATCTTTCCCATGAGTGCAAATGCTGCTCCAGACTCTGTATTCATATCAGAATCTCAAAAGAGGTCACAAGATAATATTTTCATCAAAAAAAGCCCAGTAAATAGACATTTATTCAGCAAACAGGTATACTACAGACAGTCCTGTCATAAACCTGTAGACATGCTAGCTAACAGCTTTTGTTCATCCTAATTCACTTCAAGTAAAAACACTTGCACTTGCTAATGCAGAAAACATCTCAACAAACCCATTCTTTGGCCAGTTCTGCCTGAAATACTCGGGAGCACTCACAAACTATTCCATGGGTGGAACTGGGGACAAACTGACAATCACAGTAGTGATGTACAGCTAGAAGCTACACAGCCATCAATGTGCACAGCTGGATCTAGAAAAGATAATCTCTCTACAGCTTTAAAACAACAGGTTTAAACTAGGTAATGGGCTTTCTCCAAGTAAGGTTAAGCAGTGGCAAGCAAGAGATCATGTCAATGAGATAAATATTTAAGTACTGACCAGAAGAGAAGAACTCTAAAGGAGGAATTTAAGGAGAGACCAACAAAGCAGTGCAGCTATTCTAAATCTAACAGTAACACACACACAAAACAAACAGAGAGGTTGACGTGAAAGTATGATGGGGGGCTTTTTTACCCTCCAAAGAACAGTGTTAAAAAAATAAAAAAAGGCTTGCTTATAAAGACCAAAATATCTTTTAAGTACTCAATTTTATTAGCTAATTCCAGGAATACCATCTGCTAGCAAAAAAATGCCAAATAACTATTTTTTAGCTAGATTTAAAGGCTGATTCTTTTTCTAGTACACAAGCAAGGACCTGAGTTAGTCCCTTAATAACATCATCCCTACCCCCATCTGTGTTCCCATGCTTCTGTATCTTCTTCTCACACTTGTGTTTAATGAAACTCTTTCACTTGGTCCATTCCTAGTTAGATTACCCATTCCATTTACTCTGCCTTTCCTGCTAGGAAGAATAGGTTAGTTGCTTTCAAACGTTTTTCAAGGTTAAAAAAAGGGTGGGAGGAGAGTGGGGGAGGGACATATTTCTTCCTTTCAATACCAAATTTTCACTGGTTGTCTTTAGTGGCAAAATAAAAAAACACCACACCAGTAATTGAAGTTCATATCTACTAGATAGCAAGAATGAGATTTTATTTTTTCATACTTGCACACTACAATTATTTTGTGAGTAGCACTGAAGCAGTGGCCTGTTCCAAGTCTCTTCCCATACAAATGCCAGGGTCCATACTAAGGTCGGTGGAATCTTCGAAATTACAGAGAACAAATGGCCCTTTTGGTCCTCTCCCCCTAGCAGGCATGGTTACTAACTTTTTGGTGGGCTAAGAACTCTATCAACTATGGGAACAGAAAAACCCCATGTGAGGCAATGTTCTGCCACACACAGTATGGAGAATATGAACAGTCATCTGAAGTCAAGAGAGGGAAGAGAATGGCAAGGAAGACATACATATATAAACACAGTTCATAAAACAATCTTAGGGAGAGTAGCTCACTGGTAACTGCAGGTAATTTAACAATTGATGACTGCTTTATACACTTAAGTTTCAAAGTATTTTTTCATCCTCAAAAGAGTATGCTTCTCATGTGAGAAGCAACAGCAGAAAAATAGTGTTACAGTACTCCACCACTGTAGCACTTTTCTGAAGGCAAGGATCAAGGTGTAAGCACAATGTTTTGTTTTCAACTGCTTTACTAAGCCTCATCTTAGTGAGCAGAAATACATTTTCTTTACTTGTATGTTGTAAATGCACAGTTCCTACCCTGCAATCAGAAACTGCTGGAACTTTCCCTGGATGGAAAATCTAATCTTTATTTCATTTAACACACCTATGGACATTATAGCATTTTAATTGCAGATGTGTACAGTTTGCCATCAGCCTCCTAAATCCCATCACACCACCAGCTCGAGCATCACCACAGTACATATCAGTATTTGCAAAATGATTACATAAACAAGGGTCCTTAAACAACCTGGCATCATGACAAAACTACGTTTTCCCAGTTAAATGGAAAAGCAGCAGATTGCACCAGCACCTGGCTATCATGTTTTTTCCCTCCATTAAAGACTAGCTCTCCTGATGCTGCCTGTATGTGACCAAAGTCTGAAGACAATGCAAATAGTATTCCTTAAGTTAATGTATTTACTGTTCCCTGCATCAAGCATGCTTATGCACTTACTCTGCCACTTCAGACACAGAATCTTGGGAAGCTAGTTTTCTCAAACTGTTATTCCTGATAAGTGAATCATATTCTCTACCAGAGAATTCCTTATTTCTGTTTCATTACTCTTCATGTGTATTTTCTACTGTCTTCCTACATCCTGCAGCAGAAGAACTTAACCAAAAGGGTTCATTTCAACTCAAATTCATAACTTGATACCGGAATAGTCAGAAGAAAGGAGCATACTGATTCAGAAGCAACTTGGCTATCTTTGCTGGCATTTCTATGCAGAGGCTCAGAATAAGCACATTTCCTCTTCTACTCCCAAAACATCACAAACCAATTTCTACAGCAATACCAGACTGATGAACAGTTCAGTCAGTAATGCTGACTCACACTCTCCTTCTTACTTATGTTGTTTTCCTTCTATCTTATTTTTTCCCTACTTCCACAGTTTTCCTGGAATGGATCGGAACTTTATATATTTTAGCACATTAGAAGAGCATATCCTTTAATTTACCCCAGAGCAGATTAAATTAACACTACTTCTGTGTCATTATTATGCATTTTACGCCTAGTGATGTTACTATGGATTTTACACCTGGTGTCATGGTTTAACCCCAGTGGACAGCCAAGCCCCACACAGCCACTCACTCACTCCCCCACCAGTGGGATCAGGGAGAGAACTGGAAGGGTGAAAGCTAGAAAACTCATGGGTTAAGATGGAGACAGTTTAACAGGGAAAGCAAAAGCCACACACAAATCAGAGGAAAACAAGGAATTAACTGCTTTCCATGGGCAGGCAGGTGTTCAGCCATCTCCAGGGTAGCAAGGGCCCCTATCACAGGTAACAGTGACTTGAGAAGACAAACACCATCACAAATGTCCACCCTTCCTCCTTTCCCCAAGTTTATATACTGAGCATGATATCATATGATATGGAATATCCCTTTGGGGCCCAGTTTGGGTCACCTACCCCTGCTGTGTCTCTTCCCCATTTCCCACACATACACAGTCTCCTTGCCAGTGTGACTACATGAAAAGCAAAAAAGGCCTTGGCTGTGTCTAAGCCCTGATCAGCAATAACAAAAACATCTCCATCTACATCAACATCTGCCAACCCTATGTTCAGCACAAATCCAAAACACAGCCCCATACCAGCCACTGTGAAGGTTAACTCTACCCTAGCCAAAGCTAACACTTCCCCACACCCTATTCCACACCTTTTGTATCACAAAAAGTTTCATGCTTCCCAAATTCCATCACCTTTCCTGCTTATCTGTTTTGATAGATAATACAGATAGACATCATTCTCCTAGTCTGTGGAACACCACTGTCAAATGTTCATAAAATATCCACAAAAAGAAATGTTTATTGAATCCACGCAGTCTACAACTTTGGCCTTCACCCTTGGCAATAGCCTTTCAAACTAGGCAGTGATGTCCTGCCACAACTTAGCAGCCCAGGTGGGTTTACTTCTAGGCTGCCTGTTATTCTGCTTCCATTGCTGCCACCACTCCCACAGGGCCATAGCCCATGGATCAGTACAGAGGTTAAAAAAAAATAATAATTTAAAAAAAAAAATAAAATAAAATAAAAAAAAATTGGCCATTTCTCTCCAGCAGTGTCTAAGGCCAATTGGATGGCTTTTATCTTTGCATATTGACTCAATTCATGTTCTCCTCCAGCAATTTCTGTGACTTGTCATAGGGGACTCCATACAGCTGCCTTCCCACAAAACAGAAGGATTCATCAGTAAACAAGGCACACTGCTTCTCAGTTTCTGGGAATTTATTATATAGTGGGGCCTCGTCACCCCAAGCCCGGTGACATTCCAAAAACCTTTGCCTTCTGGCCAGTCCATGATTAATTATAAGTTTCCTGGACAACAAGGGTTTCCTGTCCAAACTCTTTATGTGATCAGCGCAACGCCTTTACTCCATGCAGTATCTGGTGCATGATGTGTAGAGGAGACCCTCCCTTTCAGCATCCAACTCAGGGCAAGTAACTGTGGTGTCAGAAGCTGTGTTTCAGTACCAATCATCTCTGAAGCAGCTCAGACACCTTCAAAGCTGCCAGTAAAAAAGAAAAGCTTTTCAGTTAGAGTATAGTGCGTTTCAGATCCTCTGTATGCTCGGCTCGAAAAACATGGAGGTCAGCCTCAAGACCCCCCTGGTGCTTCCTGCCAGAGGCTCCAGGTAGGTCCATTCTCTCCAGATGCAATAAAAACCACATTTTTTACATCTTTCTCTGTTCAGACTGGCCAAAGGGCAACAGCATGAACTATTTCCTACTTGATTTGTTCAATGGCTTGCTGTTGCTCAGGGCCTCATTTGAAATCATTCTTCTTCTGGGTCTTACAATCAGACTGATTGAGAGGGCTTACAATCAGACTCAAAGTTGGAATGTGCATTCCCCAAAATCCCACAAGACCTAAAAAATCTTCTGTCTTTCTTGTGTTAGTTGGTGGAGACATTACTGTTATTATAATAATAATCACTGGGATCTGACAATGTCCATTTTGACATTTGATTCCTAAAAGCTAGATCTCTTGTGTAGGTTCCTTTACCTTATTCTGTTTTATGGCAAAACCAGCTTTTAAAAGGATTGTATTATTTGCTTCCTTTCTGCCAAAACTTCTGCTGTATTTTCTCACAAAATAGTATCACTAACACATTGCAGGTGTTCCGGAGCTTGACCTTGTTCCAGTTTTCATCAGACTGTGGCAGATGATAGAGCTCTGTTTCCTTCCCACTGGCAGTGGATTCCAGGTACTATAGACAAAGCTCCAAACAGAAGCAAACTATGGTCTTCATTCTATTACCAAAGGAATTGATAAAAACACAACAGCAGTATCAATTGTGGCTGCCTTTGGCTCCAGCTCATATGGAAGTTCCAATATGTCCAGGACTCAGATGTGTTGTGACTTCATTCAGGCCACAACAGTTCACTGTCAGCCTTCACTCTCTGCTGGACTTTCAAACTGGCCATATGGGGCTGTTAAAGGGTAAGCAGGTCTTGCTGATCACTCCTTGGCTCTCCAGGTGACAATTCAGTTTATGAATGGAAATTACAGGGTCTAGCAGTGAGACACTGCTTCTAGTGTACTGATGTGGTGGCAATTGGCATCTGCTTTTCTTCAGCCCCAGAACAAAAGGAATGTCTGAAATTTCCTCCATCCACAGGGCAGGTATACTGAAAGCCCACCAACAGCCTTTTGAATCCTTGAGATATCCTCTCCCTGAGATAGTCTATGCCAAGGATGAATGGAGCCCCTGATCTTGTCAAGATAGGGTACTTCTGCCACTCATGCCAGTCAGACTAGTCTCAGCCTCCTGACTCCTGTCAGTCAGCTGTTTGGATCTCTCTGTCACCCCAGAAATCGAAATGGATTCCATCCCTATGTAGCTTGATGACATTAGGGTACACTGTGCACCAGTGCCTAATAAAGCCTTGTACTCCTATGGGACTGCTGTGCCAGGCCACCATATCCACACAGTCCAACAAACCAGGTATTTCTCTCCTCCCCCCAGGTGGAGGCAGGGCCCCTCTAATACTGATCACAATGTTCCCCACTAAGATCATACAAAAATGGACTAGTACTTCTCTCCATAGTCAGTAGTATGATCAGACCTTCAATCTGCCTGAAAAAATTGCACACTGGAGACTGGAGCAGCAATTTTCCTGGAAAAACTTCCAGTTGTGTTTGTTTTTCCCTGCAATTCCCACACCAGTGCATCTAGAATCAAGGTATTCCCATCTATCCCAGTTCTTTCTATCCTCTATGGTCCTGCAGGTAAAACTGTAGGGTATCCTGTGGTGTGTATCTTCTATATCTTCTCTCTTGAGGAACAGGATACCTGCTGTCAGTTATTGATTTACAGGCCCACCCAGATGGGAGTATGACATATCCCTGTGAATTGCTGGACCTCCTGAGTCAGTTCATCAATTAGCTTCTCCACAGACGCTATGATGGAGGACGAATGCTGTCTTCATATTACCTGAGTTGCCAAATTTCATCTGCTGCTGTTGGTGATATATCACCTTTCCAAATTACTGCTGTTTAGGGGTTCCATGTGCCCTTGCGACACTCTGTAGAAATTTCTGACACATGAGTAACTGACACAAGATGTGGTCTGGATCCATGGGGACCTGGGCATTGTCCAGGTCAAAATACATCACTTCTTGAACAGCTAATTCCCTTAGGAATTGAGTAACTTCGTCTATTGTAGTCCATCTGCCTAAATTACATGGAGTATCATCTTTACAGGCATACCTTTCCCCCTCACACTTGCTAAGAATTTACTCCAGAGACTAAGGACTTGTGTCTTTTTCCCCCACTGCTTTGTCAATGTCTGGGTCCTTAGCAAGTGATCCCAGCCTGGATTCCTTACCCTCTCATTCCACACTGTTGGCTCCACTGTCTCACCATCAGACTAGCCAGGCAGTAATACACTCATGGATGACTGCTGAAATCCTTTCATGCCTCCCAGAGCTCACTCAGGCCTGTGATAGCCTTGATAATGGCACTGAAAAATCACCCTTGTGATGGCTCTGCTTCACCGTCTTCTCTCTCCCTTGTCCTTGACTGTTTTTGCTAAAGCACTTTGGGTGATTTTTATGTACATTTCTTCCGTCTTCTGCTTCTGTGCAGGGGCCACTGACACCAGCCCATGTTGATTCACTGCTTTAGTGGTTTCAGTTGCAGTGCCACAGCCAGTGGAAGTGGAGCAGTCAGAGTGTCCTTCAGGTATCTGAAGGACAGGGCCTGCTGTCATCTCACTATCATATTTAGAGACCCTTTCCTCCTGTAGGTACTAAGCCATGTAGAACATTGTGACAGAACAACCTTTTTCAACATTTTACTAGTTTTTCTGGATTCTGCACTTGTTCAGGAGTAAGGTGCAAGCACAGTGAAGGAGCTTACTGCCCTAGGTACTGGCCCGTACAACCGCAAACACCCTGCCATTCTGTAATACCCAGCTTTTGGGCAGATCTCTGACAACTAATGTTATTAGTTATTTATCTGACCTTAAACAAGACATGAACCATACACAGCAACATGCTGGCTCCTACAAAAAACCCCAGGCTGGTTTCAAGGGCAGTCAAAGGATATTCAAAAATCTTTAAAATGTTGACTACTGTAACCAGCCTGGAAGACAAGGAAGGGAAAAAAGGAGGAGAAAAATATACAGGAAGGTGTTTCTCCCATAGGCTGTTCCTCCAAGGAATCAAAAAAACAAAGATGTGGTTAACTGCTCCCAGCAGGTGACTCCCAAAGCACAAAGGTGCCCGCAATATACATCAGATTGGTGACCAGCAACACTATCATGTGATAAGCCCATCCCATGAAATACACCACAGAGAATATGTATTTCAAGTAAGGAATTATTGCTATAATACAGACAAAATACCACAAATATGAGAGAAAATAAATCCACATTGTAACCAGCAACTATTAAATCAATACAATGAATGCTTATAACAATTTTATTTTAACACACTGTAGGTTAGATCTGTCCTGATCTCAACACTTTGCACCCCACACTGGTCACCAAAAGAGACTCTTGTGGTTTAACCCCAGCTGACAGCCAAGCCCCATGCAGCTGCTCACTCACTCACACTGGTGGGATCAGGGAGGGAATTGGGAGAGTAAAAGCTAGAAAACTCGTGGGTTGAGATAAAGGTAATTTAATTGGGAACACAAAAACTGTACAGACCAGCAAAGCAGAACAAGGAATCAACTCATTGCTTCCTATGGGCAGGCAGGTGTTCCGCCATCTCCAGGAAAGCAGGGCCCCATCACACATAATGGCGACATGGAAAGATAAATGCTGTCACTCTGAATGTCTTCCCCTTCTTCCTTCTTCCCCCCAGTTTATATACTGAGCACTACATCATATGGTCTGGAACATCCCTTTGGTCATCCATCCTACCACTAGACCATGGCACTACATCCAGTCCTGATTCTTAAACACGTCCAGGACGGTGACTCCACCACCTTCCTGGGCTGCCCACTCCAATGCTGAGTCACTCTTTCTGTGAAGAAATTGTTTCTAATGTCCAACCTGTACCTCCCCTGGTACAGCTTAAGACTATGTCCTCTTGTCCTGTCACTGGCTGCCCTCAAAAAGAGACTGACCCCAGCTGACTACAGCCTCCCTTCAGGGAGTTATAGAGAGTGATAAGGTGACCCCTGAGCCTCCTCTTCTCCAGGCTAAACACTCCCAGCTCCCTCAGCCACGCCTCATAGCACCTGTGCTCCAGACCTTTCATCAGCTCCACTGACCTTCTCTTAACACACTCCAGCATCTCAACATCCTTCCAGAATTGAGGGGCCTCACCAGTGCCAAGGACAGAGGGACAATCCCTGTCCTGCTCCTGCTGACCACACCATTGCTGTCACAGGCCAGGATGCCATTGGCCTCCTTGGCCCCCTGGGCACAGCTGGCTGATGTTCAGCTGCAGTCAGTCACTGCCTGGCCACTGTCCAGACACTCTGCCCCAGCCTGTAGCACTGCATGGGGTTGTTGTGGCCAAAGTGCAGGACCTGGCACTTGGCCTTGTTAAACTTTATTTTGTTGCACTCGGCCCATCGAACCAGCCTGTCCAGGTCCCTCTGCAGAGCCTTTCTACCCTCCAGCACATTGATACTTGCACCCAACTTGATGGTATCTATGCATTTGGTGATAGCCATAGGTAGCCTCACTCACCCCATCCAGATCATCAGTAAAGATATTAAACAGGACCAGGCCCAACACAGGTCCCTGAGGGACACCACTAGTGAGCAGCCCCCAGTTGTATGCAGCACCATTCACCACTCCCTGGTCCTGCCCTCCAGCCAGTTCTGAACCCAGGGAAGGGTGAACCTGTCCAGCCGTGGGCTGCCAGCTTTTACAGGAGACTGCTGTGGGAGATGGTGAAGGCCTTGCTGAAGTCCTGGCAGACATCCACAGCCTTCCCTGCATCCACTGGTTAGGTCACCTGATATAAAAGGAGATCAAGTTGGTAAAGCAAGACCTGCACCTCTAAAATCCATGCTGGCTGTCCCTGTTGTGTGCCCTCCCAACCTCCTATGCACTCCCAGCCTCGTCACCACTGTGGCATTACAGAAAACAGAAAAGGCCTCGGCTGTGTGTAAACCACACTCACCAGTTACAAAAACATCTCTGTATTATAAACCCTGTGTTCAGCATAAATCCAAAACACAGCCCCATACCAGCCACTATGAAGAAAGTTAAGGCTACCCCAGCCATAACCAGCACAATCTCATTCACTTCAAAATGAAATAAAAAGGAACAGAAAAATGTGCTATATTGAATGAATGTTACACAAAGATAATAACGTCACATTACAAGGAGAATAAAATGTCTTACAGTCCTGACATTTTAGGAATACTTTTTTCCCCAACATATAGCTTTTTTTAAGTTTTCCTCTCACTACTACTTCAAACTTCTTTTGGGAAAAAAAGAAAGAATACTGTGAATTTCCAGCAATAGTTTGTGTACCTCTGAGCTTGGTGCTAAACTACCCATGAAATTATTCCAATTCAGTGGGGATACACTCTCCATAAGAAAATTATTACAAATTAGCAACTAAAAATTAGCAACTTTGAGTAGGTTTTTATAACATACTACTTGGAACCACAGCAGAAATAAAGCATAAAAATACATAAATAAATAACATATATATAAAAATACTATATAAAATATATATATATTAATCTATTGTATATAATATATAATAATATAATAATTTTATATTATTATATTATGTATACTATGCTTCTTATATATTACATATAAATTATATATATATAAATAAAAATAAATAATACATAATACCTGAAAACCCCCACTTATTAAGAAGATAATACTCAAGATGTACATAGAACAAAAACATTATTAATTTAAAATGTCATAACAGTTTACAGCTTAAGCTCCTTTCCTTTTTTCACCCTCTATGTATGAATAAAAGAAGGGTTGAACTAAACTTTCTACTAGCCTAAAACAAGGGAAATGTCGCTGTGTTAGTATTTGAAAGTAATGTAAACATGAGTAATGAGCTAGGCAATTACATCTATCTCTCCAGATCAGGGCTCAGTGTAACAGTATTCCTGAGAAGCCATTATATAAAAAATGTTAAACATTAACTTGGTATATGTGGCTTTGTATTCGCAGAAGATTTAGTAAGCTTTTAACAATCACCCCAGGTCCAGTGATTTACCAACCCTTCTCTTGGAAGGGGATTCAGGAGCTAGAAACGGGAGAATTGCAGAAAAAAAATCACCTGTAATCCACCAATGCTTTCCACCTTTTATATTACATATTTAGGACTGAGTCCCACATTACTTTATTAACATCAGCTAACTCAAATGTTCAAGCAACACTTTGGATGAATAGGGATTGAAGAATTTAGTTATTAAACTTCTAAAATATTTTGTTGGCTCTTTTTACAACACAGCCAAAATAATTAGCCTTATCTGATAAAGAACATTGAATTGCCAGCAAAGTGGTTTTATCTTCGTTTTTAAGCTGTTCTTATCAATGGAAGTCTTACTACAATTACTGAAAATATTTGTAATTATTAGTGGGAATAAAGCAAAATTTTAAGTAATAAAGACCACAAAAAAGTGAAACTAGAAATAAAAGTTTTAAGATAATCATATTAAGATGCAAATCTGACACAAACTAAAGAAGTAAAAATAAGGTTCTCTAAAAAATGCAGGGGATATGGAGAGAATGCTGTTTTGAGTAGAAGTATCAAGAAAACAAGATGCATTACAATTAAGAGAACATTTTCCCAGAACATTAATACTTTAGCAAACAAATGACCCTTAACATTTACAGAAGCTTAATCAGAAGAAAAGTATTTTTAGAGACACTTACTTCCATAAACTTAAATAAAAATCACCTCGTATATGAACTACAGTATCAACAGGTAAGGCAGCAAAAAGCTACCATATGCAGTACTCTGCTTGAGCAACATTTATGCAAGTATCTGCTAGAGTATTTACTGCCAAACTAATGATGGCAAAACAGCTTTAAAATTGATTGCTTGTAGTTGGTTCTTGTCTTCTGCAGGAAGATTGTTAAGCCAAATATTCATAGTATGCTGTCAAAATCTGATACTGTCACTATACAGAATGTTTACATACTTTCTAAAGTAGATATTTCCCTTTGTGGAAGTGAATTGGTGCAAGAAAACTCAATACTGAGCTGTTTATGTTCTACCATATCAAAAAGAGTAGCTATCTTGTTGTCAGTCTTAAACAGCCACAACATGACTTCTTAATGGAAAATAACAGTTAATCCTCAGAATCTATTCCATAGTTCCATTTTCTTTGCTAGAAGCCTCTGGGTATATTTGTATACTGCTCTACTTCAACTTTACTGATTCCTTGGAATGTCCAAGAACTGTAGTCATTTTAAAGCTTTTTTACTTGATAGGATTCCTCTTCCCTCCGTGTCACCAAGGGCACTATGTGCAGACCACGCTATGCTTCTTCCACAAATGTCATCCTATGCTGTGTACTTCCACACATGCTTTGCATAAAATAAACTCAAATCCAGTGAGGGCTGAAACTCACTGTCTCCTTGGAAGACTTTGTGCCAGCCAACATCAAAAGCCGTACTAAAACTACATTATCAAAAGTCACAGTTTACAGGTCATGCAGATATTAAGTCATCACTTCATGTTCGTGCCTTACATATCTTTACATTGCCAAAACGCACTTGATGTCCTCTTGACTGGTTTTACTATAAAGGAAATATCCAAAACATCTGAAAAACTGTCACTACCACATTACTACTCAGTTTTTAGATTCAATTTACCCAGACATCTTGCATTACTGTAGCAAAAATCTGTTCCGGGCATCCTTCTTTTTGCTGTGTTTCAATTTTAAACTAGCCTCTGAAGGGCCATCAGGCAAGCCTCATGAAGCTGAATTTTATTCTTTCACCTATAGGCATGCTATGCATACCTCTCACCCAGAGAATAACTCAGAAATGCAGAATCAAATTGAGTAGCCTGTTTCACAGTTGAACATTTCTTCATGCTAAGATATTAAAGCATATTACACCCCTGACATTAAAGGGATCACAGTATTTTTAAGTGGCCAATCGCTTCCAGTTAATGACCGAAAATATGCTTACACCTTTTGTGTTACTTTAAAGTGATCCTGGGGAAATATAAGATCATGTGATCAGTACTTCTAATGAAAACAGAAAAATTGTTGCAAACTCTTTTATTGTTTAATCTAAAACTCAGTCTTCAACACCACGTATAATCACACAACAGAAAAATGGCTAAATGCCACACAAAAAACACTTTAAGGCATACCACTAGGCATATTTGCAATTTATATCAAGCATTTTCTATCCTAGGCTATTACCATTAATACAAAAGTTTGAAAACTTCAACCACCTGGTTGTAAACAATATCTTATCTTACCCACTTATTAAATCCACTAGTCATACTTCCCCACCAAATTCTGCATTCATGATGCACACACCCCTTTTTATGAGATGGGTTTTTTACATTTTTACCTTTTTATTTTAGGTAAATAAAATATTTATGGTAAGCATTGAAAAAAAATTTCTTGCCAATGCAAGGCACAAATTATTTATTCCTTTGAAGGCTTACTGTCTTCACTGTTTCAGAACTTCACCAGTGCATACAATATTCTGTATGCTGAACATTCACTTAAAAAAATCCAACTGGCAGCGAAACTACACAGTATTGTGTTAGCCAAATTTGCAAACAGGCAGAAATTACTTTAAAAGCTCACAATAATAAAATGCATTCAACATCAGGCACTTTTTGAAAAGAAAGAAACAAACAAAAGTAATTTTAAAAAATCCCACCAGAAAACACACAACTGATGAACACCCCCTAAATGGTCATTTAGTTTAAATTATGTTAAATTACATAGTTTGGTATTCAGGCAAAACCATCAGCATAACACACTTATTTTCACTTATTCCTCCCTTAGGACTTCCTTACACTGTATTTGAAATCTTATTCTATAGCAGAGAGAGACAAACACAGCATTGTTCTTACCCAAGCCCTTCCCTGGTACTAGCTTCCATTTGAATTTTTGGAGACGCCTATCCACCCAGAGAGCTGATAATAGCACATGATGCAAACACCATGGTAGAAACAGATCAGTGTTGCTGCACCTTCTTCCTCAGCACTACCTGAGTGTAGCTAGCTGTAAATCTGTATCCGTCAACTTCTGGATCATTGCTGCAATACCATTGGATCTGCCGATACAGTCCTTTGAATGATCAAGCCAACTCATTACTACGGCACTTTCCTTTCCTTTAATAGCACTGAGGGCTTTGTTTCATTGTTGGGTTAGGATTTGCTAAGTTATTTCTTCTCCCTCACCTTACAGCTGTGGCAGAAAAGATTAAGCAGAGCAAAAAGAAACAACAGCTAGCTGATATTACGCATTTGTATAGGTAAAGAGAAAGCACTGAAAACAATTTTTCAAAAGGAACAGCTGTGGAAAAGGAGTCGGAGCTCTAGAGGTAAATGAGGGAGAAAAAAGGAGGTAGCTGCTCCTGTTGAAAACCAATTTTTATTAAAATAATATGCACCAAAATGAGCTGAGAATGACTTTACCGTTTTTATCTATACCTTAGCGTTGTCAGAAAAGGTCAAACTGATAGCTTTTCATAGACTACCAGAATTTCACTAAGAGACGATTTTAATTGATCCACTGGTATACATTAACAGGTATAATGTTACATGTAATGTAACAACAAGGCAAGGGCAAGGATGGCAAATACAATACTGTCTTACAGACCACAAGATGGGGGTAGGGGAAACCTGCTAGTATTTTAGGACAAATGTTTGCCCTCTCTTTCTTTTTAGATCTAGAAGTTCCAGTCTTAGCTCCTCTAAACTAAACAGATTTACCTACAGGTGACAGTGTCCTGTTTTAGGAGTTATTAGTGCTTACAGCAGCAGAAATATTTGTCATGCTGTCCAACAAATTAAATGCATTAAAAGACCATCAAACAAACAAAAACTTTCTATAAAAACAAAAATTGCTTCTCAGAAGTCTCATCTGATCTTGAAACTTAAATGTCAGATCATCATGTCAGGAGACGAATTATGTTTATTTGCTTTACATTCTGCACCTAAAGTTTGTTTGCCATCTCCAACTTAAGAGGGCAAGCACCACTGGATTGCCTTCTAGTCAGAAAGAAGCCCAGCACCCACAGTGCTGCCTCATGGGAATCTAACAGTTGACTACAGGAAAGTGATCAAGAGGTTAGCTTCCAAATATTTCAATGACTGAGGGGGCAGGGAGGGATGACAAGATAAGGAGCTTCCCTAGTGGTCTGTCTTTCTTAAAACATAGATTTTACTTATCTACCTATCTATTATCAATGCAGCATCTGAATACCACAAGAAAATACTGATCTGTGTATCCACACATGTTACTCTACAGATGCAACAAAGCAAATAAGCACAAAGGAAGAAAATCTAGGCAAAGTTGACCATCTGCTTGAATCTCAGGTGCCACAGGATATACAGTGCCAAGATGAAGCTCATCTTGCTGGCTCACCGTCAACCCACCACTGCCAACAGAGCCTACTGCTCTGAAAATAAGACAGGCTACATTTCTAGCCACTTTATTATCTTATTTGTATTTTTAAAAAGAAATATGAGCATAGCCAAATGTTTCCATTTTTAACTGATCATTATTAAGATTCAGTAAGGCAATAATCAATTTGTTTCAAATCAGGTGTTTTTATCATCTGGGTAACATGAGCAGCTTTATCTCACACCAAGTTCTTAAGTTCAACAGCAGATTGCACTGCAAATGGACAGAAAGGGAGACACAAATTTCCCATAAGGACCCATATTGTGAAAGCAAGACATGCCAACTCCTTAGGTTACTATTTACCCATCTGAATAAGCATACACAGTTGAGCTGATCCCTAAAATGATTACAAAATAATCCTATGTAAGTATTTCAAGCCATTCCAGCATGAATTTGACACAATATATATGAAAGCTTAAAAACTGCCAGCAAAACAGGCATTTAGAATTGACCACAGTCTGACTGAGGAGGCAGAAAAATAAAGTGTCAGTATTGGTTTGCAGCAGAAGAAAAATCTCACACTGTTCTGTTCAACACTAATAAGAATGCATAGCAGTATAAAGGGTTATCAGATTTATTTAATGGAACTTATTGGTTAGACAGTATGTTTAGATAAAGGTTTTAACATGAGACCATTGCATAAACTAAGAATTAACTGTGCTTGAATACTCCTTATTAGACAAATAGTTTGTATCAAATAGTCAAGCTGAGGTCAACACATACAATAAATACAGTGTACAAAATTGATCACCTGAATATGGCAGAGAGCGGTACTGCCAAAATTCAATATGTAGCATGTAGATACAAACAAATAGATGTTCACCATAAAAAATACATAATTTTGATCTCTTTAACATTTCTGCTAGAAATTAGGTCTAAATAAGGCATGCTGACAAGAAAATAGAGAAAGAACCTCCTTGAAGAGCTAGCATATATGAATAATAATGACAGCTCACTGGCAGTTTTACATGAGATGAATAAAAATTTCACTTATCTTGCTATGGAAAAAATAAAAAATAAATCAAGCTGCAAGTAGGACACCAGATCAGGCCAGATGTTTATGGGACTAACACTGCGTCACACAAATATTGGCCCAGATCCAAAGAGACAATTAGGACACCATGATCCTAGCAAGACACTCTTCCTAAACTTCAGACCAATTTACTTGAATTTATTACATAGGGAACTTACAGCCTATGCTGGAGGCATTCTGAAAAAACTGAAGTCTCTAACACCACACTGCATTATACTTAACATTTAATACTTTGAAAGCACTGCACTGCATCCCATGAAATAAATTATTTATGTGTAAGTAAAAAATTATATAACCTCAAATGGTTAAATCAACGCAGCCACCAGGAGCAGAAGACATAGTCTATAAATGGAAAAAGTAGCTCCAAGTCTGATACTGTCCTTAAATTACCACATTTTAAAGAGTGGCATCCCAAAATACAGGACACCTTGCAGTGTCCTACAACCTACAGTATCTGAGCTGATTAAGCACTGACATCAGCAGAGAAGCTTCTGCTCTCTAAAAGCATTGTTCACCACTGCAAAGTGCAGAGGAGAAACAACTATTTTATAATACCATTGTGAATATATCATTTTTCCTTTATCTTCAAGGAAATCTATAGAAAAAAAAATTTTGTAGTTTGACATACATTCTGAAGCAAATTTTCATAGACAAAATCCAATAAATCTTACTACCACATTCTTGATTTCAAGGGCTATTAGGCAGAGATAATATACTTACAGGATTAATTCAGTTAACTTCAGGTATGTAAATATAGTCCTTGTGTAAAAATAAGTGCCGCTTCTTTCAGTCTTTTTCCACCGTGCACACGCACAAAAAAAAAAAAAGCAAAAAGAGAAAAACATAAAGAGAAAAGTGATTCTGTTTTATTTCTCAATATCCATGAGATTTCATTAATGAGTTATCAAGCAAAAAGAATAAAAGTTTCCATGCCAGCAGCTGGCAACAGAGGCACTCTCCATAGCCGAATTCAAAAGAAATGTCAGTGAGAGTGGCAGCAGCTACAGTCAGTGCTAGAAGCTGATGCCTCTGCAGGAAGAGGATGCTGGGAGATTCTCCCAATCTGTGCTGCAGCCTAATTCTAATCCATCACTCCTAACTGCAAGGGGAAAATGGACACATGAGGAACGCAAAGTAATTTATATTTAAAGACAAAAAAGGAGTCACCTTAGTATTTCCTGAATATATAAAAAAAAAGAAGCCACAATTAAAGTCAGACAGATATGCTAATGAAACTGCAGTAAAGTATGTTAAAGCAACTGCAGGAAAACTAGATCAAATATATGAGAGCTGATAGCAAGCAATACTGAAGAAAAATAACTAGCTCATGTTTGATTTTCTTTATTTAATGGTACTCAAACATCACTTTTTTTAAATTAACCCTTTGACATATTTTCCCCCAGAAATCCATATTTTTAGCTAGAGTTCCATGACCAAACAACTCACTAACACAGAGAGCTGTTAATAAACCGTTCTCTTCATGAATATCAACTGCAATAGAAGAAAGCAGAGTCAAAAGCAAATCAGCTACCACATAGTTTCATTCCTTTGGTCTAATCTCTCTAGATGAGATATGATGAAAGCTCAGTACATGGGACCTAAGCAGCAGAAAATTAAACTATGTCCTCCACTATTATCTTCAAAAGGTTTTCTTTAAAGCTGTACCAACTGGACTAATAGTACCTATTTCTAGCTATGTTTACTGTTATGAACTGAGATTTACTCACAAAAATGTCTCAAACAAATTTGTTAAAGCAAAATGCAGGAAACCTCAGGTCTGCATTTACTTATTTCAGGCACAGGTTAAGTAGTATCAGCAGTAATACTTCAAACCAATTTATTTAAACCATTTACTTTTGTTAAAACATTCTTATTTGTAACATACTGGGAAAGAATTGCACAGTATTTCCTACAACACCTTTGGGAACCAAGGGCTATGAGCAGGTAAAAAAGGTTTTCTAAATCTTGTAAACCTTTCAAAGAGGTGAGATTGACACCTATAATTTATAGACAACAGCACCTTTAAAATCTGGACATTCTACTTTTTCCAGGAAACTCGACCCAGTATTTTTAAAGACCAAGGAGCTCAGAGATATATATATCCAAGCTCTCCACCATGTCATTTGAAGCAGTGCTTACGTATATTGTCAGTTAATATACTGACAATATTAGAAACAGGGAAAGTAAAAACACCAGGATTTCTGTGACCTTGCCTATATATGAAGAATATAGAAGTTTCAGTCAAGGCTGCCCTGTCACCCATATAAACATACAGTGCTCTGTTTTTAACACAACACAAGTTTCTGACAGTACACACTTGATGGCTGAGAAACTATTTTCTAGAAAAAGCTGTGAGTCAGGAGAACATTTCCACAAAGATGACAAAAGCAAGCTTTCTGTCTGCAAATATCAACCCATGCTCGAAAGATTTTCCCTGGATTAACTAAAGGAAAATGAACTAATACACACTCATTACACCTTCCACTCAGATTGATTCTCAAAATACTCTTGCAACAGCATTTAATCATTAGGGAAGCAGAGGGAGGGACATGACACAACTAAATTAAATAACCCAAACAACACTACTGAAAACCAGGATTTTTTCTTTTTTTGTTTAATGGCTTAAAATAAACAAACAGGTAAATCTGGATTTCAGTCTGTTTTCTTTAAAATCCTACTTCTCAGCATCTAAACAATTTACTCTTTTTCTTCATCAATGACTTAGAACTCATCTTTCCATTTTTTTTATCTATAGCACTTATGTCTTAATGTCTTAATGGCTGCACCACCAATCCAAAAGTCTACATCACTTTCCAAGTCTCAGAAGTTATTCAGACAAGGCAATTCTTGAGCTGCAGGGCTAGAAATAGTGTTAGGTAGTCTTTATTAAAACACCGGACAAACATTACTTTGCAGAAAGACGTTTAAAGAAAGAAAACACAGATGTGATCATGCATTCCACCCTAATATCAAGATTCCAACATGATACTTAAATAAACTCCAGAAGTCTCCAGAAAGCCTCCCCCCAAAAATATGATGTGATTTTAAAGCTATAGTGTTTATTAATTTGTAATGAAAGAACAAGCCACAGAGAAGTAAAGAAATATCTAGGCCCAATTAAGACAAATTTCTTTTGGTGAACAGGGGATAAGAGAAAAACATGCTGTGGTATCTTTCTGTGCACCAGCCTTTCAGCAAAGGCTTGCAAAAAGACTAACAGGGTGCGGAAAACATGCAGTTTTGGGCATTTCCATGTACAATGTCTCTGAAACTGTTTGATTTTGGGTTTTTGTCTACCTCCTCACTTTCTAAGGAGGTGTGAACACAAATGGAAATGCAAATTTCAAAGTGAACAGAAGACACCAATACAAACAATAGCACAGTGCAGCCTGAGGTATTCTACTGAAATCCAAACACAGAGAAATCTTACAGCACAGGCATAAAGTGTTGTGGCAATAAACAAACGTGTTAGGAATGACATAATTATTGCCCAATGACAACATCTCCAAGATTAGAAATTTATAATCTTAGAACTGTTTGGGGTGGGGAAAAATAAGAGATATAAGGCTGCTGATCATTACTGCCGTTTCAAATCTTGAAACTCACAATAGTGCGTCATATTTTTATATTTCTTCAGCTGTGAAAATATTACCTTCTAGACACAAAAAATGCCTTTACTGGATTTTTTTTCTACTAACCTTGAGGATCAAACATAAGAAAATAAAATTTGGAGGATTTCAATTGCCACTGCGGCTTTTCACCATCTCAAGACAATGTCAGAATATGAGTTTATACTTACAAAGACAGTAAGTTTCCAAAAGTTGTTGGCTCCCTGAATTAAAATTTTAATTTAGAGCCATTTCCTTAACTGTTCAGTTTCATTCACTGACAAAACACTCATAGGTGCAGGTGTAACTGAAATCTTAACTACACATCTAAGATTACAAGGCTAACCTGCTCTAACTTCCTTAAACACTTCTGGCCCTTAATCTATCACCCCAGTAATACCACACAGAGCTGCTTTGGTAGGATCAAGGATTAACAGTATACAGCTTTGGGTAGGCAAAGAAAATGTGAAAGAGAATCAGTGAAGCATGTCTCTTTGTGCTGAAATTGATAAAGACAAAAAAACCCGAAAGTTCCATTCTTGATCAAAAATCATCTGTCTGCTTTGCTTACAGAATGCAATCTCCCACTTTTTCAATAATCCATGTTTTAAATGTGTTTAAATGAGATCTCACTAGCTTTCTACTTATGACATAACTCAGGGTCTGGCATCTGAAATTTCTATATAAATAGCACAATATGAAGACTTCCTCTGTATATGAGCTGCTTGCAGCAGTGAGACTGTGTTTCTTCCCAATCTCAACTACAAAACATCTATAAAAATGCCCACACAGCTATCATAATACAGCACTAAATGCTGCTATTCATTTGCATAAGCCTCTGATATTGGGGTAGTAAATAAAGGCACTATTATTGCCTTGCAATCTAAGGAGGATTGCATGGACAAACATAACTTGATGGCTACTTATTCCTTTCATATACAGATGACATTTTAAGGAAAGTAAAGTAAGTAAAATGAGATGGACAGAAATACCAACAGAATTAATATTTCATACATGTTCTAAACAAATTGAGAACTTCAGGAGGATAAAATACATACAGAAATCAAAATAGCAGTGGCAAGGTCACTACATGCCAAGCATAATACAGTGATGGTTAAAAACTGTTGAAAACTCAAACTACTTTCAATCTAGTTGTAAAGCCCAAGACAACATAATTTAGAAAATTATACTCTGGCAACAAAAAACATGAATATTTGCATTCTACAAAGAGATTTTCAGAATAATTTGAGTAAAAATTAAGGTAGTAGAAATACATTGAAAAAAAATTCAATGTAGAAAATTATCTTGTTCAGTAAGGCTAGAAGTAAAGTTGTAGTTTTTCCACAGTAAGATTTAAGTATTGATGAGGCATTTTTAGCAACTGAATAAAAGAATAAACCACACAAAATATGTTCCATCTACTTATGTTTTTGAACCTGTAGATGCTTGGCAGGCATTAGGTAACTTTGTCAAACACATCCGCCAAGCCCAAAGCAGACGCTCCATTGGAAAAATGGTAAAAAGCAGCCTACCACCACAAAATTCTTGGCAGAGGTTTCAATTTCCACAACAGAAATCACAGTTTGTCTCCAGTTATTCAGTTCCTTTTACAACAGAATACGCTAATCAAACTAGTTCTGAGTTAACAGAAACAGGTAATGGTGAATTTACTTTGACATATATTCCACCTATTCAATCTTTGGAAGATTGAAAATGGTGTAACTAGTGTTACTATCATACCAGTACTTTGAAAATTCAGTTACTTTTACTGGCAGAGAAAACATTAAATGCTAGTGCTTGCTTTAAGTAAAATGGCAGAGTGACCTCCTGTAAAAGTCTTTCTTCAGCTTTAGCAAAAAAAGTGAACAAAATTTACAGTAAATAACTCTATTTAAAGGTTTCTTCATGTTTCTACAAAGCAAGTATTTTTTGATCATTACATGCTTTGGAGTTGCTGCTTATATCTACAATAGCTACTATGAGTAGAAGATGACAAAAGAGTCTAAACAGAGAATCTAATACATTTAAACCACTTGAGCAAAGACTGTCTCCCTCCTGGGCCTGTCCTCAGATATGAGCAGCACATGAGATTTAGGGAAGGATTTTACCACACTAAGGTAACTCATTGTCCTTTCAACATCTAACCTGCACAATCTGGTATCTATTGGTAAGCATTAATATTTAAAGAATAAAGCCAATTAAAGTCAAGTTGGATTAGCAAAACCACTCACTAGCATCTACTGGTGCAAAATACAGAGCCGCTTTACCCTGCATATATTTCACACTAAGAATTGCAGTGGTGTATGAAATACTATAAAGATCTGCTTGTTACACATTCTTTCCCAATTCTGTAAACCAACATGACAATCTGACAGAACTGGAACCAAAACTGATCTCAAAAGTAAACATGAGTATTTGTTGACACAACTCCCTATAAAAAAGGTACATTTCAGATAATTCAATTGGATATAACTAACTACAACGATGCACTCAAACTAATGCCAGGCATGTCATCACAGAGCTCTAACAATGCCACCTTCCTATCCAAAATAAGGGAGAATGAAACACTGCCATAGAAAAATTATGAAAGTGAATGTTACCAATACCAAAATCAAAAAAATAGAGACAGCTTCCCAGAAGCTTAAACCACTGGCCAGTTATTGTTTCAATATAGTAATGAGAAAACTACAATTGATTTTGTATTCATAGATAAAGCTCAGGAACAACCAGTATGGCATTGGATTTACATAAGGTTTTCACCTCAGGGAATCTACTAACATCATTTGAAAACTACGATCAAAGCATTTCAAGAAAGCTAAGATTGAAGACCTTCACAAAACATTCCAAGATCTTTTTCAGTTCCTTAGGCACATTCTTTTTTAATAGCCATATAGTCAAAAGAATTTGAGAAAGTAGAGTCTAATCCAGGGAAGAATCCTGTCCAGATACAAAAGAATATAAACATTCACTATGTTCAATGTGATGTTAAGTAACAACACAATGTTTTGTCCCATTAATATTCTATCATCTTCTATATAATGCTTATTGCAGATGGAGGTAATATCAGTCAGAATAAACGGACATCCTAACTTCTATTATAAAAAGTATATGTGAGACAGCTATGGACACAGAAGAAGACACTCAGGAAGAACAAATCAAAGCTCTGCATGCCAAAAATAAACATCCATACCCAGCTCAGACATCAACAGAAAACAACAAAACCACTTTCTCATAGAAGTAATGAATATTGGGTAAATATTCTCATACGGTATTTCAAAGTTACTCTTGTCCCTGCCCCAGGGGAAAACAGTGGCCAAAGAGATGTTACCTAATCATACACAAACCCTTTGGCAGTCAAAGGAAGAATAAGCAATCATTAACATGTAGGATTCTCAACTTGAACATAAGGTTTCCTTCTGAGTGTCAGGAAACAATGTTTAATTTTTCTCAGCTCTACACAGATCAGACCTTACTACTCTAGGTCTCAGAAAGTCTGACAAACCTGCAAAATACAGTTTGCCAAGACTATGAATGTTTTGGCCATGAAGTTACCCTACTGCTGGGTCTAGAAGTGTTTTAGCAATCTGAGAATATCAGCAGAAGTCCCCTTCTCGTGTGCTTCATGGCACAAAAATTAAATAAAATTCTAGAGAAAAACTAAAACCACTTATGAACAGCATAATGTGTTTTCATCACAGTTCAAATAAGGTGTTGCTTCGCCATGAGATCTTGTACCAGAGAAGTGACTACATCACTTCATTAGGGGAAAGTATCACAGCTGTACATTATAAGACATAGCAATTTCCATTTGAAAATCTTGCTTAGATTGTTTTGCATAATGTATGATCCAAAGTTTTCCTAATAACGTTGTGACTATTTTTTCAGCACGCAAAAATATCTAGAGCTGTCAGTATTTAACTAAGCTACTAGATTTCTATTTTTAATTCTTTACAATTTTCACCTTTGTTGACAAATATTTCATCACATATATCAACCTAATTACACTTCCATTTCTCAACTCTTGAGGACTTTAACTGTTCTGAAAAACATGAATATAGTCAGTGTATATAAAATTATGCTGTGTGCTGTCCACACAGTATTCCGGCTTTGTATAAGGAGTTTTAACAAAGACACATTTTAAAAAATTGTACTTACACAGGGATGTTTTCATAGGCATCTTCGAAGTTTTCCTGCAGAAGAAAAGAAAAAGTTTCTATTAAATGCATATATGTTTTGTAACATAGCAGAAATTTACCATTACCAGATAGCACTTACTTCTGCAACAGACAGTAATTACCAGAATATTACCAGTCTACTGACTGTTTGCTAAGCTTTCACTGCAAATCATTTGTACAGAGAGATTTCCCATGGACCTGCTACATTAGACTACAGCTAAATTAAACCAAAGATATTTTCCTTTTTAGATTCTAAACTTCCACCACGTATATCACAGAAGACAATGCAGACTTATGCCTCAGGAGTTTGTGCAGCACATGTGATGTACTCAGGACGAACTAGCTGAGCAGTGTATCTACACATGAAACAAAAGGTGTTCTGTTCATGTACCTGACATGCAGGTTGGCCACAGTACATACAAGAGGTCTGGAATGCATGACAGATAGTGCACACATGCAGCCAGTTCACATGTGTGAGCAGTTATGTGAACAGCTTAGTCCAGAAATCTAGAAGTTGATTCTTTCCACCTAGAACCAAAGCTCTTTCAACCTACGTTCAAATTTCAAATTGAAATAAAGGAAGAAATGCACAAATGTAAAAATGAGGAGAACAGCTCAGCTCAAAAATCATTTATTTCTGTATCCAGCCTCCAAAACTGGGCTCTAGAAGTGTGTAGCAAGGAGAAATGGGCAAACAGCCCTCCCTCACATATACCTCTCTACCTCATAGTTTCCAGCCTCTGGCAACTCTGGGAATTCCAGAGCAAAATAGTTTGGCCTTATCTTATGATTTTCAGTAGATCTCTGTTCTAAATACAAGCCTGGTTCCCTTAATACCATGCAGACTTTGTTCATGACTTATACATTAGTATGGAATTTCATGAGCCTGATACCCATTTCATGCAAAATAAGACTTTCTACTTGAGCCTGGCTCCAGCTACCTTTGTTTAACAATCTCCAGCTTTATTTATTCAAAAACAGTAAAGAACCAATTTGTACTTGATCTTTCCTTGACACTTAAAATTTTGAAAGCTTTCGTTAGGTCATCAAACTCATCTCTCCTCTGAGCTCATGACTGCTACCTTACTCACTCTTCAAACCGAAACTATTTTCTACTATGTAACTGTGATTTCTACTCTTTCCATAAGAAAAACTGGAAGCTTGATGGAACAGACTTTTAACATATGCCAGGAAGACGCCTGGAGACTAACCCCCACTTCTGTACAACCCTTTTCAGTTAGCTGTAGAGAGTTGTAAGATCTCTCCAGAGTCTTCTTTTTTCCATCCTAAATACCCTCAGCTCCATCAGCCCCTCCTCACTGGATTTGTGCTCCAGACCCTTCATCACTTCCATTGTCCTCCTTTGGACACCCCACAGCACCTCACTGTCTGTCCTGGAATGAGGGGACTAAACCAATACAGAATGCAGAATTTCAAGAGCGGTCTCACCAGTGCCAAGTATAGAGGGAACTTAAAAGAACTTGGAAAAAGCCAATTAAATGATCCTCCTGATCTGAGGAGAACTGGAGTTTCAAAAAGCTGAATAGAAACCCACAGGAACATCCTCAACAGAAATTCTGTTATCCATGTCTCACCCCAGACACTGACGGATGTCACCAGTCTTCTAATAAACTCCTTCTCTAAAGACTAATTGCCTCCTTGAGACACTTCTGGAGACAAGAGAAGAAATTAAGCAGAATAAACAAGCAAAACACACAGCTTTTTGAGTACAATTCCATCTCTCCTAAGAGAACAAACTTGAAAAGCAAAAGTCAAGGTACTTTTAATTGTCAGGTACTTAATAAAGAATAGTAATGACTGGAAGTTCACATGAATAAATATCTGTGATGTGAACCTTTTGCAGGCTCTTTCAAACCTTCATACAAGAGCAGCATCTACTTACATGAAGAAACAGAAAGAGAATTTGCATTCTGTCTAGGTAAATGCTTCCTTTGCCTGGTAGCTTCTGAATTTTGATTCCTGTCATTCACACCAGTCAAATGGCTGTCCAAACATTTAAAATTATGAAGTACAACCTTAATGTTTTTCCCCAAACACCAAGGCATAAGGAATAGTCACAGCCTTTCAAGGGACTCCTAAAAGGTGTAACAACATCACTGAAGACAGCTTCTATGCTAAAAGAAATAAACTAACTAAACAACAAAAAACCAAAAACCCAATCTGAAAGTTCTTTCTGAAGTTTCCTGTGTCTTCCTACTCCCACTGCATGCAAAATGGGTATTAGAAAGTATTCAAATTGGTATCTTGATCCCATATCCAAAGACTTACACGAGTCTGCAGTTGACTCCACACACTCTCAGAAAAATGCTGGAGGCAGTAGAAGAGAAACCCAGTCATTTTCTACTCCATCCCATGCCCATTACAACAAAAAAGTGACATCATCCTAAGAAGTAAAGAAAAGGACTGCAACAGGGGTAACTAGAACAGCTCCGTCCCGATCAAGGTCTAGGAGTGATCACATTCCTACCAAGAAACAAATTATTTTAAAAGTACTCAGAACATATCCACTTTTTTTCCCAGTAGTCCGGTAAAATCTACTTGTAAATTAAGCCTGTTCAACAAAAAGATTGATGGAACTGTTACATAAAATACACAGCATCTTAAAGGCCTAAGGCCATATTTAAGATACAAATGTGTACACATACACATATACTATATGTCAATACAAAAAAATATAATCAAGTGATTGATAAAGTTTGTCTATTCTTCAGAGTACAGAAGGAGACCAGAAGTATAGTCAGACACATTGCTGTACATTCAATTAAAGGCTAGTAAATTTTCTATTTTCAAGCGCTTATTCCAGCACTGCATCTTGCAGCTGACACAGCTGAGATGTCACAACAGTTTCCAGAGGTACTTGTTCATTTTAGCCTATAGCAAAAAAAAGTGTTTTTACTTAGCACCATTGAAGAGCAATGTCAGGCATTGGCCACAGCTAGTTCCTTCAAGATTGCAGTCTGACCTCCACACTTCAGCACAGAACACCATTTCCATCATTTACATGGCTGAAGAGACTGAGGTGGATGCAATCCTTTATTCATTTCCTTCACCTGATCCAGGTCTGTCCTGCAGCAGGTCCCAAAGGACAGGTTCCCACTCCAGAACGTCCTTGTTATAACAGTGTCAGTCCACAGGACATGCATAGAGCAGAAGTCTTCAGGAAATATAAAAGATAGTTAAAGCCACAAAAAGGACCACAAAGCCTTTTTTCACATTCTACTCAGAAAATGCAGTATATGAACACGTAAGCTAGTACCAAGAGAAACAGTTTAATAACTATCTCACTCAGTACAATGCTGGTTAATGCTGCAATGCACAGATTTTTAGTGCACTTCTTCCAGAGTACACATCCATCCAAGAATTAAAATCAAATAAATAGACGTAAAACTGCCACTAGATGGCATGACTCAGACTTTTCCCACAGATTTCAGAAAATCATCAGCACAAGATTTAGTAAAATAAAGCTGTCTCAAAATTATGTTTCTTGAATTGCACAGTCTTTTTTTGTTGTTGTTTGGTAATTACATTATTTCTTTAAATCTTTATTATGTATTATTTTCAAGATGCAAGCAGGCTCAAAACTATTAAGTTTACATAATTTAGAGATACTAATGTTTTTGAGGCAAAGAAAGTCAAAGTCAGACAGAGAAATAAATGGACACAGTATACTAATGTAGAAAAACTGAAGAGCTCCTGCACTCTAGCAATGAGAGCAGAAACGTTCACAGCAGACACTTTACTTCTCAAGCCTCACAAAAGCAGCATGAAGAGAGGTGCTTCAACTAATACAGGACATCTATCAGTACCTACACTTCTGTTCTAACGCGCTGCAAGAAAGAAGAAACAACTTATTATTATTATGCTTGCTTATTAGAGATCCTAGCATCAAATGTGAACTCTACTTTCTTCCATATTTATCATAAATCAACTCTAAGGAAATTTCAGACTATATCATGTGACTCTTGAACTGCTGTTTTAAGTTCATTAAACATTTTATCAAGCTAAGTGTTTAAACACTGCCCTTTTCCAAGTGAAGCAGGCCAATTTGAACAATGTAAAGAATTCCTTTAAAATTCACATTTATGACAATTATCATAACAAGTAGGGTATGAAGCATCTAAATTCGCCCCACTGAAAACAACATAACTTCAAAACAACATAACCAATTGTATCTAGATACACCAGCCACAATTCCAAGTCCATTCTGATTGGGCAAATGAAAAAAAGCCCCGCCAAAAGCATTATCTCAAAAATATAAACACAACATGAATTATGTTGGTTAAAAGTTGGCAGACTCAGCCAAAATAACACTAGTATATACTTTGCATGTAGGAGTATGCATTAAACCTCTTTTCCCTTCGTAATACTGAACACAGGAAAAACATGCAACCATTGGAAGACAATGGGTGAGGTGTAAGAAGAAACTGACCTACACTGCTTATAATATGAACTGAAACTACAGAAGAAAGACCTTCCATATGGTCTTCATTTCAACAAGGATACCAGTTTCTGAACAGCTTCTCTAAGTCAGCAGTCACCACACACTTTTATTATCAAATGGAACAGAATATAAATATATGCACTTTTTTTCCCCCTTTTCTGTTATGAAACTTTGGGAATATTTGTTTCTCCTTAGTCTTAGGCAGGCTAAGCCATTAAAAATCATTCAAAGAAACCGATGGCTAAAAGTTTTACATTCCAGGTCCACAGAAGTGATAACTTAAAATCACTGTGCATTTAAAATTTACCAAACATTATAGCAACATGAAAGCTCCTTAGAATATTACTCAAGGATACCAAACAACAGCATGCTATCTCTCTCCTTAGTTGACTTGACTGAACTGAGAACTGCTAACAGAAGGTGGAAAATAACAAAGAACAGCAATACAATTAGTGAAACTCCCAGATGTACGAGTCAAGAAGGCCCTTGCTCAAGTGAAGACCCATCCCTGTGATTATGTAACTTGTATGGAAATCCCTAACTTAACAAAATAGAGGGACTGTACTTGGGAGGTTGCTAACACTGAACTCTGTACAAATAAAGGCATGGGAAGTCTGGAAGGGCATGCTTGACTTGTGGAATGCTACTGAGCATCCAGGCTTGTGCAAGTCTGAAATAAATAAATAATCAATGTCTCTCTAGTGTAATTATTAGCTTGTTGCACATCAGTTAATGAATCTGATTTTTGTGGGCTACACTCTGAAGTATCAAATATCAGAAATCACTACTTCACAAAAAAAAATGATGGAGATGAAAACCAGAGCAATTCACTGGTCTTAAATTACAAAAATTTTGCCTGTTAGACCACTCAGACCAAAATAAATACATTCAGCTATGAATATGGGGTTTGATTCATCCGCAGTTAAGAGAAGTAAGGTAACAAAGCTACACACATCTACAAACTACAGACAGTACCTGCACGAACTAAAAAAGAAAAGTAGTTCTGAGAACTTGACTTACGAAACATAATCTGTTATGGAAACCCTTCCTGCATATTAACAATCGGGTGACAGTGTCACATAAGGACAGAACTGTTGCTTAAATGGGCAGTTGTATGAGAAAACATGCAACTGCCCATTTAACTCAGAACTGCATATTTTCCCATATGTTAAGAAACAAAAATACCCAGCATGACAGCAGAACCCAAAAGCTAATTTGTCACGTTATCTTCAGCTAATTCATAAAGTGAATGATGTAAAGAATAAGCATTTTGATGAGCCAAATAAAATTTAGACTTCATCTCAAATATAAGATGCTTTTCACTTCCTTATATTTCTGTAGGACTGACAATACTCTGCATTATAAAGTGCTTAAAAATCCTAACTTTTTAACTACTGCTTCATTACACTTATAGCAATTTCTTACAGAAAAGAGCAGTCTACCCTACAAACCAGCAGAAAATAACATGGAAGTTAAACTACATCTTATGTTTTGTGTGTCAAAAAACACACAAACATCGGAGAGAAACATCATTTCAATGTTGTCTCGGAAGAGAAATAATTTGGGGGAGTACAGGAAGGAAAAGATACCTCCAAATCTTCATCTCTGTCAGCCACACATGCTTTATTTGACACTTCGACACCAGATCCTGCTATTAACAATTAATAGCCTAGGAACAGAAACACATGAGTAACACCCAGTTCAAAGGGGAAAGAGATGATGAAGCTGTTACAAAACAGGAAAATTATTTCCCCTTGCCAGAGACAGAAATAGCCTGGAGGCTGCAAGAATGGAATGGAAATGCACAAGTTCTGCTCTACACAGTACAACAAATTTTCACGTGAAAAGTAAAAAGTGAAATTTATTTCTCTAAAAGAAAAAATGCACATATTTTTCTGGTTACATATTACTTTAGATTTATTGGTTTGAACTATAAACATAACTCATCTACTTTTAAAAAATTCTCAAGATTATTTGCCTAAAATACCTGTGTTTTTTTTCCCAGAGAGCTGAGTGGACAGGCAGTGGTGGTTGTTTGGAAGAAGCTGTGTTTTCCACTGCCGATGAAGAACTTCAGTAGTCAGAAGCCAAAGACTGGACTTGATAATCTAGTCTTACTCATTCACTCTCATCTAAACAGAACATGCTACATTCAAGACATGATTGGGAGTCATGCTTTAACAAAAAAAAAAAACCAAGCTAAAACCAAACCACAAAAACAAAAGACACCAAATACAACAAACCCAGAAAAACAACCACATACCAAGAATAAATGAAGAACTGGTAAGGGAAAATTAACTTTTTCTAGAAGTTAGGTTAACTAAAGTGCTGAAGAATAATTAGAAATTAAAACAAATTTCAGTGTCATCTAGCTCAAAAATTAGACATCAGTAACTGCAAGAACAAAGCTTTCTCCATTACAGTCTGGAAAGCAGTGGCCTTTTGATGCTGCTGGTCACCCAAAAATTTCTAGAAGATACAAGAAAATTGAGTCTTAAAAAAAAAAATCTACCCTCCATTCTCTACAAAAAAAGGACATTTGCAATGGAATCAACTGCTGTAACTAAGAACAGCTAATCAACATGTTATAGGAAGTGGACAATTCCTACTCTGCCTTCAGCAACATGCAAGCCAGACAATTCTCAGACAGCCATTTTGTATAAACCAGGGCAGGACCAAGAACAAACCACAACCAAAGGAATTACAGTCAGACATTGTCAGTCAGGCTGGTTGCATACCAGACGCAGCCTCAAGATGCAGGTTTTTCTGAACCTACTTGTAAAGATGGGTCACCAGGAAGTCACATTTTAATAAACTGAGTCTTGCTGTCTTCTAATTCACGCACTCGTTGTGCCACCTGCTGTGAACAACTGGATGAGCTTCTACTGTTTTAAATGGCACCTCTCCCTCATGACTGAAAAATGGAAATCAGCAGGTTCAGTTACACGCTCACCAAGTAAAGCATTATGACTACTTTATGTTCAGATTCATGTCCAACATGACCCACAAGAAAGCAGCATAGTTTCAGTTAAAAGCTGGCTAAACACCAAGACACCTTTCCTTACTGTTTACAGTGGCACCTTCTTGCTATTCAACCTGCAGTTGTTTCAGCACAGAAGGCACTTCTGAGAGGCAGAAGAATAGGGCAGTAGCATAGAACTTCACTGCTGCAACAAAGCTTTGATCTTCCTAGCTGATCACCTTTCCTGTCTGTCTCACACAAACCTCCTTGGTCATCCCCAAGACCCAAGGAGTGTCATGTAGTTTCTATTTGTTTGAAAGTGGTACCAGAAAAAAACCAAAATGCAAGAGAACAAACAAACCACATACTCAACCAATGTTCAACATTCAGTACATTTGCACAGTTGCAAAGTGCACTCCTTATAGAAAATCTCTACACATATTGCATATGACTCTAGTCTTGGTCAGCTTCATTACACAAAACTGATTGCCAAGCAATCCCAAACTGAAAGGCAAATACAAACAACCACCTTGTCTGGACAGATCCTCCTTTTCCAATTGTAGGAAGAGAGATTTGAGAAGAATGTGAAGGCAACTAAGGAGCCTGAGAAGACAGTAAGAATACGTAAGCATTCTTCTCTAAACAGATACTACACAAGGGAAAACACTAAGTTTGTCCTCCCTAGCCACAAGAAAGATTATTCAAATTAATTCTTGTTGCAGCAGACAAGCCTCTAAGTATGGCAAGAGTTTTGTGCCAAGCTCATTAGTTTTTGTAAAATCTTGTACCATCATTCAGTCATTCCACAGAAATTGCAGAAAACCCCACTGAAATCAAAAATAATTTGAGGATGCTATTTATTATGTTTATAAAGTTAGCAAGAGTTCTGCTACATCTTTCTAGTCCTAATAATCCCAACACCATCACCAGTAACTACTAGGAACAACTGTGTTTTCCTGGACACTGGACAAACATGGATGAGATACCACTGCTGATGAAAGACCAATCTGATAAAGACTTTCCTACTTTCAGCCACACAGCTTAACAATAAACTTTTAGTAAACTTCTGTTAGCTTCCAAATAAAGATTATTCAGTTATTATTTTTCATTTGGTAAAAGAGATAGACACAATGTAATTTCAGAGACACAGAGAGTACTTTCAGACACTAACTGAAGGTAAAGCAGCACAAACAAGCATTTACTTTCTTAACATGCTTGTAGGCAGTCAAGGCATGAGCAACTTGAAAGTCACAAGCCACACTGCAATGCAAACCAAAAAGCTTGGTCTTTCCCAACTTTGCAAGGAAGCATTTCCCATCCAGTGACTTATCATCTATTCTAGTTCAGAATTGGCTCTCTCTTATCAAGTTTAACTTTCCATGACTGGGTAACACTCACAGAATCTTCCGCTCAGTTTAGCCAAAGGATCGCTAGACAGTTTGCTGATAACAAAACATTATCACTTCAAGAGATAGGGTAGATAAGAAGCCAAGATACCTTTTGCCCTCACTTGAGTCAACATAACCTACCAAATAAGATAAAAGTTATGTGAAGAGGAAAGAAAAACATGGTTGGAAGATCCATTTAAAAAACATCAGAAAACAGAGCTCTTCTTGGAGGTGGAGTATCATGCCTCCTGTCTCACAAGGGTAGGTCTATTTAGCAGTCTCATCTAACCTTCTCACCTCCATTCCCATACATCTGTGTTTGTGATGTGACTGATGAGGCAGAACTCGACAGCTTTTAGTTACATATAACTTACACATATCAGGACGGATCAAACACAAAGACATAGTGAAAGTCAAGCTGCAGTTACAACTAAGAGACAGTCTTGAATCAACATAAGAAACAGACAAAGTGGATTCTACTTTAAGTAGAAAATTAAAGTAAAATACAGATAGCTAAGAGGAAAAGCACATTGTGTTGTCCTGGACTTTACTAAGCCATTTCATATTGCTTAAAGATGCTTGATACTTACTGCTACTTGCTACTTACTGCTTCCAATAGGTATCTCAAGCTACCTGGTAAAACCCTAATTATGGTTCACTATGCACTTAATATACACTATCCAGACAAAATCAAATTACATCTTCCCTGGAGGGATACTTTGACAGTGTTCCAGAATGCTTATCAACTACAGTGTAATCAACAATCCGAAATCTCATTAAAGACACATTATCTTGCCACTGTGATAATAATACTTTCCAGAGATGACCCCAAGCTGGGGAACAGAACAGGTTTACCTCATATTAAAAACAATTTCCCTATAGCTAATAAAGGACAGCTTTCCCTATAACTAATAAAAAAAAAATGAAGGGGGCATTAAAATGAGTATCTTAGGTTTTAACCTTCTTCTCCCGTCCTCCTCAGGTAAAATATGCTCTTGACTATAAAGCTGGTCACTCATTCATTAAGAATGTGACAGCAGTTGCTGCATATTTAGCACCACAAGGTCCTACTTTATAGTGAAAAGCAATTCAAGTTATTTTTGTTAACTGGTTCATTTCCTTTAAAAGAAGATCTTGCTGCAGTAACAGTAATTCCAATAATGCTGTTTTTGATAAAGTTGTTTTTACTTCAGAACTTCAAAGTGTCTACATTTTCTGATCCATCAGTAGTGCTAACTGCAGTAACAGAAGAGACCTTTAGAAGTCAACATTATCTAGAGTTAAAGGTGGCTGTAATACAAGATCAAAGCAGTAACTTTTGTCCAGAGCACAGCTTGTTCTCTCTGTGAAAGACCAGCTTCCATTTCTGGAAACCACTTTATTTTCATTATTTTCATTAACAGAAAAGCACTGTCTCAAGGTTGTGGCAATTTAACTTCCTTACTTAATCACCAGTATAATATTAACTAATTATCAACTGACTTATACATGCATTCTAGAGAGTTCGTTCTTTCCATCAGAAAAAAAAAGCCACAGAAATACAGTGTCACATTCAGACCAAGTATCTCATTAAATTACACTAGGCAAAATCAGATATTGAATTAACCAGACAGTAAGCTAAAGTATTAGTTCTTCCTGGGCTGCTTACAGGCAAACATAAAAAGAACAGATTCTCATTTGAAGTTACAATAATTCTTACCAAGAAAATAAAACAGAAAAACCCTACAAGTAACACAAAAATTTAATTAACATAAAGTAATAGTTAGCCTATTAATGCCCCCTAAATTCTGGTGATGTGTCAAGTGTTCATGAAAGCCTACATCTTTCCTCCTTCTGTCACGACTCCCCCAATGTAAATTCTTCATCCAGTCCATCCCCAACCAGAGCATGGTATTTCTTCAGGTAGTGCAGGACAGCTGCAGGATCCAGAAGACACACAGCAAATGGACTACTCAGGTGCACTGAAAGCAGCATGTGTTTCCCAGTTGGAAGTTGTAACATTCGATAGACATTGTCAAACAGTCGTAGTGCCACCCCCCTGCCCCGCATGCACACCCCCCCTACAGCTTACTGACGTCATGGGGAATTTATAGCCTTTGAAAATTCCAGCTGGCATGTAATAACAAGGACAGGATTAATTTACAGTTGTTACCACATTTGTCACTCCTTCTACCCAAAGGGTCACTTTACCACAAATGTAAGTTTACAGTATGTCACTGCCTCTAGGCAACTCTTCATACATACATACACACATACCACACACAGAGACACACAGACACACACTCCTCTTCCTCCCACTCTTGAGTACTCATGGGCAATCAGAGCACTGGGTCCTCTGCAGCAAGCCCACACTACAGCAAGTGAAGAGACACTTGCTCTCATGACTCACACATTGCCAAAGGAAATCCTGCACGACCACAGGATGGTTCAATCCAAAGCACTGAACCTCTCCTTGCACACTTCTTCCTTCCGCCAGCACCCAGAGACACAGAACAGAAAAAAGCCAAACACATTACATGAAGTGTAGAGAACTTTTTACATTATTCATCCATTTACATTATGGAAAGGGAAGTATCAGACAGACAGTTTTTCCAGGCTTCCAGGAAGCTACTTCTTTTATAGCTCATCTCTACCTATTGCTGGTATCCTTATCCATTTTCACTTTAGCCCACAGTTAAAGTTTTTAACAATTTGTGAATGCTGTTGCACAAATTTTTGAAATCTCACGTGGATTTTTTAATTACTTCTTCAGACCACAAAAACACTTACCAAAGGGTGAATGTATTTTAACGTTAGAAAGATACCATTCAGGCCAAATTCTGCAACTATTAAAATATAAGGTCAGTAGCTACCAGACCTCACATACATAAAATGAAGAGACAAAGTGCTATGGTATTATCTACAAAGATACAAACCACAAAAGTAATATAGAGTCTACAGCAAAGACCAGACATAAAACAAAGAAAAAGGATCAGACACAAAACTTCCAGTCAAGGACAAGAGTAGCATGTTCCAGAGACAGCTGCAAAGGCAAGCCCTATATCCTTGGTTGCCATCACAAGATGTAACCTCATCTTCCCCTTCTTGCACTCTACCTGTCCTCCTAAGACCAGAGGACTTCCACAAACGTCAAACACAAAGCAACATGTTACATGGGTCTAAAATTAAAAAGAAACTAAGCCAAAACATTAACCATACTGGATGTCAGCTCTTTCAGCGATGCCACATGACTTCCTTTCTCTACTCTACCAGACCACACACACAGAAACACTGACAGGAATTCAAGGCAACAGTACAAACCCCACTGGCCAAGACAAGCTGCTTTATGTAGAGAAACTAGCTAACACTGGGCCAAACTACGTTCCATGTTGCAACACAAACTACTCATAGAAAGCACATAAGCCACTTCTACTATGTAATCTCTACTCTTTTTCCCCATGCTGTTTTTTTAGTATTCCTTCAGTTGTGCCCCTGCACAGCTACCTGTGATGACACGCCTGTAAGCTGAACATCCTGGCTGATTCAGCATGAATCCCCAATGCAAGACACCATGAACACAGAGCTGTATAGTCCATACAGTAACTCCTTGCCTACTTTCCCTTAGAGACTGGAACATTCTCCACTCACTCACTCACACACACACTACTATTTAAAATTACAACCACTATTTCAATGCTCCAGTGTACAAACTCACAACAAGCAGGAACTGAGAAAGCAGTTAAGGAAGAGTCCTTCACAGTGGAACTCTGAACTGCAGAAGAGAGTAAATACAGAGCATGATTTCCAGGAAGATCCTCCTACCTGGGACATGACCCTATATTTCTGTTTCCAGTTCACAAAAAAAAGAGCAAAGCCGGGAAACCCACATTTAGTTTGCACTTCCACTCCTAACATAACTTAATGAACTCAGAAGCTAAAGATCCCACCACTGAAATAAGTAAAATGGATTTTTAAACAGCCTACCATAATTTTTACTTTTTTAAACTTGGATTTTAAGACTCCTTTGGCATCACTTGCTGAGCAATATGTTCACTCTGAAGCTTAAATATACAACTTCAGCCATCCCTTCAACTCAGCATGACTTGAAATTACATTTAGCAGAAGACACAGCACTTTAGCAAAGCACCAAACCGTGTATGCCATCTTCTAAAAGTGAATGACCATGAGCTATCCCATATTTTCCAGAGTTATAACCATATGTGGCACTTTAATCCAAGTGACATTAAAAGACAGACTCTGAGCTGCTACTGAACATCTCTTACCCAAGGTTTTAAGAAAACTTTGCTTCAGCTCAGTAGACCACTCCTTAACTGAGCCAGCTACTTCAGTGGTGTCAAGTAAGACTATACAGGCAGTATGTTTAACTGGATTTCCCAGAGCTGCACATGTTTTTCCTGCTAAGATTCTCCATATGGACATGGCACAGACTTAAATATTCTTTAGCCATATGCTCAAACCACCAAGTCTCACCTTAAAGTTCTTCCTCTGGTCCAAACCATACACTTAAATTTAGGAAGATTGTTTTGCCTCCAAAGTTTAGTTCCAATACTTTTACACTTCTTGTGACAAGGAACATAGTAATTAACATTATAAGATTACATCTTTATCATCTAGTAACAATAATATAATATTTAGATTAAAATGGCTCAAACAACATTGGTCTCCCTCAAAAAGTAACAGAATTACTTTTCAAAATACTTTTCTTACTGGGAAGAGCCAAAAAAGCTGTATTTCATGAATACTTCATGAAGTATTCAGTTATCCTACAGTTTACCAAAAAAGTCAAAAAGCACTTAAGTTTCACATCCCATATTAGATACGACTTCTCAAAGTCATTAATATAAATTGTTTTTGTAATGAATTACTGTTTCCCCTAAGGTGGGAGGGTTTTGTCAAAATTGTGGAATACTTCAGTTTTTGCATGTTTCTTCAGCTCCTCTAGCCAGCTGAGCTAGAACCTTGAACGTCTGTGTAAGATGCCTCACTCTGCTAGTTTTGGCTGGGGTAGAGTTACTTTTCTTCACAGTGGCTGTGTATTGTATTTGTGTTGAACACAAAAGTTGATAATACAGAGATGTTTTTGTTATTGCTGAAAGGGGCTTACACACAGCCAAGACCCCTTCTGCTTTTTGTATTCCAGTCTGGGGAGTAAGTTGAGGGTGCATGGGAGGTTGGAAGGAGACAGAGGCAGGTGACCCAAACTGACCAAAGGGATATTTCAGACCATGTGGCATCATGCTCAGTACATAAAGGGGAGGAAGAGGAAAGCAGGGGAATCTATGGAGTGGTGGCGCTTTTCTTCCCAAGTCACTGCCACCTGTGAGGGAACCCTGCTCTCCTGGTGATGGCTGAACACCTGCCTGCCCATGGGAAGCAGTAAATTAACTCTTTGCTTTGCTTTTATGCACAGATTTTGCTTTCCCTATTAAACTGTCTTTATCTCAACCCATTAGTTCTCAACTTCTACCCTCCTGAGTCTCTCCTCAATCCCACTGGCAGGGGAGTGAGCGAGTGGCTACGTGAGCTGTCAGCTGAGCTTAAACCATAATACTCACATAAAAAGAGATGGATTTACCAAATCCACAACTGGTAATTCTACTTCTCCATCATATTTCCAGTGACAAGCTCAGGTTTTGCCACACGACCTTAGAGTAACCATTTAACCATAAATTATTATACGTACTAAAGAGGAGGGAAAAAAAAAAGAAAAATATTAAGTACCTTTTAGCCCTGGAAACAGTAAATTTGCAGAAAAGGAAAAACAACAAAAACAAACAAAACCCACAAAACAAAAAAATCAACCAAACAAAAATCAAACCCAAAACACAATCAAACAAACAAAAAACAACAAAAAACAAAACAAGCCAAAACAAAAAGCCAATCAAACAAAAAAAAGCACCCCCAAAAAAACAAAACAAAACAAAAACCCCAACAAAACAACACCAAAATGACACAGGCATGAAGTCATTAAGTTCAACTAGCTATCCCACTGGATTGGTAACAACAGTCCTAAGGGAGAGAATCCAGATAAAACATCTTCATCCTAGTCCATTATTTCTTGGTGAAAATAAAAGCCAGTGTGATACACTCTGTCATCGCTATAATCCCACTTTACTCAACTAAGGCTAATAGGAATATTTTTCCTTTCCTCTGGCCTACTTGTAGTTACAGACAAGTATTCCTACTCACCTACCCAACACTACACTTTTTAGAAGAACTAATACTGCCATGAGTTGCCAGACACACAATTATTTCCAGAAACAGGTTTTCCACTAACTTCCTCTCTGGATGACAGGCTGTCTTCATATACCCTCCAACAAGAGGATTTATGGAGAGCAAGAGTGTGTGTGAGGTTGACTTCTGTGGATGACAGAAATCAAAGGAATGCTGCACACCCAAACACTGGCTTGCAAAAGTTTATACACCACTCTATTGCAAAGTGAATACATAAGAGAACTAGAATAAAAACACGATACATTCACTGTCTCACAACAAAAAATACCATTTCTACTAAAATACTAGATTATCTTGCCTTAGTATGTGGTAACAGCATTACTTCCTTACTCCAGAATAAGATGACAAACAAGTCTTTACTTGCCTGATAGAAAACCTTACCGTTTTATTGCACTTGGTGTTTGGGCATAAGTCCACACATCTGTGATATTTACTTACTGCTGACTTAGCAGAACCCTTTTGAACCTGAGAGGGCTTAGAAAAGCAGAAGGAATTTTTAACTCTCACAAATTCTCACATTTCTGACTACTTAGGCAGACACTTGACCCACTGTGGCACACAGGTCTTGGCCATGCCCAGGCTTTAATCAGAAGACATACCAACAGCAGCACGTATCCAACTCTCAGACTCAAGTCTTTAGCTTCTCAAGTCTTCAGCTGCACAGTTTTGCTCCCTTTTCAAAATGACTGCTGTGATCCATCATTTCTGTTCCCTCTAATATAATACTGTTCCTATTAATCCAGAAGAAACAGTGTTTGTTAAAATTACTGCCCACCAGATAGGCATAGTGTGCCGGGTTGTATTCCTGCCAGCCTGTCACCAACAACTGGGATCTCATCTCCATCTCCCTGATGGTGTCACACAGGAAAAGAAATCCATACAAGTTGCAACAGCAATGAAAGTTTCAAATATGTCCTTATGGTTAGGCAAGCGACAGGAGATTTACTTAAGACAGGAGGCATAAGATCAGACATGCCTATCACCTACTCCCGAGTTGAGTCATCCTGGTCCATGATCCTAAGTAATGCCAAGAAATAACTAAGTTCCTTTTCTCTTTCAATACACAATCTCTTTGGCAAGTGAGGGGACCAACAAGAACCTTTATCCATGCCAAGGTATCAACTTCTAGTAGTTTCAACAAGCTCATCAGATCTAGAGGTTTTTCCAAGCATACTGGCACCAATATGTCAGCAAAAGAAGAATAAACATTTGCAGAACCAAACAGGTTTCCACAGAGTCATAACTCTCACATAGATTGACCAGAACTACAAGAAGCAAACCATGCTGCTTTAAGCTTATACATGAAACAGAGCTGTCTTTTTAGAGTTGTGGATGGCTCAATCCTGGTGGTGTTCAAGGCTAGGATGGACAAGGCCTTGAGCAATCTGGTCTAGCGGGAGGGGGCGGAGTTTGGTCTAGATGATCTTTCAGGTCTGTTCGAGCCCTTAACATTCTGTGATTCTACAGTGACTGGCAAGCTTTTAGCTACAATTACCATGCCACTCGTACAATTTACAGTTGTAATAACAGTAAACTCACTGCTCCAAGAAAAGCCTACATTAAAAGATGCTGGATGATACTTCCCACTGTTCAATATTCAAAGAATACCCTAAATGTTATGAAAAAAGCTAACTCTACCTTTTGGTTATACTGTTTTCCATTCATATACAAGTATTTAAGTATCTCCACCTCACACTCCTCCTCCAAGAAAAACAAACAAACAAAACACAAAACCAAAAACCAAACTTCAGAAAACAGAAGTAAAAGCAAAATTTACTTCCATTTAAAATTTAATTTCATAAAATTACATAGTTTTCCCAGTTTATGTCAGCTCTGCCTCCCTAAGAGGCACATAGTGCTTCCTACAGTGACCCCAACTTTTCCCATTTCTTCTGCACCTTTTATCTCTTGCTCTGAGGAGAAACAGCTCACACGTTAATAGTGAATATTAAATAAGAAAATTTAATTGGAATACTGCATACTCCTTTTTCCCTCCATACTCCTTTTTCCCTCCAGTTAATCAATAGAGACTTGTGGTTTTTTTGCTACCCAGCTTTCAAGTTTGGTCGCAGTCAACTAAGGAACGCAAATGCACGACTCTAGGAAGCAAATAAGAAATGGAAAAATGCAAAAAATAAAAGCAAGCCATCTCAGAACAACATAGGTACTATAAAAATTGGAGTACACATCCTTATTTTGAATAGTAGAAACAAAGTACCTCTCAAAAGGTAAACCTGTAAGTAAAGCAAAGTTTTATTTGAACTTAAGAAATTCAGAATATTGGAACGAGAGAGCACAACCTAATTTTATTTAATAAAAAAGAAATTACTAGTCATGTTTAGTTTTCCATTTGTGTTGCTGAAATACCATGGTCCTTATCTTAGATGCAGATGTGCTCTGACAGTAGGAAAGACCAACACAGAACCAGGAAAAATAGATGAGCCACATGCCAAAGCACACCACTTTGGAAAAAGCAGACAAGAGGAATACAAATTTTACATTCTTCAGTTGAACAAATCTATTTCTCAACGAAACAAAACCATACAAGTCTCATGCAGACCTTTAAAAAAATAAAAAATTATCCTTCAAGACGGTAAGCACCCCCACTACTGCTTCCCAACTCTGTATTTCCAACACATTCTAGTTTTGAAGGTGAAAAAGGCACCACAGTATCTTGCTTCCAGTTTCTCAGTCTCTGTGGAAATGCAGCTACCACCATCTCTCACCACAGAGACAGCTGAAGAATCCTCAGCATAAACATGAGAGATAAAATTGCCAGGGCTACACATTCTGTAATTTATTCTAAAGTGCATTATATTAAGCTACTGATGTAAAAAATCATACCACTAGCGAGGTCTTTCATCTTAATTGCAGCAGCTGGTGCAGCAGTGGATGAAACTCTTGAGTACTTAAACCAAGCACTAACCGGCTTTTGAATTAAAGACGATGCTGGTTTCATTTGAAATTAGCTCTTAAGATAAACTGTCCAGGCTGGTAAAGCCAGCCTATACAGTGTTTATCCCTGCTTGGGCAGTTCAAGAGAGTACAACATGCATCATAAGACCTTCATTACCTAAATTTTCCTTTATAGCTTAGTTTAGAGATGAGGCAGAGATTAGCTGAATTGGCCAAGCTGTCCTTAACACAAGCCTGTCATGGCTTGTACCTACAACTAAGCCTGCAACTAAATACCACATAGATGCCCTGTCACCCCATCACACCTCACACTCCCACCCCATCCTCCCAGCAGGGCTGTGTTTCAACCCTGGGGCAGTCAGTTCCAGGTGTACATGACAGCTCTTCAAGTGAAATCACACTGTGGCTGCTAAAGGGATTAAGAAAAATGCATTAACAATATCAGTTGTGGCACCACTTGGCTGCCTTTGACTCCAGCTGCTATTGAAGTCTCATCATGTCCAGTACAGCAGCACTTGGAGGTAGTATGACTTCAATCAGGCCACAGTTGTCAGACTCCACCCTACCTTAGACTTAACTGCTTGTAAGGTGCTATCATCAGAGGGTAAGCAGATCCTGCTCATCACTCCTTAGCTCCAGAGCCACTCTGTGAAGAGTCAGAGCCCACTGGTACCCTTTTGGGGCTTTGTACTATCCTGAAAAAACCTGTGCCAAGGTTGCACAGGGCCTCTGGGGCCATCACAGTGGCACTTTTGCCACTCATTCCCAGTCAAGCTCATTTCAGCCTCCAACAGACAGCTACTGGGACAACCCTGTCACTCCGAAAGTACAAATGGGCTCTGACTCTTTATAGTTTGAGTGTGCACTGGTGTCTGCTAGAGCCTTATACACCCATGGGTTTGACATGCTACTGGACAGGCCATTGGGTCTATAGAATCCAGTGAACATGGTTGCCCCTCTCCTCCACCTCGCTGGAGCAGGGCCCCTCCACTCCTGGTCACTGGACTGTCCACTTACTTCACATAAAGAAAACATAAATATTAGAACTGCTTTTAAAAAAATTAGGAGTAAGATAAGACTTTCCACTCTGGTAAACTGCCCACTGGAGACTGGAGAAACAACTTTCCTGGTAAAAAAAACTTTTGGAACTGTTTTTCCCCTACAACTCAGGTACCACTGCCTCCAGAGTCGAAGGCAGGTTTTCTATGCCACTTTCTCATGTCGACTCTGTGATCCCTCAGATAAAAAGACAGAGCAACCCACTGTGTCTATACCCTCTACATCCTCTCTCTTGAGCAGAAGAACACTTACTGCTAATAGTAGGGACACCGGGCCATACAGATGGGGAGTAGGATGTATCTTTTTTTGTTGTTGGAACTTCTGGAACATTTTTTCCCATTTTTCAAGCAGTTTTTCCACAGCAAAGTCTGTGGAAAATAGGGACTCAGTACTGCCAGAGCTGGCAAGCCACTTTGCCCACCATCACTGCCTTGTCTCCCCAGCTACCCAGCTTTGTCTCATTACCACCAATAAACTGGCACACAACAATGGTGCACATGCACTGGATTTCACCTGGATCTGTGGGCAACTGCACATTGTTTTGGTCATATGTCGTGGTTTTAAAGCAGTAACTAAAAAATTACTTTTTTTTTTTTTTGCTGTGAGATATGGATTAGAACAAGAGCAAAACAGGCTTAAAACCTAAAAGGAAATAAAGAAAGTTTATTAACAAAATTACAAGAATAAAAACACTAGAATAAACTTCCAGAAAACTTTTTTATCTCCTACTACTCAACTATTCTCTCATTCACATGACAACATAGAGACAAAAAACTTTGGAACTTTAGTGTTTAAAACAGTCTCAATTCCTGCTAGAGTCTTTTCATCAGTCTTTGTAGAGAAACAGAAGTCTTCTGCTAATCTATGGAATTTCTCACAAGAAAACTACTTTTGTTATAGCTTTCTATTTTTCTGATGCCAGCTGCCTGGAAATCTTGTCATCAGAGTTCACTCTTCCCATTTCACATCACTCTGAGGTGTGTACGGGCCATGAGTCTAGGGATGTCATTTTAAAGATGAGTTATTCAAAGGCAAAAGTCCTCTTCATCTGTCTCTGTGAGCTTCGCTGGAAAACAGTTTTCTCAGTGCCCTCAAGGCCTCAAATCTTCGCTTCACTCTGTTTCAGCACTTCACTGTATCATAATTACTCTACTTTTTGCTCAAAATCTAAACTTTGAACACTCTATTCCTCTCTATATACTCTGTCATGAATTAAAGGATTTTTTTCAGAACACTATTGTCTATTTCCAGAGCTTTAACAGAAAAATATTACAGCTTATAAAGCATCTCTTTATTCTCTACCTCTTCTGAAGCTTAATTCTTTTCTTCACTGTCTTCTTCATGTTGATTCTCTCTCTCTCTCTCTCTTTCTGTCTTTCTGGGAAAAAGAAGTAATCTGTACGTTTTATCCAGGTAATAAACGAATTAAAGCCTTAGAAAAGCTGCAGATGTTCATAGTGTCAGGTTTCAGTCCAGCAGCAGAAACTACAAACTAAGCCCGGCTGGCCGGCTCCGTTTCTCTTCCTCCCCCCCCTCCTCCGTCCTCTGCGGCCTTGTCCAGCCTGAAGTGGGGGGGCAGGGAGGAGGCCAACACAGAGCCTTGTTACCTTGTCAGAAGCAGGAAACACAAAAAGAGAACAAGAGAGCTCTGATTTTACATCTTAAGGGGGTGTTCACAAGTTGATCTCACTTTTCAATGGTTAAAACTGCTGTCAATTCCTAGAAATGACCGATAATCGGTCACGAGAAAAGACTCCCATCAGCCACCAGCAGCTTCAACTTCTTTAGCTCCCAAAACCATCTTAAAAGTAAAGTCACTCCATGACATCATAAGAAATCATCTCTAGCATGGCTGATTCCCTCAGGTACTGGACATGGTGGTCCACTTGCCTGGGTGGCATATAACATCTCCCTTGAAGGGATACCTCTCCTTCACACTTGACAAGAGTCACCTCCAGAGGCCGAAGACTTGTATTCTTTTCCTAATTGCCTTGTTAATGCCACCTTCTGTAGAAAGAAATCGCAGCTGCTTCCACACTCCAAAATTCCAGGCTACTAGCCCTGTTATTGCAGCACCAGAGCAAGCAGGTAACAATGTGCTCATCTTGATGATGCCTATATTCCACAGTTCACTCAGGGATAGGTACTGAATTGTTGCTTCTTTTGTCTTTTCCTCCTGCTTCACCCTTTTCTATGAGCTGACTTCCATGTCCATTTTTTCTTGTTTATACAAGTGACTGGTAAGGGTTGTTTCAGCAGCAATGCCCGTCACTGGAGTTAGAGCCTGTCACCTTCTTGACATATTTAAAGACCTTCTCTTCCTCTGAGGGTACTGAGTAGGACTTCCCCTTCACAAAGCCATACTGGCTCTGACTAGTACTTGCATTGTCCTTTGGGTGTTTTACAATAACTCCCAGAACAATCTTCTCCATGCTTTTACCGGTCACTGGAGCAAGACTGAGAGGCTTGTAGTTTCCAGGATCACCTTTCTAGTCCCTTCTCTTGGGAAAATGTTACCCAGATTGCAATTGAGTAGGACGTCTCCAGATTCCCAAGACCATTCAAAAATTATTGAATGAGATATTGTGATGAATGACATCAGCCAGCTCCTTTGACTACTCTTGGCTGAATCCCATCAGGCTCTCAGACTTCAGGGGATCAAGCTAGTTTTTCATTCTCATAGCCACGGTCCTCCAGCTCAGGGTGCTGGGACATGCTTAGCCCGTTTTCAGTGTTGACAAGAGAGGCAAAGAAAGCTTTAAACATCTCTGCCTTGTCTATGTCCCTGCTTGTGAAGTCATCATCCTCATCCTGTAATGGGCCAACATTATTTCTGCACTATCTTTTGCTACTGACCTATCAAAGGAAAAAAACTTTTTTTTTTATTGTTCTGACAGTCCTGGCTATCTTCAACTCAACCATTTGAGCTTTGGATGCACAATTTTCTCCTTACAATGGGGAGCAGCATCTCTGTATTCCTTTCGTCACTAATACAATGAATGCTTTTAAAAATTTGTTCTAACATGTTCTATTCAGATTTGTTATTACCTGAACTCATCACACCTCCTATTGGGCACAAGAAAAAGACTGTCCTGGTTTAACACCAGTCAGTAATGAAGTATCACACACCCACACAATTTGCTCTCCCCTTTAGTCAGTGAGATGGGAATAAGATTGGGCAGAAAAGGTAAAATCCATGGGCCATGAGATAAAGACCATTTAATAATTGAAATAAAGTAAAATTAATAATAATAACAGTATAGAAAGGAGGAAAGAGAAAGGAATAAAACCCAAGAGAAAGAAGTGATGCACAATACAATTTCGAACTGCCTGCTGACTGACACCCAGATTGTTCCCAAGCAGTTACTGGCCCCTCCAAGCCAACTTCCCCCACTGTGTATCTTGGGCATGATGTTCAAAGGTATGGAATATACAGGCCACCAATCCTGGCCATGATCCCTCACAGCTTCTTGTGCACCTGGCTGCTGGCAGCACATGGGACACTGAGAAAGTTCTTGGTTTAGGGTAAGCCCTACTTAGCAACACTAGAAATCACTGCTATTCAAAGGGTTCTCATACTAAATCCAAAACACAGCACTTCACCAATTAACTGTATCCCAGAAAAAGTCAGCACAAAGCCTTAGAGTTTACCACAGCAAGGGCACCAAATCACCTTCCAATCTGTAAATAAACCTTAGTCTGGCTCCCTTTGGCCAAGTAAGGAATTCTTTCAGCATCTAGATGCTTCTTGATTGTAAACCTTTCTGTCGACCCAGAATCCTCAGATACACAAGGACCTCGGCTGGGTTTGAGGGTCAATTTTTTTTAATTGCTAGGGAATCCCCAAGTAACCAATTAAGCTGGCTTTAAGACTTTGAAAAACCAGGGCAGCAAAGAGTGAACTTAATGGGAAGCAGATCTGGCCCGCTATTTTAAGTAATCTTTAGCCACTGGGGCGGGGTAGGGGGTGGGGGTTGGGGGTGGGAAGAAGAGGGTGGACGGGGAGAAGAATAAAGTTTTGCTTGAAGACTCTCCAGTGGCTGTGAATGCTACTTTGTTCTTAAAATGAAGTATATCTGTTCTAGATTTCCAACCCATTCCAAAGGAATACAGTATGAATTCTTTTAGGGGGTATATTCAGTGTCATATAGAAGTTTAAGTGTCGATGGTATATCATGTTTGAGTTCACAACTGGCCACACCGCAGGTGAATACACTGATCACATAGTAATCAGGAAACTGCTCCCTAGTAGAGACTGACCACAAACACACTTCAACACCACAGAAGCAACACTGCACTCAGGAAAATCTTGAGTTTAACAGCATTTGTTTTCCCAGATGCCATACCCATAACTATCTCATTTATACAGCCTCTTACTCATAGGTCTCTGGTTCCTCTTGGTGGGTTTCTTTTCCTTTAAATAAAAAAACCAATACACTTGTGTTAGCTTACTTAAAAAGAATCTCAAGATTTATTTACGCTTCATACCATTTTCTTGCTGTTCCCATCAGAAAGCCACAGCTGCAGAACAGCAAGACATAAATCAGAAAAAAACCCCAAACAAACAAACAATAATAAAAACAACAAAAAAACCCAACCATACAAACAAAAAACCCCCATGGTATCTGGCACTTCCTTGAGTTGCAAGAAGCATCAGGAAAAGCACAAATTTTATTCAGGGACAGACTACAGCAGGGGGCAGCTATCTGGTACCTTATGCTTGGACTTTAGAAGAAGAGCTCTTGCTGGTCTATGTCCTGTTAAGTAGGAAACAACTTCAAGGTTTAGCTTAACATATTCCTCTTCAAAGCTTCAGGGGCGAAGAAGTATTCACAAGTCCCTGCAAAGCAAAATTCTACGCTAAAAGCTATGTTCATATAGTACTAAGCATGTACACTTAAATCAGGAAGCAAGGCTCCTATCTGCTATGTTCTTAGTAAACAATACTATTTAGATGCATGTAGCTCATAAAAAAAGAGCTGTTCTGCTACCTCTGTTTCTCAGCATCACAGCCACTGCAAGCACCAAAAAAAAAGCTAACACACTAAAACAATTACCATATGAATGAAATCACAAGAAGCTTATTTATTTATTAGTGAAGACACTATACTGAACCTGTAGGCAAAGACAGTCTACAGTGGTCTAGAAAAATTCTGTTACAAAAGCAGTGACCATCCATCCCCAAGACAACCACCTACCCTCTCCTCCTGAATTCTGACCGGGAAAGATTGAAGTACTTGCTGCATTACCACTACAGGTCTGTTTCAGACTCCAAAGAATCAAGCACTAAGCAAATCAAGAACTTGCAAAGAGCATGTTTTTTAGGCTTATAATGAGGAAACTTCACACTTTTTGTAAAGTATTGCTCAAATAATGCCTCTTTCATGGGCTTTCATGCCTTTTTTTTTTTTTTTTTTTTTTAATGGCAGCTTCTTTTACTCTAAAAAGCATTAGCATCTAACACCAAACTCAATGAAGTATATTCTTTCCTACTGTTCACACAGAATGACTGGAAACAACGAAGTTGCTGAATACCCAACTATAAACTCTGAGTATTTGCTTACTGAGAGCTGCAAGAGGTAGTTAATAACTTTTTTCCCCCTACTCTGGAAAACAAATCTCTCAGCTTCAAAGAGATGACTTTATCATTCTGCAGTGATTCACTCTAGTACACAATGAAATTGAAGCATTTCACATCCTTTCATTGCTGCCACATATAACCTCAGGAAGTAGAAACTTTCACACCATGCTCTGAAATACAGGCTAACGTATATTCCCATTCTCTAACCAAGAACAAGAACAAGCTAGTCCAACTGAACTACAGCATAGCAAGTTCTACATAGACATTAGTCACTTGCCCCATCGTACAAAGCACTGCCACACCTCAAACTCTGGGCACTGGATAAAACCCAACCTATTACATCCTCATTCATAAATTGTCTTCAGCAAAATGTGGGCAGATTTGCCTTGCCAATCTTCCTGAAGAAGCTGCTGGATGCACACAACACTAAAATCGCTCATTCTAGACTGGACAGTCATAAGACAAGTCTGTATTCCCACACGCGCACGCCAGGACTGTGATCTGTGTTTAAAAGCACGTTCCAGTTAAAACTGCCTCAGTTAGGTAATACCGTTCTCAAAAGCCCGTCTACGACAATACTTCATAATCACCAGTTTCCAAGAGGTTTTGTCAAGGAATCTTGCTACCGTGTTCTCCTAGACTGACAGTATTACAAGGTATATCTTCCAGTTCAAGCGATCGTTTGAAGGGGACTTCTGTCTGGGGAATTTGAAAGACCTTTAATAAAACAACGGCGAAATTATAAACACATCTTAAATCAACTACAGCTCTGACCGACTGCACTTCCCAGACAGAGAAAGTGCTCATGGAAGACCCCACGCACACGGGGCCCTCTCGGACACGCCGAGAGCGAGGCCTCGGCCGCTGTGCAGAGCCGGGGGTCGCCGCTGCCCGCACACCTGTCACCTGTCCCTGGCTCCCGTGCAGGGGTCGCGCCCGCCCAACCGCCGGGAGGGACGCACACGGGAGCGCCGGCGCGGCACACTCGCACGGAGCAGCGCAGGAGCTGGGCTTAAAGAAAAAATTTAACAATAATAATAATAATAATAATAATTTTTTAAAAAAATAATTTTAAAAGAAAAAGCAAAGAAGGGGGATGCGGGAAGGGGCCGCCTGCGGCCCCGCTGTGCCGGGACAGCTCTCCTCAACTCCAGGCGATGGACTCGTCCCTAGACCGGCGGCCAGGCCTGCCCCTGTCCTGTCCGGCCGCCCGCCCATCAGCCCCCACCGCGGAGCAGGTGGGCGACCGGGACGGCCCGTGCAGCGGAGCCCCCGCCTGCATTTCTCCCGCCGCCGCCGAGCCGCCGGGGACGGCCGCTCGCTGCCCGCACGCCCGAAGCCCCTCAGCAATCGCCCTCCGTTTACCTCCTCGCCGCCGCCGCCGCTCTCCTCCGTGCCGTTTCCTACGCTCGCCATGTTCCCTCTCCGCTGCCCGCCGCGAGAGATCTCTGCGGCCGCCGCGCCCCGTCCACTGCTCACAGCCCAGCGGCGGTGCCGCCCCCCGCCCTTCCCGGCCGCCCCCGCTCGATCCGGCCCGCTCTGGCCCGGCACCGCTCCTCCCGCCCGGTCCGACCGGGGCCGCGCTCGCCGCCTCCGCCCGCCCCGGCCGCCCCGCGGCTCCGGCGGCCGCGCCCCCTCGTTTGCATGGCAGGACCCGCCCCCGCCGGTCGCGCCCCGCTGGCCCTTGGTGTCCGCCCGCGGCACACCGCCCGCGCTGCCTCCCGGCCGGGGCGGCTTGGGCTGTCCCGGGGCCGCCGGGCCCGTGGGCGGTCGGAGAGTGCGGCTGAACGGGTCGGAGCAAGCGGAGCGTCGTCCCATACTCGTGTCGAGGCCCCCGTCCTTCCTCCGTCCTGCAGTCCTACCTCCAAACACGTTACGGCTTCGCGCCACTGTGAGCGGCTTCGCTGACAGAGGTGCCGCAAAGCTTGTCGCAGGTGTTCCCGCGGTGTCCTTCCAGTGCCCGGGCGACCTGAGCGGCAGCCCGGGCCGGTACAGCACACCTGAGCCAGCGGTGGCGGACTGGCAGTCTGTGCCGGGCGCCAGCAGCCTCCGCCGGGATCTGCCGCGCCGCCCGGCCGGCTGCTCCAGGGAAGGACAGCGCGGGCAGTGCTCGTGTCCGGAGGGGCCTCCGGAAGCGCTGCGTGCAGACCCTGCCACTCCGATGCTGTCAGTCAGCTACAGGTATTCAGTATCTGATGTCCGGGAGAAACTTGCACATAGAGTCCTTCAGCTCCCAGAGGCCAGGCTCTGGGGACGAACGGTTTCATCACCATGCTAGCTGTCACTTACAAAGAAAGTTCACAAAGCCGCCAGCTCTATGAGAGCTATTAGAGTCTCCCACCTCACCTTGTCCTGTCTATAGGTGACAGTATGGTGAAGCTTTTTGCTCAAAATCTACCGATTTCCACTTTTCTGTATTCTGCCTGCTAAGGCAAATGCCAACTAAAAGGCAGGTAGCATGATACCCACTTCCTAATGGTTAGTTCTGTGTCACAGCCCTTGTTAAAAAATACATAGTTTTGATATCTGTCTTTCATTAGAACCAGAGAGAGATTAAGAGAGAAAGAATTGAACAGGTTCAGCTAACCAGGAGGCACATAAAGTTTAAGAACTTTTTGCAAGGTTTGGGAATGCAGTCTTAAGTCTAAGAAGAGACAGAGGTAGGGGCTTTCAATGTAGACTAACAACTGAAGTGTCCCTACTAATCTTACGTAGACTGTTTTGCTATGTCTGCTATTTTTACCCAGCTCAGCTAAGTAAAAAAGGGAAGGGGGACCTAGCATGAATAAGTTCATCTTTCCGGCAAAATTCAGTTAGGGTACCATAAACACACTGTTCTTCCATACTCATGCACTTGAATGAGTTTCTTCTGGCAACATGTAGGAAGATATTCCAGTGATATTAATATTTTTCCAGGATTGAACTGAAGCACATTAAATATACCAGTCATGCAAAAGCAGCAGACAGGCTCATACATGCCTTGTATTTGACTCACAGCACAGTCATGTCTGCCCACATGTCAGCTCCACCTGAAACCCTTTTTTATGCTGTTTACAAGATTATTCTGCAAGTTATCATTCTCTTTTGAAGACATTATTCTTTCTGTTTTTCAACTCCAAAGACAATCCCTTTGAGGTATCCTTTAACTTAGAGCAGCATACTACCTCCATTTCAGACTCAGTTTTTAACCACTGTTACTATTTACTAGGATACTGTGGGGTATATTGTAAATGTATAGGATAACTAATACATAAAGTCTGGATGAGAACTAGTTATGTCAATCTGTAGAACCCACACATTTAAGTAGTTATGTGCTACCAGCAGAGAATAAAAACTGAGTACAATCACTTAAGTTCTGGTAGAAACTCTTAATGGACTATAGCACCAACACTTCTAAAGTTAGGTTGGGGATATCCCTTTGAAGTGTGTGTTATGTCATGGGTGGTTATTCTACATGTGGAAGACATAGCTCCATGAGTCAGAGGTTCAGTTAATGTACTCAGCAAGCTCAGATCAAGGACTATTCATCACCATTTTGTCAAAACTAGCTCTTGATAGGTTTCATTTATATTATTGTATTCTTTCTTCCCCACCAAGTCCTTTAGTTCACTTATACTCATGGTCATATTTAGGGCTGTATATTTCAGTGGCCTTTCAACAATCAGAACAAGTACTAAAATAATTGTGGAAAGGATGACTACATCAAATAGTGTCTGATTGAGGTAGCTAAGGCATGAAAATTGCTACTGAAGCCTGAATACAAGTCCTGGGAATGGCAGAGCCATAACTGAGTTTTGCTTAGTCTTTTACAAACTTCCTCAGTGCTTGCTTTTGCTAAAGTCATTGCAATAGTCAAAAAGGACATCTCAAAGCCACACCCCAGTTGGCTTTAAGTTTAATAATTCCTCCTCTTCTCACTTGAAATGTAAGCATTAAAGAAAATCCTTGTAAACTCCTCTTACAGTTTTCAATTTTTAAAAAAATAAAACCAAACCCACCACTTCTGAAGGAATGTGAGCAAGAAGTAATAAGTCTTAATCCTCTGAGAAGCCTGCAGCAGTTCTCAGCCAGCTCTAGTTTCTATCCATTTGACTGTAGGTATCTTGCAGCAAGAATTAGGAAGATTATGAGCTGATTACTAATCTTTCAAAGAGCATTCAGGGAACATTCCAATGAATGTGTTGAAAGGATTTTGCTGTGATCTGACAGAGGAGGCAAGACCTTGGGAGTCTGTTCTCCTCTGTCAGGTACAGCTGGATAGAATTCCCACACAGAAGAAGCCTGCCTACGTTTTCTTCATTTTCACAACCATCACTTGCCTGCTTCTGTGTGTTAACATTATTTGGACACTTGATAACTCTTCTAGTGTATCCTTTCACAGTATAGCTATTCACTGTGAATTTACATCATTAAAGAATTCATGGCACAATTTGAAGAAAGAAGTACCTTTTTTATTTTTTTGAGTCTCAGCAATTACATAAAGATTTTGCAAGGATGAAGAGTCCTATTCTACTTCTCATGATTAAATAATATAGAATAATAAAATCCACCTCAGTATAAATATATTTAAATATATAAATTTAAAATTAAAAATATATAAAACTGATACAGTTTTCTCAAGGACTAGAAAATAATCTTTGAAAATAGCCTCTCTATAACAGAAGCCTAGGAAATTGCCCTAGCAGTCGTACAGCTACTTTCCAGTAGGGTTACTCTCTCTTAGACCCAAACAAACATCAGAGCTGTAAATAACACTCATTAAACATTTAGCAGGTTCCCTGATGGAGCTAGGGCAAGTGAGCAGGTCAGAAACCAACTCCCACCTAGTTCCAGAAGTATTGTTTCATAAACTACCTATTAGAACAATCAGTACTCTGAGCAGTACAAACTGTATGTGACTCTAATCACAAAAATACCTTGTGAAATATTTTTTGAGACAGTCAGAATCACCATATTTGAGGAACATCTTTCAGGATCAAGAGATTGAAAATTCTTGCTGCTGCACTGAGTTAGAAGCTGGCAAAAAAAAATTAAATTAACAAACCACAGGCATATATATTTGAAGCAACTTGTCAGATATAGTATTTAATTAAAAAAAAATAAATAAGAAAAGCAAGATGTAACAGCCAAGAGCAAAAAACTGCTGATGGTGTATTACCTTTGGATTATAACTGCCATGCCATAACCTCTAGGCAGTTAGGGGTTTTTTTAACCAGCACTTATTTTGCCAGTTGAGGTGAAGCAACACTTCTTGACAGGAACCAGTATGAAAATATTATTTCTTTCCACAAGCTGAGCTAGTCCAGACACAAACAGTATTTCAGCCATTACTATAGCAACAGCAGTAATCCCTTTAGAATTAAAACACATGAGAGTGCATTGATGCATATATGTAGTGAGGAGGCTAAGGTAGATTCTAAGATTCCTGCACATACACACATATACACACACACATTACCCAATCCTGCAACAAGTCATCTCAGGCTTTACCCTAGACTCTAGAAGGAATATTGACTCTCAGTCCCAGCACCCATTTTCCTACATCCAGCTGAAAGGAGGATGTAGCAAGACACAAAGCAGCCCACCTAGCTAAGAAAATGCAACAATTAAACTAGAGTAAACAAATTAAACTAGAGTAAGGCAAGTCAGTATGCTCAAAACATATGGTCTGGCCTTGGACCCCAAGAAAACCCCAAAAGGGCTGAACTAAGGAACTGAATCAACACATAATTTTTGTGAGAGATGTGAAAGAAAGTTGGCTTTCCAAAACACCTGGCATGCATGGAGGCCTAGTACTACAGCCTAGAGTACTCATGTTCTGCAGACTACAGCATCAAGTAAAGCTTAAAGTACTGAGTTGTTACACTTAGGAGTGGAAGTGTTCTACACGCAGTAAGCTGCTTCATCTAAATCCTGTTTGTAAGACCTCTCAAAAATTTTATTTGAAAGTGAAGATCCTAGGCGTTATTTCTTTCACAAATATGTATGTGCAGAAATTTTATTTGAATATTTAAACTTTCACATTCTGCTAGGCATTCTTTTAGAGAGCCAGATAGTTTTTAACGCTCAGATCTTGTTTCCATATTTAAAAGTGGTGGCCATATTGAAATAAAGCCTCTTTTTGTCAAACAGACGTATTTGTCTTCACTTACCATACTAGCATGAAGCAAATATTGCAGAGGTGGAAAGACATACAAACCCCTGAGATAGGGAGAGAATGATCAGGCATTTCAGCGCAAACAGGATCTTGAACAAGATACATGAGAAAGTTTCCTCTGTTTAGGGAAGCCCTGCCTCTTTCACAAAGCCAGGGTAAGGACAGCAATGAACTTTGGCCATGGTACAGAGGTTTATCTTGGTTACCATGTGACTTGTTTCTGTATACCTAAGCCAGGTTGTATAAGTGATCCTCGGTGAAAACATAATGCAATTAACTCATACAGATTTCAGGCAGCCTCTAGTTATTTTAGCAATGTATCTACACAGACATTGTTTGCAAAATAGTTTCTAGCAACATTTCTACAACTGCCATCTCTAATTTACAGACTACATTTGGATTATTTTTGTAAGTTCTTATAAGCTTCCTAGGGGAGAACCATGAAAGATGCCACTAAGAAAGACTACCTAAACTTTCTAGCCCTAGAAACAAAAAATACCCCCCAACATTTGCATACTTTCTCCTGCTCTAGGAGTCAAGCTGTTCTTAGACTGACACCATTTAAATTGGATTTATTCACAGGCAATGCACAGCTTTTCACGACTGTATAAGTCACAGAGCACTGGATCCACCCTCTTCAGAATGTACAGCCAAGTTCAAGGTTAGAGAAGGTTGCACTAGACACACACTTCAGTAACAGCTATTACACCATGTAAGTACAGACATCCATGCAAAACCTCAGAGTACTAGGTCAGACTCAACAGGATAATCCATGAGGAAACCAGTAAGATGATCATGCAGAACCTACCAAGAAACAACAAACAAACAAGCAAACAAAAACCCTAAAACAAAACACCAAAGCATTATCATCTTTTAAAAGGCTTAAAAGTCTCTCTGTTTTGTGTGATTTCAGACAACTAAGCCAATGATCTACCTGGCATTTCACTACATTTCTAAGTGCAGGTAGGCATCCTGTCACCTACATGCCTCCTAACTTTACTGGTCAACATTCTCTCTTCTCAACATTCTTATCCTGTTCCACTCCACTCCCTGACATTCCATTCTATTTCATTCTGTTCCATTCCAGCACATTCCAGCACATTTCCTTTCCCCCTACCCAAAAGAAAAACGAGATGTTCCCTTTGTTTTTCTAAGTTTTTGTATATTTTCTTTTCTGTTTATCTCCTCTTCTGGTCATTTATCCAACCAAAAGCATTTTCTAGCAGGGGATTAAGAGGCCTCCCCTATAACTCCTTACATCAGGCCAGATGATTAACCCTTTCCTCTCCTAGAGCTGATGGAAATTATTTATCTTGATATGTGGTATCCCCTCCCCTCCCCTTCCCTCTTTCATCTCATTGGGAGTATTTTAATGATCTTTTTCCCAGCCTCTTGTCAAAGTGCATTTTCACAAAATTACAGATTAATAGAGATCAGAAATTACCTCTGTGACTGTTCTCATCCAACTGTCCTTAAGATATAAAAAGCCACACTAAATTGTAATACTTGTTTAGAAAATGAAATCCATTTATGTGCCATTACTACCCTTGACACTAACATGATGCTTGATGTTTGAATGCCTTATTGTAAATGACAGAACACGTCTTCCTGCAGAATTTCTTGTTAAATAAACCTTTAAGGAAGTGCCTGCACTGCTGCACTAAGGTTAATTTTTAATTGGCTCTTTTTTCCCTTTGAAACCTTTGGTCCTATTAACAATCCAAAGTGAGTTTTGTCATTTGATACTTTTATTCAAGAAATGGAGCAGCTTTCTTGTAAATTCTGCAATTACTGGAGACTATGACATCTTTGAAATTATATTACTTATGTAGCGGAGTCTCTTCCATGTGTTTTTTCTTCACATACTGTACTATTTGAAAAGCAACAGAAAAAGCTGTAACTGCACCTTACAGAAATGTTCTTTGCCTTAATAACAAAAGTTTTCAAATATGTGCTTGCCAGAAAATATGTCACATCTTTTGTCTATTCATTTTGTTGTTCTTTCATTGCTCTGAAGACAACATGTTCGGGATTGAACCAGCTGAACAGATGGTTGCTATGTGTCCAAGTCATCAGGGAATGAAAATGCCTGAAAGGAACCCCTTCCTTCCCCCCACCGAAATAAAATCACTGAGACAAAATCCAAAATGCCACATATACAAATCAATGTTCTTCTTCCTACAAAGAAAAAAGATTCTCAGAGAGCATGTTGCTAAATTGTATTCAAAGGCCTTCCCTTCACACTGTTGGAAAATACATTTATTGATTGATTTATTTACATATTCTTACATATTTTAACTCTTGTTAATTGTTGGATTATCCATGTTATAGATGCTTTTTCTAAAAAAACATAGATCTACAAAACAGACAGGATTCCTTCATCTTGTCATGTAGGCTGCCATGTTCAGAAGCTCCTACAGTAATGCTAGGCCTGGTCCCTCTTAGGTGAAGAAATTTTACTGCTGTTTGGCTAGGAACTGTCTCTGTGTTTTACAGCCAAATATATACAGCATACATTTAGCTGAGAAAAGCCTAAGGTGTCTCATCTGAGAACATAAACCTTGTTCTGTACATCATTGCATTTGGCTTCTATATTAGTAAGAGCTCTTGAAGCTCATTGTTCTGGCTGCAAAATTCTACATTAGCCAATGGAGAGACACATATTAAGAATAATATGAGTTACTAATGTTTATTAGAGTGAACAGTATCCATTAGTAACTTAAATACAAGTGCTGTAGGTTTCAAGTACTGTGTTTCTTAAGTTTACTTTGAATTTTAACTGCATCCATGATTTAATCAGCTCATTCAAACCCCTTGTTATTTTAGAAGTCCTAAAAATGCAAGACTTGTGTAACAAGTTTCTTTAAAATATTTTTATTTACTTTTTTACTTTTTAATTTACTTTAGTTTACTTTAGTTTATTAGTTAGAATTTATTAATAGATTTAGAGTATGAATAGACTTATAGATGAATCCAAGCCTGCCTTGTCCACATTTTACATTGGTTGTATCTGATCTGGCTCTAATCAAGAGGCCAGTAGGCATGTTAGGATGATGCTGTGCCCAAACTAATATGCTTCCATGCCACTCTGGTGTGTAGCACTTTTTCACTGTTCTTCCATTAGGGCTGAAAGTATGCATTCTGTGTCAAAATGTTAACATAGTACTTTGTGGGAGCTCACTTGTCCAATGATTTGGCAGACTATCTGAAAGAACTGAAAAATGAATATAAATACTTCACAAAGGGATCTAAGGATAAGTGGACTTGTGGAGGACTATGCAGAAAAGCAAGCATTTGGTGAATTTCAAGTCTTTTTGTAGCTAATTTTGGGCTTCTGAGACAAAAGAGCTAATACATCTTGCAGAAAGCTCTATCTATGCTCTTTGTGAAAATATTTTGTTTAGTCATATGCTGACTAGAGGCCATGTGCAGATCCTGATAGGGAAATCAGTATATTATGAGTATGCATTTACTTTGACTTGAAAAACCATTAAACCATTAGAAATTCTCTTGGATGGGTGAAATTCATGTGGATGCTTCTTTCTGCAATGATGACAAATTCAAATTATGCTTGATTAATGTCCTCAGCTTGTGTTCCACAAGTCCAGGAGATGTCAAAACATCAAATAAAGGTGGATATTTCCCAAATGAGTATTTTGTTTACTGGCCACATATAACCTAAAGAAAATTTTCTGTTCACACATCAGCAAAATATCCATGTTGAAGAGCATGTAGTCAGGAATTAATAGTCTGTATACAAGCTCTAAAGAGAATGTTTTCTCAGTGTTCCAAGTTTGGTTTACAGACAGATAAGAAGAGAAGATTTCATCTGAGCAATAAATTGGCTGGGCACAGAGGTATTCTGACCAAAAAAAATATATTATGTTCTTGTAGCAGGATATGAGATCCTTTGGGAGACAATGTGATTTGTATTCCTATCAATTATGCAGAGAACAGTTTTTTGGTAAGAAAATTAAGGCTCATACTGATAAAGAGACAGCTCAGACTTTTTATAGTATTTACAGTTTCTATTCAAATACACAAAACTACTTTTATTGAACAAGAGGATTTTATAAGAGGACAGAATAGATCTGTTTTTTTGGTTGCAGCAGAATGCAATGCATTAATAGACCAGATAGTATTTTGCATGTTTCTAGTTTCTGTATTGATAAGCTAAAAAAGCTTTCAAAATTAATTGCTGGTTGCCTGTGAGAATAGACTAACCCTCACCTGGCTACACCCTCCTTTCAGAAAGTTGTAGAGAGTGATAAGGTCACCCTCGAGTCTCCTCCAGGTTAAAGAACCCCAGCTTCCTCAGCTGCTCCTCACAGGACTTGAGCTCCAGAACCCTTCACAAGCTTTGTTGACTTTCTCTCTAGCACCTTGATGTTCATTCTGAATTGAGAGCCCCAGAATGGACGCAGGATTGGAGGTGTGGCCTCACCAGTGCCAGGTACAGGGGGACAACCCCTGCTCTGCTCCTGCTGGCCACACCATTGCTGTCACAGGCCAGGATGCCATTGGTACAGTCACTGTCACCAGTACCCCAGGTCCTTTTCTGCTGGGCCACTTTTCAGTCACTCTGCCCCCAGACTGTGGCACTTACTGGGGCTGCTGTGGCCAAAGTGCAGGACCCAGCGCTGGGCCTTGTTGAATGTCATGGCATTGGTCTTGGCCCATCTCTCCACACATTCCAGCTCCCTCTGCAGAGTCTTCCCACCCTACAGCAGATCAACACTTCTGCCCATCTTGGTGTCATTTGCAAATTTGCTAGTAGTAGCCTCGATCACCCCATCCAGATCATCAGTAAAGATATTAAACAGGACCAGGCCCAACACAGGTCCCTGAGGGACACCACTAGTGAGCAGCCCCCAGTTGTATGCAGCACCATTCACCACTCTCTGGTCCTGCCCTCCAGCCAGTTCTGAACCCAGGGAAGGGTGAACCTGTCCAGCCGTGGGCTGCCAGCTTTTACAGGAGACTGCTGTGGGAGATGGTGAAGGCCTTGCTGAAGTCCTGGCAGACATCCACAACCTTCCCCTCATCCACCAGGCAGGTCAGCTGGTCATAAAAGAACAGATTGGTAAGGCAAGACCTGCCTTTCCTAAACCTATTCTGGCTGTGTCTGATCCCTTGGTTGCCCTGTATGTTCCATGTGATCTCTCTTAAGATGATGTCCTCCATAACCTTGCCAGGCACTGAGACCTGGCTGACAAGCATGTGTCTATCCTGTCTGTCTATCTATCACATGCCCTTGTATCTGTCCAAGATTTATGGCGTATTTGCTTTATTTAACCAAGCATTTAAGGTAATTTCTCATATTTCATTATATTCTTAATGCTTTATTAAGAATAATTATTCTTAGTAAAGAATATTCTTAATACACTTGGGGGACAAGAAATAGTTAAGCCTTAAGCAGAGCAGTCACATTATTCTTATCAGTTCAAGGAAGTCAAAAATGAAGCATGTGGCAAGGAGGCAACAGACTCTGCTTTGCTGTCCAAAACTTTGACTTTTCAAATCAGATCAGTCAATGCCTGGAGGTCAAAAAAGACTTTATAAAAAAAGTAAAAAGTTGGCTGACAGCAATCAGTGAGTTCCTCCCCATACTACCATGCATAATATGCATTTACAAACACTTGTCACAGGGATGTTCTTTCTTTCAGATCTCTTCTCACCAAATGCCTTGTTTTCTTCCATGGCTGCAGCAATTCACCCTCTGGCAGTGGGAGTGGTTGTGCAGTGAACAGGAATGCAGGACAATCCCAAGACTGCTTCATGAGCTGCAGATAGCCATTAATTCTATTATGTAAGAATATGGTGGTATTTCCTCATCTTTTCAATAATCATGGAACCTCCTACCCTGTTGAGTCAATTTACTTTTGTTGGATGTGGGCAATGTGTCTTTTATGAACAGGTAAAGCCCAAGAGTGTTTCCTTGTCCTGGAGGTCATAAAATTTTAAGAACGGCTGTGCTTTACATGTTCCACAAATATGTTCCTGCATAATACCTGAAATGTGGGTGTGCTCCTAATGCCTTGTAAAAAATAGTGAGTCCTAACTTGATCTAACTTCCATTCTTTGCCAATGATATCTATGGGAAATCTTGGGTTTTAAGCTTTTTGCATAATCATATTCACAAATATATATGTAGGCTAGCAGAAACATAACAGCTGAAAAATAAATTTTGTGGCTGTTCATGGCACCAGCACTGATTTGAAAGACAGTTTACTGACAGTCTGAAATCAACTGACATGGAGAAATAGTTCCCAAATGCCAAGTGGAGGTGTCCCAAACACCCCTCACACCCTTGGGAAACTCGTGAGATTTTCTCATTGGCTTTTTGACTGGGTCTTGAATATCCACTAGCTTTCTGAATATGCAACCACTGCTAAAGGACCAGGTAGGGTTTTAGGCAGCTAATAAATGCTCCCCTAGTACTAACAACAACCATCTAGCAATTCTTTGATTTATTAATATTGTAAAGGCATCTTTGAAGTACTAGCTCAGAGAAATGTTAAATTGCTTAAGCCTCAAAAAAACGTATTTTTGCGGACACTTATACCTATATGGAGACACACTGAAGAGGAGAGTATATATAGAGATTGAAAGAGAAAAAAATAAAAACTTTGGGGTTTGATACTGTTTACAGACTAATGCATGTGGGCGATGTCTTACTGTAAACACAGATGGCTGTGAACCACACTAGGTCATGCTGAGAAGCCAAGCATATATTTGCAGGCTTTCTATTCCCCACTGAAGCAATGATTACTCAGCAGAAGGGCATATATTTGTAGTCCTTAAAATAAAATCTTTTTGATTAGAGAGTTTTGAATTAAAATAAATTATAGATCCAGCAAGTTGAAGCTTAAGAATGATGTGTCTGATCATGTTTTCTTTCTGATTGCAAATAAAGCCTGCAGATTTAGGTTCTGAAATTTTCTTATAAATAGAATGGGGATATTCCTATGGAATAGGAAATGCAATGTCATGTCTCAAGTATTCACAAGATTTTATGCCTGCTTGAGCCAGTATGCAAGGTAGACCACAATGGAAGACAAGGTAGAGCACTGGGATGCAGCCACATTAAAAGGCAGATGGATAGAAAGGACAAGACAGAAGACAGGGACTAGTATGGAGCTTGAGTAACTAGTTCTACTGCCTGTCCAGATACATTTTGACTGGATGACCTTATGCTGGCTGCCCAGGCTTTCCTGACACAGTACTATAACATGGAATAAGAAGACTAACTTGCATAAGCAGGGTATCATTACCTGTGATTGTGATACTGTCACAGGTATTTGCATAACCACGTAAGACCATATAATTAACCAGAATATTTATACACTACCTGCCAATAATAGGACAGTGTACAGATAGCACAACCTCCAAAGGTCAATGGGCTTATCTCCAGATTAGTCTTGGTTTATAACTACATATTCCTCTCACTGGGAGCTGTGGGAGATGAAGAGACCACAGAGAATCTTGTTCTACTTACAGTTTTTCCCTGGGTCAGTCAAACCACAGCTGCAGCCTTACTAGCTAATAATAACCAAATGTCTCCTAGAGAGCAGCAGTAGTACTTGAACCTATGTTTAAATTAACTTAAAATGTGTGGGTTTAAGTTTATGTTTCTGGTATGGGGACACCATAAACACCGACAACAGCTGAGATGGCACCAATTAATTTGCTTGTACTGGCTACAAAAAGAAGATGCTATCATGTGAGGTTTGTGCAGCGTGAAGTTACTTTTTCCATAATGGAAAACACAGGAAAGTGCAGGGAAGCAGTTAACCAAACAGTGGTGGTTTATTTGTTCCTTTCCCTCGCATTTCTGGGTTGGTCCATGGCTCAGAGGAAGACGTGGAGAGCACAATCAGTTAAGAAGTCATGTATGACAGAGAGCCAGGCACAGCCAGCTGCTGTCCAGAGGGCACATTGCCACAGGGAATGTGGGCAGCAGACATCGTCGGAGCCACAGAAGTGGCAGTACAAATGCAGCCAGGGAGAAGAGTATTTTGAGGACCAAATCAGAGTAATTCTTTGAGGTCACAAATCATATGTAACCATGCTCCTGTTCATACTGCTTATCTCAGAGATTCTAGTTCTATCTAGTTATGTACAGTAACTCTCAAAGAATTCAATCAGTTGCAATTGTCCATTTAACAGGATGCAGATTTATTAGCACAACAATAAGAGATATTAATTTTTATTAGTTGTAGAAAATCTTATTATTTGAAGCATTACATAAGTCTCCAAATTACCATTGGTAAGAAGAAATTGAAACAACTTTTCAACGCACTATTTAATGTTCAAATTTTACTGTAATGTCTACAAAGCTTACCTGCATTATCAGTGAAAAGAGGGGCACAGATAATGCCCTCCTTGAATTCTTTGCCTAATTAGGCTTCCCTTGAGGCCTAACAGTGATTGAAACTGCATTTCTCCTTCTCATGCATTTCTCTTGTCTCACTTTAGTTTACAATAGTGCTGCTCTGATCACACAGTAAGATGAGCTCCATGTTCCAGATGAAAAGAATGCAACAACAACAGCAACAAAACCCACAGGAATTAAAATCAGTTTTCAAATGGTTCACATGGACTGCCATTTCAGGTTCCAGCTGTGCCATCTGGTCTCACAAAAGATCTGATTTCTTCCAAAAATGTCATGCAGCATAGCTTCCAGGGTAAAAATCAATTATAACAACTTCCATTTTTCCTTTGACCTAGTCTAAATATCTTCTGCTAGAAAGATGATTTTATTTTTCATCTGACATTATTTATTTTAACAGGCTTTAGGCAACACTTCCTCCTCTGCCTCCTAGAGTTCAACTCTTTTTTTCCAACTTGAAATACTATGTGCTTTTGAAGTAAATATAAAACAGTATTAAACTTAGGCAGTTCAGATTTCAGCTACTGAGTACTTTTTTGCTAGAAGAGTCATTGTTAGAAGTTAAAATAAAAAATGTAACCTTCATATCCATGTGAAAAACTGCCATGCTGTCCCTATTTTAGAATGTCTAAATCTAGAACACATTTGCAACCAGTGACTAATCACTAATAATTATCATCACTGGCATTCAATAAATTTGTTTAGAGGAATAGCTTCCAGTTTCTGATTTCAGTGTACCTCCCTGAATTATGCCTGCATGATGAAAAATGTGTGTGATTATTGCCAGTCATGTCACTAACAGCTGGGCTTTATTTAGTAGATTGGAAATTATTTTGTTGGCAATGGAGTGGGAAGCCTGTATTGAAGGAGGTTACCATGTCTTTTTTTTCCAGAGGACATCAAGCTTTGCTTTTGTACTGCTCTAGAGGGGTAAATTAATTTACTTGGCAGTATGAACAGTCTATCTGCCTCACACAGCTGATATTTTAAATAATCAAGTGGGATGTAGCTTTCATGTCATACCATAAGAAGAAGTGAGACAATCTCTCTAGTAACTTTAACCACAGCAAGATATGAAGGGGATGATTGGCATGATGGATTTAACACAGAATTCTAGAGAAAGCCACGGATGAAACAAAACACATTGCAAGCAGGACAAAATCACAAAGTGCTTCAGAACTCACTGTTACCGTTGTGGTTTAACCCCAGCTGGCAAATGAGCACCACAAAGCCTCTTGCTCATTCCCCCACTGCCACTGTCGGACACGAAATGATTCACACAGACGTAGCTCGAAGTATGATGAAAGAAGAAGAATGGTTAGTCTGTCCTTTCAGTATTTGTAGATTTTTGACAATGGCTAGGGATTGGATAGTCAGGTTACTACCTTCCAAACCACACTGGCCGTGAGAGACATCTATCAAAAGATATCTTTAATGGAATGTATAAGCATCTATGTTTATATTTACTTTCCTGGGAAAGTGGCTAGAAATTATGATAACAATATCAAAAGGCCTGATTCTCAGGGAGACACCCCACCAGCAGGGTAGGGAGAAGAATCAGAATGGTAAAAGCTAGAAAACTCATGGGTTGAGATAAAAACAGTTTAATCGGTAAAGCAAAAGCTGCATGTGCAAACAAAGCAAAACAAGAAATTCATTCACTACTTCCATGTTCAGTCAGCCTCGGGAAGGCGGGGCTCTGTTGTGCATATTGGTTACCTGGGTAGATAAACACCACCACTCCAAATGTCCTCCCACTTCCTGCTTCTTCCCCCCATTTTATATACTGGGAATGATACAATATGGTCAGGAATATCCACTTGGCCAGCTGGGATCAGCTGTCCTGGCTGTGTTTCTTCCCAGCTTCCCAGGCATCCCCAGTCTTCTCACCAGCAGGAGAGTATGAAAAGGGGAAAAGGCCTTGGGTCTCAGTATTAACAAAAACATCTCAACGTTGTTTCTGGCAAAAATCCAAAACACAGCTCCATACTAGCCACTGTGAAGAACATTAACTCTACCCCAGCCCAAGTCAGTACATTCTTTAACCACAAGGTGTAAACAATCACTCAGTGAGGGCTTTTTTTTTGACCAATTTATGAAGAAAGGGAAAAAAAAAACCTAAAAAAAACCCCCAAATAATAATACTCACCAGGAAAAAACACATCCTTTCAGTTCCATGCAATGACACTGAAACTTTCAGGAATGTAGATCCATTTGGAATCACCATCCATAGCTGAAATTTTTCTGCCTGTGATTGTCTGGATACTAAAACACTGAAAATACTTAATTACAGGGCAGTTGTTAATAATCAGGATCAGAAGTCATAAGCTCTCAGCAGAACATGCTATGATGGAGATTTTTGTTCTTTTCACCCCATGAACATTTCACTCTTTGCAGGAGCCACCTTCAATCAAAAAGTTTTTACAAAACCCTTACAATTTTAGGGTTACTTTTTGTGCCAGCCAGTATACTGTAGAATGTTATTTGGCTATTGCTAGCATTACAATCCATGTTTGCCCTGACTTTTCAGAAGATGATTTTTCCCCAAGCCTTCTGATTTTATACACTGGTTACTAATGATACAGAAAGCGTTTTTCTTGTGGACAGCACTGCTTATTGGTATCTTGTCTCTATTTATAGTTTTGGATGCTATATAGAGTGAAACACTCCATTACATCTATTCAGCTACTCAAGACAAATCAGATTTTCTGGTCTGGATATAAGGATTAATATACCTTAATATTCCTTAATAGAGGGACGTAAGGGACAAACACCATGAGTACTGCAGCACAAGAAACAGCCTAAGAGGCTCAAAATACCTTCCTCTGGATGTCCCTTCACGACACAAGCCAATATATCTTTGTAAAGGCAAACTGGCTTGCCTTCATGTTGATAGCTAGGAAGCCTCTCACTGACCTAACCAGAGAGCCTGACAGCTTCAGTGGAGTTTACTAAGCAAAAATTATAACTATACACAAAAGATTCTCTTACCTTCTTCCAGTCAGCTTTATTACCTAAACAATGGTATGTTACTTTATCTCTCCCTGCTCAATGGTTGACACACAAGAAAAAAAAAAAACACAGCATTGATTCACTTCAAAACAACTTCACTATAAGAGCATCAGGCACAAAGCAAGAAGCAAAAGTGGTCCCCTGCAAAGCAAAATGAAAAATTTACACACAATTTATGCCAGATGCAGATGCTTGTGACCAAAACACTGTGCAGAATGTACTCTGTTCACTGACTCTTGGTGGGAGGAGAACAAATGTACATAGACAGACTCTGGCACGCATCCTGGCAAAACTGAACATTCATTACTACTATTCTCAAGAAATGGCAACAGCCAATTTTCAGCAAGGAGGTTGTATCATCACTTGGTGTAATAGAAAGCCCTTTAAACTGCACAAAAAATTTTGCTAGGGGTAATCTGTGGAGATGGTACAAAGGGTAAGATGGGGACAAGACCCTCAGGTGCCGTCAAGAACAATCATCCTCATGCTTGAATAGGGTTGGAATATGGAGGAACTCTTCAGTAGGACATGACTGCTGGCACTGTGGGCAGAACACTGTGTCACAGCTGTCTACTCAATAAACATGCACTATAGTCCTGTCCTCTTTTCTCTATTTGTTCTGTGTACAGGCCAAAATGGAGTCCTTGGACATGACTAAGGGTCTTGGTGGAAAAAAAGTTAATTATGAAAAAAATGAAAAAGAAGAAATAATAGTTTATTCCCTAATCAGATTAGGAAAATATTCTAAAGACCAACAGAGAGTTCTATATTTAGATTTGAAAGTCAGAAAAACAATAACTATAATACAGTCTGTAGACTACATCCATCTCTTTGAGTGGACACCTTGACCATAAAAGAGGTAGTGTTACAATGCTTTTGGACTGGAGAGAATATATCTGTTAGTTCACCCTCTTCTTACTTAAAAAGGCTGCAAACATTCCAAACAGTCATTTGGAATTGTTTCAAGTCAGTCTCTGTTCAGAACCATTTATTTCCTTTTATTGCATTCATTTTTTTTTAACTATGTCAAAGTGTACAGATTCATTTCTGGTGACTATAGCATAAAGCAAGCATAGAAATTACCCAGCTGCTGCATTGAAATACCTTTCTGAAGTCAAAGACGGGATATTATCTACTAAATTTCTAGGAAGCTAAAATTTCAAGGCAGATTAGTTGAAATTAGTTCATTTTTTTAGGTTTCATGACTAAACTATAACAGTTCAAAACAGGGTATTTTTTAGATAGATAAAGTCTTCTGTACTTCCAAGACAATGAAATTTACACTGATATCAAATGCATCTTGCTTTTCATTGAAAGATACACTTCTTTTTCCCAGCTAAGTATTGAGTATTTCTGTAATCACTCCTTCGAATCTGAAATTAAACACCTCTAAAACAGAAATGAAACATTCCGGTAATGAATTATAGATTTGTGTGAGAAGGTTCCTTTCAAAGGTAAGTTCAAAATTGGAGGGGACAGTTAAAATTATGCAAATGAAAGATTTGCAAATTAAAGATTGTTACTGAGTCTTCAGTCAAAGGGAGAAGATGGATCCAGTAAGACATCTTGCAGAAGCTCAGCTGTAGTCCTGCTTGATGTCCCATAAAATCTTTTTATACTTTGGAATATTTTTTATACTCTAGGAAATTCTTCAACTAGAAGGGAAAAAGTGCCTGGAAGAAGTTTATAGTTCCTTAGGTCTTGTGCAAGCACACTGGTAGTTGACACTGGAAAAAGGCTAAGTAATTTTGTTGTAGTGGAACCTATCCTTGCAAATCTGCACCTTTACTGTACTATTTCACCTTCTTAGGTAAATGGTATGTAAAACTGTACTAGTAAACATTTTATTAGTCCTCTGTTAGATATGTGACTTAGCTAGACTCAGAAAAGATTCCTATGCCATAAATGTGTAGTTTCACCTTAAAAAGTGAAGTCTTGCTGGCTGTCATTGAGATATAGATCAAATTTTCTGTAAAGAAGACCTAAACTTTTGATGCTGGAAAAATTCTGGCAGAAATTTCCTAGAAGAAACATGTATATTATAAAGACTGGTGTGAATCTTGAAAAGAGATCCCACCAAGGTGGATTAAGTGCTAAACATATCCTACATCTTACAATTTTTAAATTTATTTGTCCCTATTGGCTGACTTCATTGCTTATTCCAATAATCTACCCAAATTCAGCTGTCAGAATGATGTGGTTCAGCAACATCTAAAAACTAAATCACTCTTTGATCTGGTTTGGATTATTTGCATCCCTATTATCATCTTTCTCTTAAGCTTTTCTTCTTCAGCTTTCATCTGTTTTAATGGCAGGCAAGAACAAGCATTAGAGATAGATGAAAACTCTTCAGGAAAATCATTCTGACTATTCAACATTCATGAGATGAAAGCATCCTGTACTTATCTGATTCTCAATTAAGTTATGTAAGAGCAATATTCAGACATGACAAAATTCAGAAATTTCCCATCATATATGTTCCTTCCTATTTTGTTTTCATTTGGTTTAGGTTTTTTTTAGTTGTTTCTGTTTACCTTGAGTGATAGCATATACTATATACATACTATAGACACACTATATACTCTGGCAAAACAAGATGCTACCCTTTAGCAAGTGCTCTCACTTTCAAGAAGAGATGCAAAAATCATCTGAACCTAATGCGAACTGAACCAAAAGTGAGTTGTCTTTGGACAGAATCATATTTTAGTTACACAGCTTTCAAATTGGCTACAATTTTTTATGTTTAAACAAAGATCCATGTAGAGCCATAATGATATGTCGCCATGCATTAATATTCTGTTGTATTTATTATAAAAGTAACTTAAGATATGTTTTTTCCCAACTATAGCTACATTTAGGAACGTAACATTCTTGTGCAGATGTAACAGTAGAGGATGCTAGTGGCTGACTTTGAGAGTCTTTGATGCAAAAATTGCTGCACCCATAGACCACTCTTCATTGTCATGGGAATTTTGGAAGCAGTGACAGGACAGATGTTTCTAGGCCTTCCCTTTTGTTCCTGCCCCTGGTGGGAACAGCTGTGTTGACGCAAACCTGTGTGAGATTATACTATAAACACCACAGCTTAGCACAGGCCAAGTTAAAAAATCCTTGCTCAGAAAGTTTTGGGGAGTGCTTTCAAATGGGTTTGATCAGTTCTTTGGGTGCTGCTGTCCAGAAGTCAGCAGAATCCTCAGAACAAAGGCCAGAAGTAGAGTACATGACAAAGAAAAAAACTGACAACTGCTGAAAGCTCATCTCCCAAAATTATAGCCCTTTGCATAGTTCTGTAATTGCTGTGCTGACACAGTCAGTGCTTTAAAAACAGTGACAGTGTTCCTTGTCTGACAAGACACAATGGTAACATAGAGCACAGTCTTGGTGTAGCGAACAAGGATGAAGCTAATTCTAAAACACTGAATAAAAATAACGTTCAACACCAGTTTGCCAAAGGTATTTTTGGACTACCTACAAACACTAAGTTTGTTAGTCATGATACTCCTTAGGTGGTGATCATTGTGATTTTTCTGGATTGGAGTGGAAGCTCAGTAAATTCAGTGATGTGAGACAGGGCTGAAACTAGCATAAAATTCAATTTATGGTTAAGCCACAAAACTACCATTTAATAAGCATTCTCATGTCATTATATTAAGCCTCTAATAGAGGCTTAGAGGAAGTACTATTCAATACTGCCACTGAATGTGATTAGCTTTACAAATATTTATGTGCTTCTGGAGTTGTGTGAATCAAGAAAGGAACGGTGGGTATTGTGTTAAAAGACTAGCCTGGAACTCAGGGGTTTAGTCTTTACCTTAGATTCACTGGACCATTTAGGACTGGCTTTTCAAAGCTGTTATCTATCTACAGTGTTTACTGACTGTAGATGTAATTGTGAACTTGAAAGCTCTGAAAATTAGTCTTTCAAGCTCACAGGATACTACAGTACTACAAAATACAAGCTACCTGATTACTTTAGGAGCACATAAGTTACAATTTTTCTTGATTCCTCTTGCAAGTACAGTACTTTTATTAGTTTATTTTCCAGCTGTCTTTTGTACTATCTTCACTTCTCTAACTCAGCGTACTTTCAATGTTCTTTGGATTTCAGCGCTTATTAAAGATTTCAGCCTAATACATGTTCATATTCCTTGAGTTGTTCATACATCCTTCATTGCTTTATTATTGAATTATTATTCTTGGAAAGCTTGAAATGCCCATGTGCCTTATGCCTAGTATATACACGACAGATTAATTCCAAGCTATAAAAATAAACAGCTCTCTTTGTTCTTAAGAGGATTTGGATTGAGTGGAGTGGCTTTATAAGTATTGCTTAGTATTGAAGTTTGGAAACAAAACAGAAAATGTATTATCCATTCACAGTTAAAAATTACTGGCTTTGGTATTTTCAACTTAGCTGTTCCTTGAGCTTTTTATTCAGTTTTCCTGATTGAGGTCTGTGTACTTTACAGGTTTGGATTTTTTTTAATAAATACAGAACTCCAAAATCAAATGCACCATGAGGAAAAGGAAGAGAGGCAGTGAGGGAAGTTCATATATCTAACTGAAAAGGGCATGGTATTATGCCAAAAAGCATGAATAATTACAGTACAGCAGCCTCTAGCTCCTTCCAAAGCTTGCTCCCTTCTGTGACAGTGCTGTGGTTGGCAGTGACCACCCTTGTGCTGGGGAATTCTGTGATGTCATTTTCACATGGTCTTACAAAAAAAACCAAAAACAAACCCTGGTCACTGATTTCCACAGTGTTTGGTTTTCTAAGGAAGGTTTTTGAAACAGGTATCTTATTTCCTTTCTATGAACATCAAAAATTCCTGATAGATTTCTGGAAGAGTAGAGTTTAATCCTGCAACTCTTGGCTGAAATTCCTCTCACCTGTTTATGTCAACACTGTGCTTAGATCAGTACAGCCCTGTAACTTCCACCCTAGATATGGCTACATCAGATAAGTGATGGGGTGTTTTCAAATTTCAGGTAATGCTGCAAGTGCACAAAGGGAAAAGGTATGTTCATAAAATAAACAGAGCATAGGCAATAACAACAAACACATGGCAAGGCAGGCATGGCCTTGGAAATTGGAATGAGATTCCTTATGGAACAGCTCATAAGTTTCAGGGAGGATCCAACAGGAAGTTAGGGCAATAATAAGAGCTTATAATAAGAGTTAGGGCTTAATAAGAGCTTCTTCTAGAGCTGAGGAATCTCATGAAGCACTAAGGTGATGGATGAAGAAAGCAGAGGGCGTAACTGAGGAAGGAAACAGAGACTATCTACACTTACAGGAAAAATGAAGCTTAGCAAAACTTTCATAATGAGGAATAATAACTGCAATTAAGAGGCAGAGGTTAATGAGAGCTAGTAAAAGAACTCAGCATTGAAATGCAGTGCAAGTCTTAAGGAGGTATAAGGGCTTTAGGCCACGTTGCTTTTGCTAAGCAAAGCAAAATATGCTCTGGCTGGGCTTTCTTACATTCTTAATTCCCTCTTTATTACTTTACTTAATGAAACTAGTAGGCAAATCTCATAACCTTCTCTTGGCATTCTGCCCATTCCATACAGCATGCAAAAATCCAGTCTCCTTTCATGAACTTTTTCAGGTCTTACCATCACCCCTTGCTTCAAGACCATCTGATAACATGCCACTTTTCCCAGAATTATTTTCCTAGTTAGAGAAATATGAAGAATAGGTGGGATAACTGGAGTTGTTCAGCATGGAGAAGGCTTTAGGGAGACTTCACTATGGTCTTCCAGCATCTCAAGGGGTCTCATGAAAAGGAAAAAGGGTTTCTATAAAGGCAGTTAGTGACAAGACAAGGGGCAATGGTTTTAAATTTCAAGAAGGCTAGGATTAAATTCTTTACTGTGAGAGCTAGGCACTGGAGTGGGATGCCCAGAAAAGTTGTGGGTGCCCTATCCCTGGCACTGTCCAAGACCAGGCTGAACAGGGCTTTGAGCAACCTGTTCTACTAGAAGGTATCCCTGTTCACAGCAATGAGGGTTGTAACTAGATGATCTTTAAGGTTCCTTGTTGAACTCAAACCATACTTTGATTCCCTGATTCCATTAATATTTTGTCTCAAAGCAAGTGCTAAGGCTGTGGTTCAATCGGTATTCATATCAGTTAGGGCAATCCAGAGTTACTTCTGTCATCTTCCTTAACAGGTTGTGCCCATGTCAGCTTTGTCACAATACTTTAGTGGGGAATTCCCAGATGATTGACACATACATATACTTCATAAGTATTGGTATGAGCAGTGTTAGTCAGGTAAAAGGTAATACATCTCATTAGCCTTGGTAATTGTGCCAATGCATTAGGTTTTCACTTTGAGAGAAGCATAAAGATACTAAAGGAGCTTATAGCCAGGTGGGGATTGGTGTTTTTCCCCAGATAACAAGTGGCAGAATGAGAGGACAGTCTTAAGCTGTGCCAGAGAAGGTCTAGCTGGACATTAGAAAGAAATTCTCCACAGAAGGGCTGACTGCGCATTGGAATGGGCTGTCCAGGGAGGTGGTGGAGTCACTGTCCCTGGAGGTGTTTAAGCAGACTGGTTGTGGCAGTTAAGTTTTGGCGGTCTAGATGACAAGGTTCGATTATAGGTTGGACCCAATGATTTCACGGATTCTGTGATTCTGTGTGAAAGTGCTTGTAACGCTCTAGAACCACTGACGAGGTGCGTTTTTTTATAAACTGAGAAATTTTTGGGGGAAGACGGAGTGTGTTTTTTTTTTTTATTTTTTCCTTTAAGGTTTTTTTTTCTGTTTGTTTGTTTGGTTTTCATTTTTTTGGGAATTGTTTGCTCCCTGGCGGACGCTGCCTGGTGTTTCCCTCCTGGCAGGACAAGCTCCGCAGTCGCTTTCGCGGCGGCGCCGCAGCAGCCCCTGACGAGTGTGGCAGGGCCGGGCTGGGGGCCGGGCTGAGGGCCGGGCTGGGGGCCGGGCTGGGGGCCGGGCTGGGGGCCGGGCTGGGGGCCGGGCTGGGGGCGGGCCCCGGTGACCATGGCGGCGGCCATGGCAGAGACGGCCGCTGCGCCCGACTACGAATCGGCGGAGATGTACACGCGCGCCTTCCGCGTGGGCACCCTGGGCCTCGGCTGGCGGCGGCTGCTGGGGCCGCCCGACCTTTCGCTGGAGGAGGAGGCGGCGGAAGAGGCGGACACGGACGTGGCGGCGGCGCTGGGCTGCGTACCGGGCACGGCGGCCGACCTGCGCGCCGTCTGCAGGTGGGGAAGCCCGGCTGTCTTCAGGCCGGGATTTGCGGCACCGGTGCGAGGGGGATGCCGGTGGCCTCGCTCGGCGCTGGTGCGGGGGAGGTGGCTGGTGCTGTCGGCGGACGCCGCGGTGCTTCTTCAAGAGAGGCGGAAGGTGCTCCGGCAAAACCACTTCAGAGCAACCTCTTCCGGGCCTGTGAAACGTTTGTTTCTACTTCCCGAGTAATTACAGAGTCATAGACTATTAGGGGATTGGAATGGACCTTAAAGGCATATAGTCCCATGCCATGTCCAGGGACACATTCCACTAGACCAGATAGCTTAGAGCTCCATCCAGTCTGGTCTTGAACACTGCCAGAGTTCTAGCATCGACAACTTCTCTGGACAACCTGTTCCAGTGGCTCATCACACACACAGTAAAGAATTTCTTCCCAATACCAAACCTAAAGTTGCCACTTTTTCATTTGTACTGAATACTCATTATACTGTAGTAAAGTTCCTTATGAAGAATTGGTCACCAACATTTCTGGAGGCCAGATATGCAGAAAGAGAAACAATTTTTCTGGAGAACAGTGCTCCAGTAGGGGAAACTTTGTTGCATCTCTGAATTTGAGCAGTTTGGTGCTTAAAGTTACATGGGTAGACTTTTAGCAACCTGGTACTGGTTAAGTACTTAAAGGTACCTGCACATCTTCATGGTTTTAGGAGGCCCCAGTTGCACAATGAAGCATATACCTTATATGAAGAAATAAGCCAGGCATCTGTTTGTATTAACAAAGAATCATAAAATCACAGAGTGGTTTGGGTTGGAAGGGACTTTAAAGATCATCCTGTTCCAATCATTCTGCCATGGACAGCTATACCTTTCACTAGACCAGGTTGCTCAAAGCCCAAAGCCCCATCCAGCCTGGCCTCGAACACTTCTAGGGATGGGCTTCCACAGTGTCTCTGGGCAGCCTGTTCCAGTACCTCAACACTGTCACAGCATTTCTTCCTAATACTAATTCCACTCTTTTAGTTTGAATCCCTTAAAATCGTTTAGAGTATTTCAGGTAGCTGGCAGCATACAGTACCTGTTGAGTGTCTCTTGGTCCTTAGCTGACTTGTTTTTCTCAGGGCACTGGTGAAGTCAGAGCCATTAAAGTGCTTTGTGGGTGCTGAACCAGCAGCAGCATCTAACACGCTATGGCTGGAAGGCTTTCCGGTCACGTGGATAGTAAGAATTGTCTTTCAACTGTTGAAAGGCCTGATTTCAGGCAGTAATTCCTGTAGAAAGCATCACAGTTGGTAATTTATCTGTAGTCCATCAGTAAGGAAGACATGCCAGAGTTTTGATTCTATATGTATAGTTTTGTGCTTCAGCTGTCACAGTTCTGATGATTAGCATAAATTTTTACCATTATTAGACTTAGTGAAAATAGACTATGATGTTGGTTTTAAAAAAAATGTATTCTGTATTCTGGTGTGGCAGAAACTATGACAATTACTCTGTAAGCTCTTCCAGTGTAGATGGTCCCTGATTGCTCCTGTGCTCCTTATTATCTGGCAACTCTATTGCCTGATCCTGTGTGTTGATGTTTTCATTTGAGTTCCAAGGACCTTCTCCTGTTGTTTCTTTATTTTTCTCCGCATTCCTTCTGCTTTTTTCTTCTGTTCTGCTTTTTTCAGTTTACAGCTGCTGTATTTCAGTTGCTGTCTGCATTTGCTGGTGTTACAGAGCAGTGCTGTCAGTTTGAGGCTGAGTGTACTGTCAGTGGTGGTTGTTTAGGAAAGAGGAAAAAGACTGGTGATCTATGACAGGGAGAAAACTGATCATCTGGCAGACTTTTGTTGGCTTTGCAGGAGAGTGAAGCTAAACCTGCACATCCTGGTGTGACCTTTCCCCTGTTCAGGCTGGAATCCCAATCCATAATCTCCATGTGCTTTTGCTTTTAAATTAAGGAGCCCTAGCCTCTTGAATCTCTCCTTAACATTGACCAACCTCCAACTGGTACCTCTGATCACTTCCACTCTCCTGCTCTGAGCTGCTCATACTTCTCCCTTGAGCAGAGATAAGAACAGTGGGCTATACCAAGATCTGTTCTATAATATCCTGAGATCACGTGTATTACTGGTGTAAATATAACTTTACAAGTGCCAAAATGAATGCATCATGAAAATAAACACAGATTTTTGTGACTCTAAACTGAGGAGGCTTCTGACAAATTAAGTAGGTTTTCTTTGGGCAGAAGAAAGATAGGAAGATGTGGACACTCCCACATCTATTTTTAAAATAGTGTTAGATTAAAGGAATCTTTCATGGATTCAGGATGAAGTTTTTCAGTATCTGTCATTAAATTTCTTTTTTAGAGTAGTGACATAGTGACATTTAAGTATTCCTGACAATGTAGAGTTTTCTGGTGAGAAATGTTATTGAACTGAATACATTGAAATAAAATTTCCTTGAAATACAATACATTGAAATGTATCATGTTTAAATTATTTTATTTTAATAACTCTTTGGGCACCCCAGTGCAATGTGGTTATTGTGGGATTTTTTTGTTTGGTTGCTTTAGGGTATGTTTGGTTTGGTTTTTGGGTTGGTTTTTTTTGGGTATTATGGGGGTTTTTGTGTGGTTTTTTTTGTTGTTGCTATGCTTGTTTGTTTTTGTTTTATTATTAGTATTTTACTATATTTTCTTCCTGTAATAGATTCCTACAAACAGAATGAAGAAAAAAATTGGTGTCTTCACCCACTTGCATTTGTCTCAGTAAGAATGCCTTGCCTATTGCAAGTTATATCAAGTTGTGTGCTGATAATCATTATAGAGATTGCTTGTGTTTTCATCAGATCATAAACAGGTATAAAATTGTGTCTTTATCTGGTAGATTCCATCAGTAATTCTCTTAACCAAGGTGTCAAAAGAGAAAAATTCTAGGTTTTGTTCAAGTGCCTCAGGAGTCTGTGAGCAAACACGTATTATTCATAATTGGTGCTGGAGTGACTGAAGTTGTTGAATGTTGGAGATGCTAAGTTATGTTATTCTGTTTTGTCTACCGTGTGACTTGTTGCATGCATGTGTAGGGCAGGCTAAGCCTCAAATCACTGTGGATTTTAGGCAGGTCAGGAGAGGTGAGGCTTGCAGGTACCTTATTCAACTTCAGCCCTAATTCACCTTCTAGTTTTATTAGAAGGGGTAGTTGTAAATATCTCTTGGGATGTGTTATAAAGCTGCATTAAGCTAGCATTAACGTCTTAACGTATTAGTATTTAGCGTCTTGTGGTATTAGTGTCTCAAAGGTGATGAAAGTAGTACCTTTAAAATATGTGCAATATAAAGAGTAATATGGACATTGTATCTGCTTATTATAAAGTATCAGGCCAAATGCTAAAGTATCTTTGAATTTCTAAAAGAGAAAACTCATTGTGCTGCTAGAATATTCTGGGAAAGGTAAAGTCACAGTGATTAAATGCTTCATTGGTAGTCTGTTTCCAAGTCTACATTTCCAGAGAGTTTCTTTGGCATTTTTATTTCTGGTCACCTTAAAATATCTTCATAGGGGACATAAATTCAGATAACACTTTGCATGTGGCTTTTTTCAAACTTTCAACTATTGTTCCTCATTAGTGTCCTGCGCTTCACCTTGGTTTCAGTTAAACAGCATGGCCAGTGTTTTCCTCTCTGTTGCAGCTATGCAACTGAATGAATTTGTTGTGCGTGCAGGAACAGTCTCTGTGGGGACACAGCAGGATCCCAATCTTGTGGCAGTCAGGAGTGAGGGTGTTCCTGGTGCAAACTCTGTCTTGCATGCACTTCTGTGTCTGACATTGACTTAGCCTTCATTTCTGGAGGGTCAGCATATACTTCATGTCTGTAAAGCTTGATTTCCTCAGGACCATGGACCAAGCTTTGCTTATGTGGTTCCACTGGCAGCAGTGGAGTTACACAGTGGGAGCTCCAGCATGGCCTGTGTGTAAGGCCACACAGCAAAGCCTTTCAAGACTTCAGTGTATGTGATACAAAAACACATGTAATCAATTATCAGAATGAGTTTTAATACTAAAAAAGGTGCTCTGCTTTACCTTTAGAAATTGATGGTTTCTGACTTTTCAGAAGTGAGAAGCGACAGTACTAGTGCATGCAAGCTTCCATGGAACTTGTCAGGGGTTCAATGTCAGTATCTCTTTACACTAAATACCTTTCAGTCCTTACAAGGAAAAAGAAGAAGCAGTTTTAATGACAAGTATTTTACATAGTGTCTGCTTGTAGCAGGTTTTCTGGGGATATTAGTTTTTTCCCTGAAGCAGGCAATTAATGGTCATGGTGTGGATAGCACAGTCGGAGATCCCACCTAGGGCTATGGGAAGAAAGAAAAGCACAAGTATTGTTAGTAAGATCTGACATATTATCGGTGGATTCTGGCACAGAAGGGATATGGGAAACTGTCACCTTTGATGCAAATGAAAATTCACAATGGTAGGTAATAGACATTTTCAGATCCTGCAAATCATACCTGTGGTGTTTAAATAACTGAATATGTAGTCATTTCCTCAAAATGGTACTTAATCTAGTGACTTGTTCTCTGTGGTGAATGGGATCACTGATCCATGTGCTGAAGACTTTGGATAAATAATTTGTTCACGTTGTCAGTTTTACAGAAAGGGTCAGTTGTGAGTTGATTTATCTGTCAGGGGATATCCTTTACTTTATTATGTGGACTGCTTGTAGCACAGCTCTATGCCACATGGAGAACAACTGTATCTAAAAGGTTAATGGTTGAACTGTGTTCTCCAAAGTGCTGTTCTCCATCTTTCTGTTAGTTAAATTACTATTTCTCAGCTGTGTTTCAGTCTACATTTGACACAGGATTCACTTGGTTGTCTCTGCCTCCACTTCCTCAAGTGGGAATCTAAGCACAAAGTTCATTCTGTTTCCAGGAGGTTGTGGCTCATTACTCTAAAGTTCCTTTTTAAATGATGTTTTTGAAAGAATCCCATTTTCTCAGTAACTTAAAAAAAAAATATTTTCTGTTTGAGGTGAAAACTGTGAAACACAGTTTGCTGGGATTCAAACTGCAGGTGGACTTAGACACTGGAGTAAGCCCTGCCTTTTAGACTGCAAAAGAGAAGAGACAAAAGCAGCCAAGTCTCATTCAAAGCAGTTCTCTGCTTTAAATATGGTTTTTTCCTCAGACTATCTTTAAGCTGGATAAAATTCTATTGTGATTAATGCAAAATGCTTCTGGGAAGGACTACAGAGGAAGGGATGTGCGTATGATGATTCCTCTGATTCTGATGTGCTGCAGTGCACAACCTGAAATGGGAACTCATAAATGGAACCAGGTATGAAACCACCTCTGGGTTCCTGCCTCTCGTACTTGTACACATACTGTGAGAAATCACTGCTGTGTCCAAAGAGGACAGCTCTAGATTTAGATTAAATATCAAGAAGAAATTGTTTACTCTGTAGCGTGGTGAGGCACTGGAACAGGTTGCCCAGAGAATTTGTGGATGTTCCATCCCTGGAAGTTAGAGAAGGTTGTATGTGCCCCTGAGCAACCTGGTCCAGCAAAAAATGTCCATGCCAATGCTGCTGGGGGGAATCGAACTAGATGATATTGTAAGGTCCCTTTTAACCAAACTGTTCTATGTTTTTGTGATTCTATCTGTTATTTGTTTATTGTTCTAGCATTGATATGTTAATGTCTTCTGAAAAAGAAGAGGACCCAGATGTTATTCCTGAAGATAGCAGTCTGCTCACTCTTCGGTATGCTGTTAGAGTGCTCTCATGGTACCCTTATTTCGGGTGGGGTGGAAAATCAGCATGGAAGTATGGCTGGCTGCTTATTCCCTTCACAGGCAATGCTTTCTGGAGCACCATGCAAAAATACCATAAGGGCAGAAACACCAGCTTATGACAGGGCCATTGGTATGAGTCTTCGGCTTGAATGTTGCTTAGGAATTTTTATTAAGATATACAGAATATGCCGTTTTTCTTATTGGAAAAGGATTTCTGGACCTAGGTGCTTCTGAAGTAAATGCCTAAATTTGGAATGTGCAGGGGCTGTCTGATAATCATGTGTGTGAGGTTCCTCCAAAGAAACCTCTCTCATACCTCTAAGTAACACAGTCATGCTGTAACAGCCAGACTGTAAGTATTGATGCTGTACCCAGATAACATCTTTATATGAACCCACTCTATTTTGTTGAATTTTGTTTTGTTCATGGAGTTCACTGATACTGCTGGTGCATTTCAGATATTAACCAATATATGTAAGGTTTCTATGAACTGGCAAACTTGGCCAGTTCAGGCCTTTGCAGTACTGCATATCACTAATGTAAAGCAATGTGTTTAGACTGTGGTCAGTGTTAAGCCTGATTGTTACTGAAGATCCTTGAGAGGGTCTAGAGGATAAGTAAACTTGTCCTGGATGTTAAGGATTAGGTGTTCATGCAGTGGTTAAATGTATTTTAGTCAGTATTCTACTTTTGATACTCTTTCTTCTAGAAATGATAATGAAGGTTTATTTTTGGATTTTTCTAAAGTGTCTGTGATATGGGGCTGAGAAAAAATACTTGTGTGTTGTTTTTTAACTTGTGTTTTGCTTGAATGTGCGTTCAGTTTTTTTTGAAGCGGAAAGAATTGTTGAAATAGCTTCCTCAAAGGTCGCAAAGTGTTTTGTCTTAGGACAACCTCTTCAAACAACATTTTGCTATTTTTTATTTTGAGTGTAAAATTACTCACAAATAACCTGTCATTTGCAGTTAAGGGGGGAAAACCCACCAGCTGAAGTGCACAAGCTGGCCTGTGCCCTATCAGGTTTTATGAGAGTCAGGAGATGAGTATTTTAAGTCAGTCTGTCCCATTAAGACAGACAGGAATCCTGTTCTTTGAAATCTGCTCTGTAGTAGTTTGTGTCATTTAAAAGTATGAAATTCTTGAAATTATACAGGGAAATTGTTGAATGAAATTTTGTCTTGTGTTCCTGCCCTTCAGAATTAGAAAGAAGGCCTTAGAAAGAAGAGAAGAAACAATTATTGTGGATCGGGCTTGCAGACAAGAAACTCTTACCTATGAGATGGTGAGTTGCCTGTGATCTTATAGGTAGTCAAGACATCCAAAATCCAACTTCTGGTTGCTTTTTATTCACCACTATGAAATATACACTGTAAATGTTTGCAGATACAAATTTGCAAGTAGTGATTAAGGATAAAGACATTTTATAAAAAGATGGGACAGGAAGTCTGCTCTTTCTATTAATACTGGATGTAGTTAAGAAGCAACTCCAGCTCGTTACCACTAGATGACTGCTTTTTTTAAGTGCTGTGAACTTACAGCTAGACATAGAGCTAGAAAAAATGTGTGATGGCTTTGCTCCTGGAGTCCGGTGTTGGAAACTAAGCTTCAGTGCATGAATGATTATTAGCTAGTTTCAGTAGGGCTGAAAGAAGGGACAGTAGCAGCACAGTGGTGGTAAATTCCTAATTCTGAGCCTCATAACCCAAGTTTTTCAGCCATTCTGAACTGCCAGGAACCAAGAGTGTAGTCATCAGCCCCTCCAGTAAGTCTTCCTGGAATTTTTTAACTATGCTTAATACTTTTTTTAATGATTTCTTGACAACCATTGAAGTCTTAAACAACAAAACCTCAATTCATAAATGTTCATAGAATCATTAAAGTTAAAAGACCTTTAGGATTGTTGACCCCAACCATTACTTTAACACTGCCAGATCCACCACTAAACTGTGTCCCTAAGCACCGCATATATGCATTCTTTGAACTCTTTCAGGGACACTGAAGGGCTGGAGTACATAGCCATGAACTGCTGTAAAAATTAGGAACAGAAGTGTAGTGAGGAAAGAACCTCATGTGACTACTAGACTTGTTTTTCCCCTTGAGGTTTCCTGGTCTGACCTGAGTTATGTTTCAGCTGTTCAGAGACCCAGGCACACTTTGTAAACAACATGATGCAACTACTCTGCTGGACTCTTAGTCTGGGGATTATCTGAGAAAATATTAGCAACAGAAACTTTCATAAAGGGATTCAATGAGTGGTGTCTTACTGCTGTCTCTGAAGAATGAGCACATGGTCATTCACTGCATTCTTTAAGCAAGCTGTGTCAGAACTGTGATTCTGTGGTTGGGACCATGATGCCTTCATACGGGAGGAGAGCAGTAAGAAACTGCTCAAGGAATGTGTCGCATGAAGAAGGCTGATGCAAGGCAGAGAGCACAAATATATCTGAGTCTCACAGGAGTACAAGTTCCTGTTACTGAATCTGAGGAATACTCCATGCTGGTGGGAGGTGTTTGTGCAGGCAGTATTCTCTCTTGATTTGTTGGAAAGGGAGGACACTGCCACAGAAAAGTATTCTCCCTCATTCTCACAGCTGGGCTGTGTCTTAAATACAAAGCAGGATGGAAATGTAGTGATGCATTTACTTATTTTATAAAACACAGTCCTGTGGCAAGGGCAGTGCTGGGTTTTGGGTTTCGATTTTGGAGAAATTGTGGCCTCCGGTTATGTCTAGCTTCCCTAATAAGAGGAAGTGTTGCACTGACTGTAATTTTCCTTTATTTCATTTTGTGTATATTTTCTAGGTTAGTGTTTCCCAAGTTAAGGGTTGCAATCCCCTTTTATATATGAAAGCATTCAAAGAGCATTTCAAAGCATTAAGTGGTGAAAGTTCGTAGCAGCTGGGTTCCATGAAGGCAGAATGACAGCAGCCTCTAATTCCTTTATGTGGGGCCTCTCAATAGCGAAGGAGCAGCCAGCTGTCTTGTAACAAAGCTGAGAAATGAAGGAGCATGCTTGAAATCAGTAATTGGAGAAGTTTCTCACCTTTCTACCTTGAAGGAAGTAGTCCGTTTTCAATTCAGAAGGTTACATGAAGTCAAAAATGAGTTAGCATTTCTCAGACTGTTATGCAGGGTTTATTTTACATATATATGTATGTGTGTGTGTGTGTGTGTATGTGTATATATATATATATGTATATATGTATGGTTGCCAATATAATACATACATGCGTGTGTGTGTTTGTATGTTTTTCCAGGAGTCACTTGCAACTGGAAAGAGGCCAGACAATCCAACAGATCTAATTGAGGAGGGAGAGCTACTTTTAACCCTGAACATCTTTTATCCTGTTATATTTCAGAAGGTTGGTATGAAATTTTCTGGGTTGGATTCTGATTCTTTCCTATTCAGGTGCTCTCCCAAGCTGCTAAAATCAGTGAGTCTACTGAAGACTTTATAAACTCTTCAGCTCTGGTAATTTCATAAGGCACTTGCATCATCTAGCTTTCATTCTGTTAGTGGTTTACATAACAAAACTCATACAATAGTTATTCAGTTGTTAATTTATTTTACAGAAAGCTCAAAGCCTGAAACTAAATACATGAAAATTAAGGTACTCTCTCTGTATTTGGTATAAGTGAGATCAGACTTTCTGTCTTTTCTGCACTTTCTGATGGAGAATGTAACTTTTCAGTTTCTGAACAAAACTATTAAGTGTCAGTCATAAGAGAGGCCGTGGCAAGATGCTCTTCAGAGAAGCGATAAGCCAGATGCTGCCAGTAATGACCTTAAGCTGTCAAATGAAGAGCAGTGCTGATGCTGACAAGTTATAATTTATCTGAAGTTTGTATGCTGTGTTCTTTGTAGCATAAGGATCACAAACCCTACCAAACAGTCCTTGTATTGGGCAGCCAGAAGCTCACTGAGCTGAGAGACTCGATTTCCTGCGTCAGTGACCTCCAGATAGGTGGTGAGTTCAGCAGTCAGCCAGATCAAGCACCAGAGCACATCAGCAAGGTAAAACTTCCTATGTGGAACCCTCTACATGTGTAGGAGTCTTGAAAGCAGAGAGGGAGGCAGAGTTTTGTCTTGTTGTTTTGTCTTCAGCACTAAATTCAGCTCCATTGGTTCTGCCTGTTGGTTGCACTGCAAGTAAATACCTCATAGTGGCATAACCAAGATGATCTGTTTTGTGCAATATCAAGAAAAACATCATCATTGCTACTGCTAGGAAGTTTCTACACAAGCAGTGAGTTTTGCATTGATATATTCCTGTGGACTGATTTTATTTTGCGCTGAAACACCAGAGGTAATAGCTTAATCCCACTAATAATGATAAGATAGACCATCCCACTGTGTTTTGTTGTTTGCAACTGGATCCTGATCAAATGTAGGGATGAAGATTATTCTTCTCTCCCAAAGTTCCTACGTGTTTTCTGCATAAGAACAAAACAAGTCATCTAGTTGAAAAAACTGAAATTGAATCACTTCGATCATACATTGTATGACATATAATATATGTAATATCATAGAATGGTTGAGGTTGAAAGACACTTGTGGAGGTCATCTGGTCTACTCCCTCTGCTCAAGCAAGGCCACCTACAGCTGGTTGTCCATGACCATGTCCAGATATTTTTTGCATATCTCCAAGAATGGAGTTTGCACAGTCTCCCTGGACAATCTGTGTCAGTGTTCAGTCACCTGTGTCAGTAAAGTGTTTCTTGAGGTTCAGGGGAGCTGCATATGTTTCAGTTTGTGCTTACTGACTCTGAACCTCTCACTCAAAATGAACCTGGCTCCATCCTCCGTGCACCCTCCTCAGAGGTATTGTGTATGTTAATAAGATTCCCCTACCTGAGCTTTCTCTTCAGGGTTATAATTCACAGCTCTCTCAGCCACTCATTTTAGGAGAGATGCTGCAGTCCCTTCATCTTCATGGACCTTGTGGTATTCTTTCTCCAATATGTCCATGTCTCTCTTATACTGAGCATCCAAGAACTGAAGACAGGACTTTAGGTATGGCCTCCCTAGTTCTGTGGAGTACTGAAGGATCACCTCTCTTAACCTGCTGGTGTTATTTTATCTAATGCAGTGCAGGATCCCATCTGCTCCATTTGCTGCAAGGACATGTTGTTGCCTCATGTTCAATTTGGGATCTACTGGGATCCCCAGGTTTTTTTTGCCTAGCTGCTGTCCAGCTGAGTGGCCCTCAGCATACAGTGGAGCACCAGCTTGTTTATCCCCAGGGGCAAGACCTTGCAATTCTCCTTGCTTAACCTCACCGAGTTCTTGTTGGCCCATTACTCTGGGCTGTTAAGATTCCTTTGGCTGGCAGCAGGATCATCTGCTGTATCAGCCACTCCTTCCAGTTTTGTGTCAGTAGCAGAGAGGTAACAGGCAGAACTGAATCGAAGAGTCTGAATGTAAAACACATTCCTACCACTGTGGCTTCATGCAGGTCATCTGAGAAGTCCTGTCTTTGGTCCCGGTGTCTTCTTTACCTGTGTTTTGACAGCCCAGAGTTAATAGCTCAAAGAGACTTCTGGTCACAAATGGGCATCCCCAGACTGGTCTGGTGATGGAGAGTGCCTGGTTGTCCATGGTTTTCTCATTTAGGATAAATAGGGAACATCTATATTGAGTCCTTGAAGAGTGGCTGAGGGAGAAAAGGAGGCTCAAGAGAGACATTATCACTCTCTACAGCTATCTGAAAGGAGGGTGAGGCAAGTATAGCCAGGTATGGGGCCAGTTCTCCTGGGTAACAAGAAACAGGATTAGAGGAAACAGCCTCCAATTGCACCAAAGAAGGTTTAGATTGGATATTGGGAAATATTTCTTCACAGCTAGGATGGTCAGACATTGGAACAAGCTACCCAGGGAAGTTGTGGCGTCATCAGCTATTAAAGTGTTCAGAAATGTGTGGATGTGGCACCTGGGACATAGTTTAGTGGTGAACATGGCAGTGCTAGGTTAATGGTTGTACTTGATGATCTTAAAAGTTTTTTACAACCTTAGTAATTCTATGATTCTATTCCAATGACTTCCTGAGGCCTCAGCATGCATGGTAGCTGCTTTGGAAGACAAATGCTTTCACTGTGAATCACCCCTTCCTCTTTCCCTCCAGCTCTTACTGCTGAGCACAGCATCATGTGATGTGGGATGTCCTTTTTGGGTCTGTTTGGGTCAGCTGTACCAGCTACATTTCCTCTCAGCCTCTCACCCAGCCCCAGCCCACTGGTCTTGGGGAGACTTGGAGAGACAGCCTTGAAGCTGTGCAAGCACTACCCAGCAGTAGCCAAAACACTGATGTATTATCAACTCCCCCTCATCAAAAATGCAGAGCATGCACAGGGGCTGCTGTGAAGCAAATTAACTCCATACCAAGTTAACTCTGTGCATTTGATCGGAGCACAAAGTGCTTCTTACTGAAATGACAGAGTAATTGAAGCCTTGTCCCCTGCACGCATGCTCACATATGCACAGCTACACATGAGAGTGCTTCCTGGTCACATCTGTATAAAAGGTCAGGCAGGCAATTCTGGAAGGTCCAATCACCTCACTTCTAGGGTCTCACAAGAAAATCTATCATCCTTCAAAATTATTCCTTAATTACAAAGCTTATCACATGTAGACAGTCCATTTGTAACATTCTCTTCCATCAAAGAAAATTAACAATTTATGGCATTCATACCCTCAGTGCAAGAGTCACCAGATGCCAACTGAAGTCCACAAGCTGAGCTAAACATTAACTTCCCATCACTATGTTCTCTGAACCGTATCTCCAAGTGCCACATTCATATACCTTTACAACATTCCCAGTGATGGTGATTTCACCAGTTCCCTGAGCAGCTTATTCCACTGCCTGACCATCATCTGCTGATGGGAAATAGGGAATAAGATTCCTTTTTTTTTTTTACTTTGCTTCTGCATGCAGCCTTTGCTTTTTCTCATTAAACTGCCTTTGTCTGAGCCCATGAGCTTGCCTGTGTTACTTTGTTTGCCCAGTCCTGTTAAGAAAGAGGAGTGAGAGAGCAGCTGGATAGGTGTCTGGTAGCCATCCAAAGTAAACACACTGCATCTTGCTAATTTTTAAAAATATTATTGTTTTTTCAAGTCAGTGCCTTGAAATTACAGGATTTGTGCAGTGATGCCTGTGTTCTGTGTTTTTGTAGAAGTCCATAACTGCTATGATGGGGACAGAAATAAGAGAAGAGCATTAAAGTAACCTGTAATGCCTTGAGAACAATATCAGCACAGTAGCTGCGTAGTTTGCAGTCAAATGATATGAGCCTAGCTGTCACATCAGCATCTATAGTCAAAGCAGAACTTTTCTTTGACACCTAATGAATGAGGTCTCTTAATGTACTTTAGATACCTAAAATTCTTGGATTTTTGGCATGTTCTTTTTTAAGGTATTTATTCTTTCATAACACTAATGGAGACCTCTCTCTCTGTCTCTCAGGATCTCTACAAATCTGCCTTCTTCTATTTTGAAGGCATCTTCTATAATGATAAAAGATATCCAGAGTGCAGAGATCTGAGCAGGTACAGTATTTGGAAAATGTTAAGGAACATAACATTTGTTTTATTTTGTTTATGACTTGTGGTGTGACAGATACTGGAATATCTAGGGTATTAAGCTGGAATGGACTTTTTCTACTGTTTTTCAATGATTAATTGGTTCTTACAGAGAAGTTTAACTTAACTTGCTCTACTTTTTCCTTCCATTCACTTCCCTTTTGAAAAGAGTATGAACCCATTAACCCATTTAACCTGCAAATCCTTTTTTTGCTCTGTTGAGATGGGATTTCTGTGTAAAGTGACAGGTGCCATTTTGTACTGGGTTTTTAAGTACCTTCCCTACTTGTGATGGCAATCAAAAGGTAGAAAATGGTCAGAAAGAAAACAAGCTCAGCTGTGTGGCAGTGGTTGTACTTGAATGCCTTCATGGTAAAGTCAACATGGAGTCTGTATGACTGATCAGAAAAGAAATCTGATATTTTAAGGAAGTATGGTCTTGCTGATAGACGAGTGAGATTTTGGAGAGCAAAATGTTTAAAATGGCTGGTATGGAAGAGCTGACCCTGTTGGACCCTGTTGTTCTGCCAGACTTTGATGTGAATTCAGGGAAATTAATATTTTACTTCTTGTGTCTGTCAACAACAATGGTCTTCACAGATGGGCTTGTCATAGGATGCACAGCTTGCAGAGTTAGATGCCTTGTGTGTAGGAGTGTGCTGAAAAGCCAAAAAGAAATTTACAGTGGCCACCGCCCTTCCAGTGCTAAATTTTGCAAATGTAACTGCACCTGTCAGCTTTGTATTTCTCCTTGAAAAAGCAAAACTAGAACAAAAAGCTTTTTAATTTTTGAAATTAAGTCATTGACGAAGGGGGCAAAATGACCTGCTAGTAACTTGAATTATGGGACTAGTTAAGAAGTATTGTGCTGCGAACAGTCTGACCTGGATGGGTGCCATCAGGAGCATACACTGACTAAAACTCCTCAGCAAGCTGCCTGGTGAGGAATGAAAGGCAGATGTTCCACAAGAACAGCAAACAGTTCTACAGTGTTGTAGTAGTGCTGTATCTCACCTTAAATTATTACCAAATGTTGTGAACCATTTTAATTTCCATTATTTAACCATGTCTCAGTGAAGAGCTTTGCATGTCCCCAGGGCATCTTTTTCTCTGCGTTCACAGTTCATAGCTTTGCTGTGCTGATGGCCTTTCTGTTTTCAGGACAATTATAGAGTGGTCAGAATCTCATGACAGAGGCTATGAGAATCTTCGGTCTGTTAAGATGGAGGATTATGTTTTTAATGATTTATACCTCAAAATTGGGTTTCCATACCTTTACTGCCACCAAGGGAACTGTGAACACATCATTATAATCACAGATATAAGGTAAGTTACTATTCTTTGGGAGTCCTTAGGCAAATGAAAGTAAGCCTTCTCTGGAGAAATTTCAGATATTGAATGCTGAATGTTTGTTAGACTGACTTACTTGTTTTAAGATTGTTCTGCTGCCTTCTGCAGAGCTTAAATTTTTCTTTCATATACATGGGAATATCTGAAGGAAGGAGAGTAATCTTCCTTGCTTTTTTTTTTTTTTTTTTTTTTTTTTTGCCAATGTGGGACAGATTTACATACTGATTCTGGAGTACCAGAGAGCAGAATGTTGTAGGCTGTGACTAGACTCAACTGGACTGTTAGTCTGAACTTGAAGCTAAGGAGCAGGAGCTGAAAAGAGAATAGAGGAGTGGAAATAGTGGGCTGAGGTGGACAGGCCAGGAAGAGACAGAGAGGGTGATAGTACTGTGAGGTGGCAGCCACATCAACCATAGAACTATTGTGTAGATTTTGCTCATCGCAAAAAAGAGAGAGCACTCCTGTGGTTGTCTTGTAGTGGATGACAGGTCATTTTCTGTTCCCAGGAGCCTGCTGTATCAAAGTATTGATAATACATGGTGCTTTCCAAAGGGAACATAACCCAGATAAAAGCATAGATGTTGCACATAGATGATCTGAGTATTCACCTGACAAAAGTTTGTTAGTATGTATAGGAGATAAAAACTTTAAAAAGACCACAGAAAGGAGATGGTCTGAAGACTTCTGAGTTACTGCACAAGCTGAATTTACTTGTGACCATAAAATCCACATATGGTGCAACTAACAGTCTATATCCAGATCTTAATCTGTGTTAAGAAATGTTAAGCAGAAGTCTAGTCATAGTTTGCATGAGACTTTAAATTATACCTTATTTTCAATGTCCATGTTTATGTTCAGATAAATTTCAATATGGCAATATCTTAATATATGTGTTATATTTATTTATTTCCCTCAAGGCTTGTTCATCATGATGACTGTCTGGATAGGACTTTATATCCCTTGCTGGTCAAGAAACATTGGCTATGTACCAGAAAATGCTTTGTGTGCAACATGTATACAGCAAGGTATGCTACATTCTTGATGCTATTGTCATCTTAGTTAAGTCTTTCTAGGTGCTGCTACTAGCTCCAAAAACAATAGTAAAAATCAAAGCTCTGTATATATTTCATAATAATAATAATCTTCGCTCTTCAAGCAGTTGACCTCTCTGTAACCAGGAAAAGGCTTCCTGCAGGTAGTGTTCATTTGGAATTGGTTCAGGAGTTTCAAAAGAACTAAGTAAGTAAGAGATTAATTATTTGGCTCATGTTCTTTTACGTATCTAGAACTTGGCTATCTTATCAATTACTTTTGAAAATCCTACTTTTTGGGGGAAAATGCTGCATTTTCCTCCTTTGCAAAATATGTGTTTCAAATTCATTTACCAGAATTCATAGAGCACATTTGTTTAATCTAGCATCTACACAGGTATAGATCGACAGATCATATAAAATCACAACTCTAATATAGTAAAATCTAGAGCTTTTTAAAAGGCATTTAACTTTCCCCACAGGAAACTCCTAACCTCTGTCTGAAAACTGTGGGCTCTGCAGCTGTTCTTGAAGTAACTCTTTGTGATTTTCTGCATTTAAAGGAGAATTTTCTAAAATATTAATTTGGTGCTCTTTATTTGCTTTAGTGATGTTAGTTTAGATACAAGACAGACTTCCAATAAACAGTAGTAATTTCTCTAAAAACTAGGCTAGGCTCTCTGATTTTATAGATGTGAATGATTTATTTGCAAAAACACTGTTTGACCTTTTTTTTCCCCCTCAGGACAGCTTATTCTCTCAGCCTCTGTTTAACACAAGCAACTGTGTCTTTGTTGTCTTGCTTGTTTGGCCTTAGACTTCCCTGAAATCAGGCAAAGAACCAATTCCCCTTGAGATGGGAGTCCATCCTAGTGCTCCTAGCAGAGCCCTGAGGATGCCTTCACAAGGACCTATAATCTCTGAAACATTTGGCCATAAGGGGAGGTGGAGCCGAAGGGTCAATATGGGGGAAAGATGGGATGGGGAGGGCATTACCAGAGGTGATGTAAATGCATTAAATTAAAACCAGGATTAAGCACTAAGCTTAAGTGGGGGCATGCTAAACCATAGACAGCAGAGCTGCTTTGGCTGGCTGTCCAGTGTGTTCTAATCTGTGCAGATAGCATCTGTAATCAAGGGAGGCCTTCAACTGTTGTGGGCTCTTGAGTGCTATCATAAATTAATTACTCAGTGAGATGGCAGGCCCTTTTTGTACTTGTTGTGCTCATGTTAACTTCAGTGCTTGCTGGAGTGTGCTGCAATCCTCACCTTGTCCTGTCTGCATCATTTGGGTCCTGCTTTTATACTCCTAAATGGTTTTGATTACTCAGAGGAACTTGGGTCAGTACATGTCTGCTCCATTTCACAGTTTCTTGCATTAAGGGAAAAAAATATTTATCTTTTATGACTTAGATGGCCACAGGGTAGACAGATGATTCATATTATTTTTTTTATGCATTGTACCAGCTACACAGGTTTGAGGAGTTTCTCAGGAAGTGCTGCTGTAGCTGCTGGGATTGACACGGAAGGAGTGTGGAGTTTGAAAATGAGCTGTATGTGTGGGATGGGAGATATGCAATATAGGTAGTACCTTGTGTATATTAAATTATTACTGATGTTTGTTGCTGCCATCCCCAGTCCTGAGTAAAATGCTGAGATGTTTGCCACAAGTGTGTAGCACTGGTAAAAAAAACCACTTGTGTTTTGTAACCTGCAGGTGGGTAACCAACAGAGACAGTCTGGCACCAGAGGATCCTTGTTTCTTCTGTGATGTCTGTTTTCGGATGCTCCATTACGATGCAGAAGGCAATAAACTGGGGGAGTTTCTTGCATATCCTTACGTCGATCCTGGGATTTTCAACTGAAACTGACTTGTGCCAGGATTAATTCAGTGAATGACATTGTTGAATCTGATGCTCTGGTTAAAACCACTGGAAGGCTTGAGGTTTGAGCATATTGTGGGGTCTTAGGTTAGGCTTGTAATCATCTCCCGTGAGCTGGAAGGAGTCCTTTGCACTTGAAGTCTATCTCGTGTGTTTTTCTGAGTAAGTATGATTTTATAGATACGTTGGAATGGAAAAATATAGTACACTTTTACAACATACAGTAGTTTGGATGCTATGGACTGTAAAATGTGGATGTTTGAGAGTGCCTGGCAAAAGAAACTATGATTTTGAGAAGCTCTGTGTATTTAAGGCTCTGTAAACATCTGAGCATGAGAACATGATTTGTACTTATCTTACCTTGAAAACTTAGGCAAGTGCCATATTTGAACAAGGGTGGATGGCACAGAATTTGTAGGGAGGAGAATGCTTTCTGAGAGAGAAGCTCAGAATGCTGGAACTCTTCGGTCTTTCCTACAAATGAAAGCTCGCATCTGAAGGCTTCTGCTGTCCCTGGTTTCTGACTCTGATGACTGATTCAGTAAAGAGGAAACTACATTTCACCATTATTCACTACTGAATTGTGTCTTGCCTTTTAAATAATTTTGTCAACTGTTTACAGTGTATGCAGTGTTCATGGTGCCCTTTTTTTTTTTACTATCATTCTGTTACTGTAAGTAATGGGTTTTTTTTTATTAAAATGCGGCAAATTTGTAGTTCCTAATCTCTTTTTAAACTGAAAATCTGTCAAGACAAGATATTCTTTTTTTTTTTAAGTTTTCTGGAATTAAGAGGATGTTAGCAGAGATCTTTGTTGTTTAGGAAAGTTAGTGCTAACTGCTTTTCTTTTGGAAACTTCAGCTAGTTCTGGTTGGGGGAAGACAGCGTATTCTGACAATTCAGATACAGAAAAGTGACAAACTGAATCCTGTTCAGGTCCTGTAGCTGCAGATCTGCCAGTGCTGACTTGATTATCTTAGATGTCTTGAAACAAAGGTATCTGAAGCACTTGCAAGACTCCACTAATCATTCCCTTATCTTACTGCTTTCTGATGGTGTATAAAGTCATACTTAAATAATAATATAAATCCATGCGTTTTTTAGGAACAACAAAATTTTTTTTTTTTCCTGTCTTGTAAACCAGCCAGCTGTTGGCCTGTGTATTTTAATGAACCAACCACTTGTAAAAGCAGGTGGTGATAGTTCTCTTATCCTTCAGGAATCTGCAGAAAAGGGAGTGCTCTGCCCATCACAACTGTGAAAGTCCATCTGCTGGGGCTGGGCTGCTTTGTGGTGCTGCAGCAGCTGCTTTAAATGTCCTTCACTATGCAGCTCTGGTTGCAACTTTTGCAACTTCAGCATGTTCGTTCTCCAAGTTGCTACTCCTTATTTTTCCCCTATCTCCTCCTCTTTCAGCTGTCTGCCATAAATATACAGGTTTCCCAGTCCTCTTCAGTATTGGATTGGGTATCATACAGAGAGCTAGCTCGAGTTCTAAAGCAGCAATCAGTAGGTTTTTTTTTGGGGGGGGGGGGGGGGGGGCTCTTTTTTTTCTTTAGATGTAGAGAAAAGGCAAAATGTGACTTGACTCATTAAATTGATTTGCCTCAAATATGCTGTCTCTCACACAACCCATTTATCTTCTTAATTAAAAGTTAAGGTCAAATATATTTAAAAATTGGTGTCCCAGCAGATAAAGAAATTTTAGTGGGCCAGTCCCACGCTTCCAGTAAGGCAGAGAGAAGCTAGTCACAGTCTGGGTGTAGGAGTCGAGAGCATTCAATGCTTAACTACAGAACAGAGGAGAATCATATTAGAAGTTTGCTGTTTGTATGACATGGTCCTATTTCATATTCAGTGATTCATCTTAACTGATAAAACAAAACTTAACTGATGGAACAAAAAGGTTACACTAAGTCATAGGTTTTAAAGATCCCAGAGGCTGTGATGGGACAACTGGGTCTGGTCTTGATTTGGAAAGTCTTTCTGAATGAGTCCTCTTAGTGAAATCCAGCATTGCATAATGGGCCCATTTGTAGCTAAATCTCTATAGCTGGATATCTGTTTTAGCAACTTATTAAATGCTATGAGTGTCTTCATGATGAAAATGACCAAGCAGGCATATTATTCCATGACAAAAAAATGAGAAAAAAAATCTTCTTAATAATCCCGTGTCTCTGTGTTGCTAGTTGAATCTCAAAAACATTAACCTGAATCTGTGGTTAGCTTTTGGATTTGATGTTTTTTTATTAAACAGTCATTATGCAGTATGATCCTTTACAAGTTATTTCAAACTTCCCAAATGTATTGCAGATTCTCTCCCTAAAGAAAGTTTTTGCCTTGCTGACAAGGTGACACAAAACTCTCTTTCTTGTATTGAGGAAGAGAAGTCCCTCTGATTTTAGTGTTAGTAAAACATGATTGATATAGAAGTGCTACAGCACTTCCCAGTGCTATCCAGACATTTGTAACATTACCACAGGAGTCCCCTGTGTACTTGAATGATGAGCAACTCAACAGGGCTGCACAATACTTTAAGCTGTAGTAAACTCCATTCTTGAAGTAGGGATGCTATTATTAAAGTTAACTCTGCTTTAAATTTTGTGCATAGCTGTGTTTTCTTTCTTGAGAAAGAATCAGTCTTATTCCTTGTAAGACTTTAAGTGACTCCCCAGTCAGTCTCAGCTCTTATGCTTGTATCTTTCAAAAGACACAGTTTAGGGCCACTTAGGCATCTTTCAAGGTGAGATCCTTACCAGACTTTAAAATTAAATTCACTTTAAATTCACCAGTCTTACCAGACTTTGTGAATTTAGGTTATTTCTGATTTGGCAGTAAATTTAGGCAGCAAAACCCCAAGCAGCTGTATGGACAGAATGATTGCATCACACAATCAGGGCCTTCATCGCTGCATCCAGTTTCAATTAGTGGTTTGAAGCAGTGTCAGGGTGACCCATTATCTCTGAAACAGTTGTGACAGATGAGTTAGCTTATCAATAGTTGTGTGAAAACTAGGTGGATCTGGCAATTCAGTATCCTTGTCAAATATACAGTACCTTTTTTTTCCTTTTTCTTTTTTTTTTTTTTTTGGATAAGGTTTGATAAAAAGAGATGGTCAAAATTGAGAAATGGTCAAAATTGAGAAATGCTCTATGTGAGGATTTCCAGTAACATCTTCAGAGAAAATCTTTCAAGAGTAAAAGTGGAAGTTGTTTGAGTTCCTTGAGGTTTCAATAAATACATCTTATAAGATGTATTCAATAGAATGTTTCACTAAGTACGTCTTATGGCTAGCTGGAATGTGAAATCCACAAAATCCAGCATTTAATAACTAACCTCTATTTGTAAGCTAAATGAGACTGCTCCTTATCTGATGGTCAAGCTGTACAGCCATGTCAGTTATTCCCCTTAACATCAGTCTGTTGTGAAGTGCTAGAGATTGCCAAAAGTTACAGTCTCTGGAGGCCAGTCATTGTGGCCATCTGCCAAAGACAGTTTCATACTGGAGCTGCCATGGCGATTGAACTCGCAGGTTTAACTTCAGGTATTGTCTTCAAGATCTGAAAGCTATTGAAACACAGGAGCAGGCAACCTCAAAATGTCAGAAGCCAACCTGGCAAAGCAGGAGGCCAGGTTAGCTGAGTAGGGATATTCTTTTTCAGTCCAGGCAGAACAAGGAGTGTGCTTGGTGAAGCAAGGCCAGGGGAGGCATATGGAGACAGTGCTCCCCACTGTAGGGAGAACATTTGTGGTCAAAGCTCAACTGGGGTTGACGCGTTTAAATGTATCAATAACAAAAGGCAGTGCAGAAAAGACATTGCTCCTCATCTACAGGATGAGGATGGTCACCTCACCGACAGGGACATAGACAAGTCAGAGATGTTAATGCTTTCTTTGCCTCTCTTCAGCATGGGTTATGGGCCATGGGTCCCAGTGTCCCGAGCTGGAGGACCAGGACTGTGAGAATGATCAGCTCCCAGTGGACCTGCAGGATCTGCTGGGTCTGTTTTAAGTGTTTGGGGCTTGATGGGATTCATCCAAGAGTACTCAAAAGAGCTGTCTAATGTCACTGCAAGGTCTCTCAATGATTTTTGAATGGTTTTGGAAATTTGGAGAGGTCCCAGTCAACTGAAATCTGGCTAACATTGTCCCAGTTTTCAAGAAGGGCAAGAAGGATGTCCCTGAAAACTACAGACCTGTCATAGTTTCACTGACTGGTAAAATTATGGAGCAGGTTATTCTGTGAGTTCTTGAAAACACCTGAAGGACAACACAAGTTTCAGTCAGAACCAGCACATGGCTTCATGACAGGAGAGTCCTGCTTGTCAGCCTAATTTCCTTTTATGACAAGTAATACCTAGTTAATCAAGGGAAGACAGAACACATAACCTTTTTGGATTTCAATAAAGCTTTCATGGTATCCTCCTGGAAAAAAGTGTCCTATGCACAATGCAGCGAATGCCTCCAGAAATGGGTGAGCAAGTGGCTCATGGGTTGGGCATGGGGGGTTTCAGTGAATGGGTGACAGCAGACTGGTGACATGTCACTGCTGGGTTCCACAGGGCTCCATCCTTGGCTCTGTGCTCTTCCTCCTCTTTATTAACAACCTAGATGCAGAACTTGAAGGAATAGTAAGTTTCCCAATGGTATTAAACTGGGAGCAGCTGTTGGCTCCCTCAAGGGCAGAGCCAGAGGTCCAGCAGAGACTGTCATGAAGTGGGAAGGCTGGACAATCACCAACCATATGAAGTGCAATAAAGAAACCCTGGATGTATGGACAGACTGGGAAATAAGGTGCTGGATCTGGGGGAAAGGCAAAGGGATCTGGGGGTCCTGGTCAATGGAAAGCTGAACATGAGCCAGCAGTGCCCTGGCAGCCAGGAGGGACAACCCTGTCCTGGGGGGCATCAAGCACAGCATCACCAGCAGGGCAAGGGAGGGGATTGTCCTGCTCTGCTCTGAGCTGGGGCAGCCTCACCTCCAGTGCTGGGGGCTGGTTTGGGCACCACAGTATGAGAAAGACATGAAGCTGTTAAGATTGTCCAAAGGAGAGCAACAAGGATGGTGAAGAACCTTAAGGGGAAGCTGTAGGAGTGGCAGCTGAGCCCACTTGATCTGTTCAGCCTGGAGGAGACTGAAATGAGACCTCATCAGAGTCTACAACTTACTCATGAGGGGAGAGGAGGGGCAGGCACAGATCTCTGTGACCAGTGACAGGTCCTGGGGAAAAGGCCCGAAGTTGTGTCAGGGGAGGTTTAGGTTGGATATTCAGTAAAGATTCTTCACCCAGAGAGTTGTGCACTGGAACAGCTCCCCAGGGCAGTGGTGACAGCACCAGCCTGACAGAGCTCAAGAAGCGTTTGGACAGTTTCTCAGGCACATGGTGAGTCTCTTGGGGTGTCCTGTGCAGGGCCAGGATTGGGACTTTGATGAGCTTTGTGGGTCCCCTTCAACTCAGCATTGTTTGATGTGTATTCTTAGAGTCTTAAAATCCTAATTTCTAACCTGGCTGTCCTCTTTCAAATACCACACAGAAGTTGTTCTAGTACTGTGAGTGAGTGTGTTTCAAGAAACACTCTTCAGAGAGGTTTGTGCCTATTCCCTTTCATGCCTCCAGGAATTAAAGCACTGTACCAGGCTTCTGTTAAAATTCTAGTTAGAGGTCCCCAAGTTTATGCCAAAGCAGTAAAATCAAAATAGTACTAAAACCAGACTCAGGTTTTTCCTATGAATGGTTTTGTCCATACAAAGATGACTTAGTCAGTTCAAAATTCTTTAATTCCATATATCATTCAAGACAGTGTTTTCCAACCATTCTGCATCAACAGGTTCTGTGAGAACACCACACTTCGTTTCAGTATACTTACTATACCAAAAGCAAACCATAAAAGTCACATTGCAGTAAATTGGCACAACGCATTTTGCAAGAACAGAACTAAACTTATTTAAAAAAAAAAAAAAGTGACATATATTCATACATTAGCATTATAACAGCTAGAAAAATGCTGCTTTCAACTCCTACAAAACACAGTGAAAAGACATCCCCAACAAGAGTTGAAAAGCTGCACAGAGGTCAGTATCATAGGAAGAGAGGAAGTTTTATACAAATGAAGCAACTGGTGTTATAAGTATTTACACTTTTTCCTGCTATTAACTAGACAAACATACAGTAGTAAGTTAAAAATAGACTACAACTCTAAGTCCTGTAACATGAAAGCATTTTCTAACTGGGAATTTCGTCTTCTGAAATGTGTTACCTGTTAATACTGGATATAACTATTGGCAAAAGTGTTTAAATACTTTTAAACCAAGATTAAAGGGGCTTTTATTCCACAAAATTTAACTTCAAAATACTATGCTTATAAAATTATTTAGAATTTCAGCAGTCTATAGATTTCAAATGCAAAACTTAACAATCCTCTTTAATTTGTAATTTAAAAAACCCAAACAACAAGACTCTAGTGATGTCATTTGTTTTCAAAGGCAGAATCATCTGCTGGCTTTTCAAGCTCTCTGTCTTCACCACACATCCTAGGAAACAAAATAAAGCAATGTTATTGACCACATAGAAAAGCAGCAAGCAAGACTTATTCCAGGTGATTGTACAGTCTGGAGCAAGTGATGCTGATGAACACTCAGCAGTACATGAAGTCTGGGAAACTGAGGCTATTAGTGATGCCAGCTGTTAGGTTACCCCAATGCCCTCAAATCTGAAGCTAAGCTGGCAGTGAGGGACATCACTATTGATGTATGTGATGGGCTGTGATGGGCAGTCATTCAGAGCTCCAACAACAGTCTGTATCTTTACTCTATGTCAGTTTAGGTGGAAAAGTGCTCTAACTTCACCTGCCTTACCTCCTGCCACTGAAACTCACTGTATCCCAAACACTGAGGTAACCTCATGAAGCACTATGTATTTTTATCAAAAACACCATGAAAAATGTTTCCATGTGCCTATCAGATCAGAAAATTTAAGTTACAGAACTTTTTCCAAAATTCCCAAATTACCTTCAGAAAGGTACAGACATGTCCTCCTCTAGTAGAGGGAGAAATGTTCAGAACTGTATATAGTCCTGTGATTCAGGGGGCTTACCAGCTCTTTGCTTAAAGTGAGCCACAGAGGTGTTTTGGACACTATTTCTTTTGTTTACTTGTTTCTCACTTCTAAGAAACCAAATATTCCAGATAAAAATGTTCAAAAAATACTGAATGAAAGGAAGTTTGTATGCCAGAGAGTCTAGAGCTTGAATTCAGACATGTGGATGGCATTTCTCAACATGCACTCTATTTGCAAGGGGTTTATTTAAAAATGTGGTTTGTTGCTGTTTGCTAACAGTAAGTTCACAGACCCTGCATTCAAGAAGTCATACAGTATTTTTCTGTAAAGTGGGTTTCTTTCTTATCAAAGTCAAAGATCATTGGAGTATAGAGGTCCAAGCCACAGGAAACACCACACACACTTGATAGAAATGTTTATTTAATTTATTTAAGCAGAGGGCTAGAATATAACCTGTATGAGAACCTACACTTGTAACTCTGCTACATTCCTGTAGCATGCTGCTTGTTCAGACCAAATGACTATTCAGCCTAACTGGCTGAAAACTCCCAAATCCACTTCAGTACTTCTGAGGCTGCTTCACAGTAAATACCAGATAAATTTTAATCTTAAGGGTTGTTTTGTTTTTTTTTGCTGTTGTTGTTTTTGTTTTGTTGTGTTTAAGTTTACCTTACTGTAAATATTAGTCAATACTCCAGTCTTTTGTGTAATTTTAACTTGGCAGAGAGCAAAAGAATGCCAGGCAGCTGCAGTTTCTCCTGATGTTAATGAAGATAGTGATGAAAGGAGCTTGCTCGAATACATACTGCTGAACAAAAAATATCTCTGCAAGGTGCAGAGTGCCTGGAGAAAACAAAGTGTACTTCAACAATTCAACTCTAGGATAATTCTGGGCCTTTTCTACATTTGTTACTAAATTCTATTAAGTGTTTCTTTTTCTATAAGAGATTCATTGCTTTTTGTTTCTGTTTACAAAACATATTTTTCACTGAAACCAGAAAAATTCAAGCATTCTTATGGCTTTTTGTTTAAAATGGTAAGTGCATCCACCTCTGTAGAGCTTTGAGACTTCTGGAATTTCACAGGTTTCAGTCCTAGCCTGCAGTTTACCTGCATTTGAGAGTTATAGTCAAACTGTAGAAAATTATTTAAAGTGGCTTGTCTACTAATGAAAATACATGAATTCACAAAAAAAAAATAATAAATCTCATTAGTTTCTGTAAGACTTGGCTCAGCCTTCCTTTGCTTCCAACTTAATACCCTACGACAAGGGGAAAAAGCTTTTACTTTGCCCTGGTCCACCACATGCTGATTCTCTCCAATAGCACAACATCCTGTAATTGTTTCTCAACTCTCCACCGTATCAGCAAGTGAAATAACATTTAAAATATTCATTCACAACTTAAACTGAAGATCTGCACACTGTTACTCTCTAAAGATGAGAGCAAACTCTGTGAGGAAAATAGTACCTCAACGTGATTAAGTAACTTCAGTCTTCTGCTGTTCCATTTTACATGATTAAGCTAGAGCAGAACAGATCCTCAGCTCAATAAGGTTATTAACTCACTTTTTCTTACTGCCAACTTCATGCCTATCCTTCTTTTCTTCGGCATTTTCTCCATTGTGTTGTGACTGGTTGGTGTCCTGGGCTTCTGACCCTCCATTCAGAATCTTTGAACCTTTAAAATGAAAAAGCAGAAAAGTGGTACTTGCAGTAAATGAAACTGTATTATAACAGCCCCAAATAATTTCTTTACTATAATCAAATAAAACATTATAAGTATTTTCCCCTCACCTTGATACCCAGGCAGCTGAAACAATAAAGAAGACACTAACTGATACGGCTTCAGCTTCTGAACATTTCATGCAATGTCCTCATCCCATGGTTTTAGCAATGGGAATTGTACAGTTATTTTTCATGCAAGTTCAAGTTCTTCCCATGCTTGCTAGGCTACAGATCATAGGCCATAATGCTTGTTTGTATTCTGAGCAGTGAGAGAATATACTTCAGCAATAAATTCTTTTTACCATTCTAACCAGGTCAGGTAATTTTTGTGATTCTTGTTACTTTAATTGTAGAAATTAATAATGCCATCATATTTCATTTACTCTTGACTCCAACAAATTATGTATAATCAAAATACAAGTTATATAAATACAAGTGTGTAACGATAGCATGGATTTTTCAAACAGGAAATCAGCACTGGTCGAAGGTGTATTTAGTGAAGTCAGTGCAGAAATATTTAACATCTTTTAGAATTTCTATGATGACTACTGTGACTGACTTGCTGTGGTATTATGAGCAAGTGATTTTTGTGTGAATTGTTGAGGAATGTCACTCTCTGAACCAATGGTCCATTTTACTTGAAGTTGCAGATTTATAAAAGAACTCCTCTTATTAAACTACTGAGTTACAGTAAGACAAAAAAAAATATTATTCATCTGAATTTTTACAGTTTATCTGTATATACTTTATCAAAATTGGTTCTGAACTTAAAGGCCTCAGGAGGTATTTGATAAAACAGTAAATGCTATATTCCCTTGTTACAGAGCAGATAATCTGTACATTAGATAGCGGATAATCTGCTGTACATTAAATACCATTAATTGCAGCATCATTCTGTATCATCATTGTGAAGACAGGGTTCAGCAGTTCAGTTTTTAAAAGGGCAAAAGAATGCAGGTAAAGATTAGATTTTTTTTACAGCAATTAAAAGAAAAAATTACTTCCATAAAATATCCCTCTACTCTGATAGAACTTTTTCCCATTTTCCATGTGACTGGGCAACAACATGATATTTCACTGTGTTCTGCTGAAGTTGTGTTAACCTTATCTGGAGTGGCTTCACTAGCCAGACTATGCCCAAGAAATCTCCCAGTGTAGCTCCTTTGTTGAAGTATTAGTTGGGCTGATCACTCATTTGGAGAAAGATCTGTATGGAACCTCTGCTGCATCATACATTCTCTCACCAGAAAATGGCTGGATTTTAAAATCATCCCTGCTTTCTCAGCAATTGCAAGTATAGTGACATTCCTACTATAGTTGTGTTAAATCCTTGGCACCTCAGTTACAGTAATTTGTTTAGTCTTGATCCGGGTAGTGTAACTTCTAAATAGTTTTCTGAAAAAAAACAGTTCTACTCCCAGAATTCAATTTCAAAGTAAATGTAGTTTCTGTGAGGTGCTTGTGGAGATCAAGGATGTAAAAATTTGAATAGATGGGTAGAACTCCTACATTGCAACATAGCTTTCCAGTGTGTCTGTCCCATTTTGTTCCTCTATTTAAAAATGTATCTATTTTAGTACTTATTTAAAGTTATTACTGAACACACTTTCTATGGAAAGCTTTTGATATTCTGCTATACAAGTGTTCATGATTGATGTGGAACTGTACTGTTAAAAGCATAAATACATTCATCTGCTATAAATAATTATTTCTTTACTGTTACACTGAACTACTAAAGTTGCATCAGGGAAGTAACACAGAAGTGGTTGAAAGTTGCTACACATGGTAGAGCATGCATGATATAGAAAGAAGCTAATGAAGGAAACTAAGTAGTTTCAAGTTCTCCCTCAGTGGCAGAAGCTTAGGTACCAAAACCTACTGGAGGAATAGAAGATTGTGCTGGTTTCAGCTGGGGTAGAGTTAATTTTCTTCATGGTGGTGAATATGGGGCTGTGTTCTAGATTTGTGCTAATGCAAAGCTGACAATACAGAGATGTTTTTGTAACTTCTGAGTAGGGTTTACACAAAGCCAAGGCCTTTTCATGTTCCCACACGGGAAGAAGTTGAGGAGTTGCATGGGAGGTGACATAGCTGAGACAGGTGACCCAAACTGACCAAAGGGACATTACAGACCATATGGCATCACAGTGAATATGTGAAGTAGGGGAGAAGGATAGGAATATATTTGAGTGTGGTTGAGAATGTATTAGTAATATATTAGTAATAGTGTTTGTTTTTCATTACATTTGATTTGGGCTCTGCTCTCCTGGGGACGGCTGAACACCTGCCTGCCATGGGAAGCACTGAATTAACTCCTTGGTTTGCTTTTAAGTGGGCAGCTTTTGCTTTCCCCATTAACTGTCTTTATTTCAACCCATAAGTTTTCTTCCTTTTACAATTCTGATTCTCTCCCTGATCCTACTGGTGGAGGAGTGAGTGAGTGGCTGTGAAGGACTTTGCTGCTGGCTTGGGTTAAAGTGCAACAATGGTAGTATCTCGTTCTACCTCACATTTAATGTTTTGGTGTTTTTTAAAATTCTGTAACATTGTAGGACTTATTTTTTGCAAAAGCCTTTAGCCAACTGAGATAAAACAGCCATGGTAAATGTTACATTGAATTTGAGAGTTATTTGCAGCAGTACTGTCCTTGAGAACTTCAGATATGAAAAGGCTTTCACAGACTGGTGGAATTCCTACATCAAAGATATTTTGAAGCTGGCTCAAAAATTAATGGAGACTAAGTCTTTTATGTGAAAAAGAAAATAAAGCCACAGTGACTTACCTGTTTGGTCTTTTTCCTTTTCAGTTTTTTTGTTTGCTCCTTTCTTCCCCTGTTCTTTGGTTTTATTAGCTTCTTCATGCTGCTTTTGCTCAGCAAGTGATTTATTTAGTACTTGGGAAAGAACAGAATCTCCTTCCCCAACCAGAAACATGGTCTTGAACTTGTTATATAGCATTGTAGATTTCTCCATGATAACTTGGCTAATTTTAAATTTCCGTATCTGAAATCAAAGCAATAACACAGGCTCCACTTAGGTCCTTAAATATCTGTGTAATTTCATCACCCACTAGCTTAAATTCTTCATTTAACCTACAATGAGATCATGGACTTTTGCACTTGAAGTGTCACAGAACCACAGAACTGCTAGGGTGGCAGGGACTTCAAAAGATCTCCCAGTCCTACTCTTCATGGGAAAGGGAGCCTGGATCACATTATCAAGCACCCTTGATCCCAACACATATTGAAAACCTCTAGTTATGGAACTCCACCACATCCCTGAGGAGACTGTTACAGTAAAACAACTGTTCTTACTGTAAAAAAAAAAAATAATCTTTTAGTATTAAAATAAAACCTTTCCCAGTGCAACTTGTACCCATTGCCCCTCATATGTCTTCTGGCAAAGACAAAAGCCTCAACCCTCTCTTTGCAGCAACTCTTTTAACTGCTGGAATAATGTGATGACTGTTCCAGGAAGAAAGGAAATAAACCCTTTAGTCTTTGGTTATAGGGCAGGTTCTCCAACCCTTTGATCTCCTTGATGGCCCTCCTCTGGGCCCTTTCCAGTCTGTCTGCATCATTATTGATCTGTAGGGATCCAGACTCGACTGAGTACTCCAATAGTAAATAAAGCTGGTAGCAATTTAAGAACACATGCACTTGAACTAACATTAAAAATCTTACCTTCTTGAGAGTTAAGATCATCTCTGTATGTTTCTGAGCTTGTTGCATTGTGACTTGAAGGGATGCAAGCTCATCAAGAGCCTCAATACACCTGTTCACATCCTGTATAGAAACAAGAAATTAGTCTGAAAACTTACATAGTAATCTTTAATTAGTCATACTAATCTAACTTCTGTGCTCAGTGACACCTTCCTATAATATCCTTAATTTGACTATGTACTTAATTTTAGAACAATTTATATAGTCAAACTTGCCAACAAAAATTTAACACCCAGTTGTCCCGCAGCTACTCCCATAAAAAGATTATATTTGACTAAGTTGTAATATTTAACAAGAATTTTATGCTTTCAACATACATAAAGCAAGCTTTATTCTGCTTTCATGATTCTAGTACTTCTATGCTCAAAGCTGTTCACCACAGTCAGGCTTTACCATGCATAGTTTTTCACAAGTGATTAACCATTGAGAAGGCAAGAAAGCACCTTAAGTGCACTGTAGTTAATACAGAGAACTGTCCTTATACACTCCCTATGCCCCAGTATGCTTTGCCTTCTTTTTAAGTTTTCACAGATGTACCATCATTCAGCCACACCTTTAGTGGTTCCTCCACTGTTATCAGGCTGGAGCTCATTAAGTCCAGCACAAGGCAGCCTCCCCTCTCCCACCACTACCAGAACCTTGCCTCCAACACCCAGAACAACTCTGTTTCCCTAGCTGGAACGGCTTGCTGTTCCTCATGCTGTCATAATTCTCCACTCATGCTTATTTTCTTATCTTTGTATTTTCTCCAGACTGAATGCTCCCAGCTCTCTTGGCCTCCTTTTCCAACACATGCTCCAAGCCTTTAATCCATCTTTGTGAACCTTTACCGGGCACCCTACAGTAGGTCCATACCTCTGTTGTTCTAGGCAGACCAAAATACAGTTCAGTGTCTCAGTGCCAAGTAGAGGGCAACCACCACATTCCTTCCATGTTCTGGCAACTCTCTCTCTAATGCAGCCCAGAAAGCTGTTGGCCACTTTAGCCTCAGAAGTGTATTGGTGGCTCATGCTAAGCTCAGTGTCCACCAATACCCCCCAGGGCATTTTCTGAAAAGCTGCTATTCAGCCACTTAGTCCCCATCCCATGCTGGAGGCACAGGGTTATTGCTCCACAGGTGCAGTACTGGAACTGAAGTTGGTGAAGTTCCTGTTGGCCTATTTCTTCAGCCTGTTCAAGTCTCTCTGGATGTCAACACTCCCATCAAACCTTTGATGATTTCAGTCTTGCATCATTTTCAAACTTGCTACAGGTGTAGTCTCATACCAGTCTTCAATGACATGTTATAATAGTATTGACTACTAGTAGTGACTGGCCTTTAGCTGGACTCTGCCACTGATCAGTGTTTTGTGGCCTGCTGTTCAGCCAGATTTCAGTCTACCTTTCTATCCGCCTCTTTAGTTCAGACTTCATGAATTTGTCTTGGAAGCTGTCCTGAGAGACAGTGTCAAGTGCCTTTTTAATCTTAATAGAAACAATATACACTCTTTCATCCACCAAGCTAATCATCTCACAAAAAGACATCATATTTATCAAGCATAATTTCATCTTCATTAACCCATGCTGACAACTCTCATAGCTCTTACTGTACTTCATATCACTGGAAACAATTTTCACAAGGATTTGTCCCATCATATTTCAAGGGATCAGTGTGAGACTGAATGGCGTATAGTAGTAATCTAGATCCTCCTTCTGCAAGGTAAGTGTGACACTTGCTTTCTTCCAGTCCTCAGGAACCAGCCCCTCATCACCATGACTTTTCGAAAACAAAATTGAGTGGATGGACAATGACACCATCCACCTCCTCCAGTACTTTCCTGCTTATTCTGTATTGGGTCTCTGTCTAACTGTTCTCTGATTTGATCTTTGTCCTCTGAGCAACAACATTTTCTTGTTTGAATCTTCCCATGGTCTCAGGGGCCTAGGATTCCTGAACAGAATTGTAAAGGCAAACTGAGATCAAGACGACACTGGTTACCTTACCCATCTCCTTTTTCACTAGAGTGCCTATCTGCCTATCCTATACAGCAGCAGGCCCACATTTTCCTTGACTTTAAGAGAAATAAACATTAACAAGGAGGTAATCCCTAAAAGTGAGGCAGATCTCCTTGTCCTCTCCTCCCTCCAGCATGGTCTCTCAAGAGATTGCTTCCAAGCAGATCCCTGTAGAGGTCAAAGTCTGCTCTCCTAAGTCCAGGGCTGTGATCCTTTTCATCCTGCTCCCTTCTCCCTGAACTTCATTATCACAGTCACTGCAGCCAAGGTTGCCCCTGACGTTCATATGCCTGACCAGATCTTTGCTGTCTGGAGGATCAGGTGTAACAGAGTGTCTTGCCTTATCAGCTCCTTCATCACCTGTGTTAGGCAATTACCGAACTCCAGAAGCTTCCTGCATTGCTGTGTTATCCACGTCCCTTCAGCAAATACTAGGATGTTTTAAGCTTCCAATTAGAATCAAAGTTGTCTACCCACTGTCTTTAAGACGACTTAATTCTCTACTTCTCCTTGACCAGGTGATCTGTAGTAGACATTCTCAGAATGTCACTCATTTTGGTTTGCCCATTAATCCTGATCCATAAGCTTCCAGCTGGCTTATCAGCTGTCCCAGTTTCCAGCTCCAGACATTTCAACTGGTTTCTCACAAAGTTATCCTTCATCTTGTCTTCCCAGCACCCATCTTTCCTAAAGAGCCTGTAAAAATATAAGGCAAAGCTCACCTCACTTCTACCCAGATCTCTGATACCAATGAAACCACAGCCCTGCTACTGCAGAGAGATGGATGTCCTGTTCCCCATGGTTGCCCCTCACACTACATGTATTAGTGTACAGCCATCCCTAAGAGAAACACAGTTGTGCTGATGGTCCATAAAGGTTATGAGAGTTTTCCTTATTATGCTGGTCTGCCAGCAGTTCTTCATTCAGTGTGCTGATGCTTGTGGTCATGCAACTTCAGACCTGTTCTGCAAAGAAATTCTTTTGATTACAAGGTCACTTTATATCACCCTGCTGACATCTGTTTACGTCTGATTGCTACCCTGCTCCACCATTTGCCCCTCTGCTACCATTCCTAGTTTGATGCTCTTCAACCAGGCTGGTCAGCCCCTTGGCAACACTACTTTTAGGTGGATCCTGCCACCTCCTAGCACACTGATCCACTCCTTTGCGAGACTTTTCCTCAATAAAGGGATCACCTCCTGGGTGGTCCCCATGTCTTTACAATTACCCTCAGAGTCACACGGTCATGCTTGATACTGTTCAAGTGTCCCCTAACTGTATCACTGGTGTCCAACCTGAAAACCTGCAGCACCAAACAAATGGTCGCAAGACCAGAAAGCCTCAAGCATCTATCAGTAACATTCCAAATCCAAACCCCTGACAAGCAGCAGATTTCCCTTGACAGTGAGTGGAGTCAGTGAACTGGAACCCTAATCACTTGCATCCTGCTACTGCATCCAGTGTCCTGGTGTTTCTATGTGGCTCAGCAAGCTGATCTGGCACCAGATGTTCTATTTGACGTAATTCTATCTGAATGTTTCTGGAAAATAATTTATTATGTAGCATTTTCAAACAAAACAAATTTCATTTGCTGACACTACCTTTTACTGCCCACAGTAACTACATTTAAGCAGAAGTTATCTTCTATATAGAAAAAATTCCTTTCATTTTCAGAGTATTAATTAAAAACAAGAACACATGCCAAGTATTTCCTACTGGAATCTGAAGCATGAGTCAGTTTAAAAAATATATACTTACAAGATTATCAATTTTCAGGGAATTCTTTATTTCTGCATGTATCCTTTGAAGCCTAGAATCCACTGAAGTTTCTGAAGATTAAAATAACACTCATGAACATTTGTTAATACCATCAGGTTTGCAGAATTGATTTCACAAATATGAACCTCATACAGAATGCTGAAGAAAGCAGGCAGGCATCCTACATGCAGGTGCACACATAAATACAATCAGAAAAAAAGTACACAGCTTTTTAAAACTGAACATTATTGGCAACCCACCCAATTTTCTCCTTAGGAGTTACAACTGGAAAAAATTTTCTATTCCAAAACACAGCTGTTGCCCTCTAACTGTAGGCCAGCTCAACAAAGTTATAATAAATATTAAGAGTTACAAAGCTGGAAGACCTTCCATGACAGGACACCTGGAAATTGATGGTTTGTTTTCAGTAAATTGGTCATGATTCAAGTTACAGTCCAAATCCATCCAAATAAAATGTTCCCAGTACACATGCTTCGGAAGTGTGAAAGATGAATGGACATGGCATTCCCTAATTCACATAATGAATGCCTGCTTGGATTTGGTACGTATTTTGAACAATAATGCAACCAAACAGTTTCGTTTAAGTCTAACCCATCTTGGATGGGTTTTTATCTGCCCTCTTGCTGCAACGTTGGCTTCAATGGAGCCCATGACACTGGATCTGTACTATACTACAAATTACAGATTACAGACAGTGGTTTGGATTGCCCTCAAAGATGGGAATACTGAAAAAGGAATTACTTGTCCCTATGAAGGTCAGTCTGCAGGCACAGGTTAGCAGGCAAGACCATAGTAATCTGAATCTAAGCCTCCTACTTCGTGAGAGGTAGTATCTAGATAGTTTCAAGAGGTCCCTCAGAGTATTGTGTTATGAGAAGATACAAAGGAAAAAATGATGGGAATAACTGAAGTTATTTATATCAAAGAATAAAATCTTTTTTCTCATGCTCACAAACAGAAGAGCTTGAGGTTTAAAAGCTCAAATGACAGTTATGTCAGAACAGCAAAGACCTGTTCTACTGTACTGCAGAAAGAACAGGGCAAAAATGCGCTGTTTCATAAACCTGAAAGTAGAATCATGGATCAAACATCTCACACTGAGACCACACAACCACCCTCAGCAGTACATTATCCAGGAATAAATTCCGCTCAAAATATAAAACGACCAAAAAGTACTGTTTAGATTCTTTAAACTAACCTCTCTTCTTCTCAATCTTCTTAACTTCTGTTTTCTTGCCTTCTTCTTTGTTCTGCCTATCAAAAATGTTGAAATGTTTTTACAATGTTGTAAAACCTGCTTTTTTCCCCCAGTTTTTGGATGAGATGCAATATTTTGAGGTACTATCTCACTAAAACATTAGCATGCAAAAAACACAAAGAGCCAAACCCTGATTTTCAAGGACAAACAATTTAAGATAAATTAGTTAGCTAAGATACTGCTAATAAATCCTCCATACACAGAGCCGTGTTTTTCTAGAAGCTGCAAATTAAAGGATTTTGAAAACTCGTAATATCCAAACTGTATTTTGGATTTTGTTGCATATTAACATAACATATTAACTGGTAAAATGGCATTATATGGAACTAACTTAAGAAATTTTTTTAATTATCATGACAAAATAAGTGAAATTACCATTACCACAGGGAATTTATGGAGAGATCAATTAATCATAAACAGTTCCTATATGACTATTTTCTCAAATAATTAATTCTATCAGTACATATATCTTAGAACTGGCCATAAATGTATCAGTAATAATTCAAAAGTTCTTGAAGGAAGTTGTAATACAGAAAAAGAAATTTATTACAAGTGCAGTGAAACCTCCTTGATCTTTCCCCATTTGTATCACTGAAAATAAAGCAGAGACTCAAGAAAAACAACAAAAAATTTGTCTCCATTTCAGTTACAGGATGAAGACAAATCTTTGAAACAAGCTTTTGAGCTCTTGATGCAGAGAAGATCATGAACTTCTGTTTAACAATCCCTGAGTTTTGTTTGAGGGATTTAAAAGGCTACTTTTAGAATTTGCATATTTCAGCATATGTCCTGTGACTATTTTCTTCCTGTCATACTAATGTGTATACCTAAAACATGTAGGCATGCATGTCTTATCATCTTCCATGTTTCTTTCATAAAGAACCTGAAACTTGTCTGCTTCAACTGGCAGCACAATCTCAACATTACAGATAAACTTTGTATATATACAGAATGGTTTACACAAAGCACCTTAACTAAATAAATACTAATAAAGTAGCTACCAGAAAATGGAAACTACACTGATAAGCAAAATAATCAAAACACAGATCCAGCTTATACTTAGTTTTACTTTTTTTCAATATTGAGTTTTGTGGTATTAGTCATCAACTGTAATTAAATTCATTATGCATTCACTACTTCTCCTTTATCTCACAGAAATAGAACTCTGTCTACCCTCCAATGCATAAAATATGACAGCGATTTAGAAGTAGAAATTTGGTTGTTAGAAGTAAATCAGTATATGACAGTTTGATTCCCAAAATCAAATCAAAGCTGCTAAGATGTTAAGGCAATTTAATATCTCCAAAACTGGAAATGCTTAGGTTTGCCACAATTAGGCAGAGTATTTATGTTAGGTCCCCAGATGAGTGGTATGAAGAAGATGAAAAAGGACTGGACCACAAGAAAAGAAACACCCAAACTACATTTTTGTTAGTGGATGTGAAAAAGACAGGATTTTTTTGTTACAGGTAAAGGGGACCTTTATTCTCTTCCTTTCCTCCAAATTTTTACCTTGTTCTCTCCCTTTCTTCTGCCCTCCCATCAATGGTGGGGATGATAACATCAAGCTCTTGTGGTGCAGCTTCTTCATTCATTTGCAGAAAAGCAAATGAGTCAGGTTTCTTCTTACTGTCCTACTCTCTAAATTCCTGGTGGGATCTTCTATCTATTCTTATGTTTGATTCAAGTAATCTTCTAAATGCAGTCTGTTCTTGGTATCAGTCAACCAGCTTTGCAGTACTAGATTAATTATTTTTTTCCTTGTTCTGTCTGACAGCATGTGCTCCAACAGTCAGACAGAGAAGGAATATCGTAATAGAGATGGACAATGGCACCTGTTTCTCCTTCCATCATAGCCCAATTTTACTGCACACAGCTTATATTTATATACTTATCAGAAGGCACCATATTTAATTCCAACTGGTTAGGAACTCAGTTCACTGGTTGGTAATGGTGAGTGTACAGATCAATAAAAACTTTTCTCTCTAACAATGTTTATGTACTTTTTCTACTGATTCTCATGGAACAGATCAGTTGTTTCTACAGGTGCACTTATTTTTCTCTCCAAGAAAAGTTTTTTATGTTAAACTTTTCATTCTCAAGATGTTTTTGCATGGGAACTTATCAGGCTATCTGCTAGCTATACTTAGCCGAAGTAACAAGGCCTGAACCATGATTTTACAAGGCCTTTCTTTTGTAAAGTTTTACCTATATGTGACAAAGGAAATGCTTTCCTGATAACCTATGCATTCCATATCTCATCAAAAATCCATAACCATGGATTAATAGGATCTACCAGGTCCCACCAATTTGATCTAAAAATTTTAAGAAAAATACATGGCTGTTCTGAACAGTTTTTCAGACTGATCCCCCTTTACATGGATATTCTTAAATTAGTCTAAAAAGAGCACACCAGATGTCCTCTGCTAGAGATTCTACATCACTGAAATACTGACATCATTGAATTTCTATGTTCCATTCTTACTATTCTCCCGCAACAGAACATTTTGGTTCAAGGAGCTTTTCACCCTCCCAGGAAAAAGAAGTTAAGACAGAAAACCAAAATAGGCAGCAGGAGAGAACAGTAGAACACAGTGCAAACCAGTTTGGAAGTTTTTCAGAAGTTTCACCTCCTGTTAGGTTCAACATATTTCTACAACTTGCGGGCATCACATATTAAAATATACTCACGATTCAGATTCTGTCTGTTCCTCTTGCTTGCGCTTTCTATCTGTTACTTCTCTCTCATGTTGGCTTCTTACAGTGTTTCTTCTGTGAGCTGCAGGAAAGCTTCTTCCCCCTTTTTTCTTCTGTTTTCATTTGGCATTTTATGATTGGAAAGAGAAAAGTAACATTTTTAAATCATTGATTCTGTAAACACATGAAATGAAGTATCTTTGAAACAACTCTACTCCATGAAGCAACCCAACAACTACTGGCTTTCCCTGAAGCTAAACACAATTTCATTAGTCTTTTTTCCTTGTTTTCTTTTCAATACTGAGCACCAGAAAAGTGAAGACATTATATACTGTTGGCTAGAGACAGTTTTGTACCTTTCAAAAATGTGATTTCAAGACACATGTTCTCCAGATAAAGCCAAGGAAAACAACACCTGTCTTCCAAAAAACATAGGTTAAAAAAAAAGCCCATAAGCTTCTTGATGTTTAAATCCTTTGTTAAAAAGGTGTCTTAGAAAATACGTTTTTTTTAGAAAATTCTAGAAGTTCCTGAAAGAATTATTTGAGAAAACTATAGTTCTGAAACTTTTATTCTATATATCCGTACAATAGCCACGCCAGACTCCTACCATCATTAAGATCTTGATAACTTGGCATTAACTTGAAGAAAGATCTCCAGTGATAGTACTTTACTCTATGATAAATCTATCAGGAAAGCAAAATTATACCTTGTCCCCTTCTTGTTCTTCTCCTTCATCTTCAGAATCAGAAGCTGATGCTGAACCCACTTTTGCAACATTTTTCCTTTTTGGTTCAGCTTCCTTCTTTCCTTCCTTTTTATCAAATTCCTTCTTTGATTTCTCCTCTTCCTTCTGACTTTCCTCATCCTTTTTCCCTTGCTTTTTGGGCTTTTCTTCTGGTCCTTTTTTCTTTCCCTTCTCTTCCTCATTAACACTAAAACAAAAAGAGTATTTAGTCATCTCATCCATTATCTACAGTGACTTAAAAGAACAACATTCTAACTTAGGAAGCTGGGTCTTTTTAAGCACAGAATAGTAAAATTATGAAGTTAATTCACTTATTGACTCATCAAAAATATTCTTTCTCTAAAATTTTTTACCTGTGGGAGGAAAAAAGCCCAGCAAATAAATATCAGTATGGAGGGCCAACTGAAGGTAACATTAACAGAAGTGCATAAATCCTAACCCAAGAAGTTCTCAGTGAATTCCCGAGACACAGATGGGTCTGTAGGACTCAAGAGCGCATACACTGTAAACTATGTTTATAAAGTATACTTATTTAAGTTGTTCCTATTCCAAAACTGTGCATGTGCCAGTTTATAGAAAACTAAACCTATGTTCAACTTTTCCATGAGTTACTAGAAGCACTAGACTTGACAGAAGAATATAAGAACGTAAGAAGATGACAAAACCAAAATTCAGGTAACTAACAGTGTTGCAATTTCATCTGAAGAGATTTCTGAAACAAAAATGTACAAAAAGGAAAACACTATTTTATTTTTGTGTGATACTGTATTTTCTCTTAATAAATATCTTTCTTCTTCACTCAGCATACAATCATATAAGGAATTTTGTACAGATTAAACAAGTTCAGAATATTAAGATGTCCTCTCTCTCATGTTTCAGAAATATCCTTCCTTGAATTACTCTGTATTACAAAAAAGCCTATACAAATAGTCACTTACACTGAACACTAAAGGGGAAAAAACCTGTCAGGAACAATAATTTTCAAGTCTTAACATAAGGAGCAACACATCAATGAAGAATATTTATATTAAGAAAAAACTCACAAGTCACCCTCTGAAAGACACGATGGTTTCACCAACTTGGGTCTCCCTCTTGGTTTTGGAACTTTCACTTCAGAAGCTAGTGTTTATTCAGAAATAGCAGGTTAGTCCACAGCCACCATCTTTGTCTATGTGTCAAGATACTTACTCAACAGACATAAGCCATGATTAAATCAAAATATACACCCTAACTTTGTTACTGTACAGGATTCAAGTTAATTGAATACCAAACTTAATCAAGATCTCTTTGAAAAGTTGAAGTATTGGCAAATTTTTTTGCTGACTCTTGTGCTTTTTGCAATTTATGCAGTTGCAATTTGTTTCACACGTTGCACAACTAAGCTGAGTCTGAAATTGGATAATGAGAAACCTGACATTAGAGAATGAAAAACAGTCACTAATGCCTACATTTATATAGTCTGCTGTCGACTAGTTTTACTCATATGTTGGGATTTCCATCACTCTTCAGGCTAACAAACCACTGTCAGGAAGTTCTACCACCATACTACAGTGCAGACCAAACCTCTTCATTTCCTCAGATTCACCATACTGTTAGGAGTAAGACAAACAGCCTGCCTTCTTGGCACTTACGTACCTCAAATGCTTGTCCAGTACCATGTTGTACTATGTTGTCAGGAAACCTAATATTCAGTGTTTAGACTCTTGTTGGTCTTAGCACTGAGCATTTTTAAGCATCCTATCAACAACAGAAAAGGCTGCATAGCATATTTTCCAAAAATGTTTTTTATATAAGAGGCTAAAGCTCTCTTACAGATCCTTTTCTGCTCTTACTGACTGAAATTAGTGAAAACCAGCAAAAATTGTAAAGACAAAACCACAAACATTAAAAATGCATACTTAGTGCATGTAATGAAATGGCAGAGGGGGATTAATTAATACTTAATTTCTTCATAGCTTCCATGGCAAAAGTTATTTAAGTCTATTTAATTGTGGTTCCACTGTTTTTTTTTATTGTCAGCAGATAGAGAGGACTGTAAACTATTTGTCTCACTGACTAGGTGCTCATATGATGTACTTAACTGCTGCAAGAACTCTCTTCCAAAGCAGTTATTAGCAATCAAAAATATTTGCAAGCTTACCATTAAAGTGACTGACAGTAGATCATCGCTAATTTGAAAGAAACAGGCACTACAGAATTCTCACCAAATAGTTCTAACAAAACATTCAAAAAAAATCAATTATATTTTCTTTTTATTTGCCTACCAATCAACACAGACTATCTTAAACATCTTTTTGAGCATGTCTCTTCAGCTCTTATTTTTTCTTGTCCTCTGAACTCCACCTACAGGCTCCTTGTTCCCCCAGTTCTCATCTTTGTGTTTTATGGATCTTCTAACTCTATCAAAGTATTTTATAGACCTTTAAAGAATACAAACCTTTATGCAGCAAACCTGCCAAAGAGCTCCTAACATATATATACACATAAGCAGTATTCTGCAGAAGTTGATACTTGTACCCCAAACCATCCAGTCTTTAATTCAGAAGACTAAACATTAATACTAACAATTTAAATCCATTCATGTCTTAAGCTCATCAATGTGAGATGTATTCTCCCTACAATCTATTAGCAAAATCTGCCTTTAGCATGGAAAAATACCCTATAGTACTTCTGGGGAAAGTGATAACTCCCTAACTAATTCGACTGAAATATTTCTGTGGTGAAAAAAATTAAATTGTTCTTCTGAACTTACCTGATGGTCTTCCTCTTTTGGGGCTTACTTTTGGAGACACTGGCCCAGTAGTTGTTGCTGCCCCTGCTGCTGTTTCCTCAGCTTCAGGTTGTTTTTCAGACTAGTTAAAAAAATTAATTTCACCAGTGAAAAAACACATGGAGCCAGTATCTCAAATTATTTCAATTACTTTCTCAAACAAACACCTTTCAGCTTCTGGATATATGTTATTATGTGATTGCTTGTACACACAAAAGGTCTCTGAACTTATTAACAGGCTATACTTAAGTATCACTAATTTCACCCTCTCCAATCCCAAAAGGAAAAAACAGTCAAGAACTTTAGTGACCAGGATAAAGGACAAGAATACAGATACAGCATGCTACTTTTCTGTGACAAACATACTAAAGTCACAAATACTTCATACTCATCCCCCATCCCTGCTGTCAGCTGTAACTTTGGAAGGTAAGGTCTCAAAGACAAAATTCCAATCTCCCCTACTTATTTCTAGTTTTCAGTTGGGTCAGAGCCCTGATCATGGTTGCTGAGCCAGATGAACATTAAGGCTAGTGTATGCTGAGAAAGTAGTTGGAACTGTATCTTTCAAAGTAACTGTATTCTTCCAGGTCGTAGAGACCACAAAAATCACAAATTTGTGAAAAAGGGGAGTATTTCAGGTGTTAATTCAATATGATGAAGATGTTAAAAGAAATTTTTCAGAGCTTCAATGCAGACTATTTTATTAGTAGTTTAGCAACAGTTTTTGTCTTATTTTTTCTTATTTGAAATGAGATATCTGGGAAAAATAGGGACTCTATATTCCACATCAAGTTAAAAAATAATTAAGACTTGTAAAACGCTCTGGAAAACTTTTGTTCCTGCCAAAATTTCAAGCACTTGAAATGGGGGAGTAGAGTGTCAAACACATAAATTTATGCATAATCTGACATTAAAGGAAATAACATCCAGTATTATCACATCCAAAAAATTCCAGTAACATGAAGTAATTAAACATATTGTCACCTTTCTTTTCCTTCCTCTTCTAGCAACTTTAGGAATAGAAGCATCATTTGTTTTCACCACATCCTGTGAAGATTAAAAGTGTTGCTAAGAATCTTAATAAAACAAAGATGCATTTCATTTATTCTAATTTTTTTACACTACTGAAGCCTCTGGCACACAATGTAGACAAGAATCTTGAAATTTACATGAAGACACTGCATGATTTTAAATTATTAAAATCTAAAAATATTAGACATTAGGAAGAAATTCTTTACTGTGAGGGCGGTGAGGCACTGGAATAAGTTGCCCACAGGCGATGTGTCTGCCCCATCCCTGGCAGTGTTCAAGGGACGGCTGAATGGGGCTTTGAGTAACCTAGTCTAGGAAAAGGTGTACCTTCCAACAAGGGTGGGGCTGGAACTAGGTAATTTTTAAGGTCAAAAAAACATTTTATGATTCTGTGATTATCTGATACTTAGGACTTTTTCCTGAGAGATAAAAAACAAGTTAAGTACTAAATAACATTCTATTCTAAATAAAGGTGCTATATAGTGATGTTTTAGTCTGTCTGGACTCTTTATCTAGTCTTTAAAAGAACTACATTTGCAATACAGTAAGTGGTAAGTGATAAAATACACAGTCTTCCAACTGTTTTAATTGATCTTATTGACAAAACAGACTAGAAGTTTCCCCTCTGAGGAAAACTTCCGTTTCTAGGAACTTCAGTGAGAGATATATCAGTGAACACAAAGAAAATTTTACATAATTAAACAGCTTCTGAAACTGCCACAGTAGTAATAACTGTAGTGTCTTAGTACTCAGTAATAGATTTATACCAATAAACATAGTATTATAATGCTCTCTGTTACACATAAAAAAAGCTCTCACGTACTTCTTTGCTGTTTTTGTCAGAAGGTAGATCATCTTCCTTTGAAGTATCCATCTCCTTTTCTTCTGTTTCAGCTTCTGTAGATAAGTTATTATCCCCTTTAGGGGATAACTGCAAAGCAAGTCAACAGAGGATAAAAAAATGTATTAGAAAGTATTTTATAGTAAAAAGAGAACATGCTAATTACCATCAGTCTGATCATCACTTTAAGTAGTTTAAATCTGTATGTACACTCATTTCTTAGGTACCCATTAAAAGCCTAAACATACTGGACTACTTCTGAGGAAAGGCCAGGGGAGCTGGGCTTGTTCAGCCTCAAAAAGAGATGACTGAGAGGGGACCTCATCAATGTACTAATTGACATGTCTGGAGAGTGGGTGGCAAGAGAATGGATCCAGGCTCTGCTTGGTGGTGCCAAGCAACAGCACAAAAGGCAACAGGCACAAACTGATGCACTAAAGTTCCACCTCAACATGAGGAAGACTGTGAAATGACCATGCACTGCAAAAGATTGCTCAGATAGGTTGTAGAGTCTCCCTCCCTGGAGATATTCAAGAACAATCTCAACACAACCTTGTTCAATGTCCTCTGGGATGACTCTGCTTGAGCAGAAAGGCAAGTTAGACTAGGTTCCTTCCAGCCTGACCCATTCTGTGATTCTGTGTGAATAACCCTTCAGCCAGTTAAGGATACCTACCATGGCTGTGCTTGCTCACAGGTTCTTGTGTACCTGCTCACTGACAGAGCATGGGAAATGGAGAAGTCCTTGTTTTAGGACTTCCCCAAGACTTTTCCAAGACTACTTGGCAAAAGCTAAAACATCAGTGTGTTACCAACATTCTTCTCATACTAAATCCAAAACAAAGTGCTGAGCCAGCTATGAAGAAGAAAACCAATCCTATCTATCCTAGCTGAAACCAGACCAAATAGTAAACAAACCACAAGTAAGCTGTTTTATCATGCGTGAGATTGTAATATATGCTCTTTTTCTTCTTCTGTTGGGTTTTTCAAATCTTTAAAATACTGGTTTTGGTTTTGGAAAAATAGTTAGAACTTGAAAAATTAAGAGTTTGTAATTATTTACTTGAAAATAATCAGCATTTCATATTTCATATTTTCAGCCTATATATCTGCATGTCTTTAAGATTATCAGTTCTCTCAATTTGAATACTATTGGTTCGTCCCACTTTCAAGAACCTGTTTTAAAATGCCATTTTTAAGCAGTTACCTTTTAAAATTTTAACACTGAACAAAGCAACTATCACACAGTATTTCTAATTACATGAAGATACGTAACATCACTGAGTCTTTTTACAGAGTACAATTTTAAGACAGACGAATTATTCACTGGTTCACTAAAATATATAATGGTTCACTAAAATCAAAAGAAACCAGAGTACAAGGACTGGTTAATGGAATGTTATGGCTACATTAGTATAAAAAAAAAAGAAATTTGCTCTGTATTTTGCCTTAAGATGATAATTAGGCAAATCTATACAAAAGGACACAGTCAGGATCTTCCATTCCATCTTTATGTTTAAATGGCTCTATGTCTTCCTGTTTCTCTTACACTGTGGCAGCACTGAACAGCCTAAAACCACCTTGATAAGAAACATGAAGCTTAAGTCATCCCCACTAGCAAATGCTGCTTGAGGCATAAACTCAGAGTGAAGCAACCTGATTAATCAATACGGCCAGTTTAAAAGAAGTTTCCCCCTCACAGTAGCAAGGACTAAGAACAAATACTTTTATAGGAAGCATGCACAGGGAAGAGCACCACTGGTTTGCTAACACAATCAGGAAGTCATGTGTTTCAAAGCACTGCTAAGGTATAGTAACTAGAACCCAAATCACCCTCACATTCCACACTTGCAAGTACTAAAATAAGGAACTCAAGGCCATAAGAACTTAGGAGAAATAATCTGCCAGTAATTCTTCAGGCTCCAACTCACCAAAACCATTCTCAACATCATCTATCAGCATACAGCCAGTAGACTAATTTTTTTTTTTTTTTCCCCTCCAATCAAGGGACTTTTTTACTCTTGAATAACCAAGCTACTGGACACTATTCACACACCGCAAATTCTTTAGTTGCAATTGTGAATCAGTATACTGAAGAACAGCCTACAGAACAGCAACACCTACAGAAAAACGACATTAAATCTTGGCGAATAATCCAAATGGAAACAGAGGTCAAGAATAAAGGCAAGTCTACTCAAAATAGACTGACATTTAATTTAAGGGCACTGTTCATCCTGTTGAGTAGTAATTTCCAGAAATGAGTTACAAATAAATTATATACCATAAATGTCAAACCCACCTGCACAGCACAATTTTTGTAATTTTAGAATTCTATTCTTAAAACACCGAGAAGAGCTCACAACACACAGTATCTGCCCCAATCCATATGAGAAATTTCCGTATTTGAACAAAATATTAAAGAATAGAGAAAAGTTCGAAGCGGTATACTACTGAATCATTAAATGTACAGTAGGCTAGGAAGTTTCACCTCTAACAGTATAAACTATGTACTGCACCAGAAAATTGAAACAAAGGTGTTTCAGACTAAAATTAATTTGGAAGGTTTCTTAGATATGCACACATTTACAAAACAAAGAATCTAAGCTCTGTATAAACTATTGCATACTGATTTCTGGCTTAAAATTTGAATTGATACAGCTATGAGATTCTCTATATCCTAAGTAGTTTATTAAGAGTATGGTCTAATTGTAGCTGATTCTTATAAATCTTTTCTGGCAAACACACTTAAGTGCCCTTTCACCCATGACAGACCCTATCTCTGCTTTTCAATATAAATTATCACAATTGAAAGTGAGTCATAGCTGTCTATAATATGAAAAAGTCTTCAAAAACAGAAAGAGAAAAGTTAACCTAATTCTTGATGATAATTATAATTTCCAACTTCTCCTGCCTAGGAAGTACTGTATGAATTTAGTTTAAGTGTATTATGATATAGAAATACAGACTAGTAAAAACATACAGAGCATTGTAAAAGGAAAACAGAAGGACAAAAGTATTACTGTAAATATATCTGAAAAGAAGCAAAGGCAAGTTACAACATTAAACCACTGTTAGTTTAAAGTACTTAAGTAAAGACTTGGCAATATAGTTTTAACTTGAAAATGTTTCTGGCAGAACAAAGCAGAAATTCAATCACTTACTTTTGGGACAGAAGACTTTTTTCTTTTGGCTCCTGCTTTTTCTTCACTCCCCTCAGCAAGCTCCTGACTGCTTTCTTCAACAGCTTCACTGATAGGAGTGTTAATGGCTGGATGGGGCTTCAATTAAAAAAAGAACCATCAAAAATGAGATCTAAATCCCCTCCTCACCGGAAGTTTATTCTCACACATACATTACTGAAGAAAGTGTTATGTCATGGAACTCCTTACTAGAAGGACAAGAATATTAAATGCATGTAATTTCATTAATTTCCACTGTTTTCAATTTAATTTGCAGTTTATTTATTGAACTTTCAAACTCTAATGCTGTAAACAACTCATTTTCACATTATCATACTGCAATGTAAGTCTCTTCTTATGCATAATAAAACATAACATATCTGAAAGATAAGAAATAAAAAAAAAATGGTTTTGGTCAAATATGACATCTGATGCTACTAGAAAGAAGTGCATTCTTAAATACACTATCAATCCTAAGTGATTCAACTACTTGTTCCTGAAAAGGTGAGCAGAAAAAGGATTACAGTAAGATAATTAATGAATTAAAAGTTAAAAACTAGTAACAGCCTAAATTACTCTTTTTTTTCCATTACATTGTGTATCGGTTTCTCCCTCTTACTGGCAGAACTCCCCTGCCTCCTTTTTTCCGCCACTGAAGAAGTGAGCTTGTGTTGAAGCCCAACCTACAATCTCCTTTATGCCCTCCAACTCCCTTACTAGCAGTTACAAGCAACATCTGCAAAGTATCAATACTGCTCTTGGAACATTCCAGTTCTGGCAATGAAACAGAAAACACAGCACTCAGAAGGCCTTACTAAGACAAAAAATGCAGTGGAGAAGTGCTAGCAAACAACCCATTTTGCCACTGCTCGGGTCCATCAGAAGGAATAGTGGCATTTACAAAGCAGAAGCAGATTGCAGCTTCTCGAGCCTATACTGCCAACAGTGCGAACCGCAACATCCAGGTGCCAGATGCTCTGCAGCTGAAGATGTGGTGTGGCAAAGGGGCCATGACCATCCACGGCAGCATCACCACCAGGGACAAGGGTGAATCCTGGGAATGCCATGAACCTCGATGCGTGTGCCATTGTCAAGGCCCCCACGCTGCAGTGAACTGCTAAGTCAGTGCCACAAAGCACTGCTCAGCCAAGACAGAAATGAGTGGATGGCAAGTCCCAGCAGAGCTCTACCCACCAACAGAGGAAAGAAGGATCTTCACAGGATGCTGCAGATTCCTGGTGGTGACTACCTTTCTCACTTTTTGTAATTCTTCACTTTCCCCCACTTTTCTATTTTCTTTCTTGCTCAGTTCTTTGACATGTGAATAAAGGTGTATTACTGTTTAGGTCACCATCATTTAACCCCTTTTGTCACTTAATCTCACTCTGGTGTATTTGAATTTCCCCGCCTCCATGTTAGGGTGGTAGACAACTTAGGGCACACTCCCAGACTGGGACATAAACCCAGAAAAAGGACAAAAAAAGAGGAAAAAAATTGCGAGTGAATGTCCCTATACTAAGCGCTGACAAGTCTGCCCCTTTAAAATCATCTTGTATCCAGATTAAAAGCTCAATTTTGCCTAAACCTTCACGTGATCACCCACTTCCCTCTGACCATATATGCTTCATGCCCGAACACAAAACTTCCTACTCATCTTGAATTTTTAAGCTCTGATTCCTGAAATGTCTTCCCTGCTAAATGTGTTTTTTAAGTGTGTAGCTGAGCTCTAAGAATCTTTAAAACCAAAGAGTTCTATGTAGATAAAACAAAGAGATCAAGGAATATCTTAAGATACATTCACATCCAAGACTGCAGCTAAAGAAATGTGTCCATTCACCTATGCATGTATTAGCAGACCATAATCCATTATTCCACTTTAAAATAATTGTTGGGAAAATGTATTTATTCATCAGTATCTATGTTAACTTTCCTCTCGTTTTTCATAAGCAACTACTTGCCTTCACTTTCAAGATCCCTCACTGCCTACACTCATCCCACATGCTTGTTGGCAGGTGCTGGTGACATGGGTGGAACCAAGTCCATCACTGTCCTGAGCCAATCACAATTGGTCCTGGGGAGGTGGCTGGCAAGGGGTGAACTGACTCACTTCAGCTTCCCACCTCACCTGGAAACAGATGGTGCCTTCAGTCAAGTAGCAGTGGGAAAAGGGGGAGAGGGGATGGAAGGACAGTCATGCACAGAACAATATGCCTGCACAGGGGACATGGGGTTCTGAGGCAAAAGAGATGCCAGAGTCAAGGAGGGACACTGAAAGAGGAGACACGTAAGCCATTGCCCAAGCCAAACTTCAGCCCAGAGGAGTTGCTTTAAGATGAGAGTACATTTATTCAAAGTAGCTCATGTCATTGTGGACTGTGCTGTGAACAGCAGGAGTCAGAGGCAAGAGATCTTGAACTCTGCCATATAACGGGCATGGCAGCCAGCCAGGTCAGTGGACACTCAGAGACATCAGGAGCCAAGGACTCAACTGGAAGACCCAACAGCTTCCAAGCTTTGCCTGTGAGGGTATAAACATCCAGGGCTTCCTTTGTCCAGAGTCCCTCCCAGGAAATACCCTGCTCAGGCTGCTATTCTGTGGCTGCATCACAATTATTTTATGGACCTAGCTGTCTGAGACTGGTAAACAAAACTCAGGGTCTGGCCAGAAAGGAAACCTTGTCTGACTGTGTGAGTGTGATGTGTGCAGGGAGCCAGCAGGGCACCCTGTGGGGCCACTGGAGCTGTCTGCTGGGAAGGGCATCAGCCTCAGCTCAGGGTGGTGGTGAATGTGACTGTCATAGTGGCTCCTGGATGGTCAGACATGGAAGCTCCCCGAATACCAAGCACTGGCAGAGGGGAGACAGAAGGTGCATGTCTGGGTAGAGCTGCAGGCCATGGAGGAGGCCACACTGCACCTGCTGAGTAAGAAACAAGGAACAGCAAAAACAAAGTAACCACTTCACACCTGACAGTCTCCCATACCGCCAGTGTCTTAGCCTGGGGACACAATGAAATGTGCAGAGAGGACACTGGGGACCAATGAAGCTAGAACAGAGGCAGCTGGAGGAAGCATTCTTCTCCAACTATCTTTTTGTTCTTGTTTCTTGTTACCAGAACTAGTAACAAAAAGCATATCAACTGACTAAAGTCCACCAAATTCAATGTTCTGTTGCCTATACCATACCCCTTTTTAGCAAAGATAGTGGAGCTTCAGAAACTGGTATCAAGTGTAGCATATAAGTAAAACCTTACAAAAGAAAAGCCTTATAAAATTATGGCTCAGGCCTGTGCATTAGCCTGTTCCTGTGGGAACCAATCTGCACCTCTGTGAAGAGACTTGTACCCATGAGAATTGGCTCTGTACCCACAAGACAAGAATGTAAATATCTTCAAAAAGAAAACCTTTAATGAGAAACCACTAACCAATGAACTGAGTAGCAAATGATTACTAACTAATTAAACATGATGCTTTTAGAAACCATATAAATTTACGCTGTGAACAATAAATTAGAGCTGTTTGCTGGATGAAGGTGTCTTGTCCATCTCTACTGTGACATTCAAGTACTCTGCCATCCTTAAAACGAATACCAGCTTCCCCATAAAATTTCTAGTAGTTCCAGGTTCAGCTGAGATAGAGGTAATTCTTCATAGCTGGTACAGTGGCGTTTTTGATTTAGTATGAGAATTATGTTCAAAACTCACAGATTTTTTAGTTGTTGCTAAATAGTATTTACTCTAAACTAAGGAAAACACTACTTAGTAAAAACTGAAACAGTGTTATCAGCAAGATTCTCATACTAAATGAGAAACATAGCAATGCAACAGCTACTAAGAAGAAAACTAACTCTATCCCAAGGGAAACTGGGACATTACACACTTAAACATCCATTCCTTCCCTGACTAAAATATCCTGAAGTCGTACTCCTCTGTCGTGGTGTCCCCATGACATCCTCAAAAAAGCCTTAGCCGTTAAATAAAACCTTTTATAGATATACTCTATTAGCACCAACAAGGACTACCTACAAGTAAAAACAAAAGCTGGCTAAAGAGCTTGATTTGCTCCAAGTAAAACTTGCTTTTAATAATGCCTAGCACAGAGTACAAGGAAAAGATTTGCAAAAGAAAAGCTTTCTACAGTTAAAGGACAAATTCAGAAGCAAATTTGCATGAATCTACTGTTTAATTTAATTCTTTCTGTATTTCAAACTGATCCAAACTTTAGTCAAGCAGGGAAACCCACAGCTGGCTGACCAGGACCATGTCCAGATGTCTTGTAGGTATCTCCACGAATCACGAATGGCAACTTCACAACCTCACTGAGCAACCTGTAGCAGTGCTTGGTGAGGAAGCAGTCAGAAAGAGGAAAAAAAAAAACTTCCTCATATTCAGAGAGAACCTCCCATATTTCAGTCTATGCTCTCTGCTCTTTGGCCTGTCACTGTAAACCCCTAAAAAGGGTCTGACCAAGTCCCTCTGTAGCCTTGCTTCACATATTTGTATAGATTGAGGAGAACCGACGTAAGTTGACCAGAGCTGAGCAGTCGCAGTTGTATGAGCATCTCCTCACAGCAGAAATGCTCCAGTCCATCACATTCATGGTCTTTCATGAGCCTCTCTGTCCAGTACCTTCATGTTCCTCAATTTGTATTGAGCAGCCCAGAACTAGATGCAGGACTCCAATTAAAACTACTTTCCCTACTAAGAAAAGTTTCTTCTTCCAGTAGTTGTACTGCTCACTTAGAAGAACAGGACTTAAATATGACCTTGGAGAAAAACTTTCTCTTTTCAGTAGAGAAATAGGGAAAAAACTGCAAAGAACAACCCAATGTCTCTAGACAGAACCTGAGCAAGAAAGGCTGTGTAGAAAGTGCAGGTGAAGCATAGGAATGGAGAAAAGCTGTTATACTAAGGAAACAGTGTGCATCTATCTCTTGGCAACATGTTTTGTTTCTTTTCCCAACTGGAGATGTATCTAGGAATGTCTCAGATACTACTGAAAGCACTGGTTAACTGAACTGACTGATTTCTGGAGTGAAACAAAGTATTAGACAAAGTTTTTACTGTTGATTATTTATACCCACATTTTATGTTACAATGAGCTAGAATGACTCACAGCATCCACAGAGCATCTCTTTTCAAGTGCCACAATAAGACCCGTGAAAAGGTGTATCAATTTGTATCTTACAGTACCAGAAAGAATCTGCCTCTTATTACTACAGTTCTTCCACTGTGATGTGGGGATTAGCATCTCTCCATATCCCAAAGAAGAAAGTGTACACCTGAAATACAGTTTCTGTCAATACTTCAGAAACTCTTTAAATCTTGATTCATGTTCTCCTTCAAACTAGAAACATAGTAACATGTAATATCTTACAAAGCAGAAATTAATTACTCCTGAAATGGTAACCCAGCATGCTGAGCAAACACAGCAAAAAAAACAGAAAACAGCAAATTTTTTTTTTATTATTGCAGCATTGTCTAGAAGACCCAGTGTAACCAAGGCCTGTACACATTCACTGTACATAGCAAAACTAGAAGTTTACACTATGTCCTGAGCAAGCAATGACAAAATGAGCAAGAGAACTTCTCTTTGCATTAAATTTGGGTCCTTTTATGGGTAGCATTGTATAGCTCTGGTTTAAGCTTAGAAGTCTTACAAAAAGGGCAAGAAACAAGGAACTACGGATGGACAAAACTTGTATCAAGTCATATGACAGGGGCTAAAAGGCAAACATCACATTGCTTCCAACAGCTAGAAAATACTGCACGGTAAGAGAGCACGTACTGAAATCTTACAAGGATACCTGCGGACATACGTATTTGGTTTTGGGGCAGTTACTTGAGACACCAAAAAACCCACCTCTTTTCAAGCACAGTGGCACAGTTACAAAAGCATTTCAGGAACATACATAGTTGTAAGTATGTATCTATCTCCAGTTAAACAACCTTCATCTCTCCTTATTCTACCAATGTTAGACACCAATTACAAAGAGTATTCAAAATTTCTAAAATATATGAAATTTTGTATAACCTGCAGTTAAACAGGAACAATGAATCGTTACCATGTGTCAGGAAAACATTTCCCCTCCTCCCCCAAAGCAACAAAGATTTGTGGAGTCTGCATAGCTTACCTGCTGATGAGAGAATTTCACTTTGGGATTATTGTCAATTTCCCACAAGCCTTCATTAAAACCCTTTCTTTTATTTGGTTTGCCATATTTATCTTTATTTTCTGAGTAAGGGAATATGTCCTTTGGCCCCAGAAACGCCCTTAAGGAAAGGAAGAACGAAATTCACATTTTAATTAGTCTTTTCAAAGAAGCAAGCACCAAATACTATTAAATATTAAATTCATTTGTACTGTAATAACTATTCTACTAGAGTCCTTAGTTTTCTAAATTTTGGCCTGCAATAGCCCAAGGTTTCCATTATTACCACCACACACAGAGACTTCCCTCCTTCCCAGAGCACTGCATATCTAGGCAAGAAATGCTCAGCACTGCACCTTAAGATTGAAGGTAACAAGTCAACCAGCTACTGTGAACCAGATCAATTAAAAACTCACAAACAAATAGAAAGAGCAATTGCTTCCTTGAGGAAGAAAACCATGCTTAAATGCTAAGAATAAAGCATCCTTGAATATTTTGGGTTGAATGTGAAAAAGCATCACCTGAATATACTGACTGCCCACATATTTTTAAGAATGCTGTGTAAGAATGTAATTAATTCTGCATTAATTCAGATTTTTTTCAGGATCTGACAATAGGACCTCACAAATTGATTCATGAAACTTAAACAATAAAGACTTTCTTATTTTAAGCTTTTCCCCCAGTCATTTTCTTGATGAAGTAAACATGACAATTATTTTATTTTAAGACTCTCGGAACAGTCTTGATGCTGCCTGTGTATCTTTTCCAGACAAACCAAAAACACTCTTATTCCTACTGTAAGCTGTCAAACTAAAGCTTTTACGTATTAGCTTTTCTCATATGACAGTCACAGTATTCACTACTAGCACCTCCAAGTTCAGACTTGGGAAAATGAGATACCATGTTACTGAGAAGCAGTATTATGGTTTATGCTGAAGAGCATCAAAGACTACTCCATTTCTGCTTTACCTTCATGGCCTTTTGAAGTTAGGATTTCACTGTATCAATCTACCTGCTGCTAACAGAAAAATGTACAATTTGGTGGTACCTTCTCAGTTTCAATCCATGCCTAGACTTTGTGTTATTGCAATTATATTACATCCAACTGTTTGAAAAGTTGCTTGATACTTGCTTTCTGAAGTACCACCTCATAGTAAAGTTAAACAGATATTTCTAACCTCCACTCCACTATTTCCCTCACTATCCTTAAAAAAAACACAACAGCTACTTCAGACATACACCCCACTAAAAGGAGGAGAGATAAAAGAAAAACCATCGAATCTCATTGAAAGCTTAAGCACTATCTACTCCAGCAGTAAATACTCATCTATGTGCACAAAGTACACAATTGTCAACTCGGACTGCTAATCACCCACCTCTTGGCAAGAGATAGTTAAGAGAGGATTCAGCCACTGTGGGAAGCATGCACCTGCAAAGCTTATTCACCCAGACCAAAAAGATGGGGAGGGATACAGAGCAACTGGGAGAGACAAAAATAAGGAAAAAATTGCTTCTCTTCTTCCCTATTTTCTGAAAGCAAGCATTTTTTCCAGTCTCTAAGTCTTTGCCCATATTGTCAGGCATTGAAAAACAACTGCGAACAGCTACTGTGAAAAGGTTATGAGGCTTACTAGGCTGCTGCAATCCTCGTGTACCAATAAATAAAAAGGAACAAGAAAAACTGAATAAAAGGAGATTACCCTAATACAGAAAGTCCAGAAACTAAAGTTCAGTGTGACCTGTTCATCTGTGACCAAACAAAACTTGTACTGATATGATCTGCTGCCACAACATATCCAAATAAAGTGTTTATTAAAATAATATTCATTTTATTGCTCTCCAACACAGTAAGTTGGGTTTTAAAAAAAAAAACAAAAACTTAAGAGAAAACAAAATCCTGCAAAGTACAGGTTAATACTTATTTACAGTAATTTCATAAACTCGATTATTATTACCTCTAAAAGTCAAGTAAGAATTAGTCCCTAGACAATCTTGCTTTCCTTTTCCCCCATGGCTCCTTTTTCCTGCTGTAACCATCCATGCAGTCTAAAATCCTGTCATGCTTTATACAGGACATTTTACCAGAATAAACTGATAATGTGGGTTTTCAAAGTTGCCAACACTTACAGTAAGATAGACTGTACATACACAGCCTATTAAAATGCTGAAGGTAGAGTGTCTAACTTCATACAATGTGTAAGTCTTAACTGTGAGAAGCATACCACAGAACAAGTTTACCAAATTTATTTTAATTCCCATTAAAAAAGTACAAGAAATTATTAATTCTACATAATTCCTGATGCATCACTGAAGTCAGTATTTACAGCTAAAAAACTAAACAAAATTACATGCTATGGAACATAAGTCTCCTTTGTCACCTGATCAGTTCCTTCCTATTGTAATTTACAGGTACCTGCTGTAAAGGAGTGAGACCAAGAATTATAAAAGTTTCAGCGATTATTACTCTACAGATGTTAAGATAAGCACCATGCTTAACAAACACCAGGAGACAGCTGGGTCATGGAACACCCTGTACATTGCATCATGTGTGAAACAGACACAAGAAGTTTCTCTAGTATTCTAGTAACCTGGGACCTAGAGCCTAACAAAAAACAGATCCCAGCAAAACTTTATTTTGTAACTATACCAGAGTGAGGAACAAACATTTCAAATTGCTCATGCAAACTAGAAAAAAGCCCCCAATTACCAAACCTTTCAAACCCAAACATCTCTTAAGAGCCCTAAACTAAATCTGAAGTAGGATATAAAACTTCTCAAAAGTTGCACAGTTATTTTTAAAGCTTGATATAAGGAGTTATTTTTGTCTCCCTTACATTCAACCTGCATTCCCAAACCTATTTACAACTGCACAAAACCCCAGTGCAATCCACAATTACGCATACTTCACCAACAGCAGAACCAAAGCAGAATTGCATTGCAGTTGTCAAAGTTCAGTTGTGTAAAAAATTTAAAAAAAAAAGGTAACCAAACACATTTAAAATGACAATTAAAACAACAGACAAGACAAACCTTGCAACCTGGAATCAAATTGCACATACTCTTCATTACCCTCTAAATTACGCACACACAAAAACTCCAACCAAACTAAAAAAATTTAGTTATTGAAAAATTTATTGAAATATGAGATTAGCTAAAAAAAGATACATGGGCCAAGCATATAGGCATCTTTTTCATCACCGAAATTGCTTTCTAAGAAAAGTAATAGCAAGTAATGGCAACAGTAGGGGATGCTTATTCTTTAACTCAACAGGACAATGTATCTTATCTGAGCAAGGCTTACTAAAAGGCAGATATAAAGTACCACATTAAAGCAATTTCAATGCATGTAATAAAATGAAAAAAAAGCAAGATCCTTCCACAAAATGTTGAGAAATGGACAACTTCCTCACACCACTTCAATCTACCATTTCATTAAGAAACATGTAAGAATTAAAAGCATACCAATAAGGTTTAAATTTCTTGGGTTTCTTTTCACAACGCAAACAACAAATGGAGCACTGGATTTGATGATGCCTTAAATCTATACTAACCCAACCAGTCATGCTAAAAAGCAAACAGTAATTTTCAAAAACACAGAACTACATAAGCCCCAGAACAGAATATTTTCTATTAAATTTATCAGTGGAAGACATACAGTCTCTCAAAGCAAATACTGTATGACTGCAAAACACTGCTCTAAGTACCCAAAGGTCAGTATTTTGATAGATATGAAGCTAACTACACTTCCTTGTCTCTCTCCAGATCCCATAGATATCCACAACACAAAACCCTGTCAGAAAAAAAACAAAAAACCAAGCAATAAAAACAACCCCAACACATGATTACCTGCCTATTTCACTTTCTTTGTGAATACAGCATTGAGAATTTTGAGGATATACAGGGCTATAATTAAACTCATTACAGAAAAAAAGAAAAAAACAATCAGCCACATCACTGTGGGCACAAGTTTTTTTTCTGATGAACAAAGTGTACATGTTATGGTTATGGTCTACCATTCACTTAAACAGTTTAAGTGAATGTTAGAGAAGCATGTCTTGACAAAAGAGATCAGGAATTAGGATTAAGATTAGGAAAATGTGCTAATAAATACAATAGCTTGAAATACACTACACTCAGAGAATGTAACTTTGTATCACAGCATTTCAAAATTAAAAAACTGCAACCCTGAAATGTAAAGGACTTACGTCTCATGGGTGCCAAAAAAGAAAATAGGCATTTTATTCATAGGAGGTTTTACTGCTCCATCAGGAACTTCATCCACCTAAGAAAAACACAGCCTATTATATTTCAAATCAAGTAACAGGGTTTAGGGGGAAATAGGTAAAAATTAAGCATTAAAATGGGAAAAAAAAAAGCTACACAGAAGTAAAGCAGGAGCTGAGATCTCTTTCTAACAGTATGTCAAAAAAATATAGCAGAATCAAAATCAGTATTAGCAACAATAGAAAATTACATTATTTTCAGTTTACAGAGATACTTTTCACATGATCACTTCTTTTAAAAGCAGAAATTGCAATGTGTTACAGGTAAAAGGCACAATACAATTTCATTCACATCTTGCCCGTCTTAAAGGAAAAGCAACAGCAAGACTTCCTACCCTTATACTAACCTCGTAAATTGTGGAAGCCCAAATGTGAAGTTTACCAAAAGGACAATAAACTTTAAAGGAACCCAAATTCCTAAATCAGCATCTTAGCTATATACTTTTAAACCTCCATTCCCTCATCCAACAAATGACCTACAGCAGTCTCAGAACTTGGCATACCTTTTCCACGGGAGCTCAGAGACCACAAAAAAGGACTGGACAAGTTACCATATACACTTAGCCTACTTAACAAAAATCACAGTAGACATAGCCCACGTAGGAGTAATCTTGCCATAAATTACTATTTTTCTTTTGCAAAGAAAGGCATTTGATAACTGATATGACAGGGAACATCATCTTTGTACAGCTCCAGGGGCCTGCACAAGCTCCAGTGTCACGCCACCATACAGCAGTCTTCATTCCGTAAAGCCGCGTTACACAAATTAGCACAACTAATGACTACTTGAGAGGGCTACTTGTTACGGATCTGCAATGTGACTGCAAAGCCGCTTCTACGCCCGGGAGCCCAGCCATGTCCTCCCTCACAGGAGGCGAAGCTGAAGGCGCTGCACAGCACAGGTGTGTGAGCGCACCCCGCAGAGAACGAGGCAGGGGGAGGAGGGGAAGCCTTACCCTAGCCGGCCAATGGGGGTAACCTTTCATCTTGGCGAAGATCAGGTCCCCGGGTTTGAAATCTCGGCTCATGTTTTCTTACCGACGAGAAGCCCTGTTGCCGCCAGGAGAGCCGGACCGAAAGAAGGAAAGGCTCTGCGCCTCCAGCAACCACGGAGGCACTGTCAGCCACACGAGGTGCCTGCCACTCGCTGCCGGGATAAACACACCGGGGCGGGGGAGCACAGAGAAGGGCAACACAAGAAGGCACGTCAGCAACGGCGGATGGCTCCCGGCTGGGGCACGCTGTGCCGTGCCCGCCTTTCACCCCTGCAAAGAGACCCCTTGGGCACTCCGCAGCCTCAGCCCCCGCCCGCGGGCAGGACCAGGCCGCCCCCGGCCAGGAGAGCCACTCGCCACCTTGTCCCGATCTCCCCCCGCCCCCGACCGGCCATTCGCCCCCTCACGCACGCGGGCACGATGGCGCGAGAGCGCTGCAGGGGGGCAAGAGGGGGAAGGGAGGGGGCGCGCGGAAAAGAAACTCCGCCCGGCCGCCCTCCTCTCCTCCATCCATCCCTTTTTCTCTCGCTCTCTCTCTCCCTCTTCTCCCTGACCCCCCCCTTCCGCTCTCTGTCTCTCCCCAACCCGCCCGCCCGCCGCTTCACCAGCGTTGGTGCAGCACCCCACTACCAATCGCGCTGGCGCCCGGCCCGCCGCCCGCCGCGGGAAACACGGCCGCACCGCCTCCTCCCGCCAGAGCGCCGCTACCACCCGGCACACCGCACCGGGGCGGCGAGGGAGCTCCGCAGCGCCTACGGGGACTCTGCCAGCGCCCCGCCGTCAGACAGACGGCTTGGCTCCCGCCTCCACACCTGGAGGAATGCGGGCAGCTACGAGAGGAAAGAGCCCGCCGGACTGAAGCAGAGTTGGTGAAAGGAATGGGAAAAGCCTCGTTCGCTCTCCCTGCAGTCGGAAAAGTGGTTCGTTCCTCCCCCGGTGGGGGCGGAGCGGCCGCGGCGCCGCGGGTGGGAGCGGAGGAGGACGGGGAGGAAGAAAAGAGGAGGAGGAGCCGCGGTGGCGGCGCGGCTGTGGGACCACCCTCGGCGGGAGCTGAGGCGAGCTGAGCTGAGGCGAGGCAGCAATGCACGCGGGCGGATGGGCCGTGCGCAGCCACTGATCGGCTGGCGCGGTTAATGAACACCAGCCTCCTTCGCAAAGCGGGCGAGTGCCACTGTCCCCGCGGGGCCCTTTGTGTGTCTCACGCCTCACGAGCCCTGTTAGAGGGCCGTCCCCTTGCCGGGCTTCTCATCTCTTTCTGCTGCCGGCCCCAAAGCTGCCCGTGTTGGCCGGGTACTCCCCATCCACTTGCTTGATGTCTTGACTTCCCCGAGCATGCAACAACCCAAGGCCGTTTTATTTTCTTAAGTCTACAACAGAGTCCTTACCTGCTACTTATCGCCATTAACTTCTGGGTTTGGTCTAGGTTTTCTTTGGTTTGGTCAGTTGGTTTTGTTTTCTAGGACTGTTACTAATTTAGACTGTTACTCTCCTTGTCCTCTCCATATCTGTTCTCTCCTGGTTTGTTTATCAATCCGCACCAAGCTTCCTCTTCGCCTAGCATTTCAAGCCACTGTGCCTTCCCCTCTGTCCTGGGGTGACTTTATGATACTGGTATCCCCAATCGTCTGGTTTATGTTATATATTAAGTTCTGTACCTTTAAGACTGGCTCTGAGAGCAAGAGAGGGGGAAAAAGAAGCCGCAGTTTGTGTTAAAGAAAATATAACTCCCACACATCCCGCTCCTGGACTGTGTTGTCTGCAGCACGGACAGACAGCGGGACAGAGCTTCTCCCTGGTTTTTAGTTAGTTTTAGCTAGCTGAGGCAGAGGAATTCCCCGGACCTTTGTTTTTTTTCCTTTTTCTTGGATCTGTGCAAGCCTGCTCTGGACTGAACACCCAGCCAAACCCCGGGAGCTCACGCCTGTGGCCCACCGGGGCCTGGGCCTCGGCACTTTCCAGCGCTGGAGGGACTGATAAGAAACTGAGCGAGCCGAGCTACACCACATAAAAAGGACTTTTCTTCCTAGATTTGCCATCCCATCGAACAGCAAGAGGTTTTATTATTTAATATTATTCAATTTTCTGTTAAATAAACAGCTTTTTCCACTTCTCTCCAAAGAAATTTTTTTCCCTTTCCCGGACCGGTTGGTGGGGAGGGGCATTTCCCTGGGGAAATCCCCATTCAGAGTTTTCCTCCCTAATTTGCCCTAAACTAAGACACCCTCCTGTTCCTATCAGCTGATCTTAATGAGTGCATCAGCCACTGCCAGCCTCCCCACAAATAACTTTCTTCAGAGTGAAGACCTCAAAACCAGATATAAACACACAACCTTCCTTCCTTCTGATGGTCTGCCTGTCCTGTTGTATATAATTCTAATTCTGCATCAGAAATTAGCTGGCCTGTCAGCTCTCTGTGACTTTAGTCCTGTGTGATGGCCCCACACAACACCACCTGCAAGTCATAGGATGTCTGTGCTGTACAATGGGTGCTCAATCCAACAGAAAGCTGTAAGGGGGGCAGAAAAAAATTACTCCTTACACTCTTTCACTGGAGCAGACCTAGCCATTTTGTGCTCAAGTTTTCATCCTTGATGTGTGGTCTGATGCACAAGTTTTACAGGTCAGTTTTCTGCTGGCTGCCCTCTGTGATACTTGAACATAAAGGTAAATCCTTGTGAGAAGAATCATCTTAACCCTTTCAGTTTTGATACTGAAACTCAAGTCAGGGCCCAAACATCCACTACAGTTGCCACAGAACAGGCTGTGATTTGTTCTAGGCTCTCTCCTCCTTAAATTAAAAATGTTGCTTTATAAAATTTATATTTAGAATTTCACATCATCTGTGTCAAACAATATCAGACTACAATTTTCTGATGGCTTAAGTAAAATTTTTTTTGTTACCTTGGAGGTAGAAAAGTTCATATCCCTGACATCAATTTTCTCATACAAAAATAGAAAATCATCAATATATTAAGACAGATATAAAACTTTCTTCCTATGTAAAAATGAATGACCATTTGGGGTGAAAGTCCCCATCCCTGGAGGTATTTAAAAGACATATAGATGCAGCACTCAGGGACAGGGTTTAGCAGTGGCCTTGGCAGTGCTGGGCTAATGGTAGGACTCAATGATCTTAGATGTCTTTTCCAACCTAAATAATGTTCTATGGTTCTGTATATGTGATACATTTTTCAGTGTGGGAGGAAGGAAAGGTGATTCTTTAACTACGTGCTTGCAGCAGCACTAATGTTTTTAGAGTAATTTTTGTTTATCAGTGTAAAAAAGAGTGTGTGGAACATTTTGGGCTGACAAGCTAATATTACTAGTTAATAATTTCTAAGTTTTTATACTGTCAAAGCCCATCACATAATTCAAATATGATGCTAAGTCTCTGTTTCCTTTGATATGATCACATAATTTATGTATTTCAATTTGCTGAGGCCATTTTTCATATTAATTTTTGACTACTCATCAGACAACAGCAGAGGACATCTCCTTCGCTCTGTATTTTTGATCAAAAAAACCCCAATCATGCTGTTATTAAGAGAAATGAATCAGATCTATTTTCATATAGATGGGCAAAGAACGTATTTGATTTTGCACAAGACATTTAAAATAATTGCATGATGGAGAAGCAGAAAAACCCAGTATCAGTAAAAGCCAATTATAGAAATCAAGTCAGCAACTATAAATGAAGTTTGGAGACTTTATCTCAGAGGGTGAAAATATTACAGTTTTTTTTTCCTTTCATTAAAACTTCATTTTTTTACCTTGAAGGATATACCACTGACATGTTACTGCTATTGTCCACTTTTCTCGGGTATGGTGGGGTGGATTTTATTTGCTCACTCTCTTACGCTGTTGTTTGACATCATGTGTTTACATCTGGGTCTTGAAATCTCTCAGTTGAGATGTTTCAAAGAACCTTTCCTTTTGCGCAGTGGTAACCTTGTAGCCAGTCTCCCACATCCACCCTGCTGCGATTTTTGTCTCACGGTCTCCCAAAATATATTTTTTCCCCTCAGAATCAAGATAAACATTCAGTTTGCTTCTCTTGACAATCTCACTGAAGAATGTGCTGCCCCGAATCCGAGGACATGCACATCTCAATCTGGCGCTCATGTCAATCGGTCATTTTAATTTCCCACAAGCATTTCATATTTTCGGAGGTGAGAAGGCCCAGGACGCGCCCGGGGCCGGCGGTGCGGGACCCGTGCGCGGGGCTGCGCGCGCCGCCGCGCCGCCCACTGATGACGTTACGCCGCGGCCGGAAGTTGCCGTTGGGAAGGCGCTCCGCGCCGGCCGCGTCCCTGCTGGCGGCACCTGGAAACGGCGCGGCGCTTCCCGGCTGCCCGGAGCGGCCTCGGGGTGCTGCTGCTGGAGCTCTGTTCTGACCTTGTTCCCTCAGCCCTTCCTGCCAGGTAAAGCGCCGAAGCCGCCGACACAGCGTGCGCTCAGGCAGCGCCGCTCCGGCGCCAGCGGAGCGAAGGGATGCTGCTACTTTGGTTTTCTGCTTGCTTAAAATTTTTCAGCCTGCGTTAGTGAAAAGCTAGTGGTTCGTTCAGCCGAAACTGGTGAACTTTTATAGGTTGCAGCACAGGTATGGTAGTTCCGCCTGGCTTTGCGTGTTTTAAATTAGCGCATCTTGATTAGATTTAGTTTGCTGGAGGGGACTTTAGAGATCCTCCAGTTGCATTCCTTTACCGTGGGCTGGGTCACCTCCCTCCAGACCAGGTTGCTCTGAGTTCCATCCAGCCTGGCCTTGAACACTGCCGGGGGTGGGGCATCCACAGTTTCTCTGAGCAACCTGTTCCGGTGCCTCAACACCCTCACAGTAAAAAATTCCTTCTCCACATCCAGTCTAAGTCAATGGCCTACATAAAGTTAGTTAAGCATATTTAGAACTTCGTGAGTAGAATATGTATGACACAAGTTTTGTAGGTAACATCCATCGAATGTATTACCTCCTCAAGCAAAAACTTAACTATTTTGTTTGATTTGTTTGATTGTGGAGCTCTTACGAGCCGCTCCATGCCCAGTAATTTTTTTTTTCCCCCCTAATTGAAATAGCATGCTTTTGGAGTGTATACATTTGTGTTCTAGTAAACTATGTATGTGCATCTTAGCAGAGAAATGTTGTATATTCAAAATCATTAGCATTCCCACAAAACAGTCATTAGATATTCCCTGTTTTCCTTCCCCCTCCCAAGGTTATTAAAAGACTTAGAAGTCATTTCAGAAGGTTCTAAAACTTCTAGGTGGTGTGGATGTGTCAGAGGAGATTTTGCTTATGTTTTGAGATAGATTTTTTTTTTTTCTGCTGCATTTAGTTGCACCATTTTCTTTTCCTACTGTTCAGATTTTGGTATAAAGCCAAATACATTTTTTTGGCAATCACTATTTAGAAATGGGTGGTATGAAAAACTAATTTCTTAGTTTTCAGAGATATGTTTTAATGTCAAAATTTGGCACAATTGATAGAGGTATAGTTTTCTATACCAGGATACCTCATTTTCTTTTTTATCAAAGCAATTAATCTTTGTTGAATACAGTATTACAAGTACTTTATCGAGATTTTCTTCTCTCATGTAAAGTTAAAGCTTTCATTGTGCAAGTCACCAATAATTTAATGAAACTTAATATGTGCCTAGAGATAATACCATAATCTATGCACTGAAAATGAGGCTTTCAACTATTTTCTCATTTGAGATGGAAAGGAAGCTATGTTGTTTTCTTTACGAGTATGAGTGACTGTTGCATGGCAATTATTGTGTTTTGAGTCTTATGAACACGTGCACTATGGTGAATTCAAATACATAGACATTAAAAATCACAAAGGCTCCATCTAGCTATTCTATATGAATATACTGCTTTTCTGTAAAAGCAAAACAAAGACAAAACCCCCAACCAAAAACTCAGAGTTTTTAGAAATAATTGTTTTTTGCTTCATTTTCTGTTAAAATTATAGACTGAAGCAGAAATGCATTTTTTTCTTCTCCATATTTCTAGTGCAGCAACTGGAATGAGTAAAATCAGTTCATATTAATATATTATACCAACTGTTGTTATTGGACACCACAATATAAAAAATACATTAGAGTTTTAGCATTGAATTTAGCATTTAGCCACAAGGTTGGTGAAAGCCTTATGAGGAATGGCTGAGGTAATTTGGTCTGTTCAGCCTACAGGAGGCTGAGGGGAGACCTCATTGCAGTTACAACTTCCTCATAAGGTGAAGGGAAGGGCAGGCACTGATCCTTTTTATCTGGTGACTACTGACAGGAGTTGGGGGAATGGTCTGAAATTGTGTCAGGGGAGATGTTAGGTTGGATATTCAGAAATGTTTCTTCACCCAGAGGGTGGTTGGGCACTGGAACAGACTCCCAGGGAACTGGTGTCAGCACAGCCTGACAGAGTTCTAGAAGCATTTGGACAATGCTCTCAGGCACATGGTGACTCTTGGGGTGTCCTTTGCAGGGCCAGGATTGGGACTTGATAATTCTAATGGATGCTTTCCAACTCAGCTTATTCTATGATTCTGTGAACATGTGGCTGCAAAGGAGGGATGGCAAAATAGAGTCCAGGCAAGTTTCCTATTTGGGCCTTTAATATGGATGTCCATCTGCTATCATGTTCAAAAACAAACCTTTATGGCTTGTTAATATTGACTGTTGAATACAGCTTATGTTTCATGTTACCTTGCTTTAATTAATGAAAAGAGGTCATTAAAGAGTTTGCTGTGCAACTTGATGTAAACAATGGATTTTTTTAAGGTCTGCATTATAAATATGTTGTCTATATTGATTTCTTTTATACTGTAACTCTAAGTTAGTGCTTCATTCTAAAGGTGAGAGGAGTTATAGTTCAATTTTGTATTCCTCCTGTATAGTCCCAACTATTACAATTAACAATAAAAATACGTTCAAATAGAAAATTCCAGGTTTGTAAAACACTTGGAAGACTTGCTGTGTTAAAGGCTGTTACCAGACAGCAAACCTAGTACATGCAATCATGGTTTAGCATTTCAACAGAATTTTTTTTAGGAGAAATGGAGTTTTTAATATTCTTACAAGACAGAGGATCAATGTATGCAAACAAAATATTTTTTACTGATATTCTGTAAACCTTGGCAGGGGATATTCTGCTATGTTACTATATATGTGTATGTTGATCTACATTATTTAAGCTTAGAGGACTAGAAGTACAGTTCTCATAGTTGTCTATAACTGTAAAATTATAGTTGGTAGTTGTTCACATGCCATAGTAGTAACACTGTTTTCTAATTGCTTGTGAGTATTAACAAACTATTATTTCACTATGTTGCCAAATAAACAAAAGCATGTCTGTGTTACAGATTTTAATGTTTTTATGATATGGGAGAATCATCTTGGAGGCTTGCTAAGTAAATGTATACACAGTCAATGATTCATTCTCCAGAGTTTATAGTTTATGCAGCTTAAAAACTACCTATTGGCCATCATGAGTTCATCCTCTCCAGTCAGCTGCACTGTTACAGAAGCTAGAAGGTAAGCTTCATTTCTGTATTTTTAAGTCCAGTAACATAGTTCTTGTTTTTTGTGATTTATTTTCTAGACCCCTGGAATTATGTAACTCAGGCTGAAAAAGAACCAGATACAGTGTGATACATGCAAGCTATGCCGTGTCAATACAGTTACTAGATCTAAGAGTTATGGAATGGCCAGGGTTGGAACAGACCTCAAAGATCATTGAAGTGCAACTCTCTGCTCTGGACAGGGTCACCTTTCACTAGATGAGGTTGCTCAGACCCCCATTCACCTTGGCCTTGGGCCAACTGCAAGGGATGTGGCAACCATAGCTTCTCTGGGCAATCTGTTTCAGTGCCTCACCACACTCACAGTAAAGGATTTCTCTAATATCTAATCTAAGCCTACTCTCTTTTTACTTACAGCCATTCTCTCTTGTCATGTCACTTCCTGCTCTTGTAAATAGTCTCTCTCCATCTCTCTTGTAGGCTTCCTTCAGGTACTGGAAAGCCACAATTAGCTCACCCTGGAGCATTCTCTTTTCCAGGCTGAACAAACCCATTTCTCACAGCCTTTCACCAGTTCACCTCAGGAAAAGTGCTCTATCCCGCAGATCAACTTCTTGGGCCTCCTTTGGACATGCTCCAGCAGTTCCATGTCCTTCCTGTGCTCGGGACTGCAGAGCTGATGCAGCACTGCAGTGAGGTCTCAGCAGAGCAGAGCAGCGGGGCAGAATCCCCTCCCTGCCCTGCTGCCCACACTGCTCTGGATGCAGCCCAGGACATGTTTGGCTTTTTGGGCTGGGAGTGCCCATGGCTGGGTCATGTTCAGCCTCTCACCCACCAGCACCCCCAAGTCCTTCTGGGTCAGGCTGTTCTGATCTGTCCATCCCCAGCCTGTGCTGGTACCGGGGCTTGCCCTGACCCAGGTGCAGTGCTTGTACTGGGTCTTGGTATCCCTTCTGAGACTCCCATGGGCCCACTTCTTGAGCTTGTTCAGATTCCCCTGGATGGCATCCCATCCTTCAGGTGTGTCAACTGCACCACTCAGCTTGGTACCATCTGAAAACTTGTTAAGGAAGTAGTTGATCCCTTTGTGTCATTAGTGAAGATACTAAATAATACTGGTCCCAGTATAGATGCTGAGGGACACCACTTGTCACTGATGTCCTTTGGGACTCTGAGCCATTAATCACTACCCTGTGGATGTTACTGTCCAACTGTTCTCATATCACCAGTGATGAGTCCACTCATCAAATCCATCTCTCCAATTTAGAGAGGAGGGTGTTGTCAAAGGCTTTACAGAAGCCCAGATAAATGCCATCTGTAGCCCTTCCTTTGTCCATTGCTGTTGTCATGTTACCAGATGATAAATTGTCTACACCTGGTGAGCTAACACAATGCTTTTTCTCCTAAAACCATTGGCCTGTGGAACTGCACAATGCCCATTGTGTAAGAAGAACTGGAAGTTCACCAGCTGCCGTGCCCTGACAGCTTGACTATGTGAACTCTAACACTGGGGTCCCTGACCACTATGGACTACCAGAGGGACCCCCAGGACAGAAGAATACATATATAAAGGAGAGGGAAAATACTTAAATGATAGTGGGGAAACGATTATAATGTGTATTTTTATTCTGGGACAATCAATGAGCATGCATGTAAAATATATATATATTACAGTATATAAACAGGAACTTTCCTATACTCAACATGCAAGACTGCAGGAGGAGCTACTGCCTTGTGTGTCTGGCTGAAAAAAGAATGCCTGCTTCTTAATGCTACATTGCTTTTAAGGAGTTTTTTATTTTATTGAATTTTTGGTAGCAGTCACTTCATCATTGTATGTGTGCTTACTTGCCATCTGATGTGCAAGAATTCTCACATGAGTATAGGAGACATGACTGAGGTAGTTTCTGTCTCCATTTGGGAGCAATGTCATGGGGTTCCAGAAGGGCTTTCTGCAATGGCTGTGGGGGGGAAAGGTTGGTTGTAAGTCTTGCACATGGCTCTTACTTTGTTTAACCTGATAGGTGTTTGATCTTTGTCACAATTAAAGTAAACTTTAATTAATTCTGTTTATCTTAACTGTGAGAGCTATTTGTCACTATTTAAAATCTGACTGTAAAAACCTGCTGGTTGTATAGAAATAGCAAAATTCAGTGATTCTCCTCCTCCTCCTCCTCCTCCTCCTCCTTCTCCTTCTCCTTCTCCTTCTCCTTCTCCTTCTCCTTCTCCTTCTCCTTCTCCTTCTCCTTCTCCTTCTCCTTCTCCTTCTCCTTCTCCTTCTCCTTCTCCTTCTCCTTCTCCTTCTCCTTCTCCTTCTCCTTCTCCTTCTCCTTCTCCTTCTCCTTCTCCTTCTCCTTCTCCTTCTCCTTCTCCTTCTCCTTCTCCTTCTCCTTCTCCTCCTCCTCCTCCTCCTCCTCCTCCTCCTCCTCCTGCTCCTGCTCCTTCTCCTTCTCCTTCTCCTCCTCCTGCTCCTGCTCCTGCTCCTGCTCCTGCTCCTGCTCCTGCTCCTGCTCCTGCTCCTGCTCCTGCTCCTGCTCCTGCTTACACGTGCTCTTGAAACAAAATTATTTTTTCCTTTTTTCTTCCTTTTATATGTTTTCTATATTCTCTACACATATATTTGTAGCTGTGTAGCCTATCATAGTATTTGTAGCTAGCATTTTATGTACTCTGTTAGACAGAAAGACAAAATAAATTCCCCAGTGTCTGCAACCTAGGGTCCAGGGTTAGATTTTGGGCACACCAAGGTTGAAACTACCTCTCTGAGAAACATTTTCATAAACAAAGTTTAGTTCCTACCTAAAAGGAGGGAATTCAAGGAAGGTTGAATTGGGAGGAAACTACCTTATTACTTACGTATGTAATTGCGGATTTTTGTCAGATATGCTAATTTGCTAAACATTGCTAAAAATTTTATGGGTGTTATGCTATGTCCACATCTTCAATGTTTTTCACCTGGCAAATTATGCACCTAAGGATCCTTATAAAGGTAACCCCTTTTTATCACTTAACTGTGGGTGGGTCATGATTTTAGGACAAGTGAAAAGGCTTCACTCTCGCTGTTCAGATTCTTCTTACTTCCTTTATGACTTACCACCATGTTGCAGTTTGCAACTTCAGGATCTCATCCAGGGAAGCAGCAGGATTCTGGGGACCAGCATGAAACACCAACGAGCCGGGCTCCTGGTTCATGAAACCATTTATTCAGCATGAGAACAAACTCAGATCCAGAACAGAGAGCTCCGAATAGAGGCACAGCAGGGGTTTTTGAGGGACAGAGCTCTTGAGGGTTTCCACCTTTGAGGGTGGAGTTCAGGGTCAGGGACCAGCAGAAGCACACCAAGGGAGAACCCCCCTCAGGGACTCAAACCCAATCAGAACACCTGGGCCACCCTTCACAAGGGGTTTGGGGTGGGACAGTGTTAACTCTTTGTCTCCCCTGAAGCCGCTACCACACCACTGTATTTTCTTATTGCATTAGCTAAGCGTTGCTTAAAATAATAGTATGTGGTTTTACTTACCTGGGTACTGATTGTTTGCCCTTTGGGACAGTGTTGGTTCCTCTGGGTATGGGTATCATGGTAAGAGCTATGATACATGGAAATCTAGTAATGTGCCAGTGGATTACTTGTTAATACATGTGGGTTTTAATGATCCTTATCTCTTAGGTTAAAAAAAAGAAACAGAAAATGTGTTAAGTACATGGCACCCTGTGGAACAATTACTTATGACATACAATTATTTCAGATCACACAGATGAAGTCCATCTTGTTTTCAAATGAAGATTTGACAGAATTTATTAAATTATAAAATATTTATAGGCTGTAGCTAAAAACCTGAAATTTCATCATTTTTTGTTATTAATGTCTTTAACGGCTACATTTAATCTAGAATACTGTTCCCCTTGTTGATGACATTTGTATTAGTCAGCTTGTGTGAGAAAACATATCATCAGGTAAAGGTTTTAGTTGTGAAACATGTTAATGGTGCCTGTACATAAATCTAGGAGTAAAGTGACTTTTTTTTTTTTTTTTTTTTTTTTATTTAGAGAAATCCAGTATCCTGGAATTTGTTATTTTTTTCTGTAAAATGTATTAATTTTTTCTGTAATTTTCTGTGGTTTTTTTCTGTAATTAATACTTAAGACTTAATGTAGACCAAGGTAAGCTCTTTTAGTACTTTCAGCTCTGCATGAAATGATGCCAATTTTTTGTTTAATTTAACCATGTTTCTTTTTACAATTTAGTTCATATTTAGTGGCCCTGTTCACTTTTGTGTGGAGCAACTGATTATTACAGCCATTCATACACAGTTCTATTAATTTAAAAAGCAACTTATATCAAATAATGTGAACATTGAGTTTCAGCTCCTGAAATCCTTTGAGTTGTCTACTTTGAAGTTATAATACTTGATTGTAAGATTATTAAACTAGTTAATTGAATATGTATTTTTATACTAATTTTTCACTCCCTACATAAAAGCTTGTTTTGATTATTTTGGTATTACTAGTGATGCTCAGAGGCAACTCCTGTTACCTGCCAAGTAGATTTTCTTTAGGCTGAAAAAATAGTGAAAATAACAGAGTATTTTAAAGGACTAGATCTTTAGTTTGTATTTTATTTGTCATCAACTGTTTATCTATAATTTAGATGCATATATTTTTAAAAACAAAGTGTGAGTGAGATTTATTATTTTTTTCCACATTTATGCATTTGTGACAGTGATGTTTTTGAGACAGCAATCCACGTTAAAAAATGAGCCTTATTGAAGAGACAAACAGAAACTTGTTAGTCATTTTAATATATGGTATTGGAGTGATGTTTTTAAGCATCCTGGAAGTTTATTGTATTAATAAAATAATGAAAAATAATTAAAAGGCTGTTTAAATCAACCAAGGGAAATTCAAAGTTCATATCCAATTGAGTCACTCCTTCTACATCTCTCATCATTTTGCATAATAAGTTACAATTGGTGTAGTTTTACTTAAGAGAATGTATAGAGCTTTGGACCCACAATCCGATAAATGAAATAAAGGAGCATTAAACCTTAAAAGGAATGCTTATGTTTTTTTAAAACAACAATATTTTGCAGCTTACATAATGAGGAATGTGAGTTACTACAGAAGAGCAATGAATCGGAATTGGATGCTGTTTTATGTCTGAGATGGAAACTTCTTCAAGCTAAAAAAGAAAATTTGGACTTAACTATTCAACATAATCAAGAAGTAAGGACTTGTTTTCCATTAGCCTTATTTTACTCTTGGAATGTCATCTTATTTCAATACTCTCACATGGTGGATCAAAATCATAGTCAGAAGCTGGAAAATACCAAGAAACGTGTCACTCTAGGGACCTCTCATACCTGTTCATAGATACTGTTACCACCTCTGCTGTCATTGTTAATAGTTAAAGGTGCGTAGGTAACTCAAGCACTTCTCAACAGCAAAATGCATAAGAATCTTATGCACCCCAAGCTCAAGTAAGAGATGGTTTGTTTGTTTTTAATCCAGATAGTTCCATGTATCCATTTTTTGCAATCACACCACAGTTGATAAGCTAATTGTAAAATAAAAATGGAACTGAAGCACAAGAGCAAGTCATTGTGGGAGAAGCAGGCATCTCAATTTGGGTACATACGCAGATAATAAATATACATGGGACAGCAAACTTGATTTATTGGCTGTATCTAGCCAAAACCAGGTGAATGAGCACCCACATCAACTGCTCCTGGCAGACCGTGTAGAGCAGAATGCTACCTATAGTAGTAATAATACTTCTTCAGCAGCGTAGTTTAAACCAGATTAGCATTAGCAAATGTGGGAAGTGTGCCTAGCAGCAATATACTGAAACTAATTACAACTTAGTACCAACCTTTTCCTGTGTTTGTTAGTGGGGAAACTGATATTCAAATTAAAGAAAAGATTAATTCAGTATATTCTTAATGCTACTTCATTTCAACACTAGTTTGCTACAACATCATAAAGGAAATCCTTTGTAATGTGGGTGATTTCCCATGTGTGAAGTTCTCATTAACAAGAATATTGCTACTTTGTGGATGTTTTGAAGGAATATGTATTTTGCTTTCCACCTTCTTGTGTTGAAATATCTTGAACTTGATTTTCTGAATCCAGTTTTTGGCAGCAAATATTGTTTTTCAGCCTGTATAAGATTCCTTTTGGAAGTGTTTTCTATTCTTTGTTTGTTGTGTCTTAGCATTAATGGCATCTGTTTGATTATTGAGCATTATTGGACTGAATTTTATGCTTGTATGTATATTTGTGAGTTACTAGGTGTCTGATAATCTAGTATCCCAGAATGACTGTTTTTCTGAATGTTACCAGAAAATTGTCCAGAATATAATGTTTCTCTTGTGGCATTTTTTCATTTGAGGTGCAGGAAGATGGCAGTAACATATGGTTAATTTTTTTAAGGTAGTGTATTTTTTGAAAAATTGAGGGGTATATTAGAAGGTACATGAAATTTATCTAGGAAAAGGATCAGTTTGCAAAAAAACCAATGAAGTATTGAAATGTGCATAGACATTCAGTTGCAAGATTGGATTTCAAATTCAAGTGGAATAAGGAGGCAGCTGTGAATGGGATTCCAAGTACCTTCTAAAAATATTCTGTAGATGTATTTCTGTAATGTGTTACACTTTTTCAAGAGAACATTATTAGCAATTTTGTGAAATTTATTTTCTAGGTGTCCAACTATGAAAAACAGATAATCAAATTACGGTCAGAAATTGAGAGAGGAGAGGCTGTTCGACAAGGTCTGGAGTATGAGTTGGCAGTTGCCAGAAAAGGTGCCCATCTGAAAATGTGTACTGCAGAAGAAGAATTAAGTGATGCAAGGAACAAACTTGTGGAACTGCAAGGTAGGTTTCAAAAGAGTAAAGATGGAATAAAAGCTAGGTCTGTTTCATGTCACTAAGGTAAGTCGGAAGCAGGGACTTAATTAAATTCTCTAGTTACTGCTGGTTTTTTTTAATCTGTTTTACGTTCCCATCTCTTATCCAGCTACTTTTGAGAGCTCTTACTGTTTCATGTGTGGGTTGGAACTAAGTGGCTAATCTTCCAACCCTTCTTTCCTCTTGTCCATCACCTTCTGTTATTTCTTCCTGTCTGTCTATAGAATTGTAATCACAGTGGCCATCTTCACATCCGGTTTATCTCTGTGTCCAGCAGTTCTTTTCCATTTCAGAGGGGGGGAAAAAAAAAAAAGAAAAAAAAAATAGAAAAAAAAAGACTAGCAAAAATTAATTTCTGCTCATTTGTTTGCTCTATTTCCAGCAGCTTTTTTCTAGAAGTTCTCATCATATGTCTATTTTCTTTCATCTTTTCAAATGTTTCAAGCTTTTCTTGTTCATGTCTGGTTTATTTTCTTCTCATTGTGTTTGTTTCTTTTTTTATAATGTGTGTTGTGGTACTATTAGGTGGAAGGGAAGGTTTTACCTTTTTATTTCCTACTACTTTTGTTTTCAGAAACTTACATCCTTTATATTCCTCAGAGAGATTTTTCATACTTACAAGGAAGTGAGGTGCATTTTTAGTTACCTAAACTAGTATATCTATTTAATCTAGTACAGAAGATGTATCTGTGATTTTGATGAGCCACTGATATTCAGTGAAGAGTTTGGAGTACTCCATGAAGATTTTAACCTTCCAAGAACCAAAATGGAGTCTGGATCTTGCAAGTACTTAAAGTAACAAGTATTTTTAAGATATTTTGAAAGCTGAACTTTCACTCCTTTGGAGAACACATGAATAATCAAAAATCGAAAGGGTTGCAAACACATGAAAAATGACATGTCTTATGGATTGCAATCTGGAAGAAGGCATTTTTTCCCCCTTTGGAAATTTCTCTGTGATTACAAATGGAAGATTTACCTAGAGTAAATTTATGTTTCTTTCCATGTGTGCTAGTTTCCTTGCCAGTGTAAGAGTCATGCCATGCAGATACGAAGAGGCAGGACTCAAGAGGAGCTGATGCTGATGGAAGCACAGCACAGAGAACCCAGTCTGCTGGGATGCCTGTCACTTTCCTGAATGGACTAACATGTGGTGAGAGGGCTGGAGAGCAAAAAGGAATAGGAGTCTTTACAGAAGCAAGGGATGTCTTAAACGCACATATATGTTAGTTTCTTTCAATACCATAGTCAATAATTAGGAGTCTGTCAATTGACAATGAATTCCATTGCCTGAAATTTCTCTAACTTTTTATGTCTGTGACAAGTGCCAAAGAAACCAAATTATTTTGCTGCTTGATTTTTTAGCAATTAATAATCTCCTGATTCTTTTCCTTTGCCCCTTGGAGCATTTCTCACCTCACATGGTGCTTTGATATGACCCCAGCATATCTCCTGAGACAGAATGCTTCATTTGTGCCTTGTACCCTTCAGTGTTTTCTCCAGATTTTTTCTGCTGTTCTTATTCAGGGCTGATTTTCTTCCATCTGACAGTCCTTTCCTGTCATTGTGTCCACTGATTCTCTGTGTCATCTTAATGTGTTCTCTTCATTTAATTATTTTCTGACTAGGAAGAAATGTCAGAAAATTTGGATGGATTTGAAATAAAATCCTGTTACAAAGAGGTGATGACTTAAGTGCCAATGCAGCTAGTTGTATTCAGTAAAATAGAAAGCCATTGTAAAATATTTTCTCCTATAAAGCTGCTTACATGTTATGAAGGCTTCCATGGCATTTAAGCTTTCACAGAAGAGTGTATACAATGTTCCCCATCTCAGGTCATTTGTTGGCTGAAGATTTTAATCTCTTGAGGAGCAGTTAAGTTTCCTTGGAAAAGCTAAATCTTTGCATGGTAATCTAACCTGCCTTAGGTTTATCTACAGTCTCTTTCATGGAAGAGGTGCCTATCTTCAATGTCATTTAAACTGAGCTCAAATTTAATTGATACAGACTAGTACCCACATCAAAAATGACATTTAGAAATAAACTCTCAAAATGTAGCAATCTGAAAATAAGTCCTCCATTCTATAAAGATATCATTTCACAGAATCACAGAATATGGTGATTTGGAACTGACCTACAAAGAGTTATCTCAGGGTTTTTTTTCTTTTCCAAGAGAAAAAAAGTGTTTTAATTTTTAAAAATCTCTCATACATTCCTATGTTCTTGTGGGAAAAACGTGATAGGAGCTATCACAAAATTTGCTAGTGTCTTCTTAGTGAAGATGCTGGAGAGTTAATATTGCAGTGTTTCACAGGATATTAAAATAAACAGAAGAACTGATGATGATTGTGTTTGTTTTTGTTTTTTTCTTGGTAAATTTTGCCATGCTACTTCTACCTTTTTTCTTTCTCTTTTTCTTTAAACAATAGTATTCAATGAAAATCTTCAGCAGAAAGTGGCAGAGACTGAGAAAACATTTCATAATGCTCAACAGAAGTGGGAAGAAGAACAGCAAAGACTGGCAAGAGCGAAGGATGATATCAGCAGAATTTATAACGATGAATATGTATTCCTTCTTAAGGAAAGAAATGAAGTAGAAACGATTTTACTGGTATGGTGTGTTAATAGTTGTAAAGTTGCGTGAGATAATGGCTGGAACCATAATTTTTTGGTGTGAAGTGTGTAGTGGGTTGAGGTTTTTCTGATTTAGAAAAAAATCCCCAAGGTAGCTAAATGCTGCAGAGTACTTCTGAAGAACGTAGCCTTATTCAGTTACACCTAGTGTGCCACTGTGTTTCTTGCTTTGATGAAATGAGTTATGGCTGGTTTTGATGGCAAATGCCTAAATGAAGTTAACCAGTGCACAGTCCATTTGCACTGTCATGCAATACTGAGTTAGTAAAATCAGGGACATCTAACCACCTACTGATTCAATTTCCATGTTACTTCCCCCAGTCTGACATCCAATAGCCTGTGAATATGAAAATAGTTTGTATAATATGAAGACCACATACTTTCAGGGGACCTGAACAGTGATGATGGGATTTCCAGCTGTGCATTGTATGTTACTCACTCCTTACCACATTTGAAGAGTAAGCATTGCTAGGAATTCTGCCATTTGGTTAGATAAAAAACACCTATTATTAAAAGATGGCCTTATAGTCTGCTTTAGAGTGTGGGGTTTGGTTCTTTAGTAATTAATTTCATCATATTTCCTGATTTATACTGATATTTATATATCCTTTGGGTGTTAAACGTGTAAAAAATAATAGAAGTACAAACTTGTTTTTACACCTTTTTTAGCAGCCAAGCTAATCAAAACTAAAATGTGTTTAGAAGAAATCATGTAGCATTATGGTGTAGAAGTGCTGAGTGAACATAAGTTACCTTTTGCCTGCTCCAGAGAGACACAATTACACTACTGTATTTCAATGATACTTTTATCTTTTTAAATGACAAGTTACGTATGTTGTATGTGTAAGAAACACTGATGCAAAACCAGAATGTATTGAGCTGTAGTTAATAAAAAAAAGTGTATTCATAAGGCTGATAGACATTTGCACTGCATGATGTGTGAAGAAAGCAGATTGCTGCTATAAGATTAGCATGTTAATATATATTCTTCCTTTGTAGTCCCTTCTAAGATGTGACAGACTTGACTCAGTTGGGATGGGCATTGGTCAAGCAGTAGAAAATTTTCTGGTTACTTTTTTCCAACCCAGTCAGCTCCAAATGACAGTCTTCCCAAATGACACTAAACTTACCTGGCAGCTTGACAGCCAAATTCGGACAGCAAACCTACCTGTTGTACTATGTATGGTGCTGTTGATCAGATTCTATATGGCACCTGTAGAAACAGCTTGCAAAACAAAACAGGGCAGAGACACTCCTTTAATTACATGTATTTCAGAAGTACTATGTACTGACTCTTGAGCTGTTTGAAGGCAAGATCTGGAAGGAGCGGTGCAGTAATGACACCTGTACTAGAAACCAGGTAGTGTGTGGGTAAGTAGTGTTTCTGTGCATGGGCTGCAAAAGTAGTTGTGTGTTGTTTATCTTAATGACAAAGAGACCTGATGATGGAAAAGGATCCCACTGATTTCAGTTTTCTCTGAATGAAGGATAAAAAGGAAATTCCCTCATCTTCTCAGTAATTTTGTGGATATGTTGAACAGTACTTTGAGAGACTAATAAGGAGAACTGTAAAGGAATAGTTAAAAAAAGAATAAAAAAACAAGAAGAGAAAGAGAAGGTTTCAGAGAAAAATATGTGAGTGCATTGACAGGTGATTGCCCTAAGTTCTTTCTCAGGTCAACAGAAACCTGAGTCAGTTTTCATTCAAAGTCAATGCTTAAAAAAATAAGGTTAGGCTTAGGCTTTGAGGAAACTTACTCTTAGACACAGGTTTCTTATTAAGTTGCAGGTAAAGCAAGCTAAAAGTAGTTCTTTGGCTCTGTGTTCTGGCTAACAGTAGACAGTTAAGTTGAGGAGGATTTGGAATGGACTTGTCATCTCTTGTATGTAGTGTTTAGAAGTGTTTATTCAGTGTGTTTAATACTGTGTAAAAGAATGATGTTTTAAGTATACTTTGCTCTTAGAAGTGATGTTTATCCTCATATCAAAAGGAACAGTGGATTGCTTGGGTCATTGTGTTCTTTGTCAGTGTATGTTGATTTGGAAGGGGAGGGTGATTTGTAGAAGCAGGGGTTTGGTTGGAGGAGTGTACTAAAGCTACATAATTGTTTGTTGCTAAAGTAAGTGTGATTCACTACTAGATGTCAACTACCAGTGTACTTTGAATAGTAAAATTTTCAAATTTCTTCAGTTGAAAATAGTTTAGTTTTTCTGCTTTGTTTTTGTAGTGTTTTCCCTTGGCCATTACCCTAGTTATAGTTACATAAAGTTATAAAATTCTGGGAAATAAAAAAATATACATAAATCTTGAATCTTGACTTGACTATCTTAGTTGTTGTTTGAAAGCTTAACTGATTTAACTTGGCAGATAAATATCAGATGGGTCCAAGTTTGTAAACTAAAACTTATACATTTCAGTCTTTTGTGTTGTGTATGTACAGTCTTGTTTTAAATAATTTGTAATTATTTTGAGTTATGAAATGGAAGGTAAATAAAGTGGTCATAATATGTAAGTAGAAGCAAGATTCTAAGCAGGTATGGCAAATCCTGGGTTCCAAACCTGCACTTTGTGAACTACAAGTCTGAACTTAGCTATGAAAATGCTAAGGTAGGCATAGAAATAAAGTCAGTTGAATCTACTAAACTGTATCTCTGTGATATGGAGTAAAAGTAATCCTTTCTGCTTTCTAACAGAGAAGGGTTTGTATTGTGCTATGTTGATTGTGCTTAGCATAGTGTTTGGTACACAGTAAAAGACGTTAGAGTTCAATAGTAAGTGCAATAGCATCATCTTGTGGTGAGTCAGAATATAGTATTCCTTCACAGAAGCACTGTTTTTCCATAGACTATTTGTGAAAATGTGTTGTTTATACACACTTTAAACCAACCAAGCAGCCATGTTTTTGATAAGCAAATATGTATAGTGAGTGTGTATGACATGCTAATATGCATGTATATATAAAGGTGTTTTCTTTTTTTAGCATGGTGAAGTATGTTTCTTTCTGACCTTCCAAGGGCAGGTAGCTGCTGGAACAATCTGACATAGTCATACCATGTCTGAGAAGTTCAGAGACTTCAAGATTCTGAAGTCATGTTGACCTATTTAACAAGCTTGATGTATTATTCATGTCAGTTTTTGTCTGCTAGTGTTAACTACATTTCCAGCATAAAATATTTTGAAGTCTTGATGGAGTATTTTTCCAGGAAACTATGTATTACTTACTTCATATGCACTTTTTACAATTCACTACTGTTAATACATGGAAGCTAAATCTGAAGAGAAATATTTCTATATCTTTCCAATATGGAGAAGATGAGAGTAGTTGTAAATTTGAGTAAAAGTAATTTTTTTTTTTGCATGCTGGTGGGAAAAAACCTCTTAATTGTCTTGGTATTACAGTCAAAGTTAGAGAATTACCTTAAATTTAATCCATATCTAGGTGGACTGTTTTTGCAATATTTTGATTTACTGAGTTTCCTATTTTTTAATTCACTTGTTTCACAGGCATGTTCCTTGTTCCCTTTTCAGAGAATGCCAAAAAATAGTGCCATAGTGCCTCCACATGAAAAAAGAGAAAATTAATTCCTTTTTTCAGTTACTAGTTGGTAATAATGGAGTGGCACTAGGTGTTAATAAGGGAGTCATGAATCTCTCAGTGTCATGTTTAAGTGGCCAAGACTTTCTACCTTCAGTCATGAAGAACTTCTAAAATTTGTTTTAAGCTTTTGAGAAGACTCATATTTCTTTGATCTTCATGTATAAACATGTTTCTGTCAAATTTCAATCTTCCAAAGAATCATTCTTTATGAATAATTCCTTTTCTTTTCCTTCTCCTCACTGCTCTGCAGATGCCGTATGATTAGTAATCTTCAGGAACAAGATTATGTGATATAAGAGTAATAGCAGAATTTGTAGACCAGGTTTATTTTCACAAAATGTCTCTTGCCGCGATAAACGATAGGAATAAATGAACAGGAGGACTTAAAAGTAATCTTTCTGTGTTTTGCGCAAAACCTAATTGGCTCTCCAAAGGTCCTCCAGCTAAGTCACTGGATTTGTAACTTGTTTCTGATGCTAATTATGGAAAACCTTACTCCTGTCCACTAGACCAAAGCTATTCTTTTTTGATTTCTTCTGGAATCTCCAGCTTAAATATGAACTAGGCTACTGGGGGCTCATTATTTGGCTACTTTGCTTTGTTTCTGGTGTGGCATGAATGAGGATTTTGTAGTAGTGACTCCACAGAGCTGCTGAGTCCAATAGTATTAGCACTTACACCAACCTGTAGTTCGGTTCAGCTTTCAAAGGCAGAAATTTTGGTGGAGAACAGCTTAGTTATTTTATCTTTCCAAGAACTTCATAGTCACATAGCTAATTTTTAAATTCAGTTTCCAGACAGAAAAGTCCTCAGAGTAGTAGAAATTATGCATATTTAATATATGGGAGTAATTTTCAACAAATGTCTGATTATTTGTTTTGAAGTTCTAACAGTAAAAATAATAACAAAGTAAAACTTCTGTCTATGTATCATTTCATCAAATGCATTTAACTTTGTTTCCTCCTCCACCATTGCCATTGAGGTCTGAGAGAGAACAGATTGGAAGAGCAGCCTTGTACCACTTCGGAGAAAGATTTCCTGTGGAGAATTGGCTCTGATTTTAGTATTACTGCAGAAGGTCATGTTTGTAGTGAGTTGTGAGCCAACACATGTTATCTGGTAGTGAATGAAGAAAATGTCTCTTGTTGGGTAAATGGTTGACATGTGCTGATATATTAGATTTTAATAACCTATTCTGATGCAGTCTTTCCTCTTTCGATCACTCTTACTTTATCTTAGCAGAAGTCACTCTTAATGCCTTATTTTTTTTCTAGGAGCTGAATAATGAACTGCAAAATACACGCAAGAAATTGAGAGATGTGGAGGTGGAGCACAGTGGCTGTAATGAGATGCTGAGATCTCAGGCCAATGAACTTAAATGCAGCACTGAACGAGAGAAGAAACTTAAAAAGGAACTTGAAGTAAGGCTTTTTTACTATTGTTATTAGTCTCAACAAGCACTGAGACTGAACAATTTAATTTTTTACTGATATAACCTTCCAGTTGGGCTGGAATTCTGTGTACTTGATGAACAAAATATTGAACATCTGTTTTGCCTAAAAGGCTGAACAGGTGAATGCCACTTTTATTGTCTGCTTGGCTTGCGACTTGTCTTTAAATAGCAGATAGGAAGAGGTTTATGTAAGTGTGAAAATAAAGCTAACTTTAGGAACTCCAAAGTCTTAATTTGTCTATCTTCTTATATTTTTGGATGATTTGATTTCTGGTGGAGAACCTGCTGTAGGTGCAGAAATTGCCAGATGTTGTGCTAGGTGAGGGAGGAGAATGTTGGAAGATCACAATGGTCTTACAGCAGCTTCCTCCTGTCTTGAGTTAGTTACTGAAGGTTTAGTTTTCCTCTCTGTCGAGTGACATCTATGGCTGAGAAGTCTCTAGTCTTTGAGAATAATATCTTGTAAGTATGCTCTTTACACTAAACAGCTAGTTTCCTCCTAAGTTTCAATATTTTATTTGTCCACTGGTAGACTTCGTAGTAGTTACGTTATCTGTTTGTAAAGTCTGGACCAAGACTTTCTTGAATATTTGTAATTGCAGAAAAGCATAGTGAGGTGACAATTCTTTATCCCAACATATCTTTACTACCAAAGGCATCTTTAAATATTTTCTGCAGTGAATTTAGAAGAACTGCCACTTCTTAAATGTTGTATAACCTTAAAGGAACAAATGACATAGTTTTCAGCTGTGTTTTTTGTTCTGTTATTTTTCTCTTAAAGGCAAAATGAATGTTTTAAGCGTTGATTTTTAGGTAGGTAGAGTCCTGCATTAAGGATGAAGCACAAAAGAAAATTCCTACAGGGAAAATCAAAGCTCATCAACTAAAAACACTGACTTATTGACCAACAAGGTAGACATTTGTGCCCTCAGAGAATTCTACAGGAAATCCATTGTCATGTATTTTGAGCTGCACTTACTGGCCTAGGTGGAATTGCCTTCAGTTGGGAAGTGTTGCATACTGTGAAGCTCCAATAGTCCTTTTAAAATAACACCAAGTTTTGCTTCCCAGTACTTGAATAAGGACTCTTTTGACTTCATTGTTTTTGTATATTAGCATAGAAGTCATGAGCTGAAAGGAGGAGAAGCAAGGCAGCAAATAATTTATATTTTTGAATATTTTTATTAAATATACCCACCATCTGTAACTGAAAGGAAAGAATGCAATTCGCTGAAAATGTACAGTTGCTATACCCTAATGATGGTCTTACCAGGGAAATGCTACCTACTGACCACAATCAGAAAAAATATTATTTTTGCTTCTAAATTTATGTTATTTTGTTATTTTTACTTTCTGAATATTTTAATAATGGAAGAAAACATATTCAGTTTACAGAAAAAATGAGTCTCACGGTACTTATTGATAAGGATAGCTATTTAAGCAGTGATTAAGGAGAAGTATGTGATGAAAACATTTGCATTTGAAAGTTAAAGAAAATTAGCACAGGTCCTTGAATCAAAGAAACCAAACTAGGTTAGTCTTAAATTCATATCCTGTTGGCTGCTTGCATCTCACTCTACCATCTTAAAAGTAAATTGTATATGTGTAATTATCTGAAAGGGCCTACAATAACCTTGTAGATGGTGATTCTGCCATGTCCCTGGGCAGCCTCCTCCTATGCTTTGCAACCCTTTCCATGAGGAATTTTTTCCTCATATCCGATCTAAACTTTCACTGGTACAAGTTGAGGCCATTTCCTCTCATTCCATCAGTTGCTACCTGCAGAAAAAGACTGACCCTCAGCTGGCAACAGCCTCCTTTCAAGCAGTTGTACAGAGTAATAAGGTCACCCCTGAACCTCCTTTTCTTCAGGCTAAAGACTCCCAGATCCCTCAGCCACTCTTCACAGGAGTGAAGAGTCTTCACTTCCCGTGTGTTGCAGACCCTTCACCAGTTTTGCTGACCTGCTCTGGACATGCTCCAGCACCTTGACGTTCTTTCTGAACTGAGAGGCCCCACAACTGGATGCAGGATTGGAGGTGTGGCCTCACCAGTGCCAGGTACAGGGGGACAACCCCTGCTCTGCTCCTGCTGGCCACACCATTGCCGGTACAGGCCAGGATGCCATTGGCCTTCTTGGCCACCTGAGCACAGCTGTTCATATTCAGTCACTGTCACCAGCAGCCCCAGGTCCTTTTCAGTTTTCAGTCACTCTGCCCCCAGACTGTGGCACTTACTGGGGCTGTTGTGGTCAAAGTGCAGGACCCAGCGCTGGGCCTTGTTGAATGTCATGGCATTGGTCTTGGCCCATCTCTCCACACATTCCAGCTCCCTCTGCAGAGTCTTCCTTCAGCAGAGCAACGCTTCTGCCCAGCTTGGTGTCATCTACAAATGTAGGTGCATTTAATCCCCTCATCCAGATTACCAATAAAGATAGTAAACAAGACTGGCCCCAATACTGAGCCCTGGGGAACCTCACTGGTGCCAGCTGGATTACACCATTCCCACCAATCTTGGGGCCTGGCCGTCCATAAAACAGTGTACCTGTTCACACCATAAGCAGCAACTTTCTCCAGGAGTATGCTGTGGGAAATAGTTTAAAAGCCTTTGTTAAAGACTAGATCTATAACATCCATAACTTTCTTCATCCACTAAGTGCGTTATGGTATCAGTATCCAAGCTGAATTTCTGTTAAGATATAAAAGTGTTAGAGTAGTACACCTCAGACAGAATGATCTAGGTTTTTTCATGAAGTAGATCTGTATTTCTTTTTACTCTCTTTATACATTTTTTAGCTTGTGGATTGAAGTTGATAGGTACAGGATACATATCTTTAATTTCCATGCCTCATGTTAATGATCATTTGGTTAATAAATGTGTAGTTGAGTTCTTGATGAACTTAAGAAAATTTAAGGTGATTGTGTGAGGAGTAGTGTAATTCTACTTAGACCCCAATCTTAAAATATTTTATTATATGCTAGTTCTTGAAAAGCAATGAAGTTGAACATTTTCTGGAGTTCACAAATCTGTTCTTTTGCTAGCCTCTGCTAGACATAAGGGAGAAATCCACGGGAAAATACTTGGGTTTTGGTAATGGAAGGAAATGTTAAATTTAAATTAGTACAATGACACTTGTTTGAAGGATTATATCCAAAGACTGTTACAAAGAAAGGAATGTACAAAAAAACCTTTCTGCTCCCCATTTTGGAGTTTTTTTACTTATCTTTTTTCTTCAAATATTAGTCTGGTTTTATCTTTGAGTAATTACTTTGACCATGGTTGAAAAGAGGAAATTTCTAGTTTCCAAAGTTAGAAACTGAGAGAAAGAATAATGGTAAGTTTCCGTGAACTTTTCAGTTGAAAGATAGCTGTTGCACTGTCTAATTTGCTAGCTTTCCAATTTGCAGTGATAACAGTATGTTGCATACATTTGGAGTGCTTCTGAAGTATGAAACACACTGTGCCAGAAAAATTGAGATTGAGAACCTCAAATATCATTCTGCCTCTTTAGCCTGAGAATCAGTAGCCAAAAAATTATTGATCTATTGCTATTGAATTCATCAAGGTAATACTATTTATGATAATCAATTTTCCAGAACCAGTCTTTTGTTTTAGCCTTTAGTTCAATTGCTAATGAGGATTCTTGGGGAATACTTGAAAAAGACAAGAAAACTTATCATATAAAAATGATGTTTCTTGTGATATATCCAGCCAAAAAATGGGTGGGAAGGTGGTTTTGCAATGAGAATGTGGACTTTACCACAAGAAACAAAATTATTAGTTTATAGATTTCAAACTCTTTGCCTTGTTCCTCTAAATGTAATGATTTTCTGTTATTTTTTTTAATGTGTCTGAGGCTGCCAACTCTTAGTAAGCTGAAGCTCAAGGTCTCTCAAATTTTTTAAGTCTTATGAGGCCTGAAAAGTGTTCTGTAACTTGGTCTGTTCAATTTCTGAGAATGAGTATATTGTCATATTTCTGAGACTTCTAGTTTGTATTTAAAGAATATTCCTTTAGCTTTCCCATTGCCTTTTCTACTTCTGATTCCTCCATTATGTATATTGACATGCGGTGCTAAACAGGTATGTTTGTATTAGCTTGGTAAGGCTGCTGTGATGCAAAGGGGACTTGGGGATTGGTTAATATCTCTATTTGTATGAGGTATATGTATGTGCAATACTTGAAGGCTGAGGGCTTATTTCTCACTCTTTCTAAGTTAGTGAAACATGACGTTTAGATTGCAGCCAAAAACAAAACTAACCCCTCCCAAATCTGCAAACACACATTTTGGGTGGTGGTTTTTTTGTTGTTGGTTTGTTCTTGAGGTTTTTTTTTCTGTTTCTGGATTGCACTGTTAAATAAGTATTGGTTCTCATCAGAAAGACTTGCAAAAGCTCCAAGCAGTGCAAGAAAGGACATTCCTCAGTCTGTTGACTGTTAAACTGTTTGTCTATGACTACACACTTCTTGACAGCTTGATCTTCTGCTTTCTAGAGTCTCCACAATGCACAGCTGTCATCCAGGAATTCTAGCTGCTGTGACTGTCATATATTAGTTACTACATGCTTAGCAATATGTAATATACTTACGTGTGTATATATGTATATATATATGTATATATCTAAAGAGGTATACTTTAGATAAAAATATATAGTACCACATACTTAGAGGATTCTATGCACCGCAGGTTGCTTAGTAATGGGAACTCTCTGGTGTCTTGGAAGTTATATTTCTTGAGTGACAAGCTCACTGACATAATGACTTCTACAAAGGATTTGAGTGTCCTGTACAACATCCTTGTCTCTGAAATGGAGAGACATGGATTTGATGACTGCAACACTTGATAATAAGGAGTTGGCTGGATGGTTGCCCTCAAACAGTTATGGTTGATTGCTTGATATCCAAACTGATGGCAGTCATCAACCGGGGGTTGATACTGGGACCAGTGCTTTTTAGCACATGTCAGTGACATGGAGAGTGGCATCAAATGCACGCGCAAGTTTGCTGACAACATCAAGCTGTGTGAGGCAGTTGACACACTGGAGGGCCAGAATGTCATTCAGGGGGACCTTGACAGGCTTGAGAGGTGGGTCTGTGCAAATCTCTTGAAGTTCAGCAAGGCCAAGTAACAGTGTCCTACTGCCCCAGGGAAATTCCAAGCACCAATGCAGGCTGGGCAGAGAATATGGAGTGAGAGCCCTATGGGGAAAGACCTGGAGAGTGCTGATGGGGATGAGAAGCTGGACATGACCCAGCAGTGTGCGCTCACAGCCCAGAGACCGATCTGCGTCCTGGGCTGCATCCAAAGCAGCATGGCTGCCAGGGCGAGGGAGGGTATTCTGCCCCTCTGCTCACTCTGGTCAGAGACCCCACCTGCATTGCTGCATCTAGCACTAGGGTCCCAATATAAACACATGGACCTGTTGGAGTGAGTCTATAGGAGGGAGAGCCACAAAGGTGATCAGGGGACTGGGAGTACTGTACCTGTCCAGTAATGACCGACTGAGAGAGTTGGGACTGTTCAGTCTGGAGAAGGCTCTGGGGACACCTTATAGTAGCATTCCAGTGGCAAAAGGAGCATACAAAAAAGCTGGAAAAAGACTTTCTACAAGGTCATGTAGTTATAGAACAAAGGGGAGTGGCTTTAAACTGAGAGTAGATTTAGATTAGATGTTATGAAGAATTTCCCAACTATGCAGGTGGTGAGGCACTGGAGCTGTGGAAGTGATAAGTGCTCCATCCCTGGCAGGGTTCAAGGCCAGGTTGGATGGGGCTTTGAGCAAGATATCTTAGTGGAAGGTGATGTTTATTGTTCTTTTGCACACAAACTATTTTATGCCTCTATGCTAATGGACTTAATCTCAGAGAGGAACTTCCTCTTCATAGAGTCCTGTGTCATGATTTATTGAAGTTCTGTTTGAAGACTGGTCAGTCTTCAAAAAAACAGTCCCTCAGACCAAAGTTGTTTCAAGAGTGTTTTATGTAGCCCTCACGAGGAGTTAGCAGTAAGTCACATGAGTCTTGTCTATGTGCTTGTATAGAGTAAGAGTGTCAGTTCATGTAAAGGTCTTTACTATCTACTGAGCATGAAAACCAAGAGACCTCTTTTCCCCACAGGGGACTTTAGAAAGAGAGTGCAGCTCAGACGGCTTCTCCAGCTGCAATCCAGTAGCAGATTGGAATGGACTTGGACTTTATCCAAAGGCAGCCAAACTATATCAGCTTAGCAGTCCTAGTTAGTTGTTTTTACCCTTTCTTTAACCTTAAGTCAAGCATATGGCTTATCGTGTAGCTCCCATGCCACTGTAATCGTTTATCCAGTGTCATGCAAGTCAAGTGTGGCTATTCTGTCAGTGACACATGTTTCTCTAGACTTTCAGTACAGGAAATATGTACTTAATAAGTGAGGGTTAGCCACACTGTCAGGCGGAAGGAACATTTACTTCAGTGGTTAAGAATTGTTGTTGTATTTAAGTAACTTTATAGTTACTAAAGGTTGTTTATTTTCTGGACAGGAGATGGCTCCACCTTACCATGATCAAGAGGTAGCAGCATTTCTAACACTAGGTGGAAGTGGTCAGTACATCTCCCACAGAAGTGTTTAGACCCCCTGGTTTGAGCTTTGAGCCATAGGGAAATGCTTTTAAGTAGGAAAAATATCAGAGTCTGAATATGGAAATGCACAAACAGAATGGTTGAATGGTGATCCAGATATGAGCTACATGTGTATCCTTTTCACTTAAAACTGTCTTGGCCAATCATTTCAGATAGCGGTTGGACCCAACCCTTTGATAAGTGTAAGTATCCTGAAAACTGAAACATGTTGCAGAAGGGGTTTAAATAGAAGCAGAAAAGAGAGAAAATACTTCCATTAAGCATCTAAGCTTAGTAAGTGTTGCAAATGTGTATTTCTCTTCCCCCCCCGACTGTTTGCTTATCTGATAAAGGGGTTGTTTTTGTAAATGTAAATGTCAATCAGGAAACATGGTATTGCACAATGTGTCATGTAGGATACTAAATTAAGGCTTTTAGTTTGGAATACACGAGTGCTCACAAATATTGCAGTACTTCAAACAAGTATGAAGGACAAAAAAGTGAAAGCCACAAAGGACAGTTTGGAAAATAGTATTGCAAACTGTAAGCATGCAGAAAATGTCTCCACATTAGCATTGATATCCAATGTTACACTGAAAAAAGTGACTGAGCCCTAAGAGAATAAACATAAAGCCTGTTTGCCCACAAGTCTAAATGCTGGCATTGAATTTTTCTTTGTCACTTTTATTTACTGTTTCTCAGAAGTCAAAATTCTCTCTGTGCTATCATGGAAACTGATCCCAGCAACATTTGTTCTTTAAATTAAGGCTGAAGTCAATCACCTTGAATATCTAAGGAAACTTCAGAAATTCCATGAGTTTGTGTCTGCTATGTTTAGTAAGATGTCTGCTTTCATATGTCTTGTTAGGTGCACATGAAAGTAACAAGTGACTGAATCTTTTTGAATAACCAATATTTTCTATGTTGGATGAGCGAACGCTTTGTAATCAGTGGAGAACTTGCTTTTTGGTCCATCTTTGAGATGGATTTGGATCTGACAAGAACCTTTCCATGTTAAATCAGTTATGTATTCCCTTCTGATTCCCAGACACAAGCGTATGATCTGGATATCTGTGGTCTGCAAGCTTACTCTAGATGGTTTTCACACAGCTTCTTTTTTGTAGAAAGGCATTATGTAAAATTTTCAGGCACATGATTCAGTAAGGATTCTGATTCTCACCTTTAATTTGATTCAGAGAGGTTTGCTTGTCTAACATGTTTCTGATGCCAGTGTCTTTCTGTTTGTCAGACAGGAAAACAAAACTCCCTCCCGTTTCTCTTTTTGGAACTTTTACCACGGTTTTACAGGTTAGACTCATCCCTGACATTTTTCTTCTACTCATAGAATGTGTAATAGATTGTTCTCACCAGTGGAGTATGCAGCTTCTTACTGTGAAGGGAAGTGCATATAGGTATCAGTAGAGCCTGTCTGAACCTTTATCAGCAAAATAGAATAGATTTTCTATATGGCATTTTGTTGCAGCTGTGTTCTTTCCAACTGAATCTTCAGACTCAGCGTTGAATACAGGTGCAAGTTCTATGTCTGATGTACAGTTTGATAGACTGAAATAACAAGATTCTTTTCCTTAGAGCAATCTGACCAAATCTGAATTTCTTCCTATTAATAACTCTGTATTGATTAGCCATGCTTAAGTGCTATTGTCTGGTTTGATGTCTTTCATGAAGTTTGGGGTTTCTTTCAGACTAATTTCTCAATGATTTGCTGGCATTTGACTTGGTTTAAATTTGCTAGAGGTATGGTGAACTATAAGCTTTAGCAAGGTATTCATAAAGCAGAGGAAAAAGAATATTCAGTGCTCCACAGTCAGCATCTACATGACTTACCCAATTCACATTCGTAGTTTTTTTGAAAGCTCTTTTAAGCATCCAGTCTTCTGGGTATAGTATATAGACTGGTAAAATAAGATTAAGGTTTGCCTGAGTAATCTTCTGAGACTTTTGGAAAGAACACAGTTTACTCTTCATCTTTGGCTTCTAATAATACAAAAAGTTAGTGGTAGTTCTGTCAGATCTCTGATAGTGACTTATCTTGAATAAAAAGATGTTTCTTTCCATGGCTCTTTGTGTTTTGGAGTTACAGTGAACTATTTTAAACAAGATTGTAAAAATCAAAATTGTAACGAGCTTCTGAGGAAAAGCTTTAAAAAATCAAACTCTAGAAGAGGTATTTCAAAAGTAAGACCAGGCCATTGATGTGTTTAACTTTAGGAAGAAACACCGGTTTTGAAAAAGTCAATTTTTTCATGCCTTTATATATGGATATGATCTGTAAGATGATACTTAGGTATCAAAGTTTGATTTCTAGTTTCTAATACAGTTTTTCTGTGTATACTTTGAATCTCTTTGAATGCTTTACATTGGATATCTGTCAGGTACATCTGGCTCTTCTTTGGTTATGAAGATCATAATTCCTTTCCAGTAGGCTAGATACACTGTCCTGTTTGTAAAAAGGAGCTGTTTCTTGTATTCCAGAGTTCATCAGAGATGTCTATGTCTGAAATGACAATTTTTGCCAGTGCATTTTTTTTACAGGCATGCTGCTTCTACAAGTTAATTTTTCAGTGACTTCTGGCATTGCAAGCAAAGGCAGCATCTACAAATGTTACTGTTTAAATGGAATTGCTCCTACTTCAGACATCAAAAGGGTGATATACTGGCACTTTTTATGGATGTCAGCCTGCTCCTGCCTTCTTTACTTACTGTCCCAGGATTTTCTTAGAACTAAGGCTTCTGTATTTCCAGGAATTTGTGTTTCCTTTGGACCACATAGCTTGCCTTGCATTTAGTGTCCATGCTAGCTCAAGAAGATAGCCTTTTCTTGTAAAGAGCTATACCAAGAACTGATTCTTGTATGTTCTGTTTGGGAGAATCTTGTTGTTCTGGTTTTTAATTCTTGGAGATACCATTGTTCATGCTACTATTTGTCATTTCAGTTTTTACTTTTCATCTTGAGACTGAAAAAATCTTATAATTTTAGGAGTCTCCATTTGAGAGGATAAGGTAACCATTTTGATGGTGTTTTGCATCTCTGGTATCAGCTGGAATTGTTGCCGGTGATACTGGTCTCCTCAGGGCTGAGCCCCTTGGGATACTCCCTCAAAGGGGAGATTCCCTTTTCTGAGTTCTGTTTCAGGAGTGATACTCTAAAGGCTGATTTGTTTCTTGTTTCTTTGGTTTATTAGTATATATCAAAAGACTTGGCAGATCTTCCCCAGACTTTCTGCTCAAGTTCAACTCACCATCGCCTGGCTCAAGTTGGCTTGAAGGGCACAAAATGGCCTCGAACTATGCAGCTTTTTTATCTTTATCGTTCTTTATCTTTCTTTATCTTTATACTTATTCTCACCCAATTAACTACAGAAACGTAAATTATTTTTCTTAGTGACCCAATGACCTAACACCTGTATGCTGCACTGCAGCATTCTCTACCCAATCACCTAAAAACTTCTAGAAGAAGATGAAGAAGAAATAAGAAGGAAAAGAGACAACACCTTAAACCCTCCATCTTGTCTTCTGTTTTCTAAACTAGCTTAAACTCTAAACTTTAACTTTTTCACCCAGTAACTTAAGAAAACTCACTAAGCTACACACACTTTTAGGTTTTCTATTTAACAGTTGTTTTCATGGTGTTATATGAAATTCAGTGTTTTCTTGGATGTCAGAGCTAGGCATCTGAGACATGGGCACACTCTGTGCCTCAGACTCCAACAGGAATGAGACTGAGATGAAGTTAGGTGCTCAGGAAATAAAATAAGACTTATAAGTCAAATTCAGTAAAGAACTTGTGAATTAGTACATTGTGCCAGAAAACTTTACTCTTTTCTTTTTTTATTTCAGTATTTGATGTAAGAATAGACACTTAAACAAGCCAGCCAAAGACGAAACAGTGTTTTAGCTCTTCAGGGTATGCAGTGAAATATTTTCAGTGAAGTTTAAATTTCTTCATTTATTTTTTTTTCTAAATTGCATTTTCCACTCTGAATGTTGTAATACACACCTTCCCTACTGTTTCCTTTGTCTTCTGTCAAAAAAATAATTATTTTCAGACAGACTTTTTAAGTGTTTTTAAAAATAATTGAAATCCACATCACTTGTATTTTTTATTGGCTTTTAATAGGCTGGCAGTATTTTTGAGTAAAACTATCCTATTCACAGATGTTCATCTGTGGGAGGATGCTGAGGAGTCCTTCGAAACTGAAGCAGGACTAGTTCTCTATTAATGGCAAAGGGGATTAGGAGCTGATGTTTGGAAGGGATAATACCTAGACACTATAAAGTGTCTTAATCAAGCTATTTTACATAGTCACAGAGTGGGCAAGGTTGGAAGGTACCACAGGGTTCATCTGGTCCAACCTCCCTGCTCAGGCAGGGTCATCCCAGAGCACATGGCACAGGATTGTGTCCAGACATTTCTTGAATATCCCCAGTGAGGGAGACTCTGTTCAATTTGTTCCAGTGCTCAGTCACTGTGCAGTAAGGGATCTCTTCCTCGTTTTCAGGTGGAGCTTCCTGTGTGTTAGTTTGTGCCCATTGCTTTTTGTCACAACTTGTCATTGCTTGGCACAGCTGAGCAGAGCCTGGATCCATCCACTGACACCTTCCCTCCAGATACTCACAGCCATTGATGAGGTCTCCTCTCACTCATCTCTGCTTGAGGCTGGGCAGGCCCAGCTGTCTGACTTTGCTCCCAAGAGAGATGTTCCTTAGTCCCTTCATCATCCTTCTGGCCTTTTGCTGGACCAGCTCCAGCAGCTCTGTGCCTCTCTGGTCCTGAAGAGCCCAGAACTGGCCACGGCACTCCAGATGTGCCTCACCATGGCTGAGTAGAGGGGCAGGATCACCTCCCCCAACCTGCTGACAATGCTCTTCCCAATGCATCCCAGGACACCATTGACCTTCTTGGCCACCAGGACACACTGCTGGCTCATGGACAGCTTGCTGTCAGCAGGACCCCCAGGTCCTTCTCCTCAGAGCTGCTTTCCAGCAGATCAGCCCCAGCCTGTGCTGGTACCTGAGGTTGTTCCTCCCCAAGTGCAGGACCCTGCATTTGCCTTTGTTGAATTTCAGACAGTTCTTCTCTGCCCATCTCCCCACCCTGCCCAGGCCCTTCTGAAGGGCTGCACGGCCCTGGGGTATCGGCCACTGCTCCCAGCTCTGTGCCATCAATGAACTTGCTGAGGAGGCACCTCCCCTTCATCCAGGTCACTGATGGAGAAGTTAAACAATACCAGGCCCACTGTTGAATCTGGGGGTCACCAACCTCTGGTCACAACTCTGAGATCTCCCATTCAGACGCTTCTCAGTCCAGCTCACTGTCTCTTCATCCAGGCCACACTTCCTAGTTTGTCCACAGGATGTTGTAGGAGACAGTGTCGAAAGTCTTGCTGTAGTCCAGGTAGACAGTACCCACTGCTTTTCCCTCATCCATCCAGGTAGTTATCCCATCATAGAAGACAATCATATTGTCTGAGCATGATTTCCCTTTGCTGAATCCATACTGACTTCTCTGATCACTTTCTTGTTCTCCATGTTGATAGAGATGGTATCCAGAAGGAGGCACTCCATCACTTTTCCAAGGATTGAGGTGAGGCCTGACTGTCCACTAGTTCCCTGAGTCCTTCTTACCCTTTTTGAAGACATTCTCAATTATGAGAATTATCTTAGCAATATGAAAGCACAGTGGCAGTATTTGTGATTTTTTTAACATTAAGTATGTTAAGAAGATAAATTTTCAAAGAATCTTCTCTGTGAATCATTTTTCATTTATGAAACTGTAGATGCTCTATTGATACCTTAATGTATTTCTGAAAATGCAGAGTATAGTTGTGTTACCTCAAGTGAGCGAATAGTGGGGCAATAGGAAGAATATTTAAGTAGGTTTATTTGCTTTCTGACCCTTGCTGATTATAAAAAATGCAGCAATAACATGATGCTACATCAATTTACTTAACTAAATGGAAAATAGTAATTTAATCTAATTTAATTAATTAATTAAATAAAAGTAATTTATTTTAATCTTCTATATATGTAAAAAATATTGTAATGTGTTTCTTGGTATGAGTTGTCACAGTTCCAAAGTAGTTCAGATATATCATGTTGGATTATGGAGTCCCAATATACTTAATGAGTTGAAAACATTTTCATCATCTCTCTGAACTTAAATATCCTCAACATGCACTTTTAGGCAGCTGCAGCAAGAACAAAGAAACTGGAAGATAACATTGAAGCAGAGAGAGCAGCACATTTAGCATCCAATTTAACTTCGGAGATCATCCAGGTAATCTGGTATTTTGTTTAATATTTCATACAAGTTTACAGTAAAACAGTTGAGGAAGTTAGGAAGGTACAGTGCTCCAAAAAATATGAAGAACACTTGCTCCAATGAAAAACCTAAATAGATTTATTACAACAAGTGTCAAAATCATAGAAACAAATCCATAAAAGGACAGAATAGAAGAGTATCTGCTTTTCAGAGAACTATAAAGTTATTAGACTAAATAATAAAATAAGATGTCATGTTTGTAAGTTTGAGAATTCCCATTAGCATTTAAACAGTGAGGGAAAAGGAAATGTTTCATAACAGTTAAACACTATACTGCTGTTTAAATATCCTGACCTGTATCTTCTGAATGGCTGCTTAGAGCAATTTGAAGATACAGTGCATATATTCAACTTGTCTAGGAGTGAGAGCATAATGAACCCTGAAACTGTAGTTTCAAACACAGTTTCTCAGAGTACATTTCAGCTCCAAAATTATGATACTTGCAATTACCAGTAAAGATTGAGTATATGACTAAATCTACTATATATACTTGAGCATTAAATTTTTGTATTCTTAAACTGTACCACACATTGTTGGGCTCAGTAAAATAATTATGGTTTATTAAAAAAAAGGTTGAAAAAAACCCTAAATGGTGATTGCTTAGTAATATCATATTAGTTAACAAATTTACAAATTTGGAATCTTTTTTTTCCTATTTTCTGAGTAACAAAAATAAGCATTGCCATTCTTCAGTCAGTTATTCTCTTAATTTCATGATCTTCGATATGTACAGGCATTTAAATTTTACAAGTGATAGTTAAACTAGTAAAAAAGATTTAGTTTGCTTAATTTCCTATTTCTGCAACATACAAAGGAGATGATAACATTCCTTAAACTTAGAGACTTGGGTGTTATGGGTGAATAATTGATAAAGTCTTATTCCTGGTTCATATATATGAAGGAGCTAGAAGTGTGCTTTGTTCTGAGAGAAAGTGTAGCCTTTATTGTTTATCCCACACTTCATGAGTCTATTTTAAAACTATAATTTCCGTGGGAAGCTTCAGCATTAATAAGAACTGAAAATGTTGACACCTCCAAATGAGAACAGAAGGTACTTTTCATCATCATATCTTTTTGTCTCTGATATTGTTATATTTTTCATGTGTTCAATGTTTTTACATGAGTATATGCTTTTATACTGAATTAATAGAATATACTCTACTGTAAAGCAGAACAGACCATAGAACAGCACTAAAGATCATGATAGTGTTTCCTAACTTGCTTTAATTGCTTTTGTTATCACTTGGTGTAGTTAAGAATTCGTGAACTTGAAGAAGCTGTGCATGTGGAAAAGGACAGACGAGAAGAAGCTCTTTCAGATTTAGAAATTATCAAGAAAGAGTTCAAAGGGTTAGAAGATGCATATGAGAGAGAAAAACACAATGCCCAGGAGAACTTGGAAAAACTCAATGTGTAAGTTTCCCTTTAAATTCATTGTAAAATGGCAGTGGGCAGCTTGATTACCACTTATAGTTTACATTTATATAATTCTCAATCAGTATAAAACAACAAAATGATGCCGTTTCCCAAACCAACCTGAAGCTCAGAACCTGGTGTTCCATTAATAACAGTTCCATATCAGTAACTGTATGGGTGGGCAAAGAAAATAAGTGGTCTGTTACTGATTATTTGCCAAAGCAAAAATGTTGGAAATTATAGTTATGACAGGATCCTGTCGCCTGTGTGTTTGGGAGGAGAGTAGGAAAGCACACATGGCAGGATTAGAACAGGGTTTTTTTCTTCTTTATACACTTATATTATTATAAAAATATTATTTTTCACTTCAGTGAGCTAGAGCAATCTTTAAGATTCCTGTTGAGAAGTTGTGTATCATTTATAGTGGTGAATCTTTATTTTCAGCTTTTGAATGATTGTGGAAAGTGTTAACTAGCTAATGAAAATAGAAGAAGGGATGAAGTGTAAGAGAGCAGATGAAATTACCAGGGATTCCTTTCCTGCTCAGCACAATCTACTGTGTCTGTAGTAACAAATGTTTTTTGGAAGAAAGGTTTTGCTATATTCCCTGGGCAGATATAGGATATACTGTTCTGAGTCTTCTTCCTGGGCTGAATGAAGTTTATATTGGGGTGAGAAAATATCAAGAAGAGAAATGGTGTTGGAAGACAGAGAACTGAGGAGTAAGTGAAATAAAGGATAGTAGTTCATAAAATTTAGGGAAAGAGGGGGGTTAAGAAGACATAAAGTGGGTGGCACAGTGTGATTGTGGGGAGAGACTTGAGGTAGTAGAATAGGTTGGAAAAGACAGTTTGCATCTCTCAGTCTGGGATTATGGGGGTCTGTACATTAAAGTATTTGTGACCTGCTCATACAAGCGGTAGAGGGGAAAAAAGAAACTGGATTCCCTAGAAAAACAGAATTTTGTGGCCTAAGTCTTCCTATATTCACGCTTACAGAAATGTTTTTAGTAATATAGTTGAAATTTGTGCTGTATTATACACTTCTTAGAGCTCTTTGTTAAAATAAAGGTCAAAAGAGGCCTGATGAGCATTTAGGTAAGCCAGAGTCATATTAAAAAATGAAAACTATATTCTCTAAGAAAATGATATAACCTTTATGATAAATATTTGTGAAATACATTATGATAATAATCTAAAATGGCTCTTCAGAAAGACTGCAGTCTTCACAGCTGTGAAACTGAGTAATTTCAAGATTCTTTACAGTTTTAAAACAACATCAGTTAATTAAACTGTAATCTTACCCTGCCTGGTTGTTTTTGCTGTGAACATGGGTTGGTTCTTTGTCACTGAATACAAGACACTAGATTGATACTAAGTTGTTTGTCTTTCCTTGAGCTGGAGAAGGCCTACACCATTGATTTGACATTTTATTCAGTGTTTATTGTTTTGTTTTAAAAAAGCTCCTTTGTTTGCAAACCAGTCTTTTTTTGAGGATTGGTTTGTTGATAAGTAGTTTTGCACAACAGGCTACTTTGTACTGAGTTTTTTTTGTATGTAACTTTTTTATTCTTAAAGAGCATATAGACTGTGGGGGTTTTCTTCATCTTGGTTTGGTTTTCTTAGTTTTTAATTTTGTATAGTGGGTTTTTTCTTTTCCCTCTTGTAGGTTTCCATATTTGAGTGGTTCAGAAAATATGGAAAAATTAATTTTACAAAAGTTTTCTTTAACTAGTGTTCTTCCAGTGTTTGTTCTTGAACCATTTTTTCACTTGTTCCAATACCTGATATTCCACAGTTCATCTTTGTATTGACATTAGACCAGAGAAATTAATCATCCTCAGTGAAATATGGGGCTTTTTAGTTTGGAGAGGTTTTTTTGACTAATGCTTGTTAAGCCATTGTAGTTTTCAGTCTAGAAAAAACTATCCTGTCTTGTCAACACGATTGTCATTACATGGCTTTTTGTAATCAGTCAGGGAGCTGTTATTATGAATGTGTTCTTGGACCCAATAGATTATAATAAAATATTAGCTAATTAGCAGCATTTTTGATGTAACTTAAACAGCTGTTGAGGTATTTCCCAAACCATTAGAATTTTACAAGTTTTACCACATGATCTGTTTTTAAATTTTTAGATTAGTAAATTTGGTTGAAAACATGAGCATCTATAAGTAGTAGCTTTCCAGTTAAGTCTCTGAGAAACTCTTAAAGATATTTTTCTCTATTAGATTATTTGGACGAACATAACAATAATGATTAGATGTTGAATTGCACTGTGCATTCAGTAATGTTTCGTTCCTTGTGAGGATCTTTTATCTAGATATTTGAAGCTATTTCTTTGAGAATTGAAGGGGTTTGTGTCTAGGATATTTTTGATTCACAAAAGTTACATCTTTGAAAATGTTATCATCAAAAAAAGAAAAATAAGAGGTTTTTTTTAGAGAGTATATTTCTTTGTTTGGAATTACTGCAAGAAATACCTGAATAAATATATTTTTTGTAATTGAGAGTATGAAATACAATTTTACAGATACGGTACCATATGCCTTAGGAATTTTAATAGTAGTGCTTGCAGAGAAGTAAATACTTGTGTTACTAAAATGCAAGATGAACCTTAAAAAGCCTTCACTTTTTGCTCTAAACAGGCCAGTTATGTTCAGCGTTTCTTTTTCAGGAAGGCAGTTTGCCCTATCCTAGAGGCTTTTTTTGGATAAAACAGAATTTATGCCTGCTTGAGGCATCTGTTCTCTGTGTTAATTGAATATGAGAATAAATATTGTCTAATATCCAAACAGTGCTTTTCACTGCTTGCAATCGTGTTCATTCAGGCAATTACTTCTAGCAGCTTCTGCCAGCTGAGTTTTTTGAAAGCAAATTATTTTCTGTGATTTCAGAGAATGCAAACCTTTCCATGAAAGTTAAGACAGTTAAAACATAGTTAAAACAGTTGGTGGTTTTGTTAAGAGATGTTGAAGAAAGATGAACAGTGTATCCTCACAATTTTGTTAGTCCAGACACCTAAATTTCCAGACCTCTATTAGGATAAGTAGCAAAGGTCAAGCATTTTCTGAGGTGGACATCAATCTACTCAGCTCCCTTGAGGTAATTACATGGGGTGGGCAGGTACTACTTCATCTGTTTCCCGTGCCCTTTCTATTCTTTGAAGCATACAAGTGTCAGTAACATTGGTGAATATCAGTGATTGCTTTCACCAGACACCTTCTGAGAGAATACAACAGCCTTTGATCTACTTACCTTTGAAGGGTCTGGTTCTTGGACTTCAGACAATGTCAGGATCTTGGCTTTTTCTTTTAAGACATAGTTTGGCATCCAAACATATTTTCTCTTTTTCTAGAGGACTTGAATGAGTTTGTCTTTAAGCCTTAGCCAAATGAAAGTCTTAGAGACTTTCATTTGTTGTGTTAGAACACTTGTATGTCTCTTTGACTGGACTTGGTGTAGGTAAATAACACCAAAGTTGAAAGCTATATAATGCTGTAAGCATATGTTTTCTTGGAAAAAAACTTAGTTATAATAACTGAAACCAAGCAAACAGGCTTTTCTGGCTGCCATAATTTTTTATTTTTGTAGAAAAAATATAGTTGTAATAGTTGTAATAACCAAAACCAAGCTAACAGGCTTTTCTGGGTTGCATAATTTATTAATTAGCTCTGAACCCAGTAGCACTATGTAAATTAGAAGCATCATGGGATTTGGGTCTCTGTGTGAACTTACTTTTCTTAAAGAGTGAGAACATGACATAGAATAATTTGGAGCTGCTTTTGCTGTGTTTCCAAAAGTTGTGAGAGTAGAAGCTACTTAGGGGGACTGAAACTGGCAGGTTTTGAAGAATAGGAAGTAAACATCTGCAGCTACAGCAAAAAATCAGCCAGGCTGATGAAGAAGCACATAGGTATTTGGAGGACTACTGAAGTAGTCCTTCAGCTAAAAAGAAACATTAATCTTTAACAAATGAATTAAAGTCAGAAAGTGTCAATATTGATTCAAAAGCTTCAAAATTCGAAGAACTTTGAGCCCTTTGCACTGCTTTCAGTTCTAGGGAGACAAGAGTGCTAGGAGAAGAAGCAAAGAGATGAATGACACCTGGATGTTTCTACTGCTGAGAGCTGCATCAAAGAATAGTTCAGGTTGAAAGGAATTGCAGGAGATCTATAGTCCAACCTGCTGCTCAAACCAATGTAAATTTTGAGATCAGGCTCTTCAGGGTTTCTTCCAGCTAGATCTTGAAAATGTGGAGAGTGGAGATGGCACAACCTCTCGGAACCTGTTCCATAAAGTTGGAAAATCCTTGTCTGAACCTCTTTGGATTCAGTACTTGTCTTGTAGACAAACACTGCTGTGATCAACTGCATTTCCTTGATAACCTCCTTTTAGATACTGGGAGGCCTGTTGTATACTGTGGAGTTATCTCTTCTCCAGCTTGAACGTACCAAGTTTCCTCAGTTCTTATATGTGTTTCTGCTGCCAACCATGGTGGTGATCTTTCCCTTAGACCATCCAGCTTTCTTCCATGTTGTGAGGGATGCATGTAGTTAAAAGTGATCATTATCCTAGATGTATTGCAATTACTGCCAAATAGAAGGTGATTAATCACCTTCCTTGATCTGGCTATGCTGCTATTAAATACATCCCAGGATGCTGTTAGCTGTCTCTGCTCATATGCCACGCTGCTGATTTGTGGCTGTGTGTCATGGTTACTAGGTTCCTTTTGAGCATGACTTCTATCCAGCCAGTTACAAGCCACATCACTTTAGGGTGGTCTTGCTTCCTAAATTCAGGTCTTGCACATGACATTGTTGAATCTCGGAAGGTTCATTCTGGCCTGTTCTTTCTCCATTACTAGAGAATGGCCGCTCTTCTGTTGAGTGTATCAATTGTATCGTGCCATGATCTGTCCCCACCCAGTTCACTGTTCACTGCAGGTATTGTGAGACTGCACTCTTGGCTTATTCCACATGATGGATGAAGTTGTTAAACAGATCTTATACTGACCTCTATAGTATTACAGCCATTCCAGCTACTACCATCTGGGCTTTACTATCAAACCACATTTACCAATGTTATCATTCACATATGTAGATTTAAGTTGTAACAACTATAAAAATGCTGTGTGAGAAAGTGCTAAAATCCTTGCTAAAATTAAGTTATATTTGACTCCTTTTGTCCACAGCCCTGATCATTTTACCATGGAACATAACTGGGTTGGTCAGATTTGATTAAGCTTTGGTAAATCCTCCCTGCATGTTCCAAATCTCCTTTGTCTCTTTCACAAGCCCAGAAAATTTTCTAGAAGGATTTCCTTCATAACCTTCCAGGCCTGAAATGAAGCTCAGTGCCTTATAGTTCCTTGGCTTCTCCTTTTGACCTTTGCCAAATATAAGTGTGACATTTGCCTTTCTTCATTTGCAGGGCTTCTCCCAGTTTTTGTGATTTTTCATCATGATGATGAGCAGTGTCACTTTGAACATTGGCCAGCTTTATCAGAACCTTTGAGTGTAGGTGAGCTGACCTCCTCAGTTCTGTGGGTTGAGTTTTCCAAAGTTCTCGGACTCAATTGCTGTCAATTGTTCTCAGTCCTGACCTATTGCTGGCAGTTGTTCTCCTTTTTGTGTCCTTTTACTGACCGTAGAGGTTTGGGAGTAGACCTTTTCAGGAAAGTTGGAGGATAAAAAGACAGGAAGTATGGTGATCTTCTCTCTCTGCTGTTGATAAAATAGCTGTTTTGTGTAGAAGTCTGTTCATGTTTTCTTTCCTACCACAACAGTGGTAAAATACCTTATCATCTTTGTCATCTTTCGTGAATGTTCATTCTAGATCCCTTTCCTGAGGCACCTTCTTTCTGTCCCTATATACTTAGGCAGTCCTTCAAAATTTTTCCTTGGCTTCCTGTCCCTGGCTGTGTCTCCTATTTGCTGTTATTTGGCTTTGTAGTTTTCTCATGACCCACCTTTTAATCCATGCCATACTTTCTGTGTATTTGTTTTCTTGAATACCAGGAGAACTGATGTAGTACAAGAGCCATTTGAAATTTTAAATTGTCTGCTATTGAAATCATGCTATTGAAATAATTTCTGAGTAGAGTTGTCATGGTTTAAGAATGGTATTTAGTGTTACTACAGAAACACACCAAACCATATGCTACTTGTTCATTCCCCTCTCCTCTTCTTCCTCCTTCTGTGATGAGCTGGAGAAGAGAATTGGAGTCAAAAAGGTAAAGATCATGGGCTGAGATAAGGACACTTTACTGGACACAACGATGAAATAAGACAATGAACTGTAACAGCAACAATACTAATGACAGTGTGTACAAGATAAAAAACCCAATTGATTCACCTGCGATTGAATGCTGTGGAAACCCCCAATCATACCTAGTCCCTCTGCCATGCTATCCACAAGAGAGCCCTTCCTCTGTCCCCAGAAAATGACATGAGGTGGTATAGAATAATTACCAGGTCCTAGCCATGCCCACTCCTGGGTACTGCAAAAATTAACCCTGTTCTGGCCGGAATCAGGGTAAGAATATAGTCAGACACGTGGAAACACAAGGAGCAAGCTTTGTACTTGAAATCAGTGTTGGTCATGCAAGATGTGATGTCTTTCTGAAGAGAAGTAATGTGTTAATTAAAATACAATGACTTGTTTAAACACGTAATCTGGATAATATCGAAATGATCACACTAATTTATGACTGGAAGTCTAACACAAGCCTTGGTAATGGAGAATAACATAACCATTACTGAAAAGTTTTTCTTAGAAGGAATAGATGTTTCTTCACTTAGAAAATAATAAGGCAAGCATCTTCATAAGTCATCTGATGCGCTAACATGACGTGATACCCAGATTGTCTTTTAAAAATATGCAGAATTCTTGACATAAGTATTTTTGATTAAAATGTTCTAATGTTGAAACTTTCCAGATTAGAAAGAGAGTGTTTCTCCTCAAACAATCAAATGAAAGAAGTGATTGAGGAAAAGAAGAAGGTAATTATAGACCTCTCTGCAAGACTAGGGAATGCTGAAAAAGGCTGCAGAGACTTACAGAGTGAACTTGAAATGGTAAGACAAAAAGCCTATGGCACTTGTTGTTTAGGTTTTTTTAAACATATTCTGAACATAATCTGCATTTGATGTGCTGAGCTGTGAAATAAATCTGACTTTGCATTACTCATGCATTAATCAATTAATTAATTAATCAATTAATCAGTTGCATTGATTTTTATATATATTACTTGGTTTTGTGAAACAAGAGTAAATATAGGTAAGATACTGGAGAAGCTAATTCCAAAATGCATTTTAAGTGATACACCAAGTATTTAATTGAGGAGTTAATTGCAGAATACAATTATTTCAAACTATGACTATGAGTCAAGAGTAACCAGCCTTTGCATTCCTAATGATGAAGGCAATTTGTAGATAAGGATTATGGTTTTGTGTGAAGAATGTTCTATCTTCCTATCAAAGCTTTTTTTATCTCAGGCTTGATTAGTTACCATTGTAGCCTTGCTTATTTCTGTTTCACATAATGTTTTTAATGCGAGTATGTGACTGCAAAAATTGTTTGAAAATGTCTTCTTTGAAGATGACAAACTTTTTAGTTGATTGGTTTGTTTTTGTTTGGTATGCATTTGTCATATTGGATTTATTTTACATGATTATTTTCTGAAATATTTTTCCTTTTATATGACCAGTTGGTGCCTTCCCAATATTTCTACAAACCCCAACTTTGAATATCAGTTTTGACATCCTCTTTAAGAACAGGAGGGTCAAGGCAAAAAGCTTAGGATATCTTCATTAGTGGCATAGATGAAGGGATGGGAGTGCACCCTCGGCAAATTTATTGATGACACCAAGCTGAGTGTTGCAGTTGACACACCTGAAGGACAGGATGCCATCCAGGGGGACCTGGACAAGCTGAAGAAGTGCACCCATGAGAATCTCATGTTATTTACCAAGAGCCAGTGCAAGGTGCTGCACCTGGGTCAGGGCAACCCCTGATACCAGCACAGGCTGGGAGATGAACAGATAGAGAGCAGCCCAGCCCAGGAGGACTTGGGGGTGCCTCTGGGTGAGAAGTTGGATGTGACTGCTGAAAGAAAGCAAGCCAAACGTGTCCTGGGCTGCATCCAGAGCAGTGTGGGCAGCAGGGCAGGGAGGGGATTCTGCCCCTCTGCTCTGCTCTGCTGAGACCCCACCTGCAGTGCTGCATCAGCTCTGGGGTCCCAGCACAGGACACACATGTTGGAGCATGTCCAGAGGAGGCCACCACGTAATCACAGGGATGGAGCAGCTCTGCTGTGAGGCATTCTGGAGAAGAGGAGGCTTTGGGGTGGCCTAACTGTGACCTGCCAGTACCTGAAAAGAGCTTGCAAGAAAGATGGATGGAGACTTTTCAGAGGGGCATGTTGTAACAGGACAAGGGGAATGGCTCCAAACTGAAAGAAGCTTTTCATCAGATATTAGGAAAAAGTTCTTTATTGTTAGAGTTGTGAGGCACTTAAACACAGGTTGTTTTCATGAGCGAGAAGTTGTGGAAGCCCTATTCTTGGAAGAGTTCACGGCTGGGTTGGATGGGGCTCTGAGCAACCTGGTCTAGGATTAGAACTAGATGAACTTGAAGGTTTTTTCCAAACCAAGCTATTCTATGATTCTCTGATCTAGAAAACCATATCTCTCTTCATTGTATAGTAGCATTTACAGTGTTTCTATGCTTAGCCTTTTTTTTTTCTAAGCTTGTAAATTTCTGTTCTTGATTTTTCTTGGACTTACAAGTGTAGGAGATTACCATGATATCTTCCCTGCTACTGGCAGGCATTGTGCTATTCAGTATATATGAGCAGAGGTCTGCCTCAGAGAGTCTTGAGATATTTTGGTGTCTACTCTTCAGCTCATGGAATTATTCCATGCATTGTCCTAGTGTTATCAGCTTCCCAGGTAGATTGGTAATCAATAAATTGAAGAAAAATAAAATGAAAAATGCATTTTTCCCTTGGAAGACCACAGCTTCTTCAATGCAAGCACTAAAGTATTAGAAGACACTTTCTGCCTTAGTCAACCTGAAAAAATAATTTTCTCAGGCACAAAAAGAATATAAAGAAAAATTCCATAGTAAAATGTATGTCATACCTGACAAGAATGCAGGACAAAATTCTATTCACACTTAATGTTTTTTGGTAATGACAATGGTATTAAATGGTGTACTCAAAATGAATGTTGTGTTACTGAAAGTAAAAGTAAATAGATTGCCTCTCTTGAAAGAACTGTCTTATTCATATAGCAGGTTGTTTTAATTGTTTTACTGGAATGATTTCAAACCACAAGACCGTCTTGAACAGGTAATAAAAATACTCATTTTCTGAAGAGTTGTATTAATGGTCCCCTGTGGGATTAGATTTTTATCACCTTGGATGGCTTTGTATTTTTCCTGAAGACTTTCGTATTTGATTGGGAAGCAGGAGTGCCTATGTGTGGTCTTGTTTACTCAGTATAGACAGCTGTTTTGTTATTTTCCTCCCAAAATAAAAAAGCAGAAGGCTATAGGAGAAACTAAGTATAAATAACATTCAATATACTGTTATTAGGCTTCACCTTACTTATATTAAAATTGTGTGAAATTGTCAGTGCATTCTCTTCCCTTTATTTCCACCTCCTGCTTTCTTCATCTGTTAATTACTTTCATACATTTTGTACACCTATTATTAGACATCCTGAATATATCTTTTTCACTTCAGTCTGATAATCTTAAGTTAGTTTCTCACAGTACTGCTAACATACAAATTAACGTTTTTGTTTGTAAAATATTTGTGAGATACACAAAGTACATTATTTTGAAACTTTATATGAAAAAGTCCTTTTTTTTCCTTAATGTATCACTTTAATGTACAGTAGAGTAGTTATTCTGCTTGTAATTTTAAATATCAGCATGTGGCAGAAGTTTGCCAGAAATTTGCATGGGTCAAATATGATAGGATCTGTTACTATCAAACAAAATTGCTTATGAATGCTCAGCATGAAAAAGCTCTCAATATTTACATTATGTTTACTTGAGGAAATTGGTCTCAAGCTTGTCATTATTTCTAGCTAGGGTTTCTAGAAATTTTTAGTTTCAAGGATAGGCATTTAGAAGAATGACCATTGTGATTTAACACTTGGTTTAAATTAAAACAGCCCCAGCTGTATTCCTGCATCATGGAAAGAGTAAAGAGGTATCTTTAGGAGTTTTAAGTTACTCAGGATATTTACATTTCTAGTACCTGGTAGTGGATGATTTTAGAATGGGACAAGCAGGAGATGTTAAACCTTTATTTTATGAAAAATGTAAATTGAAATTTGGAAAACTTGTCATTTCACCAGAATGCATATTAAGAAAGTGAAATAATTAAAATGTTGTATCTTAGTATAAATTCCTTTAGTTTGGAAGACATGTGTATACATTTCCACTCCTTTTTATAGATTCTGTCAGAACTAGCATAATTTGTATATAAGTTGTGTAATAGTCTGCACACAGCTTGTCTTTTTCCCCATGTAAATCTTTCTCTTACAGCCATGCCTGAAGTCATGCTCTGTTTGCATCTCAGCTGTCCGTAAAAGCCTTGTAGTACACCGAATGTCAGAACAGAAATGTTTGAGAATCTAGTTCCAGGACGTACACACTAAGCATTGTTCTTTAACAGAAGTTGCCTAGGTATTGACTGAACAGACAATGAAGTACCCTGAGGTTTATGATTCTTTTCTACAGATTCTATGGAGTAGAAACTGGTACACAATGGCAAAGATGTAAATGTCATCTAGGCAATTTAATGTGGACAGTTTATTTCAGTTAAAAAAAAAACCAAACCCTTTTCAGATATACACTCTTCATTAATTTTGTGCTAATGATTGTTAAGTTTTGTTTTACCTTGATAGTTTTTTTTCTCGCCTTAATATAGGGGGAGAATGTTTCTTCCCAGATGTTGCTTCGATTATTGTCCTAATGTAAGAAGACTAGTTGGTCTAAAGCATATGCTTCAATGATCTTCTGCAAACAAACCAATTTTGTAATTTATTAGGGAAGTGCAGAGGTCACTCAAGCTGTGATGTCCTGGTGTTGGAGGACAGGCATCTAAAATTTAAAGCTGCAGTTCTCAAAAAATTTTCTCTGACTTGGAAAAAAAAATAAACCCCAAAACCCAGAGAGAATCATAGCATTCTCTCCCACCAAAAGCTGTTACAAATCCCTTTTATGGGACAAGAATTGTTTCAGTCAAACTTCATCATTTTGATTTATTTGTGAGACCGAGATACTAAATTTCTTGAGATACTGTATTTAATTTACATGTGGCCACACTCTTCTATAGATTTTTGAATATTCTAGCTAATACAAGAAAATAAAAGAAGTAGTCAGTAATTTGATAACTTGAGCAAAAATAAATAGTAGCCCAAGGAGAGAGTTTGTCAGTGACAATTTTGTTTTATTTTGTTTTGGTTTGTTTTTTATAATACCATTGTGCCACTTTTCTGCTTTACAGAGAATCATTTGAGTAAAACCTGTGTTTTGTGAACTGTGGAGCAGTCTTTTGTATTTCTGTAAATGCTTTGATTTGCTGTCCCTAAGATCATGCCTGGTAAACATTCTGATACTTTTATAAAGAATTTTTTCACAAGCACTTTTCAAGAAGTGTCTGAGCATACTGCTCCTTGGTGGCTATTGGATAATTCTGGATTTGGCTCTAACTCTGCCATCAGCAGCTGGAATTAGACCTGCAGACAAAGTGGGTGAATTAGTCCATGTGCAAGAGAACCCCTCCAGGAACTCCTTGTAACTTTAAATATTAAAGTATAGAAGGTTCCTCAAGAGTTAAGGCAGTTCATTGTACAGCAGGACCCCAACTCCTTGCCTACTCTGGCAGTGGTTTTGTTAAGGTAAGGCCTCAAAGTCCTTCCCACACGTTTATTTTTTAAAAGTTACTGAACCTGAGATACAGATACACATTTGCAGCATTAGATTCTGTGGGCTGTCCTGGAACTGTGTATAGAGTTTACATTTATTTTAGTCAACCATGGCTTTTGCAAAATGCTGGAAAAACAATGGGACATAATTTCTTTATGGGAACAGAAACAAAAGTCAAATAGTGGTAGTTAAGGAAAATATGTGTACAACCAAGGTAGTAGGAACTTTTCCAGATAAATAAAAATACCCTTCTGGAAGATTAACGTTAAGTCTGACAGTGAGTGGAAGAATTTTATAAGCAGTTGGTTTTCCTAATAGTTCAAGTTATCCTTACAGATAAGGATAGAAAGTATTTGGGAAAATATTTTCTTCTCATTGGTATCTGCAGTATTTTTAATGAAAAATGTTTGGTTCCTCTTTAATTTCTTTAGAAGTTTAATTGCATTTTGAAATTGGTGATTAAATAAATATGTTGCCAAGCTCATTTTCTACTAAAAAAAGCAAACCCTCTTTATGTAAAGGCTTTAGCAATTTTGTCAACTGATTTCCCTTTTGAAATAACCTCGGAAACAATTACACCTGTACTTCTCCCGTAGTAATACAGGAATGGCAAAACATATTGATGGATGGAGTTGTTGAGAAGGATTGTAATTGCATCTCCTGGAACAGTTGAATCTGTCAGCCGCAATTGGTTGTGTTTGACTCTATACTCGTGCACTCCATTTTCCTTCTCAAAGTAAAGCATTTTGCATACTCCCTGTGTTTGTTCAGACTGACGAAAACTAAGGAGATAATAGCTACCGCTGTAAACTATCAGGTGGGTGCTTGTGGAGAAGATGGAGCTACACTCTCCTTAGGTCTGTGCATTAGAAGTATGAGAGAAAACAGGAAAGTTGTAATTACCAGTAAGGGGAAAACAAAAAACTTCACAATGTAAATTGTGAGATATTGGAACAGGTTGCCTGGAGGGTTTGTTGAAATGTCATCTTTGAGGATACTCAAAACTTGACTGAACAATTTCAGAGCTGCCTAACCTGACTTCAACCATACCATGCTCTGAGTGGGGAGTGGAACCAGATGACTTCCACGTATCCTGTCAGCTTAAATTCATGATTTTATGACGGTATACATTCTTGTTAGGTAACAGTCAGTGAGACATAAGAAATCAGATTAATACTAGATCCTTTTAGACTGTGCCTGGATTTCTAACAGTGTAATTTACAGAGGTTTTTCCCTTCAATTTCTGATAATGGAGACAGTGAAAATAGAAGTTAGAAAGGAAAGATACTAAATATTTTGCTGTTCAAGTGTAGAAAGACTGGCTAGTCTAAGTAATTTCCTTTTGATCTTTACTTCTGTTGAAAAAGATGCTAAAATTTACTTAGCAAGTGTAGATGCAGCTAGCAAATAAAACACAGAGAAGTGGTGAAGGCTAAATAAACTGGAACACACTGACTAAATTATGGTAAATTCACTAAACAAAATGGAAAAAATTGGATGAGAAGATTGAGAAAAATTCTTATATCTCACTTTTTCATAGGAAAACATTTTTCTGAGAAATTTATTTTCACCTTCTTTGTGCTGCATTATTTTATGTAAAAAGAGTATTTATTTTATTGTGATGTTTTCATATTGTTATATTTTCTTATTTTTAATATGTGAGATTTTTGAGATTATGTCAGTACACAAGAACAAATTACTTTAATGTGCTTGCATCCCATAAAATATTTTTACTGGATCTCAACATTTACAAGTTCTATTTATATAGATAGTTTTATGGAGTAGGAATTAAACCTTGGTTATTTTTCAATATATAGAAGTGATTGGGAAATTCTTTATGAAGTGTAGTACAAGCTCTCACACAAGAAAAAGCGTGTAAATGCTACAGGGGACCCAACACTGAAATACACATATGAATAATATATTAGTTGATATACAGTACATATAATTAAAATTGAAAGAGTAAAGCAAATTTATAAAATATTTAAACTGAATAGTGAAGAAGACTGCAGAGAATTAAATGCATTTCTTGTTTTTTTTATCCTGACAGTTATATGCTACCAGTATGTAGCGGTTTTCCTGGGGAGGATGTTTCCCACACATAAGAAATTGCCTGGGTTCTTTGACATGCAGTGAAGCATAACTAAAGCAACAGTTTCTAGATATGATAGAAAACAGTAGAATTTTGCTCAGTAAAGGAGGTTAACTTTCCATTACCAAGTAGAAATGGAAATGATGCAAATATGTGTTACAATTTAGAATGGAAGTAAATTGAGCAGTTAAAAGTCATGAGATGTCTTTGACCATAGCCTTTCTCATAAGAAAATTGTGAATTTATTTAAATCTAGTTTCCTCTTGAGTTGGGATGGGAGGTAGGGGTGGTTGGTTTTCATTTATTTTTGCTGGGTTTAGGTTTTCTAAATTGCTGAGGTATATTACTTTTTGTCAGTCAGCAGCTAGAATCACATTTTCTTGAGAAGTCAAAACTACATATACCCAAAAGGACCTTGGTCTTGTCTGGAATTATGGATGCATGTCTTTGATAACTGCACGTTATCAGGTATAAAGTGAAGGCAGGATTTGGTATAGTCTTTCTATTATAGTGATTTAAAAAATCTGCTGTAGGACTTTTCTGGCCTTGAAAAATTTGGTGTCTTGATTTGAACAATAGGCTGCATTTAGTGAACAGCTTTCTTTAAGAAAATTCAGTGATAAGGGCTAAGAACTCTGTAGCTTTATGTTCCATGCATAAGGATTAGTTTTTGGTGTTGAAGAAATCCCTATCTAGCATGCAATGTATTAACAATTGAAGTCGGCAGGTATGCAATGAGAATAGGTGTGGGATTTGACTGAGTGCCAAATCGTGGATTTCTAGCCTGTCTGCCAGTAGTTTGGTGTCTTTCTGGATGCCCTTGTTGGGCATAACAATAGATTTCACTGCTTTCATAGATAGAATTTTATGTCCATTAAGATACTTCTAAAGCAGACGATGATGAATACTTTTTTGTACAACCATCTTTTGTTTTGCATTTGAAATCCCATAGTTTTGTGTTATAGGGTTTTTATTTGTTATGTCATGTTAGATCTCTTGGCTCGAGAAAAGACATAAAAAGTAATATAGCAGAAATTTAAAGAGGAACAAGTATATCATTATGATGTGTGTTTCTTCTGTTTACGTATTTTAATGTATTCTTTCCCCGCCCCCTCTTGTCTTGTCTCCTTCTTCCTGTCAAATAAAGGCCAAGAAACACCAGGTCTTTCTAACAGAGACGTATGAAAACAACATGAGAGAGCTGGAGTTACTCTTGGACAGCTTTGCTATGTCAGGCCAGCGGACAGCAGGTTAGTTGAAAGTATAAAATGACAGATGCATCTGTCAATGTTCCAAAGTCACTACATTGTGGGAATTCTGCAGATGCCTCTTGCATTCCCTCTTCTCAACATGCTTTGATTTGATGACATGATAAGAGCAGTTCTCACAGCAGTCAAATGGCCTTGCTAGCTGAGAAAGGGTGACGGATTGTGGACCTGCTGTTGTCAGCCCAGAGCTTGATTTACAAATGCTGGGGTGTATATGATCGGTCAGAAAAGGGCTCACTTGCTGTGCTCTAAATCCAGCTGAGAAAAAAGTCCTTACAGTATACCTGCAAAGGGAACAGATGTTTTGCCTGAACTGAGCCAAATTCTGAGGCAACCTTCAGCAACTTAAAGGTCATATATTCAAAAAGGTTGTGTAGGACACATGATGCAACACAATACTTTTTACAGTTGATTGTGGACCAGGGCTATGTTGCATTCATTTAATCTGATGCAGAACAAATATTTCTCTGCTTTCATTTAAATTAGTTGTCACTCTGCTACCTGCCTTTATGTATAATTATTGTATTAGACTTAATAAACTTCTGCCTGGTTAGACATTTGAAACAGTGGCTAACATAAATAAGCTGAACTTTAACATCAAGCTAATGACTTTTTTTAAAGCTGAAAATTGAACACTTTTTAAAACCTTCATTTTAAACTGTAATTCTTGTTAGAAAAATTATGTTCTAGACACAAAGTACTTCCAATTTACAGTGAAAGTAAGCTGGAAGAAAACAAGTAAAATGTGGCTTACAGAGCAAATGGGTTTATTTTATAAATATCATGATATGTTTTTGCACTTTTTAGCAACAATATGCATAAATGGGCTGTTAAAAACACTTTTAAATGAAGATACATTTTTTTGTATATTCACAAAATTATTTTTTTTAGAGCCTGGTGCTGTTAAATTCCAACAAAGAAACAACTTCTTGGGATTTCCCTCATTTTTAAAAGTCGAGCTTGGATGCTGTGTTGCATTGATTTCCTTGCAAAGGCTATATGATTTTTTGTTTCAGAACTGGTATCAGTTTAATTCTGTAATTATAAATGTAATTATCATGATAATACCCATAGATTTACGGTTGAAAAGCTCTTTAACACCGTACATTTTCCACAGTTTTGCGAAGTTCCACGTGCTCAGAAGGACTTAAGTAACTCTGAGGGGAGCTGGAACCTGCTGCCAAAGTGCAGTTTCCAAATTGTCTTTTGCATGGTAAACCTTGCTGAGAACAGCTTTGACTTGCTTCTATAATACTAGAAATTCAATAATGGTACCTTCAGTATTAATTTCCTTTGTTAGAGGTAAACTTTTAAATTAATTTAAATAGATCTTTTTTTTTCAAGCTTTAGTATCTCTGAAGAGGCTGTTGATGCAGATAGTAGAATTTAGTTTTGCAGTGGATTGACTGAGTCTTTACAGTCAATTACAGTCTTTTAATATTAAAATAGACATTGACTAAGACATTTGTTCTACATATTTGCTATGCTTTTAAGTTTGAAACCTAATTTTTAATGCTTTTGTGTAATTATTACTCTGATGTACATAAAAGTTTTTGTATCTAATAGTATTTATTTAAATTTTTAAACAAATTATTGTTAATATATTTGCCTAGATGCCAATAAAAGTAAAAGTCTTAAATAAATCTTTGTAGTCTAATTACTAGATGAGGGGCTACATGTGCCACAGCTGATGGGGAAGTCTTTCTTGTTCTTGTGGTCAGCACTGAACTCAAGGGGTTGAGAGATCTACTTAAAAATCTGTCAATATTAAAGATCAAACACTAAAGATCCAGCCCCTTAATTTGAGCACTGATTAGTCTGTGATTATTAGGCTATACAGTAAAGATAATACTATATTTTTAAGATTATGTCATGGGTTGACGGTGGGCTAATGCTAGGAACCTATGAAAGCTGCTTACTCATGCAGCTGGACAGAGGAGACAAAATTTAATGAAGGTTTCATGGGTTGGGGTTAGGTTCTGGAGAGTTTACTCATCAAATACTATCATAAGCAAAACAGGCTCAGTTTACAGATATGAAGTGAACTTACTACTAACAAATCAGAGTGGGATAAAGAGAAGTAAAACAAACCCTTGAAAAACACCTTCCCCCCACCCCTCCGTCCTTGCCTGCTCTACCTCCTACCCCAGTGGCACAAGGAGACAGGAATGAACTGATTGTGGTCAGTTCATCACCCAAGGCTTCTCCCACTGCTTGGGGAGAGAAGTCGCTCCCCTGCTGCACCGTGGGGTCCCTCCCACAGGAGACAGTTCCCCATGGACTTCTCCAACGTGGCTTCATCTGATGAGCAGCAGCTCCCTGCAAACTGCTGCGATGCGAGTCCATCCCACAGGCACTAGTCCTCCCAAAAGTGCTTCAGCCTGGGTCACTCTTCCATGGGGTGCAGTCCTCCAAGGACAGGGTGCTCCAGCCTGGCAGCAGGGGCTCTCTCTCCACTGGCCTCCCACAGGGTCACAGCATCCTCTCAGACATCTGTCTGCTCCAGTGTGAGGCTCCTCTATGGGCTGCAGGGTCCTGTGGTCCTGCATGAACTGCAAGGAGCACACCTCCTTCACCATGGTCTCACCACGGGCTGCAGGGGAATCTTGGCTCAGGTTCCTAGAGCATCTCCTGTCCTTTCTTCTCCACTTGGTGTCTGCCGAGTTGTCCCTCTCCCTTGTTCTCATTCCTGCTTCTCTGTAGTGACAATTAAAACTGCCCACAACATTTGTTTTGATTTATTCCTAAATCCGTTATCACAGAATCATTACCACCATTTCTAATTGGCCCAGCCTTGGCCAGTGGCACATCCATCTTGGGAGCCACCAGGGACTGGTTCTGCCACACATGGTGGAGGGTTCCAGCAGCTTCTCACAGAAGCCACTCCTGAAGCCCGCCCCCTCTCCCTCCCCCCACCCCCAGCTATCAAAATCCAGCCCATGCAAACCCAGTACAGATGAAAACCCAAACAGATTTAGAAAACTTATTTTTCTTTATGCATGTCAAAATAAATCCATAGCATAAATCCATGTCTTCTCTTTTTCCAGTAACCTTTGTGAATTTTCCAGAGCATTGTTATACTTACTGATCCATTTGCATGAATTCACTTTGTACCTTTTCAGTTTATCCCATTTTTCAGTTATTCAGCAAGTGGGTATGTTCTTAGGGATCTTTGTCTTCAAGAAAAAAGTAATTGTGGTTGTAATAATCTAAGTAGAAGGTGAAATGAGTGCTAAGATAAAAATAAGTTCTAAGAGTGTTATCTGCTTTGAGTTAGCACCACCATTTAAAACAGGCCACCAGTATTATTTTGGTCAAAAACCTAAAACGTAGCACCATAAGATTTGCTGTTAAGAAAAGGAACTCTTTCCTACCCTGGCCCAGTACAGCTAGGAGAAAGTCTGGAACAGCAGGTTTAAGAGTTTATTCACTGGTATACTTCCGTAAGACTCACATGGAACTTGGTGTTTTCCCCTAAATCTTCCCTCAAACTCTTGCACAATACTGAGTGTACACTTCAAGTACTGGGCTGGATTTTTTATCTCATTGCTGACATGGTGCTTCTGCCACAAGAGAGTGCATTTGGATTATGTTGTGTGTCTCCTGCACAGTTGTATGAAGACAGACAACATTTGGGCAGCATTAAAGCCTCAGGTTTGTTCTCAGCTAATGCAGGTAGGCTGAATCTGGTATTTCTATTGGCAGATTGAGCTGCCTAGAAATAGGGTTGCAGCCAAGGCAATGAATGATAGCATAGAAAGTTTACTGACTAAATTCTAATTTGAGCAAACATGATATTAGAACAGCATTGCAGGCTGGGACTTAAAATATGAAAATACATTATTTAGACAGCTGGACAAAACCTATGGCATAGAAGATAACTCTTGGATTGACTTAATAGGTATTGTTTTAAACTGAGTGAGAATTGTGTGTTACCACTTCACTTGAGGTACAAGGATGTGTAAAAAAAGTGTTTATTTTTCTTGTGCAGCAAGTTCAGTGCAGAATGTTCCTATAGTGGGTAGTAGTGAGAGGCTGGTCTTGTAATTAAGAAGACTGGGCTGGAGCTCTGTGCATAGCTATAGCTGTGGTTATGTGATAAATATTGCAGTAAGGTGACGCTTGTCACTTCATTCAATATGAAATTGTAACTTCTCAAAAAAGATCAGATTTTATGAATTCTTCTTAGATTGGTTTTAAGTATAAAGTTGCTTGGGATATCTGTAGGATTCACAGGGCTCTGAAATGTCATTAACTGTCATTGAGAAACTCTTGTTTTTCCTTGACTCTGTAGACTTTTAGAAACTCTGGTAAATAGGTGGAGTGGCTGATAGGACAGAGCAGGGGTCTGTCACTGGGGTGTGCATGCTGTAGAACAGATCTTGCTCCTATTACTGGAAGCAATCTTTGAAATATGTGTTTCTTTGACTAGCTGGGACTTTGACTGTAAAACCTAGTCCAACCTGAATAGCACTTTATGCTTTCTGGTACTATCAAAAGTTGGGAGAGAAGAGGCTAACTAATTCTTCAGAAAGAATTTTCTGAATGGTAGTTGGCAATACATTCTGACTTGTGCACTTAAGTATGTTTTCCACTGAGTTCTGTTGATGCTTTATGTGAAGCCTACCGGAGAAATGTCATAATTTTTATGATGATGACATATTTTTAACAGTAATTTTATAATTTATTTATATTTACAATGCCTTAGTAGAATCTTGTTCTTCTTAGATGACACTAATTACGGAATTCTTAAAAAATTACCCTGCAAATATGTAAGTGCATCTCCTCTAGCTGATAAAGTTTTATGGGGAGCTAAAGAAAAGGCTTAGACTTTAGTATTTGATTTGACTTTATGAGCCACTCTGAAAACTGCTTAAAGACACTGGTGATAAACACCTGTATCATTGTTTAGTTGTGATGGTAGTTATGATGATTTAGCCTTCCTGGATTTAAAATGCCACAGATACTTTCACTTTTGCAAAATAAGGCTGCTGTTAAGAGTTGGTAAAGATAATTTTGCTCATAAAACATGTTAAAACTTGTTGAAAAGTTGATACTGTAATTTGCTACAAAGTGATAAATGCTTCTTAGGAATATAAGTAATGCTGAGAAGAATGATCTGTCAATAATCTAGTATTGTGGTATAACACCAGGAAAAAAAGAAAAGTATGTTCTTGGAAACTGACTATCAACTGACATCTTGTGACCTCTCAATCAATACAGTGTTATTTTGCTTTCTTGGCACATTGTTCTATGCACTTTGGAATGGTCAGACTTGTTCATATGTCCCTAATTAGGGCAAGAAGATCAGGAGTCTCAATCTAAGGGTTTAATAAATAAGTTTAGAGTGTATATAATGAATATATCAGATTTATAATTGAAGTATTATGTAGGACTCTGCAGAAAGATAATATTTTTTTAGTCATTTCCTTTAGAATAAAATTCAAGATAATTTAAAATGTTTTTAAGTCTTCTCCAAGCATAACATACTCATGTGATCTTTGGCTCAGTAAGGCTTTAGGTAAATGAAGTACTTCATTACCATATGCATGCTTAGTCACAACAGCAAAATAATGTCAGGAAAAGTGTAACATTCTTAACTTTCAGACAACATGTTTTTCAAAGTATATAATTGTGTGGTTTCAAAGTTGGCTTGTCTGACTGAGTGACACATGCTTGACCGCAAGAGAAATAATATGTGAGACTGCATACCAAAAGCATTAGGTATAAATGTAATCCAGAATTTACAGTTCTGCACCTAGTATTAAAGCTTTTATGCAAGTGTCTTTCAGCTATATTTGCTGTGAAAGCATGGCTATACAACTGTATCTCTCATGGCAAACAAAGCTGCTCTTCTGTGTTCTGTATGGTTACTGAAGCCCTAAGTAATTCTAATACCTTGCATCCAGGGTGAGTAGTTTTCTCTCTGTGGCTTTAAGGCTTAATTTTTGTTCTGTGTTTTCCTTCAGGCACTTGTGAGGACAAAGATAAACCTCTGAGCTGCTCTGTCGTTGAGACTTTGAGGTGTACCTTGACAGCTTACCAGAACAAGCTGGAAGATACATCTAATGAGGTAACACTTGCAGTGTTTGGCTCTATATGTATTGCATTTGGCCTGCAGCAGTACATAAACTTAGCTTGTAAAAAACAGCAGAAGAGTGGGAATGTTGAGTTGACAGCTTCAAGTATGCCCAAAGAAAAAATCTCTGTCACTACTATTTGTCTAAGCTTGCCCTACAGTGAAGTTTCACATTTGTGGGGACAATTTTTTGTCTTTCTAGATGAATTTGGTTTTCTTGTTCAATCTTTTTGGGTTTTTTTTCCCAAAAACATTTAGGATAACAAGCTGTTAATATATAGGATTAAATTAAAAGATAATGATCTCAGAGGGTGGCTGCATATACTGCAATGTTCCTAAATACATAATGGTTGAGCCTCATAGTCACTGCTCTCAGTTAAGTAAATGTTCAGGCTCCCCTGTACTTATAAAACTGTATAATTTTCTGAGGAGAGTGTGTTTTCAATGGATTCTCTTTGGGAGCTATTTTACTGTCATTTCAATTAAAATAGGACTGTTAGAATACTGTCTTTAGGTTATCTAAGCAAATAATGGAATTATTTCAATTTTGGGAAACTTACCCTTGAAAAAATCAGATGTTTTCCATGCAGTTCTACTGTCCTTTTATATCACTGACTGAGAAGTTAGTTTTGCATTTATTTTGTTGTGTGTTTTGCTAGTCTGACTAAATTACTCCTCTTGGGTGTAAATGTTTTATTAATTTGTGGCTTTAAAGGCTGTAGAAAGAAGTTAACTGCACCACTGAAATTTTTGTGCAAACTTGTGATTAGTTTTTGAATAAAATTGGCAAATACAGAAAGGCAAGATTGTAAGATTGTAATAAGATTGTAAAGGTGCCAGCACTCTATTTAATTTCTAGGTTTTGTCTTTTGTTTTTACAAATGCATAGTCTAGCTAGTCACTCAACACATTAAAAAAACTAAAAAATAATAAAAGAAAAGTATATCAGCTTTGCCCCTGTTATTGTGAAAAGAATGGTCTCCCACAAGACCTTTGAGTTTGTTCAAGGGGCACAAAAATAAGTGACCATGGAAACAATTATACTTTTTAAACAGCAAGCACTGTTAAATCTTTCCCAGCGAGATAAGAGAATTGATGTGTATAGTCATTATGAAACTCTTCTGAGACCCAAGTCTGGAAGCTGAAGAGTAACTAGGAACATATTACCCACAGCGAATTGTTATTTGGGAGGAGGAGCATCACGTGATAGGCAGCACAGTTGAAAAGTCGACTCAGCAGGCTTTGGCTTAGTGATGTGCTTTGTTGTGAAACTGTGCCAGAGACAGCAGTGGGGAGACCAAGGGGGTGGCTTCTAAGAAAGCAAAGAGAGTGTTCTGACAGAAAGAAGAATGAACTGTCAAGGAAAATAAATCGCAAGCAGAGCAGGACCAACAGATGACCTGCCACAAGACTTCCCAGTAGGACTGTGTGTGACTGACCCTGAAGTTGTCATATGGAGCCAGAGATCACTGAGCACCTTCGTGGTGCACAGAAAGGGCAGTGCTCTGTCCTTCTTGATTACCCCTGCCCCCACAGAGAATGCTGCTTTTGGCTTTTTATGTGCGAGATATGTTTAATAATAAAACTTTTTAATAATACAGTAATGCACAAGGGGACTATGAAGGGCACTGTGCAATACAATAGGATGTTTTAATACACAGTAAGGAAGGGTTTTTAGTAAGCAATACAATAGTAAGCAAATTTTAGTTGTTCTCTTTATAAAAGATTTTCAACAAGATCCTACATATTGATTAATTTTTTAATGTATGTTTCCATCTGTATGTATATATGAAATATGCTGGTAAACTTGTAATGTGTCATCTTTAACTTACTGTATTAAACATTAAATAAAAAGATGTAGTTAGTTTGTGTGACTGAAAGGTGTAGAAGTGTTTTGGGTTTTGTAGATAACTAGCTTCTGACTTTCTGTAAAGTGCAGATGCCAGAATATGTTTCAGGAGATGGAAAATACTAGTAAACCAATAAAAAGACTGGAAATATTTCAGTAGCATTCTTTAATTTACTATAATTATTTCTAAGTGTTTTGCCAGATTTCCTGACATCAAAATACAAAAATAAAAAATTTTAAAAGTAATTAATAAATTTTGTAAATGAAGCGTTCTATTTCTGAGTTGCTTCTTAAATGTCAGGCGTTAGTAGTATCATCATATAAACAAAGATACAGAGTATTTTGATATGTTGTTATACTTTTTGAGAGTGGAAAGTGATGGTACCTCAGCACACATTAAGCAACCTCTGAGATGGTTACTTTTAAGCCTACAGTAGTCACTATGCCTCTTTGGAACACTGCTGGTTTTTACTGTATGTGAGTACTATCCAGTGCTCAGAAAAGAATTATGCTTCTAGCTGGATAATTTCTGCAAATGGCCACTGACTTGAAAACTTGTTTTCTCAAACCACTCCCTGGATCATTAACTGAATTTACTGAATGCTTTCAAGCGCATTTCAGAATTTGTGTTTTTGTCAGATATTTTGAGAGTTAATAGGATAGGTAAGACTGGACTCAGTTTGGGATTCTGCCACTATTCTTTATTTTAAATCATTATGAAAGAGTTATTTAGTGTCTTTGTAATGGCATATTATTTAGATTGTATGGAGTATAAAAGCTTTCCAAGGAATTGAAATACATGTTGGTTTTTTACTTTCATATACAAAATTCTTCCTTTATATTATATTGAATAGATCATTGCAGCTTTTCTATAAAAAGCCTGTTTGACTGTCATATTTTTCACAGCTTGAGAAAACAAAGGCTTTGTGTAAAAAGATGACAAAAGAACTTAATGTATCTGAGGAGAAAATGCGTGCTTTAAGACAAGACCTTAAGGTATGGTTTAATGAATTTAGCATAAAATTTGAATGTTCTGCAAAAGGTATCTTTCTGGATTAAAAGTATTTTTTTTTCTTATCAAAGTCTCTATATCACTGTATTCTGAGCAAACTAGTTTACCTTGCAAGTTTGTGTGAAACCATGCTGCTTTATTCTGGTTACCACTAATGCATAATTTCAGTGATTTCACTTCTGAAATAATTAAAATACATTTATAAATGTGCAAAGTATTGTTTTATTGAAATCAGTATCAGTAATCTTTTTTGTTTAACTGTTTCTCTCAAGAAAAGGGAAAGAGAAATTAATTACCACTGTGCATATGAAGGTATATTTTATAAAAGATGTCCATTCTTTTGTTAATTTTTTTTTGTTTGTGTTTATCAGAGAGGTCAATGCATGTAATGCATCGAGTTTTCTTTAACAGCTGGCAAGCGTGCGGCCTAAAATTTCTTGGATTTAAAGTTACCTGAGATTAAAACACTTGAGAGCTCTTTCCTTTAGATTTGGAACAATATTTATTTTTTCTGTTTTTGGCTGACACCAGTTTTGTAATGTCCTGTCTGGTTAAATCAATAGCTGAGGGAGTGAGCAAGTCCCAAGGTTGTATTTTAACTTACTGTCCCAACTAGCAGTGTATTGTATTACTGCAAAAATAGAATGTCTGTAAAGCCAGCGTTTTTCAGATTCTTTTGCAGAGGATATGCTGCTTTATGTTTTATGCAGTGTTTTTCTGTAACATTCATTGAATCTTCACATTAATGGATACTTACACATGATGTGTTGTCAGCTGTCACAAACTTTCTTTACTAATTTATGTTCAGAAGATTTAGGACTTCCGTTACAGCACCTTTTTAACTCACCTAAAAATCTGGCAACCCTTTGCAAGAGATACTTGTATTCTTCACACACAAACTGAGCTTCGTACACAAACAGGGTACTGGTTTTTATGCAATATGCTGGTTTTCAGTCTCTCTAAATTTTTGGTAATAATATTGTATAGATTATCAAAATCTAGATCCAAACTGAAAACATTTATATTAGAAATTTAAAAATAATATTTTAATATTTTTATTTAGAAGAATAAAACTTGTCATTTTCTGATGATTTTGGTAGTATCTTTTGTATGATAGTATGAAAAATAAGCAATAGTTTCAGTTTGACCTTTTGCAAACTTTAGGAGTGCTGGACATCCAGTGTAACTGGACAATATTTTAGCACAAAATGGATAGTGTATTAAGTTCTGTGTTTACCCGATAAGATTTGGTGCTGGTAACATAATGGTATTTATTTCTGATTATTACTTACTTCCCATGCTCAAGCCTCCAAAGTGAGTCCTCACTTTTTTTTATCTTGCATGTAAATAATACAATTGGCAACAGCACCTATGTTGCTTGCAGACTCAGCTCCAACAGATCAGGGATTCACTCAAAAAAATAATGTACCTTTTCAATTGCTCTGAGAGGTTTGCACTCTGTAGAGGATGTGTCCCTGTGTTCTGCACCTCATTTGTGGGGGTAGAGGGGACTGTGAAGATCACTGCATCGTGGAGCCTTTATTAGAGATGGATTTCCAAAGCTGTCTAGCTGCAAGCTGTGGAAGAGGCCTATTATCAGTTTGAAATTCTGTTCCTGAAGGAAAAAGTAAGCCAACCTAGCCTGGAGTCTTGTAAATATGTGTGGTTATATGACTATTTCTTTCCTCAGGTGATGAACACTTGACTAAGGTAGCATTTTATAGAGTAAAATTTATACCAGCCTTTCTGTTGCATTCTTCTGTTTTACAGGAAGCTCAGGGTATCATGGCTGATGCCAATAAAGAGTTAAACCATCTGCGTGCTAAATGTGCAGACAGAGAGACTTTAATAGAAACTTTAAAAATGCAACTACAGGATGTACAGCAATGCTGGGAGAAAGAGCAAGTACGTGCCACAGAATCTGAAAATGAAATCCAGAAGCTTACCAGGGCTTACCAGAAGGATATGGAGGTATTACTAGAGACAAGATGACTGTCAAAGAGTCTTTATTTAATCTCAGCTTTATACATTTACATACATCAGATGGTTACTCTTAGTCTTAACAGATTTATCCCTAAAATATGATTTTAAGATATGTATTTTGAAATATGTGTTTAATATCTACAGGATCTCAGGACATATTGGTTCTACTTTCTTCTGTATCAGAACTAATAGCTTAATCATTCCAGTATTTTGAATTTTTGAAAAACAGAGTTTATTCAAAAAGCTGTACCTGAACAATTATTTCTTTCTTTCAAATTAAAAGTTAACAGAAATGTTTTGGAGTTGAAATGTGTAAGACTGTCATTATCATGTATTAATTACTGATCCACATGGCGATTGATAGATAGCAAATATGGAATTGAGGTAGTTTTGCATGCATGCCACAAAACCTAGAAATTCTTACTTTATCTGTTAGCTGATTATGATGTGCTGTATGTGGGAATGGGCCCACACTGTCTTATTTCAGAAACATTATCTCTCTCCTTATATGTATTAACAGATGTTAATTTTGTTGCTTTTTCTGCCCAATGAAGCGGTTCTGTACTAGCAATGGCAATGATATATTTGTAGTTGTTGTGCATATTGAGCTCATTACTTCCACAAATTTGGACATGGATGCCAACTGAGTAAAAAGGAAACATTCTTTCCACCTCTTTTACAGTCTGGTATTTAAATGGGGTCCACATGAAGCAGCTGGAATTGTTAGACACATCAGATAATGATTAAAGTGGAGGAAACTAGAAGTCTGGCTATACTGTAAAGTCAGCATGTCTACAACCCTGTGGTTGCATTCAACATGTGTGAATTGATTTGGGGTCCTGGAATCCTGGTTCTTGTGCCAAATGGATAATTATCCCAGTTTTATCACAGCTCAAACAAAAAATGTAATGATGGTGGGACACTGGATTTTCCCTGGGGAATTTGTAGATCTGTTAGAAACAAAGTTAAACTAAACTAAACTACAATTTATTTTTAATTGCATAAAATACCATGAAATAATTGTGAGAAAATGCACCTAAGTGTAATTGAAAGGATTCAGAAAAACCCTGGTTTCCCATCTATAATTTCTTAATATAATACCTTAACCAAGGCCCCTGGAAAACAATGGGAACCTTTGCAATAGTTTACAGACTTTTTTCTTGTGACTTTTGAGGTACAGCTTTCTATTGTTGTCAAAATCAAAGTTGCTAAATTGAATACATGTACTATAAGCACTAAGGATGGAATTTCTATGGCATGCTATTGTTGCTAAAGTCTATTTATAATTTGCATCAATATATTACTGACTAAAATCAGTGTAAATGAATGAGGCGTGGCTTGTGGAATTTAACTGATGAAGCTATAAGCCTATTTTGTCTGGCCATTTAGTCTCATACATAATCCATAAAAAAACAATTTAAAAAAGACTTTAGAGTGATAGTTGTGTAAATGGTGTGTTGTGCTGCCAAGCCAATCAGGGAATTTTCTGCAGGCTCTGCAGTTGTTGCAAGTGGGTACAGTTTGAATATAACTGAAAATTTTACCATAAATAAATAAATTGCATGTACTAATAACATGGAATTTTTTATCTGTATCAGGTAGTGGTTGTGATGAATGCAGGACTGTTCTGTATTTTTATAAGTTATTTATATATTATGTCTGAATAGACACATTTTGTAAAACCTGTTTTGTTACATTATCTTCAATATGTATGACTGCAAATGTTAGCTGTTGTGGAATTTTGAAAAAGGTTTGAGAATGAACTGTGTGGGCTTTTTTCAGTTGCATGTAGTTCATATTACTGCCCATGTGATGCACGTCTTTCAGTTGTAACACAGTTCAGATACAACAAGTAATGTTTCCTTTTGTTTCAGGAGAAACTAACCTTCCTTCATAGCTTATACCAGCATTTGATAGCAGGCTGTGTGCTTATAAAACAACAAGAAGGCATGCTAGATAGATTCTCTTGGCCTGAGCTTTGTGTAGTCTTGCAGGAGAATGTTGATGCCCTGATCTCAGACCTCAACAGGGCTAATGAGAAGGTAAGTGTCCTTAGGCACTAGCTACCTCTATTAAATTCAGTGACATTTGTCCACATCGCAGTATCATTAAGAAGGACTGACATTCATCTTATTTCAAAAAGAATTTGGACGTTAATAATTCAATACCATTAATTATGGCTTGTCTACAACTCAGTTTGATGCCATTGCTGTGGGCATGTAAATGTGACTGAAGTCTGTATGAAGTCTCTAAGCTCCACTTTCAGTGCAGGACATGCTAATAGTACTAGCCAATATTAGCCACAGGGACCTAATTAAAAGAAAATAAATTAATCTTACTGATGAAGCAATTCAAAGAACTTAGTCATTTACACTAATAAAGCAAGTCTTTATTTTACCATAAAACTGAAACAAAATGCACTTACTCAAGGAATATCGTCTTTAAATTACATGTTTATTATTCAGATGAACTGTTTGAAGGAATGACAGTGTATTTTTTATATTTAATTGTAACTCATGGATTATAGAATTATATTCAGAAACACTGATAGAAAATATCCATTTATATAAAACATATCAATATTTGCTATAGGGAGGAGCTGTAATTTTCAGGATGTAAGTAACTTATATGGCCTTTCTCTCCAGAAATCCCTGCATTTTTAGGAAAGAAAAGACCTCCTTTTTAATAAACTGCCTCCACAGACTAATATATGACAGTCTTTAGGATTTCAGTTCATTTTCTGGCTCCATTGATTAAATCAGTTCTAAGACTAATACAGCAACCCCAGAACTTGTCTGTGCTGATATTTTTTGAGACATAGTAAGGGAAAATCTTTTGACATTTCTCATCTTCAGGAGTGACCACTCTTCTGGCCTGAGTAAGATGCAGGGCTGGTTACACTGAATTGTTCTAACTCTGTCCATCATTTAACAAATACTCCAGCAGTCAGTTGGACCTACCCCCTTTACTAAAGGGGTAGGATAAAATCTGGATTATGAACATTTGATGTACTTTTCTATTTTACTTTCAAAGTAAAGGAGGAAAGGGAGTGGAAGAGAAGGGAATGAACATTATTGGCAGTGTTTGGGGATGTTGTGTCATATTGTTTCTTGCTTTTTAATTTAGTATGGTTATTGATATTGACTGTGAGGTCTGTACAGCTCTTTTCATGTACTTACCAGCTTTTCAGGGATTTTGGACAGTATGTAACTTGTGTTGTACCCACTTTGTTGCAAACAAAATTTTTCTCCAAAGTTGTCCACAGAGTGAATAATTTGTGCTTGTTGAAACCAACTTATGTATGCTAAAATGTCCTGAAATTCTTCCCGTGTTTAATTGTATCTGGAATGTTTTTGTTTTCAAATAAAAGAAAAAATTAAATTAAGGACTGTTTTTTTACATTGTGTGCAATTCTTGTGAACTTTTAAGGGACTAGGATACTCAGATTGGTACTTTAGCAACACAAGTTCTAAGCACTTGTGTAAAAAAAAAATAGCAGTAGAGGTTTTCAACAAAGAAAGCAACGAATATCAACAACATGGTACAACAATAGCAAAACTGAATCCAATTTTTTGTTCATTTTGTTGCACATCTCAAGTAAACAATCTGTCATGGAAGGCTTTTACTTAGATTTAATGAATATATTGAAGAAATTAGTTCAGATTTTATGCTGGGATTGTCTGTGGTTAAACTGATATGCACAATAAAGTAAAAAGGTGTTTAGAAAAGTAAAAGAATTTATTTTTAAATGCTTGTCACACAGATATCTCACCTGGAATATGTTTGTAGAAACAAGTCCAATACTATGAAGGAGCTTCAGCAGAGCCAGGAAGATGCCTTTAACAAAATGGCTGAACAGATGAAAGCAGATGCATGCTGTTGGCAGAATGAAAAAAAGTATCTGGAACAGCAGTACTCAGGTCTCCTTGGGGAAGTTCATGCAAGGGCACAGGTATGGTGCTATGAACTTCTGGGTTTTTTTCCTTGTAAATATTTAATGGACTATTTCAGTAGTTTAAACCCCTAACCAGTTTAAGATTGTTTAAAATAATAAAAAAAACAAAACCCTGCAAACTCTATGCTAGTATTAACTTCATTAATAAAAAGAAATAAATGTCTTTGTTAAAACATTCTAGAAATGAATTGCCTAATTTGGCTTACAGTTGCTGGTGGTTTTTTTGGGTTTTTTCTTTGAGAATGTTAAGGCTGTAGGATTGAATTTTCTTTATTTAAGAATCATATAGGGCAGCAGTGATTTTTTTCAGTGTCATGCTTTGCAAAGACTGTGTAGAGTTACAGTAATACGGTGTCATCTGGGGATAAATTTAGGTATATACATTCTAACCCTAAAGACCAATTAGTGGTAGATTTCAACAATATTAGAGGAAGCTGTTACACAGATGATATAGTGAGCAGAGGGTCAACAGTGTAAAACCGTTGGCACTGGTTGTTAGACAAGTTATTTACAATTTAAAATGTTCATTATTATTCCGCAATCACCATTGACCATCTTTTCAATCACAGTCATTTACAGGTGTTTCAATTAAAAGTGTTGTGAAATTGAGGAAATAAGGTATGCCTTGTTACTTGTGACTGCCACCTGTGACTTACTTCATCTGAGGAATGCTATATTTGACTCAGATTTTAGTCTTGGAAGTCTTTGTGTGCTGAAAAATACATTTATGAGTTATTCTTTTTACAGAGAAATTTATAGTGAGTTCTTAGGATTGAGTTTTATTTTTTTAGATTTTTTTGCTTGATATTTACCTTTCACATTGGATATTGACAAGGCTAAAAACATCACTATGAGTGGAATAAGTGGCATCCAGATTTATATTAAATTTCCTCAAGGTTGTGTAGTTTCAGTTTACGGCTTTCGTTTGCCAACAAAAAGAATGGTGGAATGAGGAAGCTTAATTTTAATTTTAAAAATGACGCTAAATTCATTAAAAAAAGTGGAGTTACACAATTTAGATTTCTTCCTCCTATGGATAATGGGTCATGTCTTTAAAAACTCTGTAAGTGTTTTGTGAAAAATAGGTGCTCTGCAGTACTGCACCATTCTTTGGGATGGTACTGAACCTCCCAGTTTCTCCAGCTGACTTGTATAGACAGCATGTAAAGCATGTACTGAAAACGTGTCTCTTTTTTGTGGAGTGCGTATTAGGCGTGCCTTTTGGAAAAAACTTGATCTATCAGCTTGCTGTACAGGACTACTGAATCGTTAAAAGAGAAATATTTTCCCTTAGAAACACCTGGGCATGTTTTCTAATTCAGGTTATGTAATGCTGGAGTGCAAGCTGGTAGTTTTGTAATCTAGGTAGTGCAATGTTTGTATATACTTAGATGACTGAACAATCTCTTTTCCGTCTCATGTTCCAGTTTGTTACCGTTCAGTGTCAGACTGTCAAGAAGACAGTCTAATTTCTTCTTGACTTCTAATTTGTGACTGACTTTCAATTTGCAAATACCAAATTAAGCCTTTCCTTTCCTGGCATCCATAGGGTTAAGGTCCATAAATGTCTACTGTTCGGGCTATCCTAGTCCTTACTGCCCATTTTTCCTGGCTTAACTGTATTTTGCCTATTGCATTTTGAGCCAGTTAGCCATATTCATCTCCAAGATCAGTGCATTTTTGATTGGAGATGTGCAGACAGACTAATATCGTAGCCTTATTTCCAAAAGAAACAAGGAAAAATGTGCCACAGGTTACAAAATGTCTTCAAAGGATCTTTAAGATTTACTGACTGCCAGTGATTACATAAAAATGCAGAATGCAATATTTTAATTTAATTATTTAGCAAGCTTTATTAATTAAATTTTATAGGAAACATGTAATCAATGCAAATAGAATACAATTTGCCAGTATTTCATTGTACAACTGTGTGTCTCCTCACTCTAGGAGACTTATCTTAGCACTACAAGGGAACTGTAGCAATTTGCTACATTTTCCATCCAAAAATCTGAGTGTTAATTGCAAGCGCTTCAGTGAAATAACCCCTTGTATGGTTTAGTTACATTCTGGAAAGAGAAGATGAGTGATTTTTGCTGTCCTGCACCAACCTAATGGAACATCATAGGATGCTTCCTTTATTTGTAACTTCATCTTCAAGCAGTGTTCCATGACTACTTCTAGGTATTTTCTCCTCAGAGGTCCTGTGTTGAGACTTCTTTAGTTGTTCAAATTGTTGACATGTGTATGAAAGCAAACCATAGAGTGTCAATTCACACTCTCAAGAGTTAACAGAGAGCTCTAACTGCACAGCAGTATAAGTAATGTATCTTGAAAATTATTGCTTTGGTTTATTAGAACTGCAGTAGAGAGTTAGGGCTTTTCAGAATGGTCTCCTTAAAATTAAAATGCTGCAAAATCTGAAGGTTTCTGTGGCTGTGACACCTGCTACTGCTTCTGTCCCCAGCCAGTACTGTTCAGGGTCTCTGGTTCCACAATAGGATCTATGAATGTTAATAGGTACTACTTCACAGCTGGTACTGTAGGTCAGATGGATGGTGTAATCACAAAGCCGTTTTACTGTTTTTCTATAGGACAGAAATTCCCAAAGTAGCCTTATCACAGATCAGCAATAAACAAGGTACTCTGTAGATACCACTCTTTGTCAGTGGTCTCCATGTTTGGAGAGTCAATGGAGCTTAAAATGCATATCTTTTTCTTTGCCTTTTGAAGCAGGAGTCTAGTCCACTTGATTTGATAGTGTGCCATTTTGAAAATGTTACTATGTCTGTTCCTTAGCCTCTCACAAATTATTCATTATTTATAGTCTCATAGGAAATGTCCTCTGAATTTTAACTACCAGTTGTTGTTTGTTTATTCTATAGACATTTATTAATCTGTCCCCATTTTTCGTGGCAGCTACTCAAAATAGAAGGGTTTTGTTCCAATATGCAAAAACATATTGTAAGGGAAAAATACTGTAACTACTTTAAAAATGTCAATTTTAACAGAAAAATAAAAGGCTTGCTGAATAGGTAAAGGAAAAAGTCCCCTGGGGAGAAAAAAATGTGTTGGGGGGTTTTTTTTGTTTGTTTTTGGTTTGTTTTTTTTTTGGTTGGAGGCCTTTTACAGCAAGGCAGGTGAATTAGATAAAGGATGGGATATATTGCAATTGTATGAAAAGCCACTGCAAAGGGTGCAAAGGGAAGAAGAGAAGTGTGTGTAACTGTACTGGTCCTGACCTACCAGGTGTCTTTGGTAGGCATGTCTGGCCCATGTACTTAAAACACAGCAAAGGGAGAAAAGGACTGTTGATGTTGTTTATAGGTATATATATGGAAAAATGAAACAGCTTAACTACAGCAATCACTGCCCCACAGAGTCACAGAATGGGTTGGGGTGGAAGGGACCACAGTGGGTCATCTGGTCCAACTCCTCTAATCAAGGGCATTGTCCTAGAGCACATTGCACAGAATTGTGTTCAGATTGTTTTAAATATCCCCACTAAGGGAGACTACAATCTCTTTGGGCAATCTGTGCCAGTGCTTGGTCACAGCACGGAAAAGAAGTTCATCTTCTTGTTGAGATGGAAGTTTCTGTGTGTCAGTTTGTGCCCACTGGCTCTTCTCATATTGCTTGGCACCACTGAGCAGAACCTGAATCCATCCATTCACAGCCTTCCTTTAGATACTTGTAGAAACTGATGAGAATCACAGAATAACAATAACAGAAATTGTTAGGTTTGGAAGGGACTTTTGGAGATCATCTGGTCCAACCCCCCTGCCAAGACAGGGTCATCTAGGGCAGATTACACAGGAATGCATCTAGGAGGTTTTTGAGAGGGAGACTCCATGATCTCCCTGGGTAGCCTATTCTAGTACTCTGCTACCCTCAGTGTAAGGAAGTTTTTCCTCAGGCTGAGGTAGAATTTCTTGTCCTTTAGTTGTGACTGTTGCTCCTCGTCCAACGTCAGTGTTGGGCACCACCAAAAAGAGTCTGGCACCATCCTGCTGACACCCACCTTTGGGACGTTTCTGTGCATTGATGAGATCCCCTCTCAGTCTTCCCCAGACCAAACAGGCCCAGCTCCCAGAGTCTCTCCTCACAAGAGAGAAGCTCCAGACCCCTGACCATCCTTGTGGCTCTCCACTGGACCCTCTCCAGCAGCTCCTTGTCTCTCTTGTGCTGAGGAGCCCAGAACTGGACACAGCACTCCAGGTATGGCCTCACTGGGGCTGAGTAGATGGGGAGAGTCACCTCCCTCGACCTGCTGGCCACACTCTGCACCCCGGGATACCACTGGCCCTCCTGGCCACAGGGGCACTGATGGCTCATGGACAACTTGTGATCCACCAGGAGTCCCAGATCCTTCTCCACAGAGCTGCTCTGCAGGAGGTCAGCCCCAGCCTGTGCTGGCACTTGGGGCTGTTCCTCCCCAGGAGCAGGACCTGACACTTGCCCTTGTGGAGCCTCATTAGAATTTTCTCTGCCCAACCCTCCAGCAGATCAAGGTCCCAGGGAATGGCAGCAGAGTGGATCAGCCACTGCCCCCAGTTTAGTGTCACCAGCAAACCAGCCAAGGGTGCATTTGATCCCCTCCTCCAGGTGATTGATAACAAATTCAGTGAGATTGGATCCTTGGGAGCACCACTGACTTACAGGTCTCTAGCTGGATTCTAGTCTACTGATCACAACCCCCTGATCTCTGCAATTGTCAGGGTCCATTCAACTAACCCACATTTCCTGAGCTTACCTGTAAGGATGTTGTGGGAGACTATATATATATATGAGATCCCCTCTCAGTAATTTCTAATTAAAGCTTAACAGGCCCAGCTCCCTCATTCTATTGTAAGAAAGATATTTCAGCCCCTTTGTCACCCTCTACTGGACCTGTGCCAGGACCTCCATGTCTCTCTTGTAATCAGGAGCCCAGAATAGAGAAAGCACTCTAGATGTAGCCTCACTAAGGCTGAGTAGAGGGGCAGGATGTTGTCCTTGACATGCTTGGCCACATTTAATTCCAGATGCACCTTGACCTTTCTTGTCTCATTTCCACTTCCTCTGACAACCGCTCTATCTTCATTCCAAGTGGCCTGACCCTGTTTCCATCTCCTGTGTATTTCCTGCCTGGGTAGTGACTGTTCTTCATTTGATCATGCAATTCTTCATTTGATCATGCAATTCATTTGATCATGCTTTGGCTGACTTCTTGTGCATCGGGATGTATTGCTTTTGAGCTTGGAGGAACTTATCCTTGAATATCAACCAACTGTCTTGCACCCTTCTTTGCAGGGGCTCTTCCTGTGGGATTCTTCCAAGAAGATCCTCAAAGAGATTAAAGTTAGCTCTCCTGAAGTCTATGGTGCTGCCCTGCTTCCTCCTCCCCTGATGCTGAAGCCCAAACTTCACATCTCCAACAAGGCCTTCCCTGTTAGTATGAGGTCAAGCAACACAATATTCCTTGTGAGATCTTCCACTACCTGTGACAGGAAGTTGTCATGACTGCTTTTCAAGAACCTTCTAGGCTGTTTGTGTTTCATGGTGCTGGTTCTGCAGCAGATGTCACGGTAGTAAAAATCCCCCGCAAGAACCAGTGTCTGTGACTCTGAGGCTGCTTTATGCTGCCTGTAGTAAATGTCATCCACTTTCTCCTGCTCCTCAGATGGTCTGTAGCAAACACCCACAAATGTTATCCCTACTGATCTGCCTTTTTATCCTGACCCATAAGCTCTTGACTCACTCATCATCTACCCCAACACAGAGATCTATACATTCCAGGTGTTGCCTCAAGAGAGTAACTCCATCACCTTGCCTTCTTGGTCTGCCTCTCCTAAATAGCATTTCCTTTATTACAGCATTCCAGTCATGTGAGCTCTCGCACCACATCTCTAATTCCAAAGGTCAGAGTCCTTTTACTGCATACAAGATCCCTAGTTCCTCCTGTTTGTTCCCCATTCTGTGTGTATAGGTGTACATGCACTTCATGGAAGTATTTGATTGTGTCAAAATCCCAGGGGAGGTGCATAATCTGTCTTCTGGTTATGTCTTTGAATGCTTATACAATCTGGAGGCATTCCCTCTTTTTGGGAGGGAAAGCCTCCTTTTGCCTCTTGGCTGGTCACTGTAGTTCTCCTCTTCCCACACCTTTTCTCTGTCAAGCCTGTCCCTATCCCTGTCCCTCCTTAAATCTAGTTTAAAGCTCTTTCAGTGAACCCTTATAAGATCCTTTTCCCTCTTTGAGACAGGAGGATCTCACTTGTTGTCAGCAGACTCAGTGTCATATAAACTGACCCACGATCAAACCCCCACAATTTTTGATGGTAACACCACTCTTGGAACAATGTTTTCCTCTGTGGGATATTCCTGGGTTTTTCCCCATCACTCCCTGCAGCTGGATGGACAGAAGAGAACACAGCTTGTGCTTCAGATCCCTTGACCAGTTATGCCAAGGTCCTGAGATCCCTCTTGATAACTCACAGCCTTTTTATTGGGATTTCGCTGCTACCCCCGTGGTAAACAGGTAATGGGTAGTGATCAGTTGGCTGTACCTCTGGGAAGTTACTTGGTGATGTCTCTTATCTGGGCTGCATTGAGGCAACATACTTCTGTATAGGTTAGTTCTGGTTGGCATATTGGGCTCTCCATTTATCTAAAATGGGAGTCACCAATTACTACTACCATTATTTTTTTTTTTAATTGATGTAGGGGGTAGGCTGCCCTGTCCTAGACAATTGGTCCAGCCTAGATGGACTTTCATCCACATTCTCATTTCACTGATTCTGAGACTGCAGGGCTCCACACCTGTTGTATAAGGGCACCTAGGAAGTTGAAGCAGTTTGGGAGGGGACTCACCTACCCCCCTGCAAGGAGAAACCTGCTTCCACTCACCTGTCTCTAAGGTCCCCTGCTGCTTGGTGGTGAGAGGGTGGGGGATCCATTGTTTCATGCGAAGTGGACAGTAGGTGCATTTGTCTGAGGTGTAGTAGAGTGTGGCTCCACCACTCAGTCTCTTCCTCAGACTCCCTAATACTTCTTCGTCTTTCTACTTTGTCTCTCAGCTCCAGCATTAGGCTTTGTAAGTCATCTGCCTGATCACAACTCACACAGTTCTTGTCTCTGCTGCCCTGAGAGCAGTGCCAGGCTCTGTCATTCCCTGCAGCCTGACCTCGACTTTTGCATGGTTCATGGGCACTCCATCTGGGTTGCCCCATCCTTTCTGGTGTGCACAGAGGAAGTAACTTTCGTCCAAGCAAACAGCACACCTGAGCTCTATCACTGAGTGAAGATCACCAACTGAGCTAAGTGCTTGAGTTGGCAGGGCCTCAGTTTGCCCTGTCTGTGCAAACAGTGGCATGGTGCCCTGGCTCATGGCACATGGCTCATGCCCTATTTGCCCTCTCTGTTCATCACATTTCTGCTTGCTCGTCCTCCCTGGGGGCAGCTTTAGTACATGTGGGGGTGGGCTCTATTCCTTCTACTGCCATCTATGCTCAGAACTCCAAAAGAAAAACGTTTTAAAGTCTCTGTGTCATTATATTTCTAGATTTCAGTCCTGTTTCCAGACAGAATAAAGGGTAAGGGTGTAGTAAGAAGTAGGATAAAATAGTTCTGCTAGTAGTGCCTGATTTTTTGTTAAGATTACTTGGAATTCATGAAGCTCTGCAACCCAGTGAAGTGCCTCTCAAAGCTCAAACACCAAAGGAAACCAGCTTGCTGATGTTTAGGAGGAAAAGTCCATGTCTCTTTCAGGAACTGTGCTTTTAAGCTTTAAAGAAAACTCTAGAAAACAGTGTCTGACATAGAGAAAGCAATTATTAGCCAGTAAAAGAAAGATCTATTGTCTTGCAAAACTTACGTTTCTGCAGTCAGAGGGTTTCTTATTCACTTTTGTATATTACCCTATCACAGAAAGCATAAAAAAGCACTTCAATTAGCAAGAGCACTGAATGTTGGTATTGCTGTCCAACAACCCTGTAGGGATCACAGTTTGTTTACTTAGATATTGGCCTTTGACCTGTGATGGCTAGAAACCATAGGTTGTTTTCTAAATTTGGCTTACCTTTTCAGTTCCTTCCAGTCATGCTATCAGGGTTTTTATCTATAAAAATCAAACACCGTAAATAATGCAGTAGCACTGAAAGTATTGTCCATGTTCATACTTTATTTCAGCATAGTAAAGTGACATATGTGGACTGTAAATTGCATTTTGAAATTAAATCTTTTAGTGGCCTACTCTATTTTTGTATCACTTGAAGTATTTTAATAGCATTACAAATTATTTCCCTTCCAAAGAAATTATAAAATATTTATTTAGTCAAAGACATTTTGGTCTGACTAGGGTACATCTCTATAGAGGCGTGGAATCTCCTATTTTCATTCTAGGGATAGCTCTATATATTTTTTTTCCCTTTTATACTTGCATAATGGAGAAGGGAAAAGAAATTAGGGTGCCCTGCTCACTACTTGTTTGGCACCTATACCAAAGAGAATACGGATACCAAAGAGATTATGGATGAATTTTGCTTCTTTTTAGATCACTGCTAAAAGGATTAATGTCACTCCATGTTCAACAAAATTGTCTATAGCTCTAAGAGTTCTAAGAGAAACTTAGCACAATCCTCAGTTTTCTTCATCATATGGGCTTGTAATTCCATCCATGTTTGCCTTTTTGTCAGCATGTATGGTAGCTGAAGCATTAGCATTTAACTTGAGCTTGTACATTCTTTGTGAGAAGTGCCTAAAATTTATTATCTCCCTATACCAGTGGAGCCTGTTTAAATGTAGTCCCTGTTTCAATCACAGCAGGCTCTCATGCTTTAAGAACACAGTTTAAGTCTCTGAGGTGACTTAGAGCACCCAGCATTGTGTCTTGATTCCAGTACTGCAGTCTGCATCCTCTAACTGTAGTCCTGGCATTTCCTGACTTGTTACCATCTTCATTACTCTATACCGGTTTGCTATTTTAAATCTCCCTCTTTCCCTGTTTCAAGGCATTTAGAGGATAAACAATGTTCTGCAACTTAAAAAATCTACAATGGCACTAGGCAAAATAAAAACATCTGTACTACACTGTTCTTTTGAAAACTCAGTCCTGTATGAGACCTAATTAATCTGTGAATATATAAGTAGGGGGTTGATTACAAAGTAATTAAGAGATCACCTTTACTTCCCCTTTTCCAGCTGCTGCCAATCTGTCTACGTTTATGTTCCAGAGCATTCCTTATTTTTTTCCTCTCCTTTATTCTAACTTTATTTCTGCTTTGTAGAACAATGTTCTTTCTGAAATTGGAGCATGTAATTGCTTACTGTTAAGTCAACTCATAAAACTGCATTGTGGACAACCAGGTGCAGGCTATTGGAGTACTAAGGAATATCATCAGGAACCAGGAATCCATTTGTAACCGAAGACTGTACAAACTTTACTAATACTGTTTGTTTTCATATATATTTTTGTTTAACTGTTTATTAGGAGAGATACTTTCATCATCATTACTAGTAATATTTATTCCTTTAGTATGTTATTTGAATGTGAAGAAAAAAAAGTATTTTCTTTTATCTTTTATCTAGGTAAAAGTGATTTTGTTAAGTAAAAAGACTCATTGTTAATATTTCTTCTGGTTTTGTTTGGTTGTTTTTTTCCCTCTTATCCCAGGAATACCAAAAAGCAGCAGAGAAAAATAAGAAAAAAATTTATATCCTTGAAAAAAGTCAAGAGAAATTGGCTCTTGAAAGCATTTCTGTGAAAAAGATGTTAACACAGTTTCAGAAGGACCATTCCTCTCTCTTGGCAGCCTGTGCACTATTGGCAGGTGCCCTGTATCCTCTATATGGCCGACTGTGTAGTATGTGTTTCCAAAGAGACCTTCTCCAGCATCAGGTGAACATTTATGAGTTAGTGAACCAGAAGATTAGGACTCTAGTTCATGCTCTCTCTGATGATAAGGAAAACAACCAAGATGAAGCAAAACTAAAGAAAAGAAAATCCCAAGGCCTGATTTATGTATTCCGAAGAGCTGTGATTGCAGTTTTGGCAACCAACAGACTTAAAGTTTTAGCACAGTCTTCTAGTGCTCTCTTCACCTGGACAAATGGCGTAAAGGAAGGCATTGGAATTCCAGTTTGTGTAGGAGAATCCAACGGCAAACATAATCTGTTAAGTAAGCTAATTTTTTTCTTCTTTGATAAATGTTGTGTCAAATGACATGGTTAGTGAATAACATGTAGTAATATTATTTACAATAGGGTGTAAATACAAATTTAATGACATTTCAACAAATGTAATTTCTGAATTTGTCATTTTTAGTTAACTTGATAAGTGTAATTTCCCATGAAAGGAAATGCTTAGTCTGTTTAGAAATGCACATAAAGTTGCAAGTACATACATGAGCTCCCATTGTTTGATACCCTCAATATTTGCATTGTAGATTTCAGATCTAGGTGCTACTGCATCTGCTCTATGTGATAAATTTCTTGGAATGTTCCTACATTATTTGCCAGCAATATATTTTTTGAAAATTCTTTTATCAATAACATGTAGTACTTATTTCCTACTGAAAAATACAAAGAAGTTTCTTACTGATTCAGGTAAAATATTATTGTAGGATTTCCGCATTTCCCTTAGAGGTTACGTAGTCTTCTTTTCCCTTTCTGTTACCAAATCAGCTCATGCATCCACCTACAAGGAAAAATGGTATCAAAAATGATTTCCAAACTAGAAGCTTCATCTATTTTTCTGGTTTAGTACTTGTGGAACCATATTTAGTACAGTCTACATTGTCCTGAAAATAGTTTGTGGCTGATGTACTTCTAGCTTTAGTCAACTTCTGAAAGAGAAATTGTGTGCCTTATCTAAGTTATTCAGTTTTATTGGTAGCTACAATTCTATTCCACAGGTTGTGAAGAGGAAGAGCTCTGCTGTGTGGAAGCACTCAATTGGTTTGCTAGTTCCAACCTCCTTGATGCAATAATCAGTTCAGTCACTGAATTGCAGGATGTTGTTAACAAAACAGGTAATTTAAAAAGTATATTCTTGTATCTGAAGATTAAAAAAATAATCATGATGGTTACATCATCTCCATTTTTAGGATTTATCTAAACTATTCTGGATCAAGTCTCCTGAGAGCTGTATTGATGGAACAGATTGAATTTTCTTTAGATGGTGGTATGATACTTTATCCTTTTGGTATATAGAGTCATGGGAAGAGAAGGCTGGAGAGTGCTTTTAGAAAGCATATATACCGCTTAGGCTGTTTAATTGTGAGATATTAAAAATAATCTACACCACATAGATATTTGGCTAGCCCATTTTTAAAAGCTTCCAATGAAGTAACTCTTAGAAGGTTCCTAGTTAGCTTGTTCCACTGGTCTAATAGTCAAGAAGTGTTTTCCTGGAGCTCAACCTAATATTTTTCCATAGATAAAATCTATGTCATTTTGTTTTTATTTGATTTGTGTATTTCTTAAGTGCAGGCTCTGAAACTGGCGCATCTTCAACTTGGGACATTACAGCCGCTGACTGAAAGGAAATAATTTCCTATTGTGTTTTATATGATATGAATTTAGTAGTTCCAAATCTGGAAAACAATTTAATTTCATGTATAATATTTTTGTGTGTTTGCTATCTTACAGTTTTAGAGAATAAAATGCTCTCAGTTTATACAATGTATAACAGTCCTTATTTTATGTCTCTACAGTGTTCCTTCTCTAAGTTTATGCTTAATTAAGTTTGTGTCTAGATTTCCTAATTTTCTTGGTCTGTGGCTATACAGAATTCTGCTATGCCTATGAAAAATTGTAGTGTCATCCTCTGGAAATGTCACCTCATGATTCCCAGCTGTTAACTATTTTCCTTTATTTATTTGTGGTGAGAACTGATGTAAGATTTTCTTGGTTCATCTGCATGGCTATCATCCTTAGTTCTTTGGTAACTTTTAATTTTGAAATATCAACACTTCTGTCAAGAATAAAGGCTGTTTAAGCAGGGATAATTTATAGGAATAAATGGAAGTAGCAGGACAGGGATAAGATGATTAATTTCCCAGAAGCTTAATTTGCAGACTGATACCAGAAGACATTGAAACAAAAGTGTTTTGATTAAATTTCAGAAGCTCTCTTCTTTGGTCATTCTGTTTTCAGTAACTTAAATTTACATCCTTACAAAGCAAAGTTTGAACTGGATTTTGGATTATTTACAGGGTTTATACTGCAAGTGTTCTGTGTACAGAGTATTGTGTAGAACAGCAAATTGTAGAATTGAGAGAAATGCAGCAGCAGCATGGATGTGCTGAATGACTGGTTAGAATACCCTAAATGTCATGATATTTTGCCAGTTTGAAGTATTGAAAATTCTGCTGGTCTCTGCTAGATACCTCTGTACTCAACACAGGCTTGATTTTGAGAATTAGGAAGAACCATGCTGGGAATGTTATGGCCACAGTCAATTTCGTGATTCTTTCATATCTTACCTCTATTTGAAGTAATTTCCACAGAATCTCAAGGCCTAACTGCTCATATATTACTTGGAATTCTGTTGCTCATGAGATCAAGTCTCCTAAGACTCTTTGGTTCAAAAAATAATAATAAATAATTTAAAGTTTGATATGAAATTTCCAGAAGTATTGAAGTAATTAGGCTCTGAAGGAATATATTTGAAAGCTTCCACACTTAGAAAATTACATTATATTCTATAAGTAACATTTTAAATAGGACTTAAATCTTGAAACCAACTTCAATGATGTTGAATTTCTTAAAAAATTGTAAATAGGCAATTTTTTCATATCCTTAAATAATGGCAGTTCCGGATTACACTACATGACACAGGCAAGAATAGTACAAGAAGGGGCTGTCTGGATCATCAAGATGGAATGATTCAGTGTCTTAGAAATTACATTTAAATGTGGCTAGGTTCTGAGGAACCATTTGAGGCAGCTGAAGAAACCCAAATGCAGATCACTCAGATGACATTGAAACTTTTGGGTTTGTATGCTCTGATTCAAGGCACCTTTCTTGATCTTTTAAATAAACGGTTTTGTTTTGACATTGATGATCATTTCCCCTCATAGTGTTAGTTAGTTTGGGTCTCATTCCAGCATGTCTTGGAATGATCTCTTTGCTTCAGTTTGATTCAGTTTCAATGCAAGTTCTTTACAATGTTGGAGTTTTTTTGTTTGCTTTGATTTTTTTGTACAGTTAGATTTTAGGTTTGTTGGAACAAAATCTGTACTGTACTGATAAACCAGAGATGGTAATGGCCAATATTTTCAATACAAATATCTCCAACTGTTAAATATACAAAGCTTTAAAAGTTTTACATGAACATTTTAGTCTTGCATAGTACAAAGTTAATCCTGCTGACTTGGTGTTCAATTTCACCAAAAGTGAATAAACAAGAATTGTTTTTTCATCTTTCAGTGAAGTAATATTTGATACTTTTTTTTTTTTTTCATTTGCTTAATGTAAGACTTGATTGTTCTTTGTAATGTACCTGTATTTCTGATAATAATTCCTTAGGAACATTATAATGTACATCATTTAATGCTTTTATTATAATTCTTCCATCCTTCATGGCAGGTACTTAAGATATATATACTTAAACAGTCTATTCTCCTCTCAGTTATTATAGATACAGTTCCTTGTGGAACTGATTTATGTTTTCATCTTTTAAAGCAATCAGTAACTTACTTCAAAATATTTCTGTCTATTTATTCAAAGTTATTCTTCATAAAAACAATGGAAGACATGAATATTTATCCCTACCCCAAGAAAATACCTAATGTTGTGGATGCTGAACTTTACTGGTTAAGGGAAGTGCTTGTTGTGAAGTAGAATGACTATTTGAAAATGCTTTTTCAAACAACAATTGCCTGAACTATTATTTTAAATCTACTTTTGATACAGTTAAATATGAGATTCTAGGCATAGGGATAGGGGCTGCCATGCTAGGTACTGCACATATGGAGAAACACTGTTTTCTGAGAGGCAAACAATCTCATAAGCTGAGATAGCAAGTGGAAATACTGGGAAAAGTGAAGGAACAGTAGCTCTTTGAGTCTCCTTTATTAAATATATAACAAAAATCGTGCCAAAGGACAGTTTTTGAGAGGGTTTTGCCATCTTACATGGAAGGCCATAAAAACATTTTAGTTTTAATTTTAGGTTAATTTAACTAAACATTCAACTAGCGAATGCATTCTGACTGGAGAAAAGAGACAGTCTTTGGAGCTGAAAGACAAGTATGACAGGATAATCTGTGATAAGAGTTAATTTGGTGAAGGTAGATTTTTCTTTTATGTGATCTGTAATAGTGAACTAGCAAAGGAAAAGAGAGGATACCTTACAAAGTAGACAGAGCATTGAAATAGAAGTTTTTTCTGGGTATGAAAAGAATAATTTTTTTTATTGAAAAGGATGTTTAGTTAGTTGAAGTGTAAGATAAAAATGCCTCATAAGATTTTTAACTTAAAACATGCTATTTTAGTCATGAAGAAAAGGCTACTGGTTGCTGAGGTTATGGAGAACATGTACTCAAAAATGATACTCCATTTAAGCACTGGAATCGCTGTAGTGGTGCTATTTCAAAACCAAGCAGGAAAAGGGCTTTGAAAAAAAAATATTTGATTTTATCATGTGCTTTTTTTGTTATTGCTTACAGGTAAATCTCAACCTCACGTGTAAATGATCTTTACAATGAAAATTGTTATAAAAATGTATCAATAATAATGTTCTGTTTGCCTTGTACCTTTGGCTTTTTCCTTCACAGTCTACAAACAGAAACTCTTTAACTTAAGCCAGTTATTTTTTTCTGTTTATACTCTTAAGTAAATATTTTAGTTCACTGCAGCAACAGGAGATCTGCTGTACTACTGAATGTAAATAAGCTCTTCCATGCTTGTCATCTTACACTGATGGTATCATAAGACAAGTAATGACAGATTAAGACCTGCCTAGCAGAGGGAAAACTAAATTACAAGACTTTTATTAAGGCATAAATAAACCTATTAACTGTTATCTGGAATACCAATTAGTGGAAGGAGCACTGACAATTTTATTTATCAACATTAAACACAATTATTAATTACAGACCTGACGAATCTAGCAGTAAGCAGGACATGTTGGGTGTGCTGGGGCCTTAAGTCCATTATATGAGAAGGATGATTACCAAAATCCTGTGGGGAAATACGTAATTGTAGCTGTAAAATTTTAATTGCCTTGGAATAAGGTAAATTATATTCTCTTGTCTCAGAATATAAATAGTATGGCATTAAGGTACCAAACCTCACTAATTTTGAACAGCAAATGATTTAGACATCTGTAGAGAAGAGGGATGAGAAATCAGGAAACTCTCAGAAATTTGCATTGTAAATATTACAATAAAGCGCTATCACTTCTGACTTGACCTGACTTCCATTTGCTTGCATCTGTCTTGCATGTTTTCTGAATTACAAAATTAGAACACTGGAGAAAGTCTTTAGAAAGTATGGTATTGGAGAACATAATAACACCAGTAGGCATGTTACTTGTTGACAAGTAGTCTTTGACAAACAAATCCTATTCTTTAGAATCTTATCCTACCTTCCCATTCATAAATTGATAGGAGTAGAATTTTCATTTCCAAATACACAATTCATCTTAAAGTCTCTCTCTGAGATATTCCTTTGAACTCAGACTTCCAGTCTTTAATGGAAAGTTTCTATTGAGTATCTTAAGAGATCGTATATGCTGTGGGCTTTTTCACTGGAAGAAACTGAAACTAATAACCTACTTGATGTTTCTTTTCTGTGTTTTGGTTTGGGTTTTGTTGTTGTTGTTGTGGAGGGCTTTTTGTTTGATTGTTCATTTGGGGATTTTGTTTGTCTTTGTTTTTTGTATTTTCTAAAGGTACAAAGTCCTGGCTTTCTGGAAAGTTACTTTTAAGTGCAGCCAGGAATTCATTTTCAAAACTTATGGACAAGCTAAATGTTGTAATGGAGACGGTTCCATTAGACCACAGCAAGTACATTGCCTACCTGGAGGAAGACTCCTTGGTACAGAGCCTGGCTCGTGGACTTAATAAAATAAATACCCAGGCCCAGGAAGCTGGATTGTGTGACAGAGTACCCAGTCTGGTATGCATAATTATAGTCCTAGTTCATGTAAGCAGTAGGTTCATGGCCCAAGTGTTAGGATGAAGCTCTCTTGATAGGGCCATTAGTTTTGTTTCAGTTTATAAGATTGTTACATTGAAATCAACTATGTAGACATCAGAAGTTGAATTCCTAACACCCAGAAGTATGAATATATTTTTTCCTTTATGTCAAAGAATTTTAAGAGATTTGATGTATCCAAGAAAAAGGGTTTTTTAAAATTTCTGTCAAAGTTGTATTTGCTTTGTAAGAACTAACTTGCTTTTGGCTTCAACTAAATGTTATGGGGTTGACTTTTTGCTGTGGTTTTTTTTGGGGGAGGGGCGGGGAGCGTTGTTTATTTGTTTGGTTTTTGTGGTTTTGCTTTTTTCTGTTTTCTCCTGCTTTGTGTTCTGTCTTTCAGTAAAAATAGCCTTCTACCCTATAATCAGAGGGAAAGGAGAAACCTTCTGAAGTAATTGGTCTTTTATTGCGGGCCTCATTTAAAATGGTACTTCCTTGAAAACATAATTTTCAGTTACCCTCAGGAGTAGATGAAACAGGTTCACTTTTTTGTACTCCTGTGTCTTAGAGATGATGGACAAAATGAGAACTTTTTCTAATTTGCTTGGGTATTACATGTGACTCTTTTATTGCTAAAATAGTTCATGTTAAAGCAGATAAATTTGTTATTTATTATTAATAGAAGAACATAGAATCCTTGCAGAAGCAAATATTTGAATTTACACAAAGACTTCATACAGCAGAAGTGGAACGCCGCTCACTGCGCCTACAGCTTGCAGAATTCAAATCGAATTTCAGTGAGATGAAAAAAGAAGCAGACAAAGCCCAGAGCCTTCAAGAGCAATTAAATATGCATAAGCAAGTAAGTATATTTGATTTAGAGGTGACTGCTTATAAGATGTGTTTTTGTGTGCTCTTTTGAAAAATAAGTATAAAATCATTCTAACAATAAAATAATTTTACGGAATATTTGTGTTGTAAATGTCACTAAACTAGAATTCAGATGTGTTTAGAAAGGCTTCCCTTCCACAAGAGTTTCTGATTTGTAGAATGAGGTGTTCTTATAAATTACACGTTTGGTCTTCAGCAACCAGGTTTTCTTCTGTATGCTGAAAATATTGATGTGATTTATATACCCAAAAAGCATTTATAGATTTCACTTCAGCAAAGTCAGCTGCCATGAGGGCATTGAATAAGTATGTTCATGAGAACTTCAAGAGGTATGAACTGTGTAGATATTGTTGAATATTATGATAGACATTTTACTGTATCTTTGATGCCCTGAACTAGTTAATGCAAATTTTAGTGCTGCTGTTCCCATGAAGGACTAAGTTTATGGAAGGAGAAAAAAAGGCCCTCTTCTACATACCTGCTAGTATATATGCACCAAGTTCCTCTGATGCCTAGCTGTCACTGATCAATTTACTTAAACACTCTGCATTCGCTAACCTGTAAATAACATTGTCCAACAGGAGCAAGAAGACACAACAAAAAGGTTCTTTAACTGTGTGAAACAATTAGTATTGTGACTAATGGACATGGTGTTTGAGGGGTTGGTGCCATTTGATGGGTTCTCAGACCCCTGTCCTATGTACAGAACTGCACCTGCTGTCCTTGGAGGGGAAGAAACTTGTCTTGCTTTAGCATGCTGGAGGTTCACTAAGCACCTTTCCTACTATGTTTATTTCTTGTTGCAGTCAGAATTGAATATATGTTTGAAGTATTTGAGATAGTGAATAGTTAAGAAATCTTATACATGCTCAACAGGTACACAGTAAACCAAAACAGTTGTGGCCCAGAAAAAGCAGTGTTTTCTATAGCTGTGACCAGCAGTGGTACTGAAGCCTAGTTGGTAGACTTGTCAGTGTGTCCCACTCAAGACACTTGATTGCCCCATTTGGGACTTGATTGTCCTAATCAAGACACCAAGCAGAGACTATTTAATAGACGGTGTCAAATCCATTCTTTTTCCTGGTAAAATATTGGGTTTTTTTACTCAGACAAAATTATATCTGCTTATTTTTGGTTTTGCTCATATTGGGTTTTATTGCTTACAGTTCTGAAAAATTGTCACAAATTACCACAGTTTAGATTGCCTTTCAAAGGTAGACAAAGAGTTTACTTGAAGAACTATTTTGTCTTTCTGGAACAATTTTGGAAAGGGAGAAAGAGTTCAGGAAGACATTTACAAGGGTTAACAAGGTACACACAAAAATGTGGGACATTGATCTACATATTTCCTTCTAAATATTGGTTCTTTGCAATCTAGGGTGTTAATTTGAATAGACTAGCAAGTGCATACTATTTAAAGTAGGCTGAATGCTATTTTGAAAAAATACAGTGAATAAAGTTGTCTGACCATTTTATTGCTTGGTGGTCTGTCTTTGAGTTAAAAAACCTGAATAAATAATAATCTTTGGCATGCTTTTGTTGTAGAATTTAATATGTTTGCAAGTGGAACTTGGTAAGTATGTAAACAGATAAGTATAGTTACATAATCAAACACAGTTTATTTCTCTTACTAGAAATTAATCACCCATGAGAGGTTTGAAGGTGTATGTCAAGAATTAAATAATGCATTACATCGGGAGCATCAGGCACAGTTGCTTTTGAATGAACAAGCACAACAACTACAGGAATTAAATAATAAAATAGAATTGCAATCCAGTGAAGAAGCAGATAAAACTCAAGTCTTAAATGAATCTGTAAAGGTAAGAAGATCATTGCTCTAAATTACACACCTTTATTTTTTGGTGAATAAGCCAAATATCATTGTTTTTGTGCAAATAAAATGTAAATGCACACACATTACATAGCCCACTGAAATTTTAGGCTACTCAGAAACACTGTCAAGATTCTTCAAGGTATAACATCACTTTTCTACTCTTGGAACTGGGTGATGTACACTAATATATGTGAAGTGTCTGAAATTTATAGGGGACACAAGTGACAGCAGATCTAGTTATCACAAGGTGTTTGAAATTTATATAAAAAAATAAATGAAAAAGTACAGGGGTACTTTGATTTTTGATAGAGGTCAAAGTAATATTTTGAAACCTGAATTGTCTGTTCCCTGAATATAATATTAGGATGGAGAATACATTTGTCAGTTTGGAATGTGTGAGGTGACAATAGAGAGAAATCCTTTTTAATCAGAATTTAGAATTTTCTGTAGACATACTGAGTTATGAGGGAAAAGATTATGTTATTAGAATCTCTGATAATAAACAAAGGAACACAGATAGTATTAGAGGTTTAAAACCAGATGTATATCTGACATGGGAAGAGAGAAAAGGTTGTGATGGCAAGCCAGTAATGGGTGGTGACCTGAGCTCTGCAGCTTTTATTTATTTTCTGTTTAAAGCCAGCTTTACTGCTTGTGTCTGCTCTTCAGCCCTACTATTGTCTTTCCATCTTTCAGTATTTTTCTGTGAATTGACAACTGAGCAAAAGAGACTGCTTCACTAGTATTTTGAGAAATAGAAGCACTTGTAATTCTGAGTGAAAAAGTGCCAAGGAGGAGGAAAACCAAAATGATCCGAGCTACAAAACCAGTAGAAATGTGAGAAATATTGAAAATAGAATAATGAAAGTGGATGTCAAGGAGGATGAGTTGCAGCAAAATGGAGATTTGAAGTGATGTATAGTGGAGGATGCTGAAGGATGTTGTTAAATTTATTAAGGAAGGTTTTCACTAGTGGTATTATTTACTAAAAATTCCTTACGTCACTGAGGGTGAAAAACACTGATGTTTCCAATTTACTTGTTGGTTTTTGTGGGTTTTTTTCTTCCTCACAATTCTCTAGTTCTGAGTGTTTCATTTAAATGGAAGAATAAACTTGGTTGTGTTTTCAGGTTGCTTGTTAATTCTATTGCTATTTTCTTTCTGATATAACTGCCATATATATACAAGCTGTTAGTCTTGTGTTTGATTTCTTTGAGAAATGCTCTATTCAAGATTTTTAAACAGCTATTAGGAATAAAAAGAACGGAAGGACTAGAGGACAAATCCTACTTGAAATCTTCATTTATGTCTACTTCTTATACATTAATACATGTTTTTTCACCATGTTTTACTTTGCCTAAAACAGACCTTTTCATTTATTTTGAGACAATTAAGAAAAAGGTCAATTGTAGGCAATTAATATATAGGAGGAGCTTTTAAACAAATATGTTACACAGACCACTGGATACTGAATTACATTTCACAGATTCTCGTTTTTATTAATTGAAGGCTACAGACCATTTTTTTTTGAGACAGTCATGATCCTAAAATGCATCCTAATTCTACAGTCCTTTAACAGTTGTTTGCTACTGTAACAACTTCATTTAGTGTAAAATGCTTATTGCTGAAAGCTTTAAAGATACAATGCAGTGTAATAATATAGGTGATATGATGGAGGCAAAGAACATTGGCAAATTAAACCTTAGGGCTGACATTTACTACTTACAGGTACACTGATTTGGTTTCTTACCTTGTAATTCAGTCCTTCCCACTGAGGATTTTTTAACCAAATTTAAGTTGTAGGCTTGTTGCTGTGTACTGTCCCTCAGCTTTGAAGATTAATTGCTATCTCTTAATTTCTTCATGAAATTTACAACAAAAGATAGCACAAAATTGCTTTTTGGTTGTAAGAACATGTATTTGTATATATATCAAAATTTGTATATATATCAAAAAAGGAGACAAGAACAGTTGTGGTAACATGTCAACACATGTTAATGATCTAGTAGTTCTTCATTTTTTTAGTCATGCAGATACAATTTTACAATGCATTCATCCTAAATCATCATTTCACCTTTCACTTTTTATCATTGTTTTTACAGTTCTTAACCTGTGTTAAATAAGCACTTTTGAAATTCAAGTGGCAGTCTAATATAATGCTTTGATACCATGGAGTAAAAGTGCTTCTTAAATTTTGAGCTCTATATGTTTTGGTATTTAAAATTCAAGTAAAAGTCTCTTTCTCTCCTACAGTTAACCATAACACAATCTTGTTCATACCTTCTCACAACAGGGAGAAATGGTCTCTGCCTTTGCCTTGGCATCTTAATTGACAGACCTTTTTTCTTTAGCTTAATTAGGTTTTGTGACTTAAAATATTTGGCGTTTTTGTGGGGCTTTTTGTAGCTCTCATTTTGCAGTACAGTGAAACAATCTCAGCTTTGTAGTAATCAACTTTTCCCTTGTAAAACAGTGTTCTTACAACTGTGTAGGTTTTTAAGCACTTAAGTAAGACAGAAAAAAAGAAATTTTACTGTTGCACTGTAAAAAATAAAATAGAAAAAAATGTGACTCCATTTTCATCTTAAGGTACAAAATAATATTTTCTGCATAGACTTAAGTGTATATAAAAATTTGGTGAGTGTGGTGGCATACAAGTAAGGTCAGATAGAATAGAGTGAAAAATGGAGTGAAAAAAAATAGACATGCTTTGAATTCTTTATTCATAATTTTTAAACAGGTAAGAAGAAAATTAAAATATTAGATACTTCCATTTTTGATAGCTTATTTTTAAACTTATTCACAGTTCAACAGCAATCAGTAAGGAGATATTTTAGTATTCATGTACTTTCATAAAGTAGGCTTATTAAAGGAGTAATACTTAATTTCTTAGCTTTATCAGTTCAGATTTTAATCCTGTATGTTTTTATCTTCTTAGTGGCATATACCATAGAGACATCTAAAGTAGCCAATTACGTTCAAGGTCAGCTGGAACTAAGCAACTCTTTAACACCACTTCTTCTTATTAGATGAGGTGAATCATTTGCTCTGATTCCTCATTCTTTGAAGAGAAACTTTTACACAAATGCTAAACAGGTGTCAATAACAGACATATTTTTAAGTCCTGATACCAGCTGGTCTAATCAAGTAAAGTGTTCTTGTTTCCTATTGATATGCACAGTCTATGTATTTACTTCCTTTTAGGTATGTTAGTGCATGTAATAAAAATAGCATATTTGTAAGGTTCTATTTATGGAATGAGTTCTATAAATTGTTAATTAATAGCTCCAGTGTAATAGATGTTAAATCACATTACTTGATACCAAAATGCCTCAACAAAACAATACTTGTTTTAGAAGAAGGTACCCTAAATTTTGGGTTTGTTCAATCTGCTGAGTTTAGTGGAGCTGCCATTAATTTATGACAGAATAAGAGAAAAAAAATCTCATCCAAATGCTTTGATAACGCTCACCTAAAGATGTTTTCTGGTGGGAGGATTTGGAGTGTTTATTTTCAATACCTGTGTCATTCAAATCATACATACATATTCTCTGTCCAGAGTATCCTTCACCAGACAGGCATATCTGAATTCATTAGATTCAGATGAAGATTGGGATTTGTCTGTTTCTTAGAGGTGGATGTTCTCCCTCAGCAGGCTCTCAGTTCTTGGGTGAATTTGAGGTGAAGGTGAACACAATTTTCTTCTTTTCATTACTTTTCCTCTTCATATATTTACAGCTGTATATTTTTTCTGAAAGGCCATTTCAAATGTTTACACAATTTCTTTTTCTAATACCACTGCACATACTTTGTGAGTGGGTTTTACACTTTTAAAAATGCTGCAGTATTCTGACTTGGAGAAAGGTTAAAAGACTTCACTTATATGAGGAAGATCAAGTGATTTTCATGCTTCTCAGAAAGATTGCAGTAACAGTAAGAACAGAAATAGAGTTTGAGTTCTTTTTCCTCTGACATCTTAAGTTGAAAATACTGCTAGAATTTGGATGCACTGAGGGATACTGTTGATTCTAAAAACTTGTTTGTCTCTTTGTCAAGAAACTGCATTTCTGTGCGTTGCCCGATTAAATGTAAGGCTGTTCCTTAAAGAAAGCCGTATAGCTGATTACTGCTAGGATCTAACTTAACAGAGAATTTATATTAATGAGGTTTAGCATGTTAAAGAGAAGCAAACTCCCTTCTGAGGTTAGAAACTAAAATTCATAATTCTTCAATTAAATGGGGGAGTTGTTGTTTTTTCTTTTTTTATAGTTTCCATACTGTCTATGTTCTGAACACATAAATAACTTATAAAGTAGGTAAGAATGGATTAGTATTGTCATCTGCTCTATTCTTAGTTGAAAGAGGAATGTGATTTTTACTACAATAAATTGCAGGTTAAAGAGATTTGTCAGTTATTTCAATTTGTGTTTACACTGTTTGTAAAATAAGTAGGACTGTTCATTCTGCTCTATTACATAACTTCCACTACTGCTAACTTCTTAGTCTTCAAAGATTTTGGTTAACTAGAAGCTTCTCATAAAGCTGATCCTTTGTGCTTTTTTTGGTAGATTGCAATGCATTGTATATGGAATTTAGGTTTATGGTAAGGGATAGTCTTCCTTCTAGCAGCTGCTGTCTTTACATAATAGGAAGACACATAGTGTGGGCTAGACCTGAGAGTTCTTTTTTGCAAAAGAAAAACCTAGATAAAGTCTGCATTCTGTTATTATTAGTGAATTTGTATTTCAGATCTCTGAACTTAAACTTCACTTTAAATTTCATGCTTCTGTGGTTTGTCCAGGGAGTTAGATTAATTGAATTGGAGTTGAGTTGGGAAAGACCCACAATGATCATCAAAGTCCAATTCCTGGCCCTGCATGGGACCATCTTTGAGTCATCCCATGTGCCTGAGAGCACTATCTGAACACTTCTGGAGCTCTGTCAGGCCGCTGCTTTGACCTTGGGGAGCTTTTCTGGTGCCCAACAGCCCTCTGAGTGAAGAACTTGCTCCTAGACAGGTTGTTAAATCTGTGTATTTCCTTTGTTCTGTGCATAGAACATTCATCAGTATTAGCATTAGTCTGGAGAGACTGAAGTCAGTACATGGCTGTTAGGCTTGTTTTTGTGCTGTAGTCATCAATGAAGCGGCTGAGCAACTATCAACCAAGTTGTTTAAGATCTGCCTTAACTTTTCTGAGTCAAGCTTTCTGGAAAATGTTTAAGTCATGACCAGAATTGGAGGAAGAATAAAGTTAAAAATTGTGATTATGAACTCGTTACATATTTGTGTTAATATGAAGGTCAGTGCAACAATGGAAAATATTGTACACATCATGCGACCATAATTTAATTGGAAATTCTTATTTTGAAAGGATACCATCATTATTGTTGTATTTCTGTTCCATTTCTCTGCATTTCCTCTTTTGTCTAGTTTTACAAATTGAATGTAATAGTTAATTTTTGAGCAATGTTAAGGTTTTACATTGGAATTTGAACATGTTTTTACACCAGCTGTACATTTTTTTTTCCTAAATTATTATATTACAGTATTTTATTGGTTGGTATTAAAAATATTATTTAGGTATATTACTTACTATCTTTCTAGAGTAAGAAAATGATAAAAATATGTCCAAATTGCTGCTACTTTACATTGGAAGAAGAATGAAATTAATTGGCAATTTATTACATTTACGTTCAATCTAATCAGATGTAAACATTATTTATCTAATAAATATGAAAAAGCATCCCAAAGTAAGAAAAAAATAATGTTTTGTTTTTAGCTTGCTGAAGAGTTTAAGATAACTCTGAGAAAATGCTCTCACCATTCAATCAATTTGTATGTAACTTAAACACTGAGATAGAACACGGAAATAAGTCATGATTATGTAACATTACTTTAGTTAATCTTTGAAAGCTAATTATGACTAGGAGTTAAGTTCCAAGTAAGAATAGGTTTACCCTTCTCCCAGAAATTATGGAATAAGTTTGTTCAAGCTAGTCTGATTCAGTAGTCTCATTTCAACAGTCACTTTATGAGTCATGCGCTTAGATGCCCTTCTGGTGGTTTGTGGAAGAAGGCAAGTAACCAAGACAGACAGACTGGTGCCCAGGAATAATGAAATTGTGGAAATGAGTCCACAAATTTGGATTGCAAGTTTGGACTGCATCTCGACAGATGGCTGAGACCTTGGGATTTTTGGTCCAATATATGACCAACTGGTGCACAGTGAAATACAGAGTGCTCTACTATTAATAGTGTAGTAACATTGCCTATTTCAGGGAATACTTTTGATCCTGAGTCTGTTTGCTGCACTATAGTATTAAAAAGAAGATAAATCTAACATTCTATCAAAGTTTAGATAAAGAGAAAAGATAACTTGAACAAAACAATTGCATGAACCAGCACCTTTTTAGTCTTTTAAAAATAGCTTCCAATATTTTCTGGGTATACCATTTGTACGAACTATTCACCTCCCCTTTGGGGAAAGGAGAGAATAAATGGAACAATATCAGGATCTAAAAGCTTAATGGTTTTATTTCTGCATTGTAATTATACTAATAAATACCTCTGTCCATGACCTTGGAATTTATAGTGCAGTGAGAAAGATTTATTGACAAGTAATTTGGAAGAAAAATGGGATTATTGTGTAATTACAGCATGTGGTTATTAAGCATATGTACTTACATAACATTTATCCCTGTTATTTCAAGACCTTCAACTATCTTATAGTTTTCCCTCAAAAATACTGAAAGGCTTCTTGGTAAATCCAGTGCCTGGGAGATCTTTGTTATATTATTGGATCAACTACAAAGTAATTGTGTTACCTTGAGATGTGCAGAGGGAATCAATAGATCTTTAAAACAGCATGTGATTTTTTAAAGAAGGTGTTCTATATCCTATTTTTCCTGGTAGTATAGATACCAATGTGTAGGACTTTCTACTGTACACCTTAGTCATGTTTTCCCATGTTCTCCCTTTCTCTTTGTGTGCAGCTAATTCTGCAAATAACTTTATATCTTCTTGTCAAACCATAAGTAAAATATCTCAAATAGCTATTGAAATATAATTAAACTGTTGGAATATAATTAAATATCTTATCTAACTGGCATAAGACTAAAACAAGAGATGCATTCCTTTGCACCTGTATTCCCTTGGCTGCATGCTATGACAGCAGCCGGGTCTATCCTTCATATAATTTGATCTTTTAATTTAATTTGACACTCCATTAAGTATGCAATGATTTTCAAGGGGAAGGTTTTTCAAAATTTATACCAATTTAAACTTCCAAAATCTGTACCTATGCTGTCCTCTATTAGAGTATGGAAGTTCTTCAAGATGATAGCAGGGCAGCAAACTCAAAACAGAAGTTATATTTTATTCTGCATAATTTATTATGTTGTCTTTTACAATATGTATTTATAAAAAATCCAGTGAGGTGCTTGTTTTACATTTTTTTTTTACTTTTCAGTTAAAAAGACTTTAAAGTGTTTCCAATTCACTCTTGTTAAAGTAAAAGCACTTTATGTGCTGTTGTATTTTGGGGTTTTTGTTAGTGTTTTGTTTTGTTTGTCTATGAACTTTTCAATAAGAAATTGAGTGATTTTAGAGTTACTATATTAAGATTCTCAATTCTAAGTAGGAGTCCCAATATTTCATTTATAAATACTACTTCATTTTTATACAGGAAAATTTCTCAGGTGTGAGAATGAAGAAATAAGTGTTCTTAGAAAAAGTTAATCATAGTTTATTAAAATAATTGGTTGTGTGGTATCACCTAGTGATAGGCATATTTGTAACTGTCATTTCTGTAGGTGAGTGAAGTAGGTAACTTTCCAAGTTTTGTACCATCATGGTACAATTTTGTCTTGGAGTTAGGAAATACACCAAAAGAGACAAATAATAATTCAGTTTTACAGTTGCAGTGATTTATCACTGTCACTGTTTAACTACCCTGTTTCAGGATCATGTATTTTCAGGAAAACTTACTCTTTGTTTAAGCTTTGTGTTCTTGTTTGGTAGTTGGTATGACTCAAAGCATATCCAGAAGGAAGTGAGGCATCAAATCAATATGTCTTTATAGCACTTTGATCTCCTTACTGAATATTGGGATGTAATATATCTTTGATGCTTTATCAATAGAATGATTTAAAAGTTGCCTTTTATGTAAGTTACATTTTGTTTTACTGTATCTGTTTTTTTCTGTTAAGGTGACTACTCTTCAGTTTTTAATGAACGGAAGGATAAGGGTGACCTGTGTTGAAGAATAGACCTTTTAATATAAAATTACATATTTATCAATTCTTTCTTATTTTATTGAGGTTTAGAAAGTAACAGGGATAATCAAGTATGTGTGTTTTCTCCCTGCAGGTACGTCATGCAGAATGTAGCTGGCCTGATATTCGAATAAAATATTCATGCACTAAATAACATTTGGGGCTCTGTGAAAACACACATACCTTGCATGTATGGTTTGGTCAGAACTCTTCTGAAGGGGAATGCAGTATCTGAATATAAACTCTATAAAGTGATACATCTTGTGAAGCCCATATTAATGTCAGTGTCATGCTAAAAAAATGAGATTTGTCTAATTAATTAATTAAAGAAAATCAAAAACGCTTTATGAAGCAAGATGAAACCTTTGTGTGGCACTAATTGACATTCTTGGCATTGCCCTAACTCCTCAATGTGACGGCTTGTATTAATGCACTTTTATCTGGTGGAATTGTGCAGCAGCCTCTTCCAATAAAGGGCTGCAGAACAACATGCAGCAGTAAAAAAACTTAGCTGGTGTCACCAATATATTGAGGTTATGGACAGTATATTTTTGTAGTCAGAACTGAACCTGAAGTTCTATTTAGAAGTTTCCTTGAAACTGTTCTGAAGAGTCCTAGTACTCCCATTTTTTGAACAGGTGTCTGGAGAGAAGACAGAGACAGGGTACCATAATATTTGTTTCTCAAATTTAGTTCTGAAGCAGAATGCTGTGTCATTTACCCTGACTCAGATGACTTTTGTCTGTGTCAAGATGCCCCTTAACTTCAGACTGTATTCCTTGTTAAATAAACAAGGGAAATTAAATTGTGGTTATTTACTTTGTAAATAAATTGTTGTCATTGTTAATATTTTATTGTTGTTATTTCTTCTATTTCCTGAATTGTTTTAACTGACTGTTACCATTCAGAAATATTCAGAGAAAATTTCTGATACAAATCTAATGGAAGAGTATTTCTTGAGAACTTAAAATAGTCTCTTCCAGGGCTTAAAAATATCACTGGTATTGCAAGATCATTGAGACCAGTAGGGTATGATGGTTTGAGGCTACAATGAAGTGCAAGAAATTGGTGCAGTATGTTGTGTCCTCATAGATACAGAACTAAATTTTTTTATGTATGTATATATGATAGATTATCACTTTTATAATGAAGATGAAGTCTAAGTGGTAGCTGTGTTTTTGTCTTGCATAGTGTGTGCTAATGTGCACAAGTAGATAATGTGTACCAAGATTAACAGTATTGCAGAAAGCAGTGCTACAGAACAGCATCAGATTTCACTTGTAATATTAGTACCTCATTTACAGGTACATGGCAATTATGAAAAGTCATATTTTGTAATGGAATCCAAGTGTAAACCATCTTTTTGAAACCTTGGAACTGTACCAGCTATAAGGCTGAGAGTCTCCCGGGGTAAAAAGTGTAACAGTGAAAACCCCCAAGATTACTCCTTTTTTGGTGTCACTTAAGTATCTGATTTGAAGGCATGACACTGCCAAAGCACAGAACATCTACTACATATGCAGGGCTGTGTCTTTTCTACTCTGTGACTGCAAAGGGCTAAATGTTGTGGTGGGAAAGAAATTTACGTTTCTAAGGAGAAAAAAGAAGCATCAGTCCTGAGGTAGTGTGTCAGAAATTGAATAAGGAGTGAATGATCATGTACTCATTCCACCATGCGATTCCAAAAATTCTCACTTCAAGGATTATTCTTAAAACTCATTGTGATAAAGCCTGAGTTTTTATAAAATTGTGTTTGTTCTATTAAGTGGTATAATCCCTCTCTGCAGTAATACCAACATAATTCACTTAGTTTAAAACATGATTAAAATTTCTAAATTATAATATGCATATATTTTATAATGTACTTTATCACTTTCCAAAACACAGTTTAAAAGTAGGCCTCAGTTATTCTCTGTTTGGATTAGTGTATATCTGAAAGACCCGGTGCATCTTCTTATTCAAAAGGGTCTCCCTCAACAGTCCATGAGGATCTAGGCTATATGTGGGCAGTTTATATTTTGTAATTACTTCACTTTAAAGGTTTTGTTTAGTTTTACTTTGAAGCTGAATGAGCATATGATCTGTCCTCTGGAAGAGATTTTATGTGAAATGAATCAGAAAAAGCTACTGTGTTTAAATTACTGTGTTTAAAGTCTTTTAATTCACAAGAACTTTAAAACATAACTCAGTGACTTCACAAAGCATATTCAGTCATATTTTGCTAAACATCTTGAGCTAATGCAGTTGAAAAATAGATTCCTTTCTTATTGATCAGAATAGATTTTCTATTGAGAAATGTTTACACTATAGCAAAGAGATATTAAACGTAGCTGTAAATCTTTGAGGCACTGTAATCCAGCCTGAATCACTGCAGGTGAGATGTTTGAGGTACCTAAACTTACTTGGATGTCTAAGGGCTATGTTTCTGTCAATAAATGAACTGTTGCACATACGTAGGTAATGAATATCATTTGTTTTCATGACATGAGTGCCTCAAATTTCAAGTGACTTTTGTAAGAAAAATCTCCTGCAAAATGTAAATGTGTGCATTTTCCCTACCCCATCTATTGAATGACTCTCAAATAAAATTTCATTTAAATGTTTCTTAATATGCAAGCTCTAGATCTTGTACTGTAGCCATGTATCACAACTGGTTTTAGAGCTACATGTATTGTCATTTAACTCATAATAATCTTTAGATGTTTGCTTGACATTTTTGGTACTGATTTGAATAAATCATAGTTTGTACTCCAGTATTATGAGGGTTTTCCATATAAAACAATCACAAGCAATTGTATTTGACATTGTGTTAAAAATGTTGTATTTTTCATTGTGTTAGAAATATGGAAATATGCCTACAAGTATCTTATAATTCACCAGTATTTTCTTGGTTTTTTATTAAAATGATTGTGCTGGTTGATATTTGTTTTGCTTAGTAAACCAATGCTCTGTGACCTCTTTACACAAGGCTGTAACAAAGACATGAAGAGCATTTTGCAACTTGTTAGATACACTGAGATCTATAAACTATTCTTACCTGCTTCCATGCTATATCATATACTTCAGAGAAAAAGTCATAAGGTGTGTTCTTTCTCTCAATGCCAGCATATGAAAAGATTGCTGTTGTCAGGATGAAGGTCCCATAGCAAAGAGGTTAAAAAAAAATCACTGTTTTTTTCTGCAATGCAGATGCATCTCATTCAAGTGTCCTTTTGAGCACTCATATATTTTTTCCCTAGCAAAATTTAAAGGGCATAGGAAAGAATTTGTTTTTAAAGTGATGTCATGGGTAGTCAGCCTCAGTTCTCCTTTGCAAGAGCAGATCAGCCACATGGAGTTCATTTTAAACTGTTTTAAGACACTACTGCAGACATTGTGAAACACACAGTGAATCCAGAAATAGTATCTTGATAGTTTCTACTTGAGAAGTGTCAGTCCATCTTATTTCTTGACATAGGTCTCAATGTACTTCTTAGATGTGTTTGATTTTTTTTTTTAAGTATTGATGAGAAGTCTCAGTTACAATTTTTTTTTTCACGGAACCCTTTTCCCTAAGATTTTTAATCCACTGTTTTGATAGAAGAAGCATAATTTTTATTTCTTTTTTGATAAATAAAGATTCATTTCAAAAAACATCCTGTGGAATTTCAGCTGTACAGTTTGAGCTGATGTACTTGGTTTGCATTGCAGTGGTGTGCACTAAAAATACGGTAAACATTAAATATTAATGTAGCTTGTTGTACCTGTTGTATTTGAAACATTTGAAACTTCAGATTTCTCTACTACTTGTAGACTTCTGATGGAGCACTCAGAGATCATGTTTGCCAACAAGGATAATGGGAAATGTGTTTAAACTGGGGAAGGAATGGATGTTGGCTTACGTTTCTATACTCTTTTTACATTGTGAAATCTTATTAGTTGTGGTTGTAGGACAGTTTTCAGAATGTATTTTTAAAATGCAGTATTTTGCATCAAAATAGAGAATATACATATAAAACTTCATCTGAAAGAAAAAATCTTCAATTTCACAAATTAGTTCATTATACACATACAGCAGTGTATTTGCATATTTTGTACTGCTGTGTTGTGTCTGTGCAATTTAAATCTAATTTACTAAGCAGTTTGATCTAGCTTTAGTTGATCTTGGAAAATAAAGTCTCAGTATAAATGTGTCACATATGCTTTGCATGAATTTAAACTGTGACTGTCATTGTTCATCGAAAGTGATTGTCCATCTGTTATCTTTTGAATAGCATCCTCTTTATGTGTAAAGAATGAAAATATTGAACTTGGATTTCTTTTTGTAATGGGTTTTGAATAAAAAGATTCCTCACTGCAAAACCTAAACTTGTTAAAGGAAGCTTGTGGAAGGACCAAACCAACAGACAGCCAATGAGATTTTTCCTCTGTGCTATCAGTTGCTTGCTCTTCTCTCCAACAAATGTTTTTTCATGCTTAATTTGTGAGGGAAAAAAGGTCTAAATCTAAATGCCTCTTAAGGAAACTTCTTCTGAAGATTCTGATGAAAACAACTGATGAAATCATGAAAACGAAAATCATGAAAACATGAGATTTTGGACTGGAGAGGAAGGAGTGTAATGATGTCTGAATTAGCACCCAAATGCCTAAAAACCTGAGAAAGATAGATAACTGGCATTTTATAGAATGTTAATAAAGTGGAGTTTAGCTTCTAAGTTGTTTCAGAATCACTTGTATTTGAAAGTGAAAGCTCAGCATCTTCACAGAACTATGTGCAAACATACTAGGTTTTTAAAACCTTCATTCTTCTTATCATAGTTAGCCTCAACTTTCTAACGGTTGTAATTGTCCACAGAAAACATTTCAAGATAAATGCATTATCAGGTTTTGAAATTTTCTTATTTTTGTAAATACTAAGACCTGGGGGGCAAAATAAGGGCTATATTGTGGATTAAGTGAAATATCTCAAGGCTGTGCTTTTCTGATAACTGAACCTGAAGTGACCTTTCTCAGACACAATTACAGAGCTGTATGTTTTTCCTTTAATTTCATCAGGGGTTTAATTAGTATACAAATAAAACTTCCCTTATCTTCCTTTCTACCTAATTGGCTTGTCTTTGCTTATATATGAAGAATGTGAAAATGGGCTGTAATTAGGGTGACCGTGTTAACCTTTTTTTCTCAAATGTACTGTTGCCTAAAGGCCTCAAAGCCTAAAACCAGTGCTTTGGATTATTGCTTTGCAATCACTATGGCTCTCCCATAGGTTTTCTCATGAGCAGAAGGGCTTTGGGTGCTGCAGGTTCCCACTGCTTAACGGGATCTTCATTCTTCTCCCCACTAAATGTTTATTGATTATCTCACTGCTCCACACTCAGCCTCCAACAACTTAATATCAGGTGACAGTCAGGAGAGTTCTCCAAGTAATTAGAGTGGAGCATTGAGGGAACAATTAGGAGCAGAGTTATTAAACTTGATTTATCCTATTCTCTCCTGAACACTTTCTTGGATATCAGAACATCACACTTTCACAATCTACCCTAGCTGAGAAATTAGTGGCTAACCTGCTGCTTATCATTGTTGCCTTGCTGCCTTGAGGCACACCCTCTTGGTTTCAGTCACTCAGCTGGAAATATTAGAGTCCATAAAGTTTATCAAGGGTTTTAATTAGATCAATCTGAAGAAGCAAAAAAAAAAAGAGGCTTACCAGCCATTATTTTATAGAACACCACACTGTATTTGAACATTGCCAAGGCTTGACGTTAACCCACAGTAGCTAGAAGCTTCAAATAATTGCTGAAACTGCTTTGGAGTGCTAAAATCAGTTTCCATTTTGCTTAGATATTGCAATATTACTAGTAGACAAAGACTGAATCCTTTAGAGATTTCTGTAAATAATGGGGTTCTTTTTGAACATAATAGAGCAGCTCTTCAGTGAGATACTTGATTTAACCATTTATATATTGCTTCATCACCAGCTAGTGTGGATTGCTGAGCATGCCCCTTAAAAAAGTTAGGCCCTGCTATTGCCTCGTTAATAAGCATGTGCTTGCAATGAGTAACCTAGATGAGTTAGCAGCTGACAGAAGATTTTGACTGGTGGGTCTTTTCTCTGTTTGTGGTCAGTAATGAAAGATTTTTGTGGGAGCCAACAACTCTTCAACCCCTGCAGATGGATAGCTATAATAAAAATGAAATAAATATACATAATGTTCCTATTAGCCTGTCTACTCTTTCAGACTGCTAGGATCTTGGGGGAAAAATCCATTAAACAGCATCTGCATCAAAAATTTCTTGCATCAAAATACTAGCAGAAACTACTTAAAACCAGGTTTTTCAATCAGGTGGGAAACTGGGTTGAATCAAACATTGCTAACGGAGACTTTGTTCTGTGTTTAAGTGTAGTCTATTTGTCAAAGGTGGGAATATGGCCGGGGGGGGTTACTTGACTTGGTTTCCAGAACTCTTCCCTCAATGTTGAAAGCAAACAGTAAACACAATAATTCAAAGAAGATAATGGTCTTTGTTTTTGAATAAGAGATGGATCCTTTTATCCATGCTAATCCACATTAAAAATAAAATTTTTGAAAATCTGATAATTCACAAAGTCTTCTGTTTAGACAGGGCTTTGATAGCTGCCAGTGGCTTTAGGGTAGAATTTTTGGAAGAGAGACTTCTGGTTTTGAATATCCTTGCGCAGAAGATGGATGCTATCTGTATGTTCATATTTTCTTAGGGAAAGTATAGCAGTTGTTTATTGAAAATTAAAACGTAAGAGTCAAAATAGAATTATTCACCCTGCAGTCATTTGAACAAGAATAGTACTAACATTTCTGGGTTTAGAGTTTCTTAAATAGACTTATTTTTTTTTTCTTACAGTTGTGATTAATTTCAGCCTAGATTTTGTAAATTCCTGAACAAGAGTTCAAGTAATGGTGCTGTACCTTCAAAATACTCCACCACTGAAGTAACTGGTTGCCTTTTTTCTTTAGAAATGCTAGAAGATTATGCTAGTCCACAGATCACAGTTTATTTTGCAGGCCTATGCAGGCCTATGCTGTAGATTGCTCTTTTATAGAAATTTTATCTATCATAATGCTTTTTGAAATGCCTCTGACCCTTAAGCAGGTCTGAAACTTCTTCAGATTAGTTGAGTTTTCAGCACCCTCCAAATTTTTATCAGCATTTTCTATATACTGTTCTTCATACTTATCCACAGCATAGTACATCCCTGTGTTCCACAGTCCAGGACAAGTACACATTTGTACAAATAAAAGTTATGCAGGCCATTCTTAGAATTAAAGCAGAAAATGTATGCATAAATTTTGAAAAACTGGTGTGCAAGAGCTCAGTGTTGCAATTATGACGCTTTCTCTTCTGTATTTTAGAATCTATCAGGAAATATGCTATGTGTGAAAGAATGTTTATAACCACCTATTATAATTTCTTTCTAAAAAGGCAATTAACAGCTGTAAGTAAAATGTAACATGTAAAAAATGATGAAATCAAATTATTAATACTCCAGCCTATAAATATATTGTTTTATCTGAGCAGAAAGGAGTAGCAACCAGGCAGATTCTGTATTAATTAGTCCTGTGTGCTATTTTTCATCTGTTGGATTAATCTGAATTGATTAAAGCATGTTGTGTTAATTCTAAGCCAGAGAGAAATGTTAAAAAAATACACATGCTATTTTGCATATTGGGAAACTAATGTTAAAATAGTGAAAGTGCCTTAAAATACATTGTACTTAATTCACTAACAGAGAATATGAGATTATTCATTCTAATGAAATTTCTGGACAGTGCAGAATATTTAAATAAATGCCTCTGTGGTTATTCCTCTTTGTGAATTCCTTTCTTTAATGTTTATTTTAAATTAAGTTTTGCAAATATTCTTTGTTCTTTAAAGCTGTTCTCTTGATTATTTCCCTCATGTTTAGATCTGGTATTTGTAAATATAGTAATTATAGCATAATGTATGTCCCTGCTTGATCAAAAAATAATTTTATTTTATAAATATATTTGTACACAGTGAATATACTAAAAACTGGGTGTTTCTGAGTCGTAATTTTTTTTTGAGGTAATGTTTTTGCTAGAGGATTCATAAAACCTTAGTATGCAATGGTCCAAATCTACTACACAGTCAGTCTGTTTTCCACTTTGTTTAATAGCCTATGGCATAAACTGAAGTTAATTATTTGGGCTGACAAGTAACTCTGCTTTCTGTCTGCTTGCAGAGTCTCTCCGAGGCAACGGTGGAGCTGAGAAGAAGAGATCGATTTCTGCGTCAGCAAAATAGACTTCTTACCCAGCTGGAGCAGGACAAGCGTCGACTGAGCGAGAGCATCCGTGAAACAGAGAGTGCCCTCTGCGTGGCAGCGAAGTGAGCACTGGGACCTTGGGGAGATCACTTAAAACGGACAAAAGATCAATTCTTACTTTCATGCACGGGGTTTTAGCCTTGGCTAATGTAATGCTAGAAAACAAAAGTACATCTGCCTCTCTTTGAAATTCAGTGATAGTCTTCAAAAAAGAAAACTGTTAGTTCAAGATACTACATGTTATGTTTTCTGTAGTTATCCCATAACAGTGCTACAAATACTTGGGCCAAAATGCATAAGCATTTTGTCTGCCAATTACCTTACTGATTTGACAACATCTCTTTGGTAGATCCTTCACATTCTGTTTGTTTAAGAAATGATTGTTGTAAAGGGGCTGAAATCAATTTTGGACCTAGACTTATCTGTGGAATAGTATAGATATTTCTGCTGATTTCAGAGAGTTTTAGATTTAGATATAAGCCCCATGCCTTTTTTTACTATAACTTGAAGAGTGGAAGGAAATGTTCAGGGACCATTTTTGAAAGTATTGGTAGTCAAAAGCTGTTCCATTGACTTGAATGTGATTATTACTAACTCTTAGAGTTATATAGCCAGACAAAATTATAAATCCTTTCAGACTTTGTTATCTATTACTGCTACAGTAGTATGCACTTTGAATAATATTGGTCCATGGCCAAGATTTAAAAAAAGTTCAATTTAAAATAAAAATTTCTCATTATACCTGTGGCAGATTTGACATCTGAAGAACAATAGCTTAGAAGCTTTAAGGGGCTTATGTACCAGCAAAATAATGTAATTAGTATAGTTATCAGTGATATGTTTAACAAGCTAATTAGAATGACAAATATTATTTGGTATAAGTGTATTAAAGCAGATTATGACCCAAAGAAGGATTTGTTCTCAAAAGCCTTTTAATTTTCACCCTGCCCCAACCTATTTTATGCACTTCAGTAAGGATCATTCACTATGGCCGTTCTTATATTCAGAAAATGTTTTTTTAAATGTGAAGACTCCAAACCAGTCATGGTTCTATCAATTCTTCATAAAAGTGCAAGTGTTTTTTTTTCTTCCTTTGGAACATGTAAGCAAAGTAGGCAAATAGACTCTGGTCTTACCCAGAAACTAATTCTAATTTCCATTCCATGACCTAAGTGATTGTAGACAGTGCATGGGTGTCTTTCAATTTCTTTCCCAAATTTTTGTAGAGCTGTAAAAGACAGCTAGATATCTAGCTTCTTCTGAGAATGGCTGCCTTGATTTTCTGGTAGTGGTGGCTAGAAGTTCTTTCCACTTTTCTTCTGAGTAAGAACCAATGTTAATAAAAGTGTCTGAAACAGTGAACCTGACAAAAACACAGTAGTCTTTCTAGTAATTTCTCTGTGTTGTGGTTTAAACCCAGCCAGCAACCAAGTACCCTGTCAATCTAATCCAAAGAAAGGTGGGATCCTGAAGAAAGAAAAGTCTATGTGGCTTTATTAGGAATGTAAAAGCCGATTCTACTCTTCTGGCCACATTCCTGTATTTTCTGTTGAGATAGTATGAATCAAGAAATGAGGTCAGATGCCATTCCATGGGGAAGAATGCCGTGATTTTGACTGGAGAAAAAGAGGCCGAGGGAAGACCTTATTGCTCTCTCTAGCTAACTGAAATGAGGTTGTAGTGAAGTGGGGCTTGGTCTGTTTTCCCAAGTAACAAGTAATAGGACAAGAGGAAATGGCCTCAGGTTGTACCAAGAGAAGTTTATATTGGATATTAGAAAAAGATTGTCTCCTGAAAGAGTTGTCAAGCATTGGGACAGGCTGCCCAGGGAAGTTGTAGAGTCTGGAGGTATTTAAAAGGTGTGTAGATGTGGCCCTTGGGAACACGGTTTAGTGGTGGGCTGGGCAGTGCTAAGATAATGGTTGGACTCAGTGATCTTATGGGTCTTTTCCAGCCTAAATCATACTGATTCTCTGGATTCTGGTTTAGGTATTCTGAAAGCTCAAACAAAATATGCACATAGCTGGCAAAATAAGAGACAGTCCTGGAATACTGAGGTGTATTAGCTTTTCTACCATGGAATCCGTTTGACTTCCTGTGGTGTTTTGTTGGTCATGCTGTCTTTTCTCCTTAGTCATACAGTATTATGTAACTTCAATTCTATTTCTATCAATCATGAATTGAGGCCAAGGTTTTTCATGACAGCATAGCTGATGAAAGCTGTCTTTCTTACTGAAGCCCTAATCTACAAAAGGTCATTAGAGAATACTCCCTCTGTAAGGATATAATTCTTGGCTGGACTTATTTTGGAAATGTATGAGAATGTATTCTCTTCCTACTAGAAGACTCCATTCCACATGCCTTTTACACCTAAAACTCTCCAAGAACACAACTGTTGTTCATTAATATGCTGATAATTACAGCTAGTTTAATTGCTAGTCTACAATAGAAGCAAATTTCATATGGAAATATGCCAAATAGTGGTACATTAACTATTTTTTAAGGTTTGCATTGTGGATATAGAAAGGAGAGACAAAAACATAATAATTTGAATTATCAACAATTATTTGAAAAGACATGATAGTTAAAAAGTTGGAAATTAATTTCTAAATCAGGTGAGGTTCAGTTCTATGATCTACCTTTTTTTTTTCTCTTGTAATAGAGACATAGAATTGATCATTAGTCATATGAAAGCTGTGGAAGGCACTCTTCATAAGGTAAGAATTTTAAAATTATTCCTCTGATTTGTATTTCTAGACTTATCAAAGTTTATCACTGCTTTTGCTCAGGGAAGGAGTAGAAATTGTAAGGTGTTTATTTCTTAGTGTTTAGTTCCACCTTCAACTTCTTTTATCCTAAAAATATGAATAATTTTTAGTGAAATAAAATACAATTTTGTAGTACACAAACTTACTTCTTACTACAAAACTTACTACAAAATCCACTTGCCTTCCCTTAATCACTGTAAGCAGTATTTCTGGTTACCAAGTGAAGACTGTTGAACATCCAAAGAGCTGACAATTTCTATGGAGTTAAGTCTTGTGCCGTTAAGTCAGAGGTCTTTTGGTGATGTCACATGCATGGTGGCCATAAAACATATGGCTTTGTGCATGCTTGTTGTGTTCCACAGCTGCAGGATCACCTCCAGAGAAGCTACAGTTACCAGGAACCAGCACGGGACACAAACCAGACTGGCTTCTGTTCATGAAACCATTTATTCAGCACAGGAACAAACTCAGGTCCAGAGACAGAGAGCAGAGGCAGGGTGATGGGTTTTGAGGAACAGAACCAGGGTGGAGTTCAGGGTCAGGAACCACTAAGAACAGGGCAAGGGAGAAACCCCAGGGGCTCAAACCCCACCAGAACTCCTGGGCTGACACCCCACGAGGGCTCTGGGGTGGGGCATCTCTTCCAGGGCTCACAGGGTCCAGCTCCCAAGGCAGAAGTTCAGAATTCACACCAGCCAAGTTTACAGCCACGCCTCTCACTTTAACAGTGCTTCTCTGAAACTGAATCTCTGCTTCCCTGGGCTGAGGCACCTCACACATGCTACTTTAGTATTTGATACATGATAAAACATAAGGAAAAGACAGTAAGTTGTAACCTGTAGTCAGAAACTTCCATGATATTTTTAGGATTTTTTTTAAATTGCGTAATAATCTTAAGTAGTCTCTTTGACTTGCACAATTTTGCCCTGGTATAACATTATTTTAAAGTCCAACAAAGCTTTAATATTAATTATTTAGGCAAAAGGACTGTTTTTAACTGTAGCTCTAGTTGTTGATTTTTTATAACTGTTTTTTAGTCTAGAGAAACACAGAGCAAAATAAGTGTTTTTATTACCTTGGAGTGTTAATTTCCCTTATCACATCTTGAATTCACAGCAACATGGGAATCTATTCTTCATTTTAGTTTCTGTGTTCACCAAAACTAATTTAATTTTCAGATACTTTTTTTCAAGTTTCTCTTTCCTTTAATGTTCAAGAAAGTGACAGAACCTAAAACTGTGTGTTTTAGCTGCAGCAAACTCTACTGGTAGAGACTGTCTTGCTTTTTGTCCTCACCTTTTTCATACTGGCTTCTGTTAAGCTTAAAAATTTATGTCACGCAGAAAGTGTTGTGTTTTTGCAGCAAGAGATACACGTAATGTCCTTGGCATTCAGAATTTATTGTTTTGGATTGCAAGGTTATATTTTGGTTTTAAAAGCAATGCCATTATAAGCACAAGGATTGAAGTGTTTGGGGAAAGGCTATAGAGAAGGTCACATGCTTAGTACTGATTAACCCAATGCAGTGAATTAATTGAGCAACAGCCATCTTTTGTTTGAAAATTTTAGTTATCGTATTGCTTCTTAATTCTTGAGTACATAGTTTTTAGGCCCACATAGAACATTAATGAGTAGCAAAACAATTTATCCTTTCTGGTTTGTCAGCCTAAAGAATGAGGAAAACATAAGAATTAGATATGTCAGGATGCTTCTTTCAGCAGGAACTTAAAAATTTGATTGTAAATAATTCAAAATTTGACATACTATTTCTCCTAGAAGAACAAAAGGAAATTACTGATTTTGTTTGGGAAGTATCTGAAATTTAAACCCTACATCATAATGGTAACTAATTACCTAGCATTAGTAAACATGGCTTATGTGTAAACTATAAAGTTTACACTGTTGTTCTGAAAAGGTTTCCCACACAGTAAAAAAATCAGAACATGAAGAATTACATACTAGTAAAGGAACCACAAGCTGTTTTTTCTCCACTAGAAATTCTGGGAATTACTTTTGTTTTAAGTAAAGAAATCAAAAGAAAATGGGTAAAGTTCAGAATCAAATGAAGTTGAAGACAAGTACTACTATTAACTGCAGCTTTACTTAGTGGAGTTTGAAATTTAAGGTTTCGATATTTCTGTGTTGATGTATTCATGAGCAAATATCCACAAAATTCCACTACATCACTTCAGGATTTCTATTATTAATGCCTAATGCTAAATTTTTACCTATAGATCTCAGAGGGATTTTACAGACATCCTTAGTAATCTTAGTTAGACTCAGGATAAGACAGTATACTCTGATCCATTAAAGTGGCCTCATTCCTCTCCATATTCTATCCCTACAAGAATTCCAGAAGTCAGCAATGTACACACTAGATCATCTGCCTTTAGGTATACTGAGGTATAACATTCAGCAAACAAAAGTAAGAGAAATCAGAGTCAAGGGAAACAATTTTTTGCATGCTTCTAATATACTGCTAGACCAGGGATCATTCATACCTCTTTCTGCCCCTTACTGTGACTGACATCTAGTATCATGCATTTGACTTTGCCAAAAAGGGCTTGGGCATGCTTGTGCCCAGAATGATTCTTTCAAGACTACTGTGGAGATACCTTTTTAATCTTCATGAATATTTATGAAGCATAACTGTTAAAGAACTTGAGCACTGGATATGCTAAGACAGAAAATATTTTTAGCAACTAGTTTCATGTCCTTCATAAATTACAAGATGTTCTTTAGAAGGTTTTTTTTTTGTTTTACCCTGGGTCTTGTTACATTAGCTATCTTTATCCTACTCCTGGAGATGAATTATTTCCACAAAGGTTCCTGATATGGACAAATATCTAAATACAAAGTGGATGTTTTAACAAATTAAAACATCAAAACAGAGTATCACCAAGGACAAACAGAGACCTCAAGAAGATTGTCATTTGGTTCAGTTTTATTCTCAAAATACTGAATATTACTAAAATAAATAACAAATAAATAGCAAAATTATAACAAAAATAAATAAAATTTTACTGAAAGAAAGAGGAAAGGAAATTCCATCTACTTGAAGTTCAAACATAAAGAATTTTCTTTAAAAGTCTTCTAATGAGAAGAAAAAGAATTTAAGAACATGTCTTATTTTAAAGACAGTTTGGGCAGTCCTTTTTTATGTATGAAAAGTAAGTTATTTCTTGAAACACTGTCCCCTCAAAAAGTTGAGGTTATTTTTGTTATAAATAAACCCTTGTTATGCTTGCTGATAAACTGCATTCCATTATTAATTTCTTCTTTATTTCTTAATATTCTGGTTGTATAAACAGATCTATAAATTTTCTATAACTAGATTCTTTAACATGTGTAGTTTACCATCTAGTAGTTATGGCAATAATTCCAAGGTTGTGGGTTCAATCCCTGTATGGGCCAGTCTTTTAAGAGCAGACTTCATGATCCTTTTGGGTCCCTTCCAGCTCAGAATATTCTATGATCCTGTAATCCCATCAGAGGAAGAAATAATTTTACACTATCTCTGCTAAAATCTTCGGCCTTCTCCTTGTGTTGCTACTCAATTTGAATGCTTTTTTTGGGTTAGCCTTGGCCAGCAGCCAGATGCCCACCAAGATGCTCTCTCAGTCCTCCTCAACAGGACGAGAAAGCCCATGTGTTCAGATCTAGATAGACATTGCATAATAGTTATTGTCACATGTCAAACAACTCACTTGGGAAAATTATTTTGGTTTATTTTTTGAAGTTGATTTGAAGAGTTAGAAACAATTAAAAAATTAGCATTAACCTGCCTTTTAATCTTAGCTTCACTTTTGATCGCTCTGCTCATGCGATGAGGCACAGGGGTTTGCAGTCCACAGCAACTCCTCTCTGCTGCTCCTACCTCCTCATGCTGTTTCTTGCATCACTGTGGGTCCTCCATGTGCGCTGCCATCCTTCAAGAATATCTGCTTCAGCATGGACTCTCCATGGACTCCCATTCCTTTGGGAAGTATCCTGAAGGATTTCCTGGACCTGCTCTGGCATGGGATCCTTCATGGAATATGGTGTGGATATATGTTCTAGCATATTCCTCTGTGCTAGAAGGAAATACCTAATCCAATCCCTTAAGTGTTTCTGCCCCACTTCTTCTCTTTGATACTCAGTCTTTTTCTTCCCTCCTTGTCTCCCTGTGTGGTGGGTTTTTCTCACTCCTAAATTCATTTTCACAGAGGGGCCGCCAGCAAGGCTGTGGGGCTTATCTGTGACCTGTGGTGGGTCTGGAACCAGAGCTGTCTGGAACCAACTTTGTCATGCACTTATCTGTCCTCACAGAGGCTGCACCTGGTACACTGCTACAGCTGCCTCCTTTTCAGCCTGCCTGAATTCCTTTTCTCCCTTTACCCTGTGCTACACACACCACCATGGGAAGTCATTCTAGTGAGCCAATCTCCACAGCAACAGAAAACTGTTTCTCCTTGTACTCTTGACTATCAAAATCTTGACAAGCTTAGTCTATCATAGTTTTCAGCCTGTCCTTGCTGCTTAGGGTTTGGCTGTTTTAGCATGTTAATAAAATACAATGTTCTCTTTATTTTTCCCAATACCCGTTAGCAACCTACTCATTCTGACACTTTGGGGACACATCAGGGATAAAAACAGCTATCCAGTGTGCTCCTTTCCTTCTGACACTTGGTCCGAAGAATTACTCTTTGTCCACTTCTGTAGTGCACTTCATTTCTGCTGACTGAAAGGTTCATATGCTAGCTAGCAGAACAACTTCCATGCAGACCTGTCAGCAGTCATGCCTTGAATTCCTTCCACTATTGTGTTTCATTGCCTCACTGCCACCCCTGCTGTCTCCTCTGAAATGCCCCTAAACTGTCTGTTTACAAGATCTGGTCCTATGATTCTATCGGTTGAAATAAAAATATGAATACTGTATCATCCATCCAGCTATATATTTGTGGATACACAAAGGCAGAACTATCTTTCTTTGTCTAATTTAATGGTTTGAGTTTTTATAATACAGTTTTATAATACAGTTGGAGATGGAGTGGGGCCATTGAATACTTGAGAATTAGTGAGGTTTTAGCAGTAGATTGTTATTTCTAATGTGGTCTATAGCAATCAAGTGCATTTCCTTATGATGACAGTTTTATGGCCTGCAAGGAATTAATTTACTATAGGTTTAAGTCCATATACAAGCGACTACATCCATAAAAACACTCAGTGTAAGTGTCAATAATTGTTAGTTGCAGCAAGGAGACCACAAATTGATCAGGTCCTGGAAGAAGAGAACAGTTATGAGACTTAAGTTAGCTGTCTCAGTCAGACTCCAGTAGATATGACCTGACACGTTCAGGTATACTGATCAGCCACATTTCTCTCAGTTAACTGGGATCTATAGTCCATCCTATTATTTAGTTATATCAGTAATGATTTAAAAGCCCTTGTTTTAGTGATCTCAATTTTTTTTCCTAACCTAATGAAACTCCCAAGATGGTTTTTCTGTGTGTTAGACACAATAATAGTAAGAATGAAGCCTACTTGTGTGTGTGCTCAAAGTCTGTCCATCACTGTGGTCCTGGCTTGTTCTCAACTGGCCCTATGACAAGTCTATTGAAACAATGAGTATGTGTACATGCAAAAAAATCACAAAGAAAATCCAATTGTTAAAATTCTAAATACCTCCTGTAGGAAGTTTACAATAGGAAATCAGCTATTATTTTTCTGTGTTAAGAAAAAAAATGCAGTCAAAATACTTATTTTTCTCCTCTTCCATCTCAAATGAATGCTTCTTAATTTCAGTGTTTGATGAATGACTTTTGTTTCCCCTCCTAGCAATCTGACTTTCTTGATCCGTGTTCCTAAAGATCAGTTGTGCAGGACATACAGGTGTTAGCACAGCTGGCTTGCTGATGACAACTCTGTCCATATAGCTGTCTAGTGTGTCATCACTCATATTGTTCAGTGTCATTCTGACCTAGCCAAGCTAAAAATGGTACTCCAGCTCAAGAGGGATTTAAAAACCTTCACAAAGTAAAGATAAGACATTGCCGAATGTCATATCCATGTGCTTAACTGTTTCGGTTTCGACATATCTAAATAACTAATTTCAGGATGCATTTGCTTTTATCTTTTGGTTTTCCTTGCTGGTTTTAGGATGATTTTTTGGTTTTATTTGTGGGGGATTTTTTGCTTGTTTTGGTTGGTTGAGGTGGGGTTTTTGTTGAATTTTTAGGTTTAAGGCTGAATACTTGAGTATAGTTTGCCTTGAGTAAGGAGAAATCATTGGAGAATTGTGGAATTATTAAATTAATTGTTATTTTCTCCAGACACAGGTTCCTTTTCAGCCCAAGGTCACTGAAATCTTTTCATAGGGGATGTATTCTAGTGCCCATCTTGCAGCTCAGAGAAGCTTAGTTGCTGTGGTCAACATTTGCAAAAAACCAACTCTGGATCAAATGAATATCTTATTCAACAGACCATGTAGTGTGTGTACATAGTAATGTAAGAAAGCTTGAATTTATCTTATAGGTAAATCTGGGATGGTACTCTGCTCTGAAAATTAATTTCCATAATCTTGACTAGTCTTGAAGGGGGAAAAAAAAAAAGCCAAAAAAAAAGCCAAGCACATCAAACCCAAAACATCAGTTTTATGAGATATGTCTCCTTACACAAACACTATTACAAAGTAATTAATGCTTTCCTAGAAACCACCTGTGAAATGGCTTGTTTTGTAATTAAATACAGATTTGTATGTCAGTAATCAGAAAAGATAGTCACTGAATCAGTTTGCTAATACATAAATTTTGAGTAGTTATTCTATTGAGGTAAATATTCAGTGTAACTAATTGTGATAATGTATGGCCACCTACACTAAGGTATGCCAAAATGCTATTTAAACCTCCACTATCAACAGAAGTCAGACCCTTGAACTTGAGGATGTATTTCTTCTTTTGATGAATGAATGTGCAATGATCTGATGGCTTTTAATGACTATTCAAACCTAACTGTGATGGCCACATAACAGATACCCATTCAATTGTTTCCCTTTCCCACCTGCATGACATTCTTGTTTAAGCAAAATACATTGTAATTTGGTGTAGTTTGGTTTTCACCCCTCTCAGGGGAAAAAAAAAGAAAGCTTTGGTGGGGTCTTTTTGCAGCTCAATTGACTAATTTGGTTCCAAATACCATTCGTCACTTCATTTTCTCTCTAATTGTGTCTATAATTCTCCAGTTTTTAGGTGGTTGATTATAAGTGACTTCAGTTTAAGATGCACAGTCTTGTCACAGGCAGTCTCTTTACTTCTGGAGTGCTAAAATCCTTGATTGTTGAAACATCCTGATAGAAAATATTGTATCTTAAATTATACAGGCCCTCATTCAGTAAGATGAATATACACTTTTTGTAGTAATTTCCTTACTTTCAGAGCAGACTCAGACTGGTATTAGGAGCAACCAATATTAACACATTGACTATGATCTGACGGGGTGCTGTGGGATGTACTTCTTTGGATATTCTTCTGTCAAATCCTGCAGCAAATCATTTGGGGTCTGTATTCCCTTAAATGAATAACACTCTAGGTTGATCACTAGAGAGCCCAAAGTATATGAATGTATAATGAGGAAAAGAATCTGTATCAGCAACTTGAAGAACTACTGCTATCAAGACTATTCAGTATTATTATTGTTGGTGCAACTTCCTTCCTGTATATTCACATGTATTTTTAATATAGAGTAAGAAAACTTTTAACAATTCATACTAAACATGAGGAAAAATAGGAAGTGTTCTTGAAGTTTTAATTCTCTCCAACAATGTATATAATTTTTTTATTATTCTTCTTAGTTCTATGATCATTTGTACAACACTATAACAAAGACTTGCCTACTCAAAGCAGCTACTATGTAACTTATTTCTGGTAAAATGCTTCCCATGGCAAAGGACTGTGTCCAGTAGATGAGTGTATTCTTAATCTGTGTAATATGGCCCCCAGTGTATATGCTGCCATGGAGGTATTGACACTATGAAGCTAAATCACCCACATACTTGCAAGACTGTGGGTAAGACTAAGATTTACATTCAAACTGCTTTCTTCTACTTACAAAGTTCTAAACTCATTTTTTGTCTACTATATGTCACATGCAGAACACATAGCAGTGTGGTAGAAACCATTTTGCTCTTTTAGAATGATTTCTGTCTTTGCAGCTTCTGTTATATAAGCAATATGGTCATCTCAAAGACAAACAAATTAAAGCACTGTTTTCAATTCACTTCTCATCAAATCTTGTTCTGTTCTTTAAATTGCAGGTGATGTGCTATTTAAAATGAGTAGGAAATTAAAGAAAAATGAGCCCAAAAATAAGTATTTTTTTAGTATAGGGTTGGTGAACTTTGAACTTACAAAGTGTTCTTGCATATAGCTTACATTGTGAAGTTTATATATATAAATAATTTTATTTTTTTTCACCATAAGAAAGCATTTAGTTAGGAGCAAAATAAAGATTAAAATCTCAGGTTTGTTGTACCAGTCAAATAGCAACTGGGAAAAGTCATTAGGAAGGGCTGAGCACATTCTAATACCATTTGCAACTTGCTAGTGTTTAGTACCATGCCTCTATTGGCATAACTGGATATACCACATCAAACTGTGCTTAGAAAAACCAAAGTGAGAGCTGGAGTGGACTGTAGACAAAACTATTATTACCTTGAGCAGCAGAAAATTTTAAAGTTCATTTTTGGACATGCAGAATTAGCCCATCAAATTCTAGACCTTGGTTCAGTCAATAACGTAACTTCAGTTTATTATTCAGTTTCAGCTTTGATCTGAATTAATGAGTACTTTATTGATTTTAAATTGAGTGGCTATAGTGTTGTCTTCTTTGTTGCTCTCCTAATTAATTAAAAAGTTAAACACTGTCATAAGTCACTCTTCTCCTTTACTTTAAAATGCTATGAGTATTGTAGAAGAGTGTGGATCCATCTGTGATTTTGCCTGTTTTCAGGCAAATACTATCTGTTTTCAGATAGTATTTATATATGTCCAAACTAAAAGAAAAATGTAATGATCGTATTTAGAAGCATGCTGTCATGATAATTTACTCTGTATAAAATCATTCTTGTAACTTTTCACAGTCTCAGCTAAAAATATGTTTACCAAAATCAGAAATGGCCAAAACCACTAACGTTGGATAAATATAAATTTATATAATTTTTCTCTATATTAATTTTAGAGCATAGGGAAGTGAAACTGGTTTTAGACATTTTTGATCATTGCAATAAGCCTGATTAGCTGATTAGGTGTTTTAGATTTTAACATAAAGCTCTCCAGCCTCAGGAGACCTTTCAGACAAAATGGTCTTGCTTTAGATTTCATATAGAGGGGAAAAAAATGTCATTAAATACAAAAAAGCTCTGAAAATTGTATTTTAAAGCTTAATTGCATAAGATGGTTCTTCTGTCTACTGAGCTTCCAAAAAAACTCTTTTAAAAAGGAAATGAAATCACCCATTTTACCATTGCCTCGTAGTTCTGTAATGCAAGTTTGTATGTGCATATTGTTTTTCTTGCATTAGAGAATGAGGAAATAAGTACAGTTTCCCAACTCCTGTTGTTTTGTTTCTGGATCTCAAAAAGCCAATAGACATAAGTTATTGAATTAGTTCTTTACTAAGATTTCATACAAATCTGGTCTCTCCAACATGATTCCATGCAGGCATGGCCATTATAGCTTTCCAGTCCTTGAATAGGTAGGCAACTTGGAATGTTTTCACTTCTAGTGAAACAATATAGTGATATTTGTACAGCATACACCCAGTATTCTGTACTTAAATTTTTTCCTGAATCATCATGAGTATTTTTCAAAGGGAAAGTCCATCTTGATTTTCAGTTTCTCAGTACGCATACTGATAATGAGATGTACTCTCTGCAGTCTAAGTATTTACAAACACAAAAAAAAGCTTTTTTTTTTTTTTTAATTGTGAATCGTTATATCAAAAATCACACTCTTTAAGAAGCTAATACATACTTTTCTGATGCAGTGGTATTAATGGCATTTGTTTACCACAATGCAGCCATTTAAAAAGTAAGGTTTCTATTTTATTGTTCAGTGAGTGTCAGACCTCAATACCGAAATAGAGAGTTTGAAACTAATAGGGTTAAAAGGACTTCTACTGTCTGTATTGTGTATATATTATACCTACATTGCTTATACATTGTTTTTTTCCCCCTAGTATTAGCAATCTGCTTTTGTACTTTGACATAGGGATTTCCCTCGTGAATTTTGTCACAGAAAAAAGAGAATCATCAATATCGCAGTTAAACTTGACTTTCAAAGCTAATAGTATCTCATTTGGGGGCTGAAATTTAATAAATTTTCTTTGATTCTGTTTGAGATTTTAAACATCAAACAATGAATTGGCCAGGGTGCAGTAAAATATTTAGATCTATTGACTACGGTTCAGAAGGGTAGAAGGCAAAACACTGGTGGTTTGATGTTGATAAATTCTTAGTACCTTAATCCACATTAATGTTTTCTTTTATCTGTGTGCATACTGGCAGCAAAGACACTGAAAAGTTGGTGTGTATATATAAGCTATAAAAATGTAAATCAAGTGTGTGCGTGTGTGTGTGTGTGTGTGTGTGTGTGCGCGCGCGTGCATGTGTGTGTATTTAAAGCAATGTATTTTGTTATATTCAGCAAGGTTAACATCTGACCAGAATTACACATGCTGACAGAACACTCTAGAGAGTATGTTTGTTCCATAGGACTGTATATCCTGAACCTAGTGCACTATGTGTGCAAAAAATGTGTAGAGGACCTTTCCTGTTATAAAAATTGCATCATAGTGCATATGTTTGGCAGCCACAGGTATTGACAGGAATTCTTTAGGTCAACTTGGGAAATGTAGGGCTCCCTATTCCCACAGAACAGAGGAACGAATAAAATAAAATCTCTTCTTCTTTGTATCAGTAGATTTTCCCATGTTTCTTTCAATCACAGCAGATTTCAAAGGCTCTACTATTATTTGAAATCTGTTCACTCATAATCAACATTTTACAAGACTCTAATTTTGGAAGTGGTTACAGAAAAATAATATAGGATTTAAAATTAATAGATTTATGTTTTAATTAATGTTCAGTGCATTCTTGTGGGCAAGGCAGCCTCTAATAAAAAACTGACATTTTTTAAAAAGTACTTAGTAAATGGTATATCTATTGATTTATATGTATTTGTAATACATCCAGTATATGTTAGAGTATATATTCAGTATATGTCTTAGTATTAGACTGTGTATTAGGTCATTAAAACAGTAAATTATTTTTGCAGTACTCACTCTTGCTACTCAACAGATACAGTGTATGCCAAATGAATGGGTTTAATCTATTCGTTTGTACTAACATATATTTGTATGTGTGTCTATCCATCTGTATTAGAATATAATCTGACTACTGGGATCTCCTGGAGGCAGACATTGTAAATTTTGTATTAAATAGAATGAAATACGGGTGCGTGGCACGGTACGGTGCGCGAACATAGGCGGTGGTGTGGCTGTGGCAGGTGCGCGTTAAGTACGTTCCACAGGCTGTCCGTGCCGGCGGACAGAGGCGCGACATGTTGCGACAGGCAGGGCAGCGCTGCGCTTCCCGGAGCGCTCCGGCCTTCCCGCTGTGCCGCGCCGTGCCCGAGGACAAAAGCGCGGGCTGCGCTGCCGCAGGCGGCCGGCAGGTGGCACTGCGACACCAACGGCGCGCGGGTCGCCGGGCGGCTCGGGCTGAGCGCGTCCGGCTGCCCGACACGGCCCGGACACCGCCGGACACGGCCCGGACACCGCCGGACACACTTTGTGCAAACCCGGGCCTGCCCCATCCCTGGAAACCGCGCTAGAGTCCATTAATACCACTCAGTGCGTTAAGTCTTACACCGAGTCCGCAAAAAGCAAGCATTTCTTTCTTCCTCCCTTTCTTCCCCCCCTAAAGCTACAGCTTAGTTAATTTTGCTTTAATTGTGGATTTTTCATTTATTCTGAATTTTGACTGAGATGTTTCTACATGAACCTTACTCTGGAGGGCTTACACCAGAGTAGACAGAACTCACATGCCAGCTTCTCACCGATAGGATCACATGAACTTTTTAATTTCACAGCTCATGTTTGTTTCAGTTGGAAGTACAATTACTGTTTCTTTCCTTATGAGGTTTTTACAGGCGACAGATCTGTGAAATGTATATGCCAGCTGGGCTACAGAGCCCTTAGTGTCTTTTTCTTCTCATTTCAGACCAGGGGAAGATGCTTTTTCTTCTTAACATTCTCTCCCAGCACTCTGAATTAGAGATTTATTTGCAACGAAAAATCAATTAGTCCTAAATTTATTCATGGATTTCAGGTCCAGCGATCAATGCAAGTCCACTCAGTGGGCTCAAGGGGACCCAGTTCATCCCAGTTAATGTGTCTGAAGGGGAATTACCATTGATGCTGTTTTCTTCCCTTTAGGTCAGAGATCAGGCCTTGCTGCCGTGTACTGCAGCAGCCACGAATGACTTCACCCTGGAGCTACCCAAACTGCACCTGGAGACCTTTTCAGAGGAAGGGCTGAAGGGCAGGCCAGAGGCTGCAGCATTTCAGGTTAGAGTCTAAAATAATCCTGTTTCTTGTTTTCATTTTTTGCAACTGAGAACAAGAAGCTAGACTGCTCTGAGTGCGTGAAGAGGAAAATGCTTCAAAACTATTGTAGTCAACAGTTGAAAGAGAAATAATTTTCATATATACTGTTGGATGTGGTATTTCAGAGATCATGTGAACTTTTAATTAGGTATTAATTAAAACTATAATATTAAATATCTGACAAGAAACTTACATGGAAAAGCACAAATTCTATATTTGAAAATTAATATTACTCAATCCTGCCCCCCTTTCCTCTGCTTAATTTAAGCAAGACAAATAGAAATTAAAAATGGGGGGTAAAGAAAGACAAGATTTTTATGCTGCTACTTGGTCAGTATCATATTTTTTCATATTTCAGTTTTAGAATTAAAAATGATCTTTAGCATTTAGCATTTAAATTATCTTTCATAATTTAAAAGGAACTGCTATTTGGAATATTTCAGTATAGGAGCTATTTTGTTTATGTAGGTTTAAATACTTATATGTTTCAAAATACTAGTTTTATTAGGAGGAAACTGGGGAAAAGATGAGAAAACCACTGAAAATGTACACATCTTCAGCTCTGAAAATGGATTCTGTGCAATGCCTCCTTATTATTTCTAAGTTTATGTCTCCTTCTATACAAACTATGCCTTAGTCTTTGTAGCTGTGCAGAATACATTCTTGTTAAAAGCAGAATATTTCATTTTCCCAATGAGAGAACAAAAGGCAGAGTAAGTACATACTTCTTTCACTGTGCTCTTCTATCTGAATCAGAGAGAGAGTAAAGGTAGTCAAGTGAAGTGCAAGGATATTAGGAAATGCAAATATTGCCTAATATTTGCCTAATATAAATTGCCTAATATTGCCTGATATAAAAGGTATACTTTTCTGTAGTAACCTTTTTTAATTTATTGTAGATTTTCAGTTCTACACACAGGATACAATTGCAGGAACAGCATCACAAAACCAAGCATTCAAGAAAGGCAGATTCTAAACTGGAAATTTCTCACTGTTACCCTTTTACATGCATGTCTTTCAATATGAAAATATTTAAATTATGTGTTTATTTATATGTTTCCATAATAAAGTAGTAATTATGGTAACTGTGAGATTCCTGTGCACTGTAGTAAGCACAGCTGTATGTCTCTGGCAGAGGGTATGTTGCAAATGCTTCCCCATACAGTAATGATCACTCTTAAAGCTGCACAAAAAGCTCCACAGGTGCATCTTTTTTCTAAGAAGCTGTCACAGAAATCACCAGCTTTTAAATACTACTACTCCTAATTCGGGAGCCTGTTTGGTGATACCTGCTTCTGCTTCTTCGTTTCATCCCAGCTTCTGCTCTTTTTTGACCTTCTAGTGATTGCAGAAGCATTTCCAAGCCAGCCTATTCCATCATTATTTCTAAGAACAGAAACAGTAGTATAAAAAGTTACATTTCACATTTGTACAGAGTACTTACTTGCACTATACCTAATCCACTGTAATGTATGTGCTGCACTGGTAGTGCAGTGGTGTAAACCTACTTTTTGTTTACCAGCTTCAGTTACACTTGGTTACTCTCTGTGTCCACAAACAGCTCCAGTGGTTCAGTTTGTATCACTGTGAAGTTCCTTTCCTCCTTCTCATTCTACTTTTCCCTTTTGCTTCTATTCGTTCCCCTTCTCTCCCTCTTCCTCTCCCTATCTCTAATTACTCTATCTCTAGTTACACAGTGCTTTTTGATAACTTTCTAAGCACATTGTAGAGATTTTCTTATAAAATGTTCCTTTTATAGCTGGGAGTCAGCTAATTGATGTTCATTTCATGCAAAACTACATTAAGAGCAATCCTGTAATCTTGAATGAGGAAACTGTGAGTAATCACTTTATGGACACTTCTCTTTAAAGCCAGTGGGATTGTTTGCCTGCATGTCCTCTAGAACTGCTGTAGTTAGTCTGTGATAAGTACAACTCAGTTAAAGGCCTTATTATCTGCAAGATTTAGACATTGGGAGTTTTTTCCCAAGTCTAAATTCATTGGTATTTGATGGTATATTTTTTAAAGTTGCATGAAAAATTAAGCTCTTAAATTAGACAGTGTTATAGGGATGAAGCACTGGCTATCAGAACTGTTGAGTACTGACAGAAGATGACACTGTTCTATTTTTATTATTCATGCATGCAGTTTGTAGTAGGGGCTGAGACCAGTAATTATTGTAAAATTGGTCTGAGTGTAGCACTTCCTCATCATATGGAAGTAGTGTGCATCTTTTAAAGAATTGTACCCTCTAGTTTCGACCTCTAGATAATGAAATTAAATATTTGGACACACCATTCTGTGTATCTTCTCCAAAACCTGTACTTTATGAAATGGCTCCTAAATTGCAAAGTTATGTTGTAGGTTGAAATGTTAAGTTACTCAACAAGCATATCCTTGTACTAAGCATCTTCTAAAGCCCCATGCAAGTAGTGAAAGTATTACTTAATTTGTAGGCATTTGTTAAATTCTTATGACTGCAGCAGAATTACTATAGTAGTTCGAAAATGTCACTTCAGTTGCATAAATAATGAAAAATGTGTAATGTCTCTAAGATTAAAATATGGCAGCTATAGCCTTGAAAAAATCTAACCTGATGTTTAGTTGCTGTGAAGAATGTTATGTCACAAAGTTGTGCTGTTAGTTACTTAAGTTTGAAAGTGAAAAATTATAGTATTGTTTTCAAACCCCTGGAATGCAATGAACACAGTGTTGAAGGTGTGCTGTTTGGGCCATGCCATGATGTTCCTACTGGAGACAAAAAGTGGAATCATATGTGAAGCCTTATATGAATACAGGATACAGGGTTGTAAAGGCAGCTAAAATGACATGGTATTGCCAGTTCTAGTAGTCTTGCCTGGCAGATGATTATTTAAATTAACTAGTAAAGGTCATCAGCTCTTTATAAAATACTAAGTTCAGTTGTGTTACATCTTTAGAATGAGGATAAGGTTACTTAATAACATTAACACTCTCTTCTGAAATAGTTTTATAGCGCACAAAAAGTGGGCATTCACTTTTCTAATTGTCTCAAGACAACTCAACTAGTTCTGAATTGTCACAAGTACTTTTACATCAAATATGTAATTGATACTAATGCCAAGCCTTCTTACCTAAAGACAATTCATAAATCCCATAAATAAATAAATAAATAAATCTGATGAGATGTAAATGTTTATGTATAAGTAATTAAGCACTGGGATATTATCAGTTTAGGTTTCTTCTGTTTGGAGAGGTAGACATAAAAGGGTAGAAACTGGTATGAAACTTCTTGCTGCAAATTTAGGTACCTCAGACACATATATTAATGTTATGTTTTAAAGGAATTATACTTGATTTTTGATAAAATTACTTCTAAATATTTATCGGCATGATCCAAGCTGTCTGAAGACATGATTCCAGATACTAGTTGAACACAGAAAAGGAACCAGAAAAGGATCTGGGGGTGCTGGTTGACAGTGGCTTCACATGAGCCAGCAATGCCCAGGTGACCAAGAAGGCCAATGGCATCCTGGCCTGTACCAGCAGGGCCAGGACAGGGATTGTCCCTCTGTGCTCGGCACTGATGGAGGCCACACCTCAAGTGCCGTGTCCAGTCCTGGGCCCCTCCCTCAGTCACTACAGAATCGAGATTTAGGGGCTGGAGTATGTCCACAGAAAGGCACCAGAGCTGATGAAGGGTCTGGAGCACAGGTCCTATGAGGAGTGGCTAAAGGAGCCGGTGTTGTTTAGCTTGGGGAAAAGAAGGCTGTCCTGGTTTAAAGGTCAGGTGTCTGCCAAGGAAGGCAGAAACCTCCCTTGGAATGGAGAATGTTCCACTTCCTTCCGAATTATTACGACTTTGAAATTACGGAGCTTTCAAGCAAAGGTATGGCAAAAGGAATAGCATTTTTTTATTACTATATCTGTATAACAAGACAAACAAGCAACAGCAGCTGTGGCGCCGGCCCAAGCCGAGCACAAGGCCCGGCCCAGCCTCCGGGCCGCGGGCGCTCTCCCCTCACTGCAGCTCCGGGCACGGCCGGCAGGGGCGCTGCTGCTCCCGCCGGGCGGGGCGGGGCGGGGCGGCCATGGGAAGGGTCCCTTTGCACACCCGGGGACAGCAGGGCCCAGAGCCCCTCCGCAGGGCGAGATGGGCTGCGGCAGAGCCTCGGAGCAGCCGGCCGGACCAGCGGAGGCGGCCACACCCGGGTGGGCAGCAAAGGGTAGCAAAGACTCCCCAGCCGTGCCAAGAGCCGCGGGAGCCCGAGCGGGCACGGGGTGTCGCGTTAAAATGTAACAAAAACCCCAAAGCAGCGGCAGAAAGCAGCGGGGCTGGGCAGCGGCGGGCGGGTTGCCGCAGGCAGCTACTGCAAGCAGCCGGGACAGTCTCCCTGCAGGGGGATCGGGGGTCAGGGTCCCATTACCAGTGAGGTCTAGTGTTGGAAAGGTCCCAGTTCAACAGCTGCTCTTGCGAGCAGACGCTCACCCATGATAAGGTGAAGGACAAAAGCTCTGCAGTGGCAGCGAATCCTTTGGCCTCAGTTGACAGTCCGGCACCAAAACCACTCCTGCCCACTCGGATCCCGGGAGAGAGAGCGAGGCACGGGCCCAGCCCCTCACCCCCAGCCAAAATCTCGCAGCTTCTCGGCTCTTGCCAGGAGAAAGCCCCTCAGCCAAGAGACAGCAGCAAACTGCACCCTTCTCCCTCCTCCTCCCAGCCACATCCTCTGTCTCCCAAGTATCATCGTTACCATCTCTTAGGCGACATATAGGAGAAAATTTCCTGAAAGAAAGAAAAAACTCAAAAAGTCCCAGCCTCCAATAGCATCTCATTGCTCTCTACAGCTACCTGAAAGGAGGTTGTAGTCAGGTTTCAGTCAGTCTCTTCCAGGCAACTGGCAACAGGATAAGAGGACATAGGCTCAAACTGTGCCTGGGGAGTTTCATGTTGGGCATCAGGAAGGTGCTAGGGCATTGAAATGGATTTACCAGGAATATGGTAGAGTCATCATCCTTGGAAGAGTTCAAGGAGCAGCTGGACGTAGCACTTAGTGCTATAGTTTATTGGTGTGGTGGTGTTCGGTCAAAGGTTTATGGTCTTGGAGGTCTTTTCCAACAATAATGATTCTGTGATTTTCTCCTTCGGGTGGGTTTGAGATGGTAAGTTTTCACTGAGTCTTGCCTCCCTTGTTTTTGTCACTCTCACATGCTGTCATGGTCTACTGCCTTACCATCTCGGCACACTCTCCACTGCATGCATGCAGTCCTGTCTGTGCACTTCCTGCTGTGTGCACATGCACCACGTGTACCCACTCTCTAGTGCCCTTGCTTTCCCTCTCCCTGCATGCCTGCTCTCTCTGCCCTACCTACTCCTGAGCTTTCCTTCAGTCTCTGCCTGCTGCTCTACCTGGGTCTCATTCTCCTGCTTCCTGTGCCTCTTTGCTGCTCAATCTTGCTTGCTCTGAATCAGGCTTTCTGTACCTCTGGCTTTCCCTTCCACCTGTCCCAGCTTGCTCCCTCTATCTTCAGCATTTGTTCATGCAGCCTTAGGAAGTCCACATGGGATTTATATGTACTTCTTTTTAGTTCCTATTAGGTGTTTTGAGGAAATTTAAAATGAAAAGTGCAGTAGTAAAATGAAGACTTAAAGTTTGAATAGTAATACAGTCAAGTAGTGACATATTTTCAGTGTTAGCATATAATCATTATAAATTTACGAAGAAGTAGATTCATACCATTTTTGCATTCATGCATGATTTAGTCATGCATTATCTAATTGTGCTGTAGGTCCACTTTTTCTAATTAATTGGACAAACATAAATGTATTTTTAGGAGCTTCCTAATTTGTATTTATTTTCACTTGTTTATTAATTTTAGATTTATGCTTGATAGCTTACATGGTGAAAGATATGCATAATTCTGCTGATAATTTTCCTCAAAATAATAAACACTTTCTCATTTCTGTGTTCACTTGTCAATAAAAAAGTTCTTACCAAATTGAGGAAGCAAGTGATTTCAAAGGTAACATTATAATTCTGTCATCAGATCTTATCTTCTGCATAGGGCTTGTCTTTCAAACATAAATCAGTTCTGGTAAGAGGACTTAATGAGATGAATTAATCATGGAGCAGCTGCTTAAAAACTGTATTACTAGAATTTTAAATCTTGTACTTGTGTTTTAAAGTTTTTTCTTAAAAAAGCTTTTTACAAGCCATAAACATGGCTTGTAAAAGAAAAAAAAAATTTTTTTTCTCTTAATACTTCAGAACGAAGAAATGTCTTTTAGGGAGATATAAAGACACATCATGGACACTCTTGCAGTGTTTTATTTTTACTTACACTCTTTCGCCAGAGAAGGAGCTATCAATTGTATTATAGAGGCCAGAATGCTGCCTCCTTTGGAATCAGATTCCTGTTTCTTGTCAGGTAAAACTGGGTCTTCATTGTCCAGGAGTTCAGCAGGTGCCATCAACAGCAGCTGGGCTGCCTTCCCCCCTCCAAAAGGACTAATTTCTTCTGCAGCTCTCCAAAAAGACTGCTTTCTTACCTAGTGTCAAAATGTAGTGCTTCTGGACTGACCACAAGCATTAAAGAGAAATGTGATTCTTTATTACTCTGCTGGTACTTTACACTTGCATTTTGAGTTGAAATACATGTAGATAAGTAAATGTCTCAAAAGCATTAGAGTGGGGCAACACCTCTTGCAAACCTGACCTTTTGTGAACTACAATCTAAAAAATATAAAGTTGATGTAGGATTTAAGCAATGATTGACAACTAAGTAAAGTCTGAATAACCAGATTGAAGAGCTGTAAAGTGGAGAAGTCTAATTTAATCTTCTTGGAAGTGTTCAGCTGGTATCTGGAGTCATGTCTCCAGATATGTTGTATCATGCTTCTAAATATTTAGAAGCATTTTAGTGTTATTCAATATAATTACTTTAAAACATAAGATTAATGTATATTAGGATAATACTATTTAGAACTTTAAAAAATGAGACATCTCTTAAATGCCAGTGATGTTGAAAATTTGCCTTCTGAAATTTGAATTTCACACTGCTTCTCCTTTCCACCACTTAACTGCTCAGCTTCCTTGCGTCTTCACAGCATTTCTGTTAGCAGTATTTTCTTCCCTATCCCCTACAGGCCTTCTCTCCTTTCCTCATTTCTCTGCTCCTTATCATTAGCCTCTTTCCCTCTCTTTTTCAGCAACCCTTGCATTTTTTATTTCTTAACTTGCCTTTATTCATTCTACTAAATTAGGACAGATTACGTGAAGAACCTTCTCAGAGAGTGTTGTAGTTAACTGGGACACTGTTTGCACTCCAGCCAAGTCTTGGCCTTATGGACCATTAATATCAAAGTCAGTATCTGTAATCACCGCTTAATCAATTACTGAAGCTCTCTTTATCCCTGTGACACTACTGACTCTTGTCCAGCCCCTTCATAAGCAGTATCAGTTTTGTAAAAAATTTTCAGCTAAGATGTTGATTATCTGGATTATCTTGAATACCAAGGTTAGTATATAATCATTTAACCTTTCAGTAACCTTTCTCAATGGAGTTTTCTTTTTTGGCCCTATCAAGCAATCATGTAACTATCTGTCCACTTAGACTTTTTCATATATTTATATCTGTTGCATTTGGGTGATGTCTTAGGAGTTATCTGTGCTAGTATGCAAGAGTGCTCTTTAAGAACTGTGTAAAATATGATCTTAATTCATTAAGTTTATTTACTTAGTTTTGCTTCTGCTTGTAATCATGGGACTTTTTTTTCACCTGCCTAGCAGGTTGCTGCATCTTTCCTGTTTGCTACTCACTATCCTTTCATGAGAAAAATTACTTTAGAGTCATGGTGATTTCAATATGTATCCAAAGCCTCAGTCAAGAGCAGACTCCTAATAGCTGTAATTGAAAAATAAAGCATCATTTAATCACAGAAGATATCAGATACAGTTCTCACAGCACCTTGTTAGGCAGCTATTTTTAATTCAGAAATCATGTCTTTCAGAACTACATGGATTTATCTGTGCACAGCATCTTCAGGAATAGTTTTCACAGAGAGCAGCTGTGTAAATTTGGGACTGTTTTTTAGAGAGTGTGCAGTGTGTACCATTGTTACTCAGACAAGTCCATTAAGAAGCATAGATGTTTAATTGTTGGTAATTGTGTGAGTTACAAATTCATGAAAACCATGAAATATTGGAATTGTCTGGAGTCTTACATTTTTTGTTCTGGTTCTTTTAATTTCAAAAACTAAAAAAATGCTGAGCAAGTGAGCCTAAGCAATAGAAGTTAATGAGGCAATAGACTTTATTACACAAATGTTTAAGAAGAAGAAACAGAATTAGACTATTTTCGTATATTAAAAAAACCAAAACTTTCTTCAAATGCTGAAACTTCTATTTAGTCTTTTTTTTGCTTAACTGCTTAGTAGTCCATTCTTATAAAACATGTCTCCTTGTTACTCTTATTAATTGCTTACAGAGTAAGAAAAAATTATCAAATATTGCACCATATTAATACAAGATTTTTGTAATGGAATTGTGGGAGATATTTCTGCCCAAATACTGCATTTTGATGGGCCTTGTAGTTAAAGACCTGGAAGAAGAAGGGTTATCTACAACTTGAGTGAGTTTATTATGGCTTAGTGATTTGCTGATTGATATCATTTGCTGTCAGTTACGGCTCTCTTAATGTCAAGTTTTCTTTGCATAATGCCTTGAAATAAAGACTGATGAAGATTTTTCAGATTCATTCTGCTTATATAAGTTGACCCTGATTTGCCCTTCTGCTTGACAATACAAGTGACAGCAGTTAGACAAAAATATAGCAATGAATATGCAACTTAAGGATTAAGTAAAATACAGTAAACCTTTCAGAATATAAAACTAGGCATAAAAAACAGGCTGTTCTCTTTTTTCCACACTTACTGAAGAAGTGGACTGGGATAGCATCCCAAATGCTATACTGCTGAAGTCTGAAGAGGATAAGTTTTGAAAGGATTAAATGTCAGACTGTTTTGTTTTACCAGATTCTAACAACTGATTGCTAATTAATTTTGGCTGGGGGTTTTGTTGGGGTATTTTTTGGTGGTGTTTTGTTGTTAGTGGCTTTTGTCAATTATTTATTTATTTATTTATTTTTTTGGTGGAAAGGGTTGTATTAATCTTGGGTTATAAATCCACATATGTTATTACCTGCAAATTCTTTTTTTTACATTGTTATTTTACAGGAGTCATGGTAAGCTATTTTGAAGAGGTTGTCTTGATTTTTCATTTACTGAATTGATTGCTTGTCTAGTGACATGTGTTGCTAGTATCCTAGGATCACAGATTCCAATATGCAAAGCACAAATTCTTGGGATTCATAAAATCTTTGCTATAGGTGTCCCAGAACTAATATGCTTTAAGTAGGGCGCTCAATACTTGTCCATTGCAGTACTCAGTTGTTATACTATTTTAGAACTCTCCCTTCATTATGGTCTCTTCTCTCATTTTTGATCTCCTCCTGTTAAATGCAAAAAGATGGTAAGAAATTAGGGGGTGAGGAGAGAACGAGACAGCTAGAGAGTGCTCTAATTAATGGAAATAAGATGAATGTGGAACTATTCTATAAACCTGAATCGTAAGGGTACACAGCCTGCATGTTGGCAAGTGTACCTGCAAAGGATTGGATCTATGGCTTTTAAGAAGATTATATCCATGGAATGAGAAAAATTTGTTTATCCTCCTGGAACGTTGATAGAATTTGAGATTCCTCTGGATTGCTTCAACATCTTTTTTGATAAAAGAGCAGTTCTAAACTAAAGATCAGGAGGGAAGAATAATCTCTTCCACCTGTGTGGGGAAATTTACAATGTACATTTAATGCCTGAAGACTGTATTTTAGTTCTGATTTCTCTCTGTTAAGAGGCAGATTGTTCTTCTCCAGTACCAGCACCTGTTGATATCCCCCTCTTTCTGCCTCATCTTAATTGACAAAAACTAAAGGGAGAGATCAGAGAGCAAAGCCTCCTGCCATTGCCACCGTGTATAGATAGTGCCAGACTTTCTCTCCATGCAGTTTTCCAATCTCAAATATTTTTGGTTTTTGGTTAATATTGTACAAGTGAAAAATTACAAGTTGAAGTTTAAATTCTAAAGTTTTTACACATGCTTGCAAAGACCACAGGACTGGGTTTTGAGCAGAGATTCTCCTACATGTCAAAATGTTATGTTTGTCTGTACCTTGGTGAAGGTCACTATCCTAGATGCTTGATTTTTTCTGCCGTATTCCACATGAGACTTGCTGCAAATTTTACTCCTTTGAGAAATAGACTGTGGGACTGAATAAGCATCTAATGCCTAGAGGGCATATAGAATAGCAGTAAACTAGTTGTTCCTGCTTAAAAACAGACTGGGCAGGGAAAAAGACAAAAAAAAAAAAGAGTACAAGAAACAATGCTAAAATGTCTCCAGAATTTTTCCCAGCCTTCACCATTTAAATTGACAGATCTTCTGAAAAAAAAATTTATATTTTTGTGTTCAACACCCATTTATTGTCTTATTTCTCTTTGAACCCATGTAAAGGTAAGCATTTTCACATGGCTTCTGGAAAGGTCTTCTGCAGTTTAACTACACCCTTTCTGAAGAACTTTTTTAAGGTTTGTTTTGGAAATGGCTTCTACTCTTTAATTTATTATTAAAATGTTAATAAGTATATCCAGTGTACCTTTCTTTATATAGTCATATTTTGCCATTGACTGTCATAATCACCTTCCATTCTTGGACATGCCAGCAGAAGTTTCTTTTCAGGTTGCTTTCCTTGTTTCTGAACTACAAGAAGGTCAAAACAGTAGAAAGCATCCGTACTTTCTAAAGTTTGTAAGCTATTGAAGGCAAAAACAGTAGAAATCATCTGTAGTTTCTTGAGTTTGTAAGCTATTCAAATGATTTCTATGTTACCAACATTCATAGGCACACTTACTCAAAAATTACCTAACTGCAAGTTGTGGTCCAACTCTGAAAAATGGATAACAGAAATAGTAATAAATTAACATGAAAGGTAGTTTGAAAAATATTACTCTTTTCTCTTTTTAAGTTAGGATGGACTAACGTAATTTAGGCCTTTCAGTTAGGATCCAGAAGATAGGCAGTTCCCAGCTCCTGATGTGTCTGTCAATGTCCATTCACCTGGCTGCTGTCACCCATATTCATGCCCCTTGTTATCCTAAAGTTTGGCAGTTCACAGCCTTTTGCCTCAGGCTCCCACCCAGAGCTCACATTGCATCTCAATCTGTAGCTTGCCTGTCCAGCTGCCTGGACCAGATGCATTACTCAACTTTTTCAACCTCTTGTTCCAAGTGAACAGCTTTCTCACTTAGCTTCTTGACCTCTTGTGCAGAAGAGGCCAGACTTCAGTATAGGGGAGTCTTACTCATCCACCAATATTTAGCTTGTGTTGTTTGGTGGTTATACCTTTCTGATCTGAGCTAATATCTCATATGACAAATGCCAAAAAGCCAGACAAACACAATCACTTTTTCCCACCCAGAGTTTTCTTCAGCTGTAAATCCATTTCTGTAGAACTAAATATTCAGAGATGATAGGAATAATTTTATTTCTTCTTCCTCAGATTATGGTGGTTAAAAGCAAACTTTGTGAAAAAAATATTAATATAATAGTAATCCTTAAGGATAGCAAATTGTCAAGCTCAGTGATGATGCCACTTCCGTCAGACATTTGCTTTGGAAAGGGGAATGCTAATGTATGTGCTCGTGAGATTTGGTATTGGATGTACTGTGTTCTTTAAATTTCCTCCTCATATTTTGGAACAAAAGCTGTTGTCGCTGAAATTTCCAAGTAAACATTTTCATAGCATAAATGCAAGTCTGATTAAAAATCTAACCATTTGCATGTTGTTGAGGTTTTTTTAATGTTGTTTAAGAGTGTATAGAATAAATTAGTTATTTCATTAACATCTGAGTTTAGGCAGAATGAAGGGAAGACACCTGTCCATCCTATCTGTGGCAGTTAACATTAGATTAAGGGTGTAGCAATGAATTTGAGGACGGCAGTTCAACTTTTCTTGATAATTACATTCTCTAGCGAAATTGACTATTGCTTTTTCCTGTATTGGCATCATGAATTTGTGTAATTAATTGGAAGCCAAAGTGAAAAAATTAATTTTTGATCCAACCAAACAGGTATACTTCAGAATTTCCTTAAAAAACAACAAAATATTGCTTTATGTAGGATTAAATACTTATGTTGAATTAAATTGAATTGCTACCATGAGCATTCTTAAGAAAAACAGAAGAAATTAAGCAGGTGTTTCACAAAACTTTGCAGTTTTCTAGCCCCTATGCTCTTTAGACTTGAGCATTCACCTAAAATCTGATAGCGGGATTAGATCTCAGTAGTGAGTATTAATGCGTGAGCCACACAATTGCAGTTGTCATATTAACTAAACCTGCCAGAAGAGACCTTCATCTGTCCTAGTAAATGGCAACTAGAGCATAGAGTATGCTCAGCTTTTTGCGTGGAAAATAAAAAGTGGACATTTCCTCCTTCTATCCATATGAAAAACATTTACTTCAGTTTGAAAATGTTTTAATATGCAATTAAAAAGCTGCTTCTTGTGGCTGGAAGGGAAAAATCTATACCACTTCAAGCTCTAGTCAAAATATTTAAGGAAATGTCTATACTGAGCCCAGATTTTGTGGGGTGATCATTTTTTTCTCTTGGAGTCAGTGCCAGACTTTTTCTACAGCGGTTAAAACTAAGTCAGTATTTTTTTCACAAGTAAAGCATATTTCTTTCCTAAAAGTAATTGAAATTTGTCTTAGTTAAGTGAGCACTTTTTGAAGCAATGAAAAATAATATTCTAATTTTCAGTAAGTTAGTATGTTGGCAAATAGTTAAATTAGTTACTTATGTTGGGCAGTTTGTGGACAGCATTTCAAAGAGAAGAGTTTTTCAGTTCTCACATTTACCTCACAACCCATGTGAAGTTACTTTAGGTTTTTCTAGTTAGTAATCTGATAGATTAATATCTGCTTATCTCCCCTCCTTAAATCGTTCTCCTACACATTCACCTATAGTAAATCAATAGATTTTAGGCAATTTAGACTTAGTGTTTAGGTAACATTTATTTATAAAAATTATTTTGTTTATATAAGATATCCATAAGTTAGATATAAGGAATAGTATGTAATTTTAAGGGATGAGGAAATGAGAAATACTGCTTTTTAAAATTTATTTTACTAATAGATACTTGGTTGTGGAAAACAGAATTCCATACTTCAACATTTATATGTTTTTTCTGGTTCCAGATGTCACTTCAATAGACCAAAGGCAATGTCATCAAGATTCAGACAACTTGTATTTCACTTGTCTTTTTCTACTGAATTTCAATGAGAATTTTTAGTCTCTTCTTTTTCCTCAAGACTGAATGTGTAATGGGATGCTATCATATTTTAGAGTAAGACTGCTGCTGTTTGGTTCTTCTCATCTGTGGTAAAGCATTATGCTTGCATTTGGTAGATTTTCACATCAAACTCACTTAAATGTAGGCCTTATAGGGACTACCCTGCTCTCTCTTTCATCACTGTCTAGAATATACTCTGCAAAAAAACCTGATATACACTGGAAAGAAGACAGGATACCAGCCTGAAACTTATTTCAGTTTCCATTTCTTTCTCACTAAAACCACTTCCTTAAAAATGCTGACCCCTCCTCACAAACTTAAATACTTTGAATCGAGACTGTGTAAGAGGATGGGAAAAATACAATGTAGTGGTAACATTTCCCCCATTTTTAGCTTAAGCTACACGTTCTTTGGGACAGGAATTGTTACTCCTTTATGTTTTGCATTCAACTGTGCTTGACTTTGTGCAATAGGCAGTGAGAATGGTCTTTCTTTGTATATAAACATTACTGGCCTATAAAAAACTGTATTTACTTAATTTTGTTAATTGACAATTTTGTTGCATAGTCCAGAGTTACTTCTAAATAGTCAAGGCTGCAGGTAGCTAGCTCCTTTGCTATAAAATTCTCAGGATGCTTTCTGCCTGGTCATACCAACTAAACACATTTGTCCTAATTTATCAGTTTCTAAAAGATTGAGGTAATTTCTGAAAGTCTTACACTTTGTAATAATTTTCATGGCAATTGTTGTTACGTCCATCCACTGTGGTTTCCAGAAGAAGCACTTTCTCTTCCATCGCTGTCAATTTCAATGCTCCCTTTTCAATTTTCTTGTAGGAAGTCATGTCATTACCTCTTGCAGAGAATCTAGCCTTTTATTTAGAGCTTCATTCCCTTGGGCTATCTGCTGAGACCTACAGGGTAAAGTAATTGTTATTGAAGCGAAGGGGATAGAGTTAGGCCCCGTGTGTGGCACCGAGTCAGCTTTCGTTGGGGGAAAAAAAAAGTTGTAACAAAACTGACCTGCTTTTTGGCACCTTTAAATTGTGCATGCCATGCTTGAATGGAACTGAACAAAAAGTTTAGTGTTGAAATGAGATACAAGGAGAATAGATCATTAAAGAAGTGCCAAACAGCTGCAAAAGTGCAATTTTGCTGAATACTGTTTCCCTTGAGGTTTTTTCCCCCATGCCAGGGAAGCTGCTGTATTTATATCCTTCACTGATGCCACTAGACATTTTGGACTGTGGGTCAAGGCAGCCAGGATGGGTTTTCAAGTGCTCAGATGTATGGGGGAAAATCACTGTAATAATTACTTCTCCAAATATAGTTCTTTAAAGATACAATAATTATCCTGAAATCTTGTTTATGAAAACAAAAAGTAATTGATGTATGTTTTGTTTTCTGGACTCATTTTAATGAGTCTTATTTATGTCTGTTGAAAGCAAGGCAGTAATGACAGGCATATGGAACTTCATTCCATGGACTTTTGCTTTCACACCAGCTGCTCTTGCCTGAATTCCACTTCAGCCAAACTCTGTACCATAAATGAAATTTTCAATCTTTTCAGATTCTCATGTAAGCAGTTTGTTAATTTAGTCTGCCAGTGTTAATCTTGCATTCTTCTGAAGTTCATTCATTATTCCTTCTCTTGCTCTTTTTTATCTTTTTGTATTGTAGTCCTGGGGTAATTTGCTACATGCACTGTGTTTAGTTGAAGAATTCCTGAAGGAAGAACCGAGCAGTCAAACATGAGTTTCAACTTTTCTGTACATCTTTGGTTTTTAAAGTATGTTGTGTAAAGTAGATGGTCTTGTTACTCTGACTGCTTCATCGGATGTTACAAAGTCAATGCTTATGTTGTCAGGCTGTTAGTCTTTTTGGCACCTTTTATTAAGCATCATTTCACCGTAAGGTCTCCTTCCTTTAGGTTTGTTCCTTCCAAACATGAGATGCAGTTCTATGATAGCAGCAGGCCAAATAAGTCCTGAGATAATGTAATAGCATTGATACAAACATAAACAAACTGGTTTTTAATAATTTGGTATTTTATTTGTAACTTTAGAATAGTGTAAAACTTTATATGGAAATTTTCATTCACTACAATTTGTAACTCATAATCCAAATAATTTTTTTAAACTGTGTTCTCAATGGCCAAACACTAAGGACAAAGGAGACAACATGTATAGTGTTTTAAGTGGGAGTTTAAAAGGCCTTTTTTATAATGTATGATAAATGCATTAACACTTTGATGAGAGGTCTTCTGCTAATATGCATTGCTGATATGTGTATTTATTGTATGTTTCTGCTATAACTTCAATGAGCACTGAGGTTTGAATAACCTTTGAATGTCATAAATTAATTTTTTTAAAAGATTGATTTTCTTTTTGTGTTTCCACTTTCTTGAAGATTGTTATGCAATTTGTCAGTTTTAGCCATTTTTCACTTTATTTAAAGTACTCCAGCAGATTGAAGTCTTTCAGTCTTGTAGATTTACAGGAAGAAATACATGCAAATGCAGTTTTACAGCATGTATAGCACTATCCACCTGAAAATTACTGGTTATATAAATTATGTACTGAACTAGACAATGATTGGTTATTCAAAAGTGCATGGAATGTTAGAAAAAAATGGGTTTACATGTTCCCTGGAGAACTGTCCTAAGCTTAAGTGTACTCAGTGCTTTTAAAGATTAATATGGAGAAAGAAAGCAGGGCTTAAATGTTGCTCTTTTGCACTGATGTTCACTAGTTTTGATAAACAACATCAACTTAGTTCATTTTATTTTTACTCTCAACTTCAGTTTCTCATCTTCACCGACCTGTAGCCAAAGCCAATGCTTTTTATGCATACCCTCATATTACAGATGAGACAACTGAACAGGTCATAAAGGCCTTCTTCCACTCCAAATCATCAGAGGCCATTTTTATAATTGAACAAAGATCTAAAGTTTAAAATACCTAGTTCTCTTATGACATGACTAACACCTGATATTTTAAAAAAATTGATTTTGCACTCAAAGACTGTTAAAGTGCTCTCAGGGATTTTCTAGATAAGGATACTGTTTTAAATTGTCAAAAGCTGTAATAAAAAGAGATTTTTAGAAATATTTAGGCTTAAAATAATCTGTACATTGAAAGTTATATTTGATAACAGTATTGGGGTACTCTTGCACATTTTCTTCCTAGTCCAACAACTTCAGCCTAAAAGCATCCTTTTTCCAAGCCAACTGTTTGAATATAGTTTTAGCTTGTGACTTGTAGCAAGTTATCTGGGAATTCATGCATCTGAAGTTTTCATGAAGCTTCTTGAAAAGTCTTGTCTTAGTGCTGGAGCAGGGGTCTCCTCTCACAGATGGTTTTGGATTAAAAGCACTCCTACCATTTGCTTCTGCCATATCAGTAGTATGTGTTGTAGGATGTTGATGTCATAAATAATAGTGACATCCTGTATACATTAAAGCATTGTGTGAAGTGAAAAGAAAGAGATTGCTGTAAAAAAAAGTTCAGCATCTGATTGTTCTTTTTGTGTTTGATTAATGAGGAGCAATTACAATTTATGCTCTTAAAATTGACAGTCCTAGGTAAATTTCAATGACTGGATTGTGTTCCATCCCCAGGATGAATTTATAACCACTGAATTTGGTTGAGGTTGGAAGGGACCTCTGATGCTCCTTTGGTCCAAGCCCCTTGAAAAAGCAGGGAGGAACACCTAGAGCCAGTAATGTTTAAAATCAGTATTCTTCAACTCCACTGTATTTGTGACCTCCTTGATTAAGTCTGCTCCCCACTAACTTTCCTACAACACTCATCTGTCTAAAAATGTTTTAGACTTTCAAATTGAGTTGCAATAATATTTATTCCTGTAAGATTTGGGGATCGCTACATCTTGCTTCTCTGAACAGAAGTAATTTTCTGGTGAGCATTCTTGAAACATTTTGTGTGTAACTGAACACAAATTTTTATTGTTTTATGGTCTGCTCCCAGTTTCAATGTCACACTATTACCAGCACATTCAGAACGAGAAGTGCTTGCTTAAATGAAGACCATGCAAATGTGTATAAATGCCAAATTTTATGTTATAAAAAATAATCAGGAGTGCTGCTGAAACATTTCATTGTTATATATACTTAAAAACTATATATACATCTTACTGCTATGTGTGCTTTAAAACAAAAGAAAGCTGGAGTGAAAAAAAATTCTGCAGAGCTGGATTTGCATTCTGGGAAATTCTGTCAACTGATTTTCTTGATCACAGAACAGTTTCCAGAGCTGGAGATATATTTGTATCTGTAATGTTCAACTAGGCTTCTAAACTAACGTTCTGAACTTCTTTACAGTTGCATTTAATAATTAGATGACAGATTATAGAGTTAGATTATAACTTGCAAGTGGCCAGGTTCTGTGTAGTTTCAGTATGTATCAGGCTTTCCAGTAAGTGGAACTTTTGTATTGTTGAAGACAGATGTGTCATTCAATCTCTGACTGACAAAAGTTTCTTAAAATCATTTGTGCCTTCCAGTGGCACATATCAAAACTCAATATATTTGCCTTTCCTCAGATGTAATTTAGAATAAGTATTCTTCATGCTCATGCCACCACCTGGAAGACCCAAAAATAATGTTTGTCCTAACCTGTTCCTGAGCAAGAGAGACCTGAACTCACCGTTACTCTTTGCTAGAGAGTTGGGATTTAATAGACAGAATGTGTACATGTGGGTGCATAAATGTCACCTTCCACATTCGTAAGGAACCATTAGTAACTGCAGAACTACTTTCTTCTGGACTAAAAAGAAATGTAAATTATTAAAAAAAAATTGCTATGTGTGAAAATAAAAGTTTATTAATGCATTTCTCCTAGATTTAAAGTTTTCAGATTCATTAAACGAGAGAACAAATTAAATATCTGAGTAAGTCAGCAAGGAATTAGAAAATGCTGTTTCAGATAACTGCATGGACTTAAGAGTGCCTGTGGAGGTGTAGGATAAAGCTGTAGATCTAGTGGCTTCACTAGTTTTGTAGTAGCAGAGGTAAAAGGAAGAAGTTAAGGAAATGTCTCTTTAAATTCTAGTTCAGTGAAACCTTTAAATATCATGTGAAGTTAAAGGAACACATGAGATTTTTTTCTGTGAGATTTGAGACACAGCTTGTTATTTAATGGTATAATCCTTGTTTATGGGTCACAGGCCCAGGTAGTAGTCCTATTTCAATATGTCTCAATTGTAACATGTGGGCTGTTGCCATTTGAAGACTCTCAGGCAGTATTATGTGGAGTATGAGATATATTCCTGTTCCTGATTGGTATTGTTTCTGAATAGATGCAGCATTTTAGTTGTGTTGAATGTGAAATAAAAAAAATTTAAAAGTAGGATTAGATCTGACAGTGGCAGGCTTACAGAGCTATGTGAATATACTATTTGGGTTAGCACCATAGTATTTAAAACATTTTGGATATTTTTTCTGATAAGAAACGATGTGTTGGTGTTGACTTGCCATGGCAGTTTTCTATACTTCACAATAAAATAACCTGATTGATTTCAGTGATGTTACCTTTATTCTGAAAAGTAGCAGTGCATTTGGGGACAAAGAAAGGAAAACTGTTAAAACCTTAGTGAATGCCTGTTTGTGGTACTAAGTTCATAGGTCTTCTATAGACATATTCAGAATGCCAATTTCATATTATCTGTAATATGTTCTTACAGTTGCAACTTGCTATGGCTTGTTTCAAATGGGAAAACTCTAACTTATAAAATGTCATTAACCCATTGTAAAGAAGACCAATAATCTTAAAAATGTTAGACTATTTAGAATATATATGGAGTTACCACTAATATCAAATCATTTGTTCTCTTGTGCTGCTAATTTTATTGTCAGTCTGATTGATACTGCACAACTGGGACATTCTTACATGCATTCTTATATACATGAAAACAGTTATATTTTCCGGCTATATTGTAGTCTGATTATTTACTGCCAGAGATCTGTAGCTTTACTGTATTTCTTTTGTTTCTGACAAATTAGTTTTCATAACATGAAGTGGGAGGACTCATCTTGAAAGTATGGAAATTCACCTAAAATTGTGTAGTGATTCCTCATTAACATAAACTGAATGTGCACTGAGTTTTGTAGTTAAATAAAATAAGTGTCAGCTGTTAAATGCAGTACTACATGTTTGAAAACAGCTCATTTTGTAATTGGGGTGCACAGTCATTTGCTTTTCCTCGATGCTATCAATATTTCAGATTTTTGAAGAAGTACGAAGTCTTACGTTAGACCTTTGGTTAAGTCCTGACCTACAACTTTTTTTTGATTTTTCCAATGAATAAAAATTAGGTCTTTTGTAATGATGTATGCTACTTGGCATTTTAAGTATAGCTTGTCTGGCACTGATGATTTACTTTACTTTTTAAAGCCTGTGATTCAAAGTTTCATGGAAGTCTACCAACTTGCAGTTTCCAGAGTTGAAGTATTAGTGAGAGAAACAGAATCTCTTCAGCTTCACATTGCAGCCCTAAAGTCCAGGTTCCATACAGCTAGTCTTCATGAAAGTGACCTTACAGATGGTAAGTCTGCTTTTCAAATAATTTTTGTCATTTAAATGTGGTTTCTTACCCAGCATCTCCCTTCATGCTGTATAGTTTCTGTAGGGAAATACAAGATTTATCTATAAATATAATAGAGCAATAAAAACAGTATCAACAGAAACTTCTTCTGAAGAGAAAAGGAATGATGAAAGTTAAAACAGGGTTTAGTTTTTACTACTGTATCTTCTAGAAGGACCAGTTCATTGCTGCTGGAAAAGTATACATTGTGATTTTTTTAGTTTTACAAGTACAGTAATAGTTGAACTTCAGACCTGAAGAACTTTACGTCTAGAGATATAACTAGAATGTTGTAAGTTTCACGTAAACCAAGAGTTTCTTAGGAAATCTGAATTAGTTTTAGACAATTGTGGTTATGAATAATATTTCTCACTAAACTTACAAGGTTAAAATTCAATTTCAGGAATAATTTCTGATCTAAAAATATTGTTGCCCACAAAGGTACTTGGATTTGTTTAAGGGTAACAAGGTGAGTCTTCAGATTTGAGATCTCTCTCTAGGGGAATTACTAAATGCAGATTAATTTGTGTCACACAGGCAAGAGGCCAGACACATAAACTTTAATAAATATGTAGCCAAGTATCTCTAGAATGAGACTGTGTAGAATGTGCAACTTGCATACAGGCAGGGTATTTCTCTTCCATCTCTTCTTACTTTTCCACAGAGGATAAAAGAGAAAGCTTTGGAGTTTGTTTTATTGGTCGTGGTGGTGGTTGCTGTTGCTGTTATTCTTCTTCCCTTCCTGCTGTCTTTTCTTTTGTCTTGTGTAGTAAATGACCATAAAGAAAATGAATACTGTTTGTCTTTCTTTTTGAAACAGAAGATCTGTTAGAAGAGAGCTATCACAATGCAAATGACATAAACACACAAGTAAACATATATTCAAAGGCTGTTACTGTGGCTTTGGCTTGGTTGTTTCCAACAGAATTACATTGATTTCTTCTGCTTCGAACAGCACAATGGGAAATTTGTGTGAATATAAACTATATTAATTATATTGTGTGAATATAAACTATATTAATCAGTGCTGAATTTGAGTTGTAACATCTTGAGATGACAATTGTTGAATGAAAACTTTGTTCTATTTGTGATTACACAACCTTTCTAAGAAATGAAATTACTTCACTGAAATTGCTTTTTTCCTCCTCCAACCAGACTCTTTTGATGTCTTCTGCTAGGTTTACGTGTGTCCTCTTGAGCCTGTGCCTGATGTAATTGGACTGCTTCTTTGCCTGTTATGATTGTTTTTGTTATTTAAATCAAGATGACCACATATTTACCAAAGATTGGGAAGTCTGCCAAACTTGCAGAAAGGTTTGCTTTCATTTGGATTGAGAGAGCTTTTAGCAAAGATTGTGCTAGTCCTGTCTGTTAAGGGCTATGTAGTGGCCTGATACATTACAGTGAAAATCAGCTCTCCAATGTTTGTGATTAAATGCTGTGTTTTTAGTTTGTATCTGGAGTGCAGTGTCAATGTAAAGATGATACTATTTGCATTGTGGAGGGGTCTCTTAGCCCTTTGGGGAGAACAGTAGTTATTCCTTTAGATGCAGTTTAATTTGAACCTAGGTCTAAGCATTAATATCAAGTGTTTTAAAATTTTAATGTTAAAGTGAAAACATTCAGAATGAGAGTCTCAAGTTGCCATGAAAAAATGATTAAGATATATTTTGTAGTACTTGGGTTTTCTTTAATTTTTTTCCCTAATATGTGTAAAAGTTGTATTAAGCATGAATTTTAATAACTTCAGGTATCAAGCTTTGCAGCATTATTTAGATTTTAACATTCTAGTTGCTATTGTTCTGGTTTGATTTTGAGAAAGAAGTTCTGGACTAAATTGCTTTCTCTAGTAAAAAAAAAATAAAACAGATTTTTTTTTTGCTTATTTTAAATGAATAAAAATTAATTTGGTTTCAAAATTAGACAAGCTTTGTTAGTTTTAATTCACTGTCTTCAATTTTATATCCATTGCAGACAAAACTTTACATGGAGGCAATAAAAATAGCACTGTACTATATCAGTCGCAGGCCTCTGTACGACTTATGTTTGTGCTTCCTGAACAAAAACTACTGCTCAGTGCTGAAATACATTTTTGAAGTCTTCCAGTTGTGTATGTGTGGACTCTTACCTTATAGAATTGGGTTTTATCTCACTATGTTGTGGCTGTTTCTTGATGTCTTTTATGCTAGTTTATCAACGATCCTGCTCTGCCAACATCCCATTGCATGCACGTTTCATCCATTCATCAGTAGTGGTATTTTCCATGTTTAGATGGTATTGCTTTCTTAATTGACCTGTTCCTACTGTAAGTTCATGACTATGTAACCTTTCTTTCTGTTCACCCCACTTCTTTCTTTTGCTGCTTTGGGTTTCGCTAATAATTGTAAAAACAAAACTGATGCCATGAGGCAAAATTGGTTATTCTAACTCCTCATCTTTTATCTCAGATTCTGAATTGATATGTCCATCCTCCAGTCTATTTCTAGTCCAAGCACTATCCTTCTAGTCAACAGAGTTTAGATTCTGAGATTGCTATACATGGTCATGCTAATGCCAACAGAGAGAAGCAGGAAGGGATATGATTATGATGGACAGAGGTGAGCTGAACACTGGAAACACTGCTTATAGAGAAGAGACTTACGCGGGGAGAAGTGAAGTCAGTGGCAGAATGTCTCTGTAGTGTTCATTAATGCCCAGCTATCTATCTGTCATACTTGTCTCTGATGATTCTTACTCTGTGGAAAGATCCTGTGCATTTTTAATTCTTGCAACTGTTTAAAATTCAGTATGGCTGAAAACCCGCTTAGGTTTTCTACCTGTCTTCTTTTCTTCTTCTTTCCTTCTTTCTGCTCCCCCCACTTTCCCCTCCAGCCCCCTTCCTATTGTTCTCTATTCTTCACCTCTTTTCTGTTGGTTGGGAGAGTTCCTGGTTGGCTGGTTTTGGGTTTTTTTAACTTTTTTTTTTTTTTTTTTTTTAATTCTTAACCAACTGCTTCTTAATTTTCCCCTACAGTTATAAAATGTCATATTATTTTTTTTTCTTCTATTAGGAAACTATCAACATTTTGTAATAATCCTTCCTACCTATTACTTGTTCAGCAACATCCAGTACAAATACAAACATGATGAACTGGACTGTCCCAAATTCTGCTGCTTTTATTAATTTTTATTCTTCTTCAGATACATTAGTTTATTGTTATACTCACTCATTCGTTCAGAGTTGCAGTAATAAGTAGACCTTGAACTGAGAGCTTAGAAGTGCTCTGTTGTGCAGTAGTAGAGTCATAAGCAGTGTCTTTGTGGGTGCTGCAGGGCAATGTGTCATCATACTTAGTCACATGGCAAATACGTGAACCCATGGTGTCCAAGGGGTTTTTGCTGCAAGTGCGGTGTTGCAGGGTGTGGATGCAGTGACACTGTTTTCCAGTGTAACTGGACACACAGGATGAACAGTAACAGAATTCAGTTAATTATAAAATATTTTCAGAAAGTCTTCTTGTAGCTTCTAGCTGTAAGATTTTATACTCAATGTCAGTACTGCTGTCAGAACTTTAAGAATGTAAAATAATCTGGTATCAGTTCTGGCAAACAAAAAAAGCCACTTTTGTTTGTTATGACAAGCGCTTCTTGTCAGGTGCTTCTGTGAACCTGCATGCGCACTGATCTGGTGATAAACCTTTTTCTGTTTTCATCTCAGAATCAAAGGTGAATAAAAAATGAAGAGGAAAATACAGTAATTTCTAAATATTATGAAGACAGAAAAGCTTTGTGTGTACTGTTGAAATGGAAATTGGGGAACCCAAAAGGACAACTTTATCTGAAAAGGGGGGAAAGTGAGTCTCAGATGGATGAGGGGGGTGAAGTAAAGAGGTCTGTAAATGTAACAGAATTCTCTAACTGTGAAAACAATTGTTGTCTTTTGATGCTTCTCCTAGCTGAGGTGAAGTCAAGTCACCCATTGGTTTATGTGACTTTGTGTAATATCTTTTCCTGCACAATTGTGTCTTTGTCTGTCCTTTATCTGGAAATGTCATGATATTACTTAAAGTATTCAAAATACAGAAATGATGGGTTTTGTTGAGGGGAGAGAAGCAAGTAGAATGATGTTTCGATGAATATATATTTAATGAAAATTAGGTATTTGTTCATGGGATCCTAGTGATTGACATATGGTCTCATACTTCTGAGTTGAAAAACTGCATTAAGCAAGATGTACACTTTTCTCCCTACTCAAAGGAGTAGTTCTCAGTTCTCAAGAACTACATGAGCCTCATTCATAGGGGGTAGAGAGAAAAGAAATATTTAACTCAATTAGTTAACTGTTTCCCTGACATTTTCTTCCTACTTAACCAGACTGATCAGGGCAGTGGTTTTACATGTCTTTTCCCCCATACACTTTGTTTCCTTGTCACCAGTTGCAAAGACCTGCATCTAACAGGGATGCATTGTCCTAAATTTAGATTATGAAGATGGAACTAGAAAGAAAAAATCCTACCTATTTGCTTGTTCTCTTGCTGCATAAGGGAAAGGCTTTTATTGGTGTCATATTAAGTGTCAGAGAGTGTCTTTCATGGGCCAGAGCCATATCTCTGATGCAACTGAAGGAATTCTTCCCAGGTGTTGCAAGAAGCAGGTAACTCCTGAAAGAAAACTCTGTGTTGTGGTTTGACACTGGCCCAATGCCAGGCACCCACGAAAGTCTCTCATTCACCCTCCTCTACAACAGCTGAGCAGAGGAGAGAAAAATTTAATGAAGGCTTCATGAGTAGAGATAAAGACTGGGAGAAAACACTTCCAGGGCGAAACAGGCTCAACTTAAAGGTAAAACATGAATTTTTTATTGACAGAGTCACAGGAGGATAATGAGAAGTAAAATAAGCCCTTAAAAACACATTTTCTTCCCCCAGCCCCTCCCTTGTTCCCACTGACAGCACAGGGAGACAGGGCATGGGGATTTTGTTCAGTTTGTCACTCAAGATCTTCCACTGCTCAGGGAGAGTAGTTCTTCCCCTGTGAGACCGTGGGGTCCCTCCCATGGGAGAAGGTTCTCCATTAGCTTCTCCAACATGGCTCCAATCTCACGAGCAGCAGACCTATCAAATCTGCTGCAATGTGAGTCCCTCCCACGGACACACAGTCCTCCCAGAACTGCTGTGGCGTGGGCTGCTCTTCCATGGGGTGCAGCCCTCCAAGGACAGGCTGCTCCACCCTGGCAGCAGGGCCCTCTTTCTCCATGGGTCTCCCACTGGATCACAGCCTCCTCCAGGCCTCCACCCACTCTGGCATGGGAACCTCCCCCATGGGCTACAGGTGGATCTCTGCATCCCCATGGATCCCCAAGGGCTGCAGGGCACAGCTGCTTCACCATGGTCTCACCAAGGCCTGCAGAGGAGTCATGGCTCTGGCACCTGGAACATCTCCTCCCCATCCTTTTCCACTGACCTTGGTGTTTCCATGTTGTTTTCCCTCACGTCTTCTCATCTCCTCCTCTTCTCTAGGCTAGGAAAAAAACTGCATCCCATTCTGTTTTGATTTTCTTCTTAAGTACATTATCACAGAGGCACTACCAGCCCCACTCATTGGCCCAGTTTTGGCCAGCAGCATGTCCACCTTCAGAGCCATCAGGGATTGGCTCTGCCAGACATGGCGGAAGCTTCAGCAGCTTCTCACAGAATTCACCTGCATGGCCCCCCTGCTACCAAAAACAAGGCCGTGCAAACCCAACAGACTCTGCTTGGCTTTTTCACTACCTCATGTAGTCTTATGCACATTTGAATTTCCTTTGTGAAAATTTGGAGTACTAGTTCTTAAGTTGCCTTGCACAAGGTAATTAGACTTGCTATTTTTATTGTTACTTTCTGTCTTGATGTATTTTCCTGGAAATAGTCTTAGGCAGTGTGGACATGATTTTCTGAACCTGAGAGAATTTCAGGCTCTCAGGGGCTGATTTGTTCCCAAGGGAAAGTCTTCTGAGAACTTTTTCTCTCTCAATGACTGTTTGTGAAAATAAGGTTTGGTTTCCCGAAACAAGACGCAGATGTTCTGAGAGTGTTTTTCTCTTGTACCACCAATGGGATGAGGGAGGTGTGGTTCCTTCTACCCGTCTGGATAACCTGTATCAGAACACCTTATGAAAGGGGTTGAAAAACCCTGAAATAAAGGCTTTTGCCTGAAGAAAAACCACTGGCTGCTGCTTGTGTTATTTGGAACGCTCGCTCTATACTTCATGTCCTCTAGTGACAAGATAGAATTTAGTAAATATGGACCTCAGTAATCATATAGTTGCTGTGGAACGTGTGAATGTTCCTGAAGTGATAGTAAATAAAGAAAAATCTGACAGGCCCACAAGGAAAATTTCCCAAGTATTGAGATAGTCATAGACCTGAAAGTGTGGAAATATCAGACAAGTGAAAATAGAAACTCTATTAATAAAGATTTACTATGTTTAATGTCTCTCTGTAAGACTGAATCCACCAAGCAGTAATATCTCCCTGAAATTATGTTTTTATTGAAATATTTGAATTTCTTTCCTGTCTTTGAGTAATTGAGCATCACTTGGTCACATGATATTGCTTACACAAATAATAGTTGTAACCAGACTATATAAATCTTATAGTTTAGAACAGTATTAATTCTACTACTACTAATAACAACAACAACAACGACAACCTGTATTATAAATCACATTCTGCAACTTAGGGTAACATTGTAAAAAGCAGCTGCAGTAATCCAACAACATTTGCTATTTTGCAAAGAATGCTTCCTTTTCTATGCAAAATTTTTTTTTATGCTCAATATTTTAGGTATGTGAACTTTAAACTTGTCAGACTGTTGTAACATATTTGAAAATTATAGTAATTTGATTAAAATGTTGCCTATGAGGCAAAAGTTTCAGTTAATAGAATCCATATGTAATTAAAGTGCAGAACCAAATGTAATCAGACCCCAGTCACTGGTGCCTTCATATTGATAGTTTTACAGTGGCCTCTGGGGTTGAAAGTTTATGTTAAAGTTACCAGTGTAGCTGTGCTCAAGAAAAAAAGCAAGACAGTATCCTGTTGAAGCAGGTATGACAACATCCCAAACTGATGATTATACAACAAACATAGTTGATAGTCTGAATTTTGGGGCTGTCTTCCATTTGGCAGGTGGAAGAAACACAAGAGTGCTGTATTGTACTAATCAGAGAGTTGCATTCTGCAGCAGCACTGCTATATAAACATTCCTAAATGAGGGAAGTGTGCCAATGAGAGCAAGTAACAGTGTATTTTTTTAATAATATAGTTGCTTGATTTGTGTGAATTCATGTTTGAGTCATCTGAAAGTTATAGACACAACACTATGTACCAAGCCACAAAAGAAGTTTAAAAAAATTTCCTGAACTAAAAAAAAAAAAGAAAAAATATTTTCTCTGGACAGCTTTAAGAGTTGACATCCTGTGTTAGAGTTCTCTAATCATCACCAGCACAATTTACAATCAGAACACACAGAGAGCCAGTTCAGACCAGCTCATCTGTTGACTTTGGCAGAAGCCCTTAATCTCACTGTGTGTAGCTGCCACTTGAGAGCTGGGGACTCGGCAGAGGGCCAAAGGAGGGTGGGATGCAGGGTTGGTCAAGGCATGAACACATAGGCCTGCTTCATTTCAACAGCCATACACTGCTTTTTTTTATACTCTTTTCATTTTACAGCCTTTTTTTTTTTTTTTAAACCTGAAATTAAATGAGGACCTCTCATGAGCCACTGCGCTCCAGGCATAAGAAATTGTAATGTCTGGCTTCCAGAAACTGTCCCGTCAAAATGTGCTTCTGATTAGGTGGCTTAATTACAGCTGTGAAAACAATGTTGATTTAGGCCTCAAGATTCCAGTGCATGTCAGCCGTTATTAGCTAGCCTTGGACTGAAGCCACCATTTTAAAACTCTGTACCACTAAAGTCACACACTGCCTGACAACTTTTTATTTAGGCAGAAATGTTGCCAGAAGCAACACATTTTATGCAAAATATTTTTCATTGCGCGAATTTCAAATGTGACACAGTTGATGGACATAAAATGGGTAGTTATGGGTGGACCCCACCAAGTCCAAAACCTAACTTTTGCAAAAAACCCGTACCCCAACATATCCCCCTCCCCCATTTCAAATAGTTTTTTCTAAAGTTTGACTGACATAATGCTTAATTTTAATTCCTTTAATTCAGTTTTATTCCAAATCCAGCATGTTGGTTTAACCACCCAATTTTATTGCATCTAAATTTTCCTGACAGTTTCATTTGCTGTTGGGAAATAAAATTGCCATTTTTGCAACATGGGAAATAATGGCTAGTTTCAAAACCAATATGTTTGAAACTTCCTTTGCCTGAAGCAGGTTAAGGCACACACTCAATTTACTTTAGGGGAAAAAAGCTCATTAAATAGTTTTTAATATTTTAATATAATTTAAGTAACTGCTTTCACAGTGGGAAGGCTTATTAGGCCCATGTATTTACACCTGCAGAGAGGTAAATGTTTGGATAATTGGGTGGTTTCCAATAATTCAGTTTTTCAGTTGCAGGGTTAATGCTGTAAACAGTGTAAATGGACAGAAAGAGTGCTGCATTTAAACATTACATTTCCACTTGTAGCATTTTACTTTCAAGTGCTTAAGAAAGAGGCTTAAGTGGAGTTTGTTTGGGTTTTTTGGGATTTTTCTTTGTTTTGCTTTGTTTTGTTTTGTTTTTTTGTTGTTTGGTCTGTTCTTCAGCTCTCCTTAATGACATGAATTGGCTAAGGAATGCTCGAGAATGTGTGTGGGTGTGGGTGTTAACTCTCAGCAGAGGTCGGTACTTTGGAAAAGTAAGATCTACATTCTCACTTCATTGTTGCTATGAAATTCCAAATGTCCATGCTGTGTGGTTTAATGGAAACCAAGAAGTTCCTAAATGACCCGCAGGTTTGTTCTGCTGTTAAGGATAAAACAAATCTTTCAAATCATTGGCTAAGTCAGAAAAAAGAGTAGGGTCGTGTTTTCAGGAAGGTAATCTCCTTCCCTTTTTTTTTCCTTCATGGTTTGCATTTCTATGGCATTAGAAATGTGTTTCTAGTGAGGTACTGGAACTACCAGCTCACAAACAAGGATCCTCAGTTCCCAGGACTGAAAACAAGACACTTGGAAGCTAAAGCTGTATTCATCTCTTACCCTAAATGCAGACCAGTGCAACAATTGTACCTTCAGGAGCAACTAATTGGAAATGGATTTCGAGAAACTAATGATTTGGATAAGGAATCAATTCTAAAATGCAGATTCAAGTTTGTCCTGTAAAAAATCATCATGCATTCATTCTCTGCCTGCAGCAGATTAGTGGAGAGCAAGGCAGTGGATGCCTACACTTTGTTAGTTTTCAAAGGAGGAATACTGGAATGAGCTAATCTTCTGTTTTCTTTGCAAATACTAGGTGGCGTTTCCTGAAAAAGAAGGTTTCAGAAATGCCCCAGTTGCTGTGAAGGGCAGCTGTAAGTCAGGAGACAACCATGTGATAGCTTTTTCCCTATTAGACACTTTTGTACTAGTCTTTTGAAATGTATTTCATTGGTAATGCAAAATGACTTTTATTCATCAGCCACATACATTTGCTTCCTGTTGGCTACACACTGCTGTTTCTTTTGCCTTCTTCTCACACCTATCATAGGAATATTTCCAGGACATCAAATTAAAAGAAGCATTCATATATTATTACATATATTGTTAATGCTGCAGTAGAAATGAAAGTATTGGGAGTGCTAGACAGGCTGTTATTTCGAGAACTGGATATTATAGACCAGGACATTTAACCCTGGGAAAAAGTTTTTACAAAAGAACAGAGCCAAGGATACAATTTTACTGCCTTTATAGAAGAAAAGGAATATTCTCTACAAAGGCAGACAAATTCACTTCTTTCCAGACTCAAGGACTTTTACTCAGGCCACAAGGTGCTTCCTCCTCCCTTTTGAAGAAGTTATTTCAAGAAAGAGAGCCAGGAAGCTTCTATTATTCCCTGCTAAACTGTGGGTTAAACATAAAGGGAATGTCTGTTTGTTCTGAGACTATGAATTTGCTGAGAAATTTTTGGAGGGGATTAAAGCATAGCTGTGCCTGAATGAGTCTAGCATAGATGCTTAAATGGTGAGTGAATCCATGCAATCCAGTCTGTCATCTTCCTGATATTTTTTTGACATTTTAAATTTAGATCCTACAAGTTATACTGTTGTGAATAATTATTTTCTTGTTTTCACACCTGTTTGGTTTTCTGTTTCAAGCTGAGTATGTAAAGCACTGTTTATAAGGAGTAAATTCAGTGCTGATCTTCAGATATTAACTCTGATTAAGAGTGCAAGATATATAGATGCACCCTGTGGGTTGCAGTTCACTTGATCAGGATGATAGATAATAGAAAGACAGTTTTTGTCCTTTTGCTGTTCTTGTTTACTTTATACTACTAGCTCACTGCCTAGATCACAGGGGAAAAAGAAGATTAGAGTATGACCTAGGGCACTGTTGCCAGGAGCCTGTCTCTTTCTCAGCTAGCCTCAGAAACACAGGTATGTGCAGCATGCACTTTTAATGTAGCATGACTAATATTACATGCATCCATTAAGAAGAATAATAATTTTTTAAAAAAATACATATATATGCACACACACACACACTTTAGCTTTTGTAAAGGAAAATCTCATGTTAAGAGGTTTGTGTTTCCCTCTGGATGGCAGAGAGGCAGTCATGGCTCCACCAGCAGATCATTCGGTGCCAGATAGCAGTCAACCTTCCCTCCACAGGAGAAAACTGTCTCTGATGCTCTGTCTCCTTTTAGTTTCTGCTTCTGGTGCACAGACTGGGGGGAAGGTCATGGGGCATAAGGTTGAATATTGTCTCTATCCTAGGTCCCCCAGCAGATTTTTACTGTCAGAACTAACCTCACTAGTCCACACAGGGGAGGGTGGATCCCCTTCAGGCCAAAGTGAGATAGTGAGTGTGGTAGAGAAGAGTAGCTGCACACTACAACAGTCAATTTTGTGCCTTTCTAGAATTTATGAAATCAGATTGTTTTCCTGTTGGCTTGTTAATGCTCTTTCCCCCTGCCTTCTATAATAGTGCAAGTTCCCATCTTTTTCAACTGCAGAAAAAACCTTTGCATTCCTGTGACATTGTGACATTTGCAATAGAGTAGCCTATGTCTTGTAAAAATAAATATATTTGCCTACTTCTATTGGCTTGCATTTTTTACTTTAAGCATAAAAGTTAATATGAGAAATGAAGAAAAACCAAGTCTTTGAAATATATTAGAGTATGACTTACAGAGATAGAAAGACAGGAAATTCAATTAATGGACAAAGCATAATATTGTTCTTAACACATAATTTTATTCCTGTAATGTTGGCATGATTTAAGGGAATACAGACAGGAAGTTACATCTTCGTCTTCCTTTTTATTGGGTCTTACATATTTAAGACACACTGTTTAATTTCTACCCATCAGGGATATATTTATTTATTGTTTCTAAGTTGTATAAAAAAAATTTTCATTTAGTTCTGTGAAACCCATATTATGTAGAGAAGGCACAGTTTTTCTAGTTGATCATAGTGAGGACCTATTTTGTCCAGAGATTGAACTCTGTCCAGAAGATTGACCTGTTGAATAAACTAATCACTGAACAAATTTTTAAAATGGGAAATGAGCACTCCATAGGGTAGAGCTTTATTGTCAGCTAAAAGGATGCTATTATAATATTGATCTTGATTATTCAAATAGCATTTGTTTACATGAGTTTATTTATCAATTCAGTTCAGGAAAGGGATTTAGAAAGAAATGTTCATCTTAAACTGCAGTTTCACTTCCCTATTATACAAGAATTTGGGTGGAAAGGAGGGTACCTTTAAAATGAACAGCGAGTAATAAAATTTTCTAAAAATATGGTCACAGATAGTTTGATTAATCACCAGCAGTTTCCCTGATACATGTGATGATATTAGGAAAGCAGTGACATTATTTCATCCTTTTCATATGGTGTAGCTCCTTGAATTCCCAAAGGAATACCTATTTTCAGAGAGGCATCCTTGGAGCTCTTAAAGCCACACTGATTTCTGACACCGTTCCTTTGGATCTGGGTCTCAACTGAAATTGGTCCATAAACTGATAGCTGACTCAGTAAATGTTGCCACAAAGGTGACATTGCAACACTTGCCTCTCTTAAATTTGTATCTTCACCAGTAATTTGAAAGACTTTTATTCTATCTGTGTGACGCAGATGATTTGACATGTACAGTTTCTGAAGGCCAGAACCACAATAATGAAACAATTCACTAATTTTTCAGCTTTTTTTTGGTACTGAGGGTCTCCTTTGATCACAAAAGGATCATCTTGTATGGTGCTTATATGTTTATGGTCAGGGGCCTGTTAGTCTTTCAAAGCCTGTGTGACATCAAGTTTCCTTTCACAAGGTCTATTAAATCCATTGCATTCTTTTGGGAGTCTGTGCATTAAACATTGTAACTTAACTAGGGCTTTGCAAAGTTTCCTGACACATCAAGTCATACAGTTTAATTTTAATTTGTATATGTCAAAACATACTATTGCTTTAAGTATCTTTAGTTTAATTTAATAACTTGCTGAAGTTTACTGTGCTTTTAAATATGAGATGTTTTAGAGGACTTTAATCTCAATGGGAGCTCTAAGTAAAGAAATTTAAGGTATAATTCTGCAATGTACAAGGCACAAATTACTGAAACATCCCTGTTTTGGAGTTGGGTTGTTTTAGAAAACGTAATTTTTTAAACTTGTATTACACTTTTCTGGTTTTACTAACCAAAAAACTGAAAAACACTTTCATAAATCTTCTATATTCTTCATGACTTTTAGAAGTTTTACATACCTGATGAAATTTGGAGTGTTGAATGTGTTGGTGGTTTCTGGGTTTTGGGCTATTTTTATTTGCTTGTTTGTTGTATGGGGTGGTGGTATCTGTTTTTGTTAGTTTGAGGTTTCTTTTGTTTTTTGGGTTTTTTTTTTAACTTTGCTTTCAGAACACACATTTGGCTTAAATATATATGAAAGGTTGAAATTTCATTAGCATATTTTAAATGTTTATTCACATAAAATATAATTGGTATGGAGGAAATATTGGTTCCGTTTGCTTAGTGAACTCACTTGAACTGCGTATTCAACCTCATAGAAAGAGATTATCTAGTATCTGGGCTAAGAAGAATTCTTGAAGGCTATGCTCAGGAATCTAGTAAGTATAAAAAGTTCTGTTCAAATAATTATTAGATGTTTTTTATTTAATTTCAGTCTGAAATATAATTGTATATATAGATTTGGCCAAAACCAACAAAGACAGTAAACCCAGCTCACCCACACTCAAGTTGTTTATAATTGATAAGCTTGATTCCTTGCCCAGTTAATGTAATTTGTATCTTGAATTTACAGAAGACCTATGTATTAGCCATCAGCTGAAAGAGCCTGAAATACTTTTCCTTGGCTATTCAGATATCAACTGATACTTTGTAAGCAATACTGCTGGAAAACCAACTGTTCTCCCTGACTTACCATTTCTGTTAAAAAATTGCCCTTTAGAACTCTGTTGAAGATACACTGCTTCAGATATCGCATGTAATCTACTGGAGAAGGAGTAATTCCCTCCTGAAGTTGCTTCAGCTAAGTTTTAATGGGGATCAACGAACATTAAACAACTTGAGTAAGCAAACGAAACTTAGAAAACTATACTAAACCTACAAGGAGCTAAATGTACCTCTTTCTGGTGAATCTTTTTCTAATCTAATTTATGGTGGAGTGGGATGAAGCCCTTTTCAGGATTTTGGCTAGGAGGTAGAAGCTACACATCTGCAGTAGGCTATCCAGAAAATCTACATGCATTGGCCAGTGCTAAAAGGATGGAACCCTTTGTTCTCCTAATGCCTTGATGATTTTAATAATAAACCTTCATTTTGAGAAAATTAAATTGGCAGTAACAGTGGTTCACTTCTAAACATGTAGTATAAATTAGTCGTTCCTTGCTCCGTCACTAGAGGATCTTTCTTTAAAGAGACTACTCAGTTTAATACAGTTATTTAGATTAACTGACATTCAGATTAGCCTGTAGGCTAATGCAACTGTCCAGGTGTTCTGACTCAAAATCCAAGTGTTTGTATTTTGTATATGAGATTCCAATCAGTCTGTTTTTGAAATAGGTTGCATAAACCATGTCTGTATCCAGTATCCAGTTTATGGTCCTAGTTCCATTTGTCTCCAGTGAGTGAATTTTGATCTACTCCTCAATAGTCGATAGTAAAGGCTATGTCAGATCTTGACATCAGCATTTCCGTTGTCATTTCAGGATTACGAACAACACCAGATTATAATCTCAGTACCTAGTGAACCAAAATAAAATTTGTTCACTTACAACATCTACAGTAATATTATTCACTATGGGTCCATGCATGTCCCTGACACTTCATTTTAATTCTGAGTAATGCCATTTTCCTACATGGAATCTGAGTGAGGTGTTCATTACAATTTTTTCATTCCTGCAAAACTATCCACTTCTGCATTAGCAGCCTCTTCCAGAGGTGAATTACAATTCCTTATGATTTGCTGCCATTCACCACCTTTCATAAAGACAAGTTGGTTCTATGTTCTTCCTATAACTTCCTGTCATGGAGGAGTCTGCTTTACATCTTAATCAATGTATTTCCTTTCTTGTTTTCCTTACTTCATGTTTAGGACTTCTCTTGAGCTTCTATTTTCTACAGTCTCGATGTCTGCTTTGCTTTGTGAAAATAAAATTTCACAAAATTTTTCCACACAAAATAAAATTGTGTGGAAAAAATGCCCTTTCAAAGATTTTTAGAGCACTACAAGGGGACTTTTCTATGCAGATAGGCTTATAAAGAAAATAAATTACATAACCTATATTAGCTTGCTGTAGTTTAGCAAACCAGAATCTTAAAGGGCTACGTGGATAGTTTTTTTAGACCTGTCATGTTAGAACTGTGGTAGTTGAAACCCATAATGCCACTTTGGCTTTCATAATTTCACTGTCTGGACATCAGTGCTCAATCCATACTCTTCCACCCTCTTCAGCAAAGAGCACTTGGGCATCATCAGTACTTATTACATACGTATCGACTTTTTAAGGAACTTTTCTGACCTACTCCATATTTTTATATAGAAATATACTTGAGAGATCTAGTGAGCAAACTGAAGTATTCTCAAGGCATCTGTCAGCAAAGCAACAGTGAATGTGTTTGGTCTTGTTTTTCTATAAGCTATGAAGTGAATCCTAAAATGTTGATTTCCATATTTTTAATAGATCATTTGTTTCTTAGCTACATAGATCCATATTTCTAAAAATATTCCTAAAAAGTATTGTGTATTTGGCAGAAATACATAAGAAAAATCTTCTGAATATCCAAAGATATTTTAATGCAAGAAAGCTGAGTCATAAAGACACTTTCATTGTTTGCAGACATTCCCTCTCTATGTCGTTAAGTGCTAATATTGCAAATAAATTACATTTTCTCCTCTTTCCCCTTGAAACCAAATTGGTGTTACAGTATATTAAGTATAAAGTGATTTTACCAAATCAGTGTAATTACTCTTTTTGCCAAAATTGCTGTCATTATTAGCTCTGGGATAGTTTTTGGTAAGAGATAAATAAATGCACTGCTGGCAAAGGTCCACTGTCCTTGTTCCATTTTGTAGCAGAATGCCTAAATTGTAGTTGTGCCGGTTCGTCGCAAACAGACAAAAAGGAAGGTAGCATTTTGCTGTGTGTGAGCAGTTAGAGGGCAAGCAGACACTGTGCACCTTGACCACCTATTATGAAGCTTTTTGCTGCAATGTCAAGTGAAAGCGAGTTAATTGGGTGAAGCTGTAGAGCATGTTAGGGGCATGGTAAAGGGTTGCTGTCTGACAGCTGAATGTCAGCAGAAGCTAGTGAAGTGTGGCTGAGAGACAGAGACCTGTCACAAAGTTCATGTGGACTGTAGCACAGTTAGGGAGATGAAACGTGGTTCTGTCTCACTTTCTCCCTCATTGCATTCAAGCACCTTAAGATTTCACACTGTATGTGTCAACCCTTGTACTCTAAGCTGTTTTCTCCTAACACTTCTGCATTCAAATGATTGGACAGAAGATGCTAATGTTTGGCAAAATGAATGTAAATATACTTCTTTCCTTTTTCTGCTAGAGCAGCAGTATACATGCTACTCAGATGAAACTTTGAAGGCTTACATCAGACAGTCCTCTGGATAGGAATTTGGATAATGGCTGAATACATATCTCATGAGAATATGAAGTATGACACTTTAAATAGTGAAAAAGGGACTGTTTTCGCAGAAGAAAAATCTAAGTGGGGGGGGACTACTTTGTGAGCTGGTAGTGTCTTAGCATCATGTTGTGAGTCTTTTAGTTTCTGATTGTTGTCTTCTTCTCCCTTTCTTGCTAGAAAGAAACCAAGAGCCAGGGGGAACCACGAATGACATACTGATTTAAGGCAATGAGAAGCTGGGAGAAAAGTCACATATCAGGAAAGCCTTCTTTGGAGCAGGAGAGGCATCAGTTACATGCAGAGATGATCTTACACACTGTTGTGAAACATAGAGTGGTGCCATAATAGGAAGTGTACTGTACCTTTCAATGTTGTTTGCAGTGTGCAGCACAAAGTAAAGCAATAGTGATTTGGGTTGGTCACCCAGTCTAAATAAATGAATAAATAAATAGAAGTTGCTTCCATTCTTGAGAAAGTGGAAAGACAGTGGTAGGTATCATGGGCAAAAAGTACGAAGACCTAAAGTACTAAAGGTTCTAAAAGGACTAAGTACTAAAGAATTTGGAAACTTGGATTGAAATCAAAACAGACCAATCATTTCACCATAAAAAACACAGCAAGGCTTTATTTGTCTAATATTTTGGTATTAACGATGCAGTGCAGAGAATTTGACCTAAAAAAGGGAAACTTCCCTGTGTATTCCAATGAAGCATCTGAAACAAAGTGTTACGGCATAGACTGTGTGTGGAATTTGGCCAAAACTTGTAGAAAGCAGCAAAATTAGCAATGCAGAACCAAGTTACTTGTTTTTAAGCCAACAAAACATTGAAGATAAAGTGTTCATCGGGTATGATAAGCCATCCAGTCCTGTGTGTTCTTTAAATATACCAGGTTTAAGTGCGTTTGAATGAAACAGAATTTTCTTTTAGGAAAGCAAATACAATATATAATGAAATCTTGCTCTTAATTGCTTTTAATTGAGCCTCCAGAGTGTGATTTCACTGAATGAATTAAATGCAAGAGCATTTGGAAAGTAAGAAAAAAATTGTAATTTCCCAAAATTACAGACACATATTTGTTTAAAAACTCCTGAAAGTGGAAGAGGGAATTCTTGTTAATGAAAAAAGCCATTAGTATTGTTGGCTAGCAACACCCAAAGTGTGTTGTGTGTGTCTACCTTTCTGACTTAATATGGAATGAATTGGCAGCCCATTGAATTATTCTCTGATAGCAAATTGTTTGCACAATCCAGGCAGGAGTGCTGACAATTAAAATTTATACTGAGTGTTACCGTTTCCTTACATTTTGTCAGAGCACCAATTTAGTCCTACTGCCTCAGCATACAGAATTGGATCATTGACACGGGAAGCAAACTTTCCAGTTTTGGTCATACAATTCCTGCTTTGAAAAAGCTTGTAACTAGCACTGTACTGCACTGACATCCATGCACATATCATAGTTTACGTTTCAAATACCATTTTGTAGCATTTTATTTGATTATTTCACTGAGAGTAAGAAATTGCTCTTGGAGCTACTTTTAACAGAAAAAACCAACAAAACAATGACAACAACAACAACAACAACAACAAAACCCAACAAAAAATCAGCAATACTGGAAGTCCCTTGGCATTGTCTGGCAAAAGGCCAGACAATGGTTTTGGAAATAGTCTGAGTAGGAGGTTGTGAATCATCTGACAATGTACATCTTTATAGGGAAATAGGGTTTCCACATAAGTACTGCAAAATGGTTATTGAAGACACTGGGGTTTTTTTAACACGCACTGGAATTGATATTGCAGCAGTGAAAGGATACAAGCTGAAAGATAGCATAGGTGGGAGAAGCTGAAGAGAATATTATTGGCCATTTGATTTGCTGTCTACTGGTATTGCTGTGTATTTGCATGTACTGAAGTTGGGCTGAGAGAAGTGAGCATCAGAAATCAATTGTGGAGAAATATATTGACTGTTTCTCACTTTTCCCCCACCATTCTCTGCATCTGTGCTTAACTTAAAATTCTTCCTACTCTTGAGAAACTGCTACTGCCTTTCCAGGGATTTTAGGGGTCGCTAGAATTCTGAAGAAACTACAGCTTACTCCTCCCTCTGCATTTCTACTTACTGACAGGCATGCTCACACACCTAAGTGTCCTGTATTCTGGAAAATTACAGATCACATTTTGGCCTTGTAATTCAACAGTTTTGTTTCATTTACATTGAGATGTAACACTGCACTTGTTATTACACCTACATTATCACATAGGTAGGGAACTGTCATAACTTGTATTCCGTATTAAACTTCATGACCTTTTGTGTCTTACTTGGTCTCTTCTGATTCGAAGCAATTTCATGGCATTTTTACCTCAGCTGAAGCCAGTTGTTATTGTGTGCATAACCTAGAAGCCTTAATGCACAAAAATATTATCTCTATTTATTTTTCCGATTTTCTAATAATATTTTTTTTTAATAAGGTAGCATGTTACATGTCAGAAGGAAGCAGAAGTTTGGGCTACTGTGTTTTGAAATTGAGTATTTGAATGCAGTTTGAAGTGACAAAAATTAATGGTGAGAAACCTGAGAAGTGAAAGAAGTTGTAGTAGTAACACACATAGCTGAGGGAAATTGAAAAGCTGTGAAAATTGTCCAGTAAAATTGCCTTTGTGTAGATTTTCAAGGCTGAAACCGTTCTGACTAATTTGCAGCTTCAGCTATAGATTTTTCTCCTACAAATGAAGATAAACAGTATACTTGTAACAGTTTATTTCCTTATGTAATTATCTGCACCAATGTCATAACACATGCATAGTCTTCTAATTTCAAGTCTTCAGCTGTGCACATTTTTTCACAAATATGGATATACAAAAGCAAAATGATCACAACATGATGCTTTTGAGTAGGCTGACATTGTGATAAAAACATTAGGGTGTAGTAATGATGGTATGAAAATAGTCCATCACAATATCATCATAATAAAACAACCCACTATAAATGAATTTTAACTGTGGTAAAACAGCTCATATATCATGAGACAACCTTCAAACTAGATCCTAAATTTGACTGTAGGTTAGTCACAGGGCAACCATAGAGAAGAACTGGTTTAGAAATCTTTTCCACGTCTAATAAAAAATTGCTTGAGTTAACTAAGGTTTTGAAAGCAATTATTCCATAATATAGATTAACTTTTCATATTTTGTTTTTGAGAAAACGTATTTTGTAAACCTAAGTGATCAAACTTTGAAAACTGTGCACAGGATATGACCAATTACTATGTTCCATGAATATTTTGAAAGCATATTTTTGCTAGACATATGTGTCCTGGTGAAGTGCAACAGTTCAGATGGAGTCATGTACGGCTTACAGGGTAAATAACAGTGCTGTGCTAAAGATTTACGTGAACAGACACCTTATTTCAGATAAATAATTCCTCTTTTAAAAATTACCTAAATGCATATTTATATGATGGATTATCACCATCCAGCTTTGGCATAGTCATTTGAGTTTGCTATTTTAAAACATGTTTTAGAAAGGTGTCTAAATACAATAATGATGAAAGAGGTCTGTTGGGGAAATTATAACTGCCTTTGAAATTTCTCTGTAAAGGTATGTGTTCAGAAAATGAATATTATAACAGTTCTGAGTATTTTTTCTTCCAGCCTATAGGGTACTGTTTTTTTATTCATCATGAGGGTATATAAAGATATTGGATCAAAATAGTTCTTAGGAGTAAGAGCCTCTTACTCTATTAAATCTGATTTCCCTTCTGTTCAATGAGTAGTCTTCTGTTCTGTGTAAGAACTACAGCACAGGCTCTAGATAACTAAATCGGAGCTCCCTTCCCCCCCCCAACAGTGAAGCTTTTACTGTAACACAGTCTATTGACTTGCTGCCAATCATTAAGTTTCGTACATTTTTTTTGCAACTCTCAAAGGAAATATGATTTCTTATCTCTTTACTGGGATTTTGATGCCATATTTTTTAAAAAAAACCCTCACTACAACTTGGAAAAGAGTAATATGTGAGTGTAATCATAGCATGAGATTTTTCATTCATTGTGGTATGCTGATTAATTGAGCTGTTGAAAGCAGTACAAACCTATGTGTTTAAATTTTCCTGAATATTTGTTATCCAGAGTGAAACACACTTGTAGCTTGCAGCTTATTGATTTAATTTTTTTTACACATGGAAGTTTTTTTAGAACATCACAAGTTGTTTGTGTATTACTGTTGTAATGGTTTTAATGAATGTTTCTTATTTTAGAGACAATTTTGTGTACTAAGCATACAAAGAACGGGCTGTTAATTGATGTATTACCCTTCACTGAGATCTCATTTCAGATCTGCTGGTGCACTGTGATCACATTTGTGCATTGGCTTTTTAGTGGTTCTCATTTGGTAGAGAGTTGAGCCCAGAAGGGCTGAAAAACTAGAGTGTTACAAATCTTCCTTGCAAGTCCTGCAGGTTATCTGATCCTCATCAGACCTATAATTTAGAAAAACTCAGGGCACTACCTCATTTTAAGTACATACTTGAAACAGTCATCTAAATTTGCTACTGTATGGGTTCTTAATGAAGATCTAGCATAACCTAGTAGTTTACAGTGGCTGCAATATAGCTTGTGGTGAATCAGGAAATCAAAAGAGTCCATATCAAAGGGAACTGTTGAAGTAGGTCTTAGAGGCAACAACTGATTTTTCTTCAACAGTGATAACAGAGCAAAGGGGAATCTTTCATGAATGTGTCTTTATACATATAATTGAGACTGGATTTGTTGAAATATGAATATGCACACACCCTTCACCTGTCTCCTGATACGTATGAGTTTGTGTGTCTGTATATATGGGTTATGCCTCAATGTGTGTGTGTTTATACATGCATTTATACTCTTTCTTAAAATTTACACTCTCCCGAAGACAGAGTGTTCTAAACCCTAAAGATACTGTAATGGTCATTCAGTATGTTAATTTCTATTCCATAATTATGCTTTGCATGTGATGCTTTCACGTATTATAAGACCTGATGAAATTTTTGTTATTTTCACACCACGTAGTGTATTGGTAAAGGGCAGAAGAGCAACATGGCATTGAGTTTTTTTTTATTTGTTAAGGGGAATACAGAATGTCTTTCTTCGCCATTTTTTAGAGAATTATTAGTACTGATATAGTGATATTATCCATTATCTTTCAAACTATGATGCCTGATGTTTTGGTGCTGGAAATTCTTTAATGTTGAATTTTAACTAGTCTAACCTTTAGATCTGTTTGACTGAATGTTGAAACTCATTGAAATATGAATCATGTTCCCATCAACGTACATTCAGTATATATTTTCTGGCCATTTTCTTACAGGCTAGTATTTGAAGAGTATTAAGTGTTTGATTTCAACTGATGATAAAATATATTTAAAAATTAGCAAATACGTTCCATGGTTAGCATGGCATACATTTCTTATATATATTTCTTAGTAACAGTGACAGGGAGATTGTGGAAAAAGTTGGTTTATTTGATAAAAAAGAAATCTGGTAATTGTAATGAGGAGGGGGTAAAAGTTCTCTGTAAGTATTGTAGCACTTCAAATACAGAAGATTATTTTTTTCTAATACTTCCTTGGCAGAATAACCGAGAAAATATCCTTTGTTTCTTCTTATTAAATATGACTTTTGGTTCTCAGGTATCAAAGTAAGTGTTTAAAAGAAGAAGCAAGCACTCGCAAATACTTCATATACATACCTTTGTGAAAGGAGTTTAACAGTAAATGTAGATTCTCTTTTTGCTTTGTTTTTTTACTCTTTATTTATCATTCCAGGAAACAAGAGGTAATTCAAACATCAGCGTGGCTCCAAGCTAGAAATTCAGCCTGACCAGAGTTCTATCTCAGACTTTTTGGCATTGCGAGCTGAACCTGACACATCCTACAGTGTTATGCAAAACAGAGACAGTTCTCTGTCTTCGATCTGTTTCTTCAACCTGGATGTCACATCCAATCCCAGAAGAACAATGGAAAATGGATTTTCAAATTCTTAGTATCAATAATCTTCAAGAAGGAAAAAATTATATTAATGTAAAATGATGCAATTAAAGTGTATTTTTTTTGTTATCTTTGAATTGTAGTTCAATATTTGTATTTTTTTTACATTAATTTTATGGTTTTATGAAAATGTGCATTTGTATGTTCACATTTCTGCACTTGTCAGTTTTGCACACTGAAGCAGTTATTTCTTTAAACTTTTATTTATTGCAGTTGTTCATTTTTTATGTAGTATATTTTTAAATGTTAAAGAATGACACATTTTGGGTAATTTTCCTCAGTCTTAAAAAAAAAAATCAATAAGCCATTTTAGTCTCTATCTATCAAAGTTGTTTCATACTTGTCTATTTTAAAGCAGGACTGCAATACTTTAATAGGATTGAGAGAGCTATTTGAAATGTATGCCAATGATTCCTGTCATTTCATGGCAGCCCTGCCATGGTTCACTGAGCCCCCTCTTTTCTCTTGTCAGCTCAACTGAAGACAAGCATTTAGTTGCAAACTTTAAGCAGGTTGTGCAAAACAGAAATGATGTGACTGCTTCTCTTCCTGCACAATAATGTCACTGCTGGTCAATGTGAGAAGGTCAGGTTGCTCCTTGTAAAGCTACATGATACCACTTGCCTATTTGAACAAGTTAAGTTAACCACTGAATCTGGTCCCTGCAGGCGCTGAAAACTCACCCTTTTATCAAGTCTGCATTTCATAAGAAAGAAGAACAATTGTGGAGGGAGGATTTCTGATGATATGTTTATATACTTTATAAGGACAGTTCCCAAACCAGCGTTGCAGGTAATGTATTTAGTTTAAACTGAAAGACTAAAAAGTAATGGCTGTTTTGACCTTCAAATAGACTCCTTTTTTGTTGCTGTTGGTAGGACCCAAGAGTGACGCCCATCTTTGATGCTGACAGAATTTAAAGCAAGGCCATTGCCCTGCATTTTCTGCCTTGTAGCACACAAAAGTAAAATTGTATGTCAGGCCGAGATGTCGGGGAGCTGACAAGATGCCCCAGTGACATTTCAGCTGGAAAGAGCAAGTGTCTTGCAACCAAGTGGTCAAATATCAAATAATAGGTCAAGCAGGAAGGAGCTGAGTTCTAACCACAAAGAGGTTTCTGGTAACTTACTTGACAAGCTTTTGGGTGCTTTGTGGCTTGACAAAGTGATGTTCTGTTGGGTATCGCTAGACAGACTGTTCTTTATCGCCTTCAGAAGATCAGACATTGACATTGATTAAACTCTTTAACCCTTAAAGGTTAAATCTTAGCATTTTCATCATTGTGAATGAAGAACAAAAGAAATTTTTTAATATGCCATTTGTTTTCATATTAATCACAGAACTCCCTAGTGCTATTAACTTTTGATGTGCTGTGTAGTTTTTGACAAAACAATTGAATGCAAAATCTATATAATAGATTGTTTCTCAGTATGGGCCAGTGATACATTAGAAAAATAATATTATGCATTATGGAATTTGTAATTTCTTCTAATATGTCAAATGTAGGATTTGATTTTAAAGCTTCATAACTGAAATTCCATTTTGGATGGAAAAGAGTATTTGCATAAATGATGTAGCACTTAAAATGAACAAATCTTCCAACTACCCTTGTTTTCAGGTAGTCTAGAGTCCTGGAATATCCTGAGTTGGAAGAGACTCACAGTGATCATCAAGTCCAAATCTTAGCCCTGCACAGGACAATCCCATGAATCACACAATGTGCCTGAGAGCACTGTCCAAATACTTCTTGAACTCTCTTAAGCTGGTGCTGTGACTGCTTCCCAAGGGAGCCTGTTTGAGTGCCCAACCACCCTCAGAGTGAAAATCCTTTCCTTGATATCCAACCTAAACCTCCTCTGACATAACTTTAAGCCATTCTCTTGTGTCCTACAACTGGTCACTACAGTGTGCCTTCCTCTCCTCTTTCCCTCTTGAGGAATTTATAAACTGCAGTGAGGTCTTCCCTCAGTCTTCTGTTCTCCAGGTTGAACAGACCAAGCCACTCCTAATATGCCTTTAAATTTTCATTGGAAGACCTTTAATCTAAGGTAGCTTCGAATTTTCAGGTATTCTCTACTATGCAGTCCGTTGCTTACAGCCTTTATGTGCATGTATATGTGTATAATAACACAGAGCCATGAAATGCCAAACAATAAATCCAGAAGAGCTCTTACATGTAAGAGTCAGCTTACAGAGGAAGGGCGTTCCTTTTCTTTATGTATTCAGTCTTGAATACGGAAGAAAGAAGTTTTCATTTTCCTCCAAGTGTCCTGGCTCCACTCTTTCATGACATTGGCTGTTCTTAAAGGCATCAAAAGTACTGTATTCTGCTTTTCCAAATTTAATGTCACAGATCTATTATATTAATATGAAGAATGAAAAATATATCTCACTGATCTTTTTTCTCTCTACTGTGTATAGATGCATTTAAACACTTTTTAAAGTATAATCTCCTTATACTCTATAGCTTGAGAAAGAAAGTGCCTATTTTTTGCTATGTGGTCTCAAACTGATGGAAGATTTTCTGATTACTTGTCCCTTTTCCATTATTGCCAGTCTATGTGGTATTATGCATGTAGAGACAGAAAAATGATTTCTTTCTGAAATCCGTATCTTACTGAGAGTAGGAGTATCTCCTCCAGTTACAGCTCCAAGCATGGGTTTATGTGATTTCACAGGGACCATGACAGTGGCAAACTGACTTTAGTTAATACGAATGACCTAACAAGCTATCTTTTCTCATAAGAACGGGTTTGTAAGTTTTCATTGAAGGAGAACATCTACCTCATTCACTCTATTTAAATATTGACTAACTGTGAATTACATTCTATTTTTCTTAAAGCTATCCACTTAGAAGGGACTTTGAAATATCTTTTATTTGGCTGCCAGATGTCCCATTTGTAAACAAAATCTCCTCTTACATTGTAAAGAAGCTGAGAGTAAACTGGATTATTTTTCATGTGATACTCCTGAGTTGCTTTTCCTTGCATTTGATAAAATGAAATTTGAGATACATTCCAAATATATAGAAGATCCCCTGTTAGTAGTTTCCAAATGTAGTTTGTAGCTTACCAAAGCATGTTTTTCCCTATCTTTTGGGGACCCAATAAAACTCATGCTTGTGCAGAATGTGGCAAGACCTACAGTAACAGTAGCTCTCAGAAGAGCATCATGTTTCGTACCATCTGCTCTGCCTTGCTTTGAAAATTACAGAGCTTGAGACCTTGATCCTTACTTTTGAAGATTTTCATTTTTAGGGCCTGGAACTTGAAGAGAACTAGTTCCACTTGTATAATCTCAGCTTCATCTCAGCACTCCACCAGGAGAACAGCTAGTTTCCTTAGAAGGAACACCATATTCAGTGGGGTTAAAATAGTCTCCATGGTTTTTGAATGTGGTGCAACAAATGATTTGCTTTCTGGTCAGTCTCAAAATTAATATTAATTTATTTACCCACCAAGAAACCCATCTCTGAAAAGAGACTGTGTAATACATTATTCACTGCAGGAGGTTTTATAGCTGTTACTACAAGTTGTGTTTGTGCCTGTGTCACATGTATATATATAAGATTTTGATTTTTGCACTGACTATCTTATCACTCCACATATTTTAAGCAACTCTTACTAGACTAGTAGTACAGATGGGTTTTTTTGGCTCCCATCTCCCACAGCTGTTTACAGATTGAGCAGAATTCAGTGCCTGTCAAGTTGGGTAGACATTTATGGGAGTATCCTCCATTGTAAAAGATCTTGAATGCCTTTACCAAGTTAAACTAAAGGAGTTGAGGTTTGAAGGCTCTGAAGATCGTCTATTCCAGCTGCTTAGAATATAGTCAGCTACAACAGTTTGCTGAGCATTGCTTTTTGTCCTGTCACTAGGCAGCACACGGAAGATAGTGTGGCTCCATATTCTTTACTTTACAGGTATTTACACAATTTGGTAAGATCTCCCTGAGCCTCCTCTTCTACAAGCTAAAAAAATTACTGCTCTCTCACCCTCTTCTCTTATGAGATTATGCTCATAATGATATGAGATTATTAGTCATTGTATTAGTTATCTTTTTGGTCCTTCACTGGACTTGCTCCTATATCTCTCATGTACTAGGGAGCTCTGGACTGGAGCCATTACTCCAGATACAGAGTCACCAATGCTGGACAGAGGGGAAAGATTGCCTCCCTTGACTTGCTGGCAGCTGTCTTCCTGATGCAGCCCAAAGGGGCTGTTGGCCTGTTTTACTGCTGGGGTACATTTCTGCCTCATTATAAACAGGAAGACAAAGAACCTCCAGGTACTCTTCTGCCAAACTGCTCCTCCGGCACTTGGTCCTCAGTTAGTCTTGGGTCTCCATCCTGTCCTGGTGCCAGAGGTAATTCTCCCCAGGCAGAGCAGCCTTTCTTCTCTCTCCTTGAATTTCATCAAGGTCCTATCAGCCCTTCTCCAGTCTGTCAAGACAGTCTCTCTGGATGGCAGCAAATCTTTCTGATCTGTCAATCACGTCTCCCAGCTTAGTATCTGCAAATTTGCGGATTTTGCACTGGATCCCATCATCCAGGCCATTAACAATGAGTCTGTATTGGTCCCTGTATTGACCCCTGGGATATACCACCAGTGACTGGCCTGCAGGTGGACTTTGTGCCATTGATCACCGTCCTTTGAGCTCACCAGTTCAAGCAGTTTCGCAGCTGACTTACTGTCCATGTATCTAGTCCATAATTCCTTACTCAATAACTGGGACATTTTATTTTGTAAAGTTTCCAAACACTGCTAAAGCCCTGGATTAAGTGAAAGGCAATATTTTATATAACCTCTGTCAATTAGGTCAGACTGATCATTTGATCACTTACAAGAGAATCTGATCATTCTGCTGTCATTCTGTACTTGAAAAGTTTTCCAATGCTTTAAATTGAAGATAAATGTGCATGTGCTATAACTAAGCTCCTAAAAAATATTTAAAATCTCTTCTGATATACAAAATCGCTTTAGTAGCATTTTTCTCCTGATGTTTTTTGTAGTTCTTTGATTATTCTCCAGTGAATAGACCCCAAAAAGCCCCTGTCAGCTTCAGAGTTTGGATGAAATCTATATGTGAAAAGCACCTCTCCTACTGCTGGTGATGGAACACCAAGCTTACTCAGCATTTCTCTCTCCATTCTGTTGTTGCTTGGCCTTGAAATCCAAACTAACAAAGAAATCTATTAGGACATCCTTTCCTTTCTTTTAATCTTGCCCAGTATGAAATTATTAGATTTAGTAACTTGACTTCACTTTGGTCTTTGTAATCTGATTATTTGTGGACAATCATTTTGCATCATACTCTCCAAGTGACCCAAAAATATACCTCAGTATTTACTCAGAAAGTGTGTGTCTTCTTTCCTCTTTGCTGAGTATTCAACTAAAGCAGTGGAACCTACAGTGATTTTTGCATAAATTATTTAAACATCTTTATGTACAAAGTTTAAACTGGAAAAATTGCATTTTCCTACAGGTACTCTGACTCTACTGTGACTTCAATTTTACAGACTTAGATGTGACTTTCAATTAGGTATCTGTAAATTGTCCTTCAATGGGAGATGGAAGGTGACATGCTCTTTATCGTGCTAGCATGGATCTCATCGGTGTCACGGGGAGCATCATGTAGGAATTTTGGGCAATTTATATAATTTTATGTATTGCAGTTTAATACAATTTACAAGCTTTACAATTTACTGGCTTTACAAGCCAACCATTCAGCAATGCATATGAAACTGAATCTTTGTATGCTATTTCTGGTGTCCAGTGACTGATGAATAAAATTGAACAAGGACAAAGCAAATTATGAGGAAGTATCTGAAAACTAAATTGTTTCCAAGGAATGCTCAGCAGGAGGTAGGGAGATCCACTGAATAATTTTTCTTCAGTTCTTTATGTACCATGCTTCCTGTCTCTTTATAAGCTAATAGTACTAATAATTATTACTGAATACCAGATTGCCTTCTCATGGCTCTACTGTGCCCAATTAAAGCTTTGTAAGTGGTTGGACTTAGTTTCAGCTAATTCCATGAAAGTCAGTAATTAAAAAATAGAAAATGTTAGATTTAAAGATTAGATTTTAAGCACAAGTATTGTCACCATTATTGTATAAGTGTCCTTTCTTTTTCTTGGTAAACAAATTTTTAAATCTTCGACTGCATGATGGTAACAGGGAAATTGTTATAAAATAAAGCAATGCTAATTATGTTAAAATACATTACTTTTTGTGTGATTACAGCTAACCCACATAGCAGCCCCACTAACTGCTGACTTGTAGATATCTGAATAGTTTAGTCCACACTAAGGGATTGGTCCTAAAAGTTGTGGAAAGAAGCATCGTAGATGCTCTACTTTTGAGCAGTATTTTAGAAAGGCATTTACCTTCTACATGTTACAGGAAAAATGCTGCTAGGCTTAAAAATCTGGCATACATGCATAACAAAATAAATGGGGCAACTTTTGTATGAATCAGGTGAGAGTTTCAGTATCTTTCAGTGTATGGTGTGTTGACTTGCCATCAGAACTTCATACATAAAGTCCTTCTAATGCATGTGATTCTACTGGCACATATGGGGAGGAACCCAAAGCTACACTCCATCCTGTGACATTCATATATAGCATTTGAGGTTTTTGCTGACTAAAAAGCTTTTGAAAATAATTTGTAAACCTCAGTCCACATGGTAATTATCAAAACAAAAGCAAGAGAATTGTGAATTAAATATTAAATTCTTTCCTACCTCAACACCATGTGAAGGTTAATAAAATTAGTTCCCACAAACAATAGCATGGGAGAAGTCCTGGTTGTAATGTTTGCAGTAGCAGATAAATCCTGGTTTCAGGCTTCATTCTGAATTGGCGTACTGAAACAAATTATGTCAGACATTTGGGGTGGGAAGCTGTATTATTAAAGCACTGACCTTAACAAGAGTCATGCAGCTAAAATCCTGCACTGTTCTTTTAAAATGTCAGGGGTTAATGTTATTTAAATGCAGTATTTGGCGGTTTAATTGAGTCATGCTTCGTTGTCTTTTACTGCACATTAATGCCAATGAAACACTGATTGTTGACAGAAAGTTCTCTTCAGCAAAGTATATACTGACATATAATACTGCTATAGAAAATCCAGTGTGCAAGACAGAATAGTCATCCTCTGCTGGCATAGGAATCCTGTACTGTCTAAATGGTGACAATATCCATTATACACTGACAGGAAACATGAACTAGGCTTGCTTCTGTTGTATGTTTTCAGAGTGCCTCTTGAGAGAACTGGTGAGACTTAATTATTGAGTCTTTAGACAAATAAATTAATCTGAAGTTTTTTTTCTGTTGGGTGTGTGTCACACAAGTTAGTAAATGTACCTTGAAAAGTACAAACTCGAGTTTTGTTATAGAAGTGCCTCCAACAGCTTTTGTAATCTGGCCTTAGAATACACCAATGGCTATTCATCTTGACTTTGTGTAAGTTTGGAAAAAATAAGTTCATGTTATTTCTCTAAATATTTCTTAGTGTTAACTCTTCTTGCCAGCTTAAAACCCCCAAGAGGGAATAGATGCTGCCTTCACAATTGAGATGTAAAAAATAATGCAAATTGTGAACTCAAAAGATTTTGAAGAGGAATACAGGAAGGAACAAACACTACTGAGTTTCCAAGAACTTGTGTGTGCACTGGGTAGGATATATTTGGTGTTGTGCTTTTGCATGATGGAATTCCAAAGTAACTGCTGTCATATGGACACCTACTTTATACTTCATTTTGGCTGAAGAAGTCTGCATGCTGTTTGTCTAGTCCTGTAGGACTTCGTTACACTTTTGGACTCTGAGCTTTACATGATTTTTCTCATGGCTGCAGGGTGGTTTCTGAAAGTCATTAGAATTCTGCCTTGGAAATGAGTTTGCATATGACATATGAAAATGTTTTTTTCAAGCCATTTTAATTTTCCAAGTTGATATCAGCTAGCCTGGTTGAAGCTTGCAACTGCAAATCGACCTAGCTTGTGTGAAACTTCTGATCCATTTGGGGAACTTCCTGGTCCTTACACTATCTTATTAGGTGGCATTGGTACATCACACTTGGCCTCTTAAGGGAATAACAAAGTCTTTGCATCTTGTGTGATAGAAACAATCACAGAGAGTGATTTTGTGGAAAGTCGTAATAGTCAGCTTTTTAGTACCAGCATTTAAGCTCATTTAAGGCTAGCTAAATATATTTAGTTTTCTCCTCATGTCTAAGGTATTACGAAAATATCTGGAAGCAGATAAACTGCTTCACATCAGAATGACTGGTGACATTTGCAGATCTATGTCTTCTTCCAAGATCTGCACTAAGTCTGTTGTATACTACGAAGACCTGTATAGTTCAGCAGGCAGGACCTATAGAGTACTGACCTGTGGGGACTTTATTCTCTCTACCACTGGCTCAAGGGCAAAAAGTAGATCTTTCTAGCTTCTAGAAATTCACAACTATGCTGAACAATACAGAGGTGTAAAACCATAAAGAGACTTGTGGAAACTTCCTGAAGTTCAAAGTCTTAATTATCCATGCTGTGCATTTGTATATGAACATTTGAGTTGGGTGTTGGCTTTTTTGACATGTTAATGCTATGTTTTATTTAATGTATTTTTTAGCAGTTTGTAGTGTATGTGCACATATTGTGTGCCTTTGCCCTTAACTAATTTTTCCCAGAAGGACTTGTAGCAGTCAGATAGAACCAGCTGTTGCTTGGTTAACTCTTGAGCCTCAATCAAGGAATAATGTTTTAAATTGTTATCAAGAAAAAAAGGAAAACTCAAAAATTAACAGCAAAGTGTGATGAATTTATTGTTTGGCATTGTAAACAAACCCCTTTTTAAAGGAATGAGCCAAATATAATCATATGTTAACTACAAAGCAGAGCTTTGGCCAAAAAGCTCCAAGAGGAAGGTATGTAAAACTGTCCAATTAGAAGAATTATCTTAATATCTTCCCAATGGACACTGTAATTTAGGAAAATCATTTATAACAGGAGAGAATATCTAGAAGCAGTTTTAATTGTGAAGGATCAGAAAGTAAAGAAAACCTATGGATCTCAGATTAGGTTCAGAGGACATCTGTAACCTTGTTCAGGTTCTGATTATTTCTAAAGAAGAGGCTTCTGTGATTTTATCAATAAATTAGGATTTGGACACCAAATGCTGCTGTGTCTCTCTATAAGACAAAGAGAAAAAAACTGTATCTTTCATGTCAGCTGCTACATGTAAAACCAAAACAAACCAACAAACAAAAAACCCCAAATGACAATGACAACATGTCGTGGTTTTAAACCAGTAATTAACAAAAGGGAAAAAAGAAAAAAAATTACTTATTTCTTGTTGTGAGATATGGATTAAAACAAGAGCAAAACAGGCGTAAAACTTAAAAGGAATAAAAAAAGTTTATTGACAAACTACAATAATAAGAACACCAGAATAAACTTCCAGAAAAAACCTTTTCATTTCTTACTGCCCACCATTCTTTTGTTCACATGACAACAGAGACACAAACTTTAGAACTTTGATGGTTTAAACAGTTCCAATTCTTTCTACAGTCTTTTCATCAGTCTCTGTAGAGAAACAGAAGTTCCTTTCTGTTAATTTATGGAGTTTCTCACAAGAAAACTATTTTTTGTTATAGTTTTCTGTTTCTCTGATATCAGCTGCCCAGAGCTGCTGTTATCAAAGCCCACTCCTCCCATTCCACATCACTCTGAAATGTGTTATGGGTCATGATGTTTAGGGATAGCATTTTTAAGGATAAGTTATTCAAAGGCAAACAGTATTCTTCATCTGTTTCTGTGAGCTTCACTAGAAAACAGTTTTCTCATTGCCTCTCAAGGCTTCAAATCTCCCAGTACTTCACTATACCATAATTACTCTACTTTTTATTCAAATTTACACTTTGAACACTCTATTCCTCTGCATACTCCATCATGAATTAAAGGAGTTCTTTTCAGGACTTCATTGTCCATCCCCATAGTTTTAACAGAAAGATATTTCAGCTTAATTAAAGCATCTTCTTAATTCTTTACCTTCCTTGAAGCTTCTTTTCTTTCTTGCCACTAGTAGTTTATAAAGTCTTGTCATGGGGTTGCTTTACCTTTAAGAAGGTTAAAGTTGCTGGGGGCTGCCGGGAGTCTTTTCTCCTGACCAATTATCGGTCATTGCTGAGAATTGACAGCAGTTTTAGCCATTGAAAAGTAGAATCAACTTGTGAACCCCACCTTAAAGTGTACAACCAGAAGTCTGTGGCTCTCTTTGTTTTCTGGCTGTGAAAGGTAGCAGAGCTTCGGCCTCTCGCTCTGCCCGGCCACGTGGCCGGGCAGGGGCCGGGCTGGGCCTGCCGCGTCTCCCGTCTCCCGGCCGGGAGGTGGGGCCTGCGGGAGCTTGCTCCGAGCCAAGCTAGGCCAGGCCGGTTCCTGGCTTGGCTGCAGGTTTTGCCGTGATGGAATTTACCAGAAAACTGCCGAGTAAAGAAAGAGAAGAGCTCTAAGCCTGCTGCAAGCAGAGACGGTGACTATGCTCTCCAGAGCAGCTATGAGGAACTTTTCATCGCAGATGGCTCCAGCTCCTGTTCAGCAGAGATCACCGAACCAGCTACAAAAGCTTGGGCAAGATTTTAACTCTTATCCAGATGAGACTTGCGGATTAATCTTTTTATCCAGAGAGAGAAAAAGAGAGTGATCAACATGAAAAGAGACTTTATAAACTACTAGTGGCAAGAAAGAAAAGAAACTTCAAGAAAGGTAGAGAATTAAGAAGATGCTTTAATTAAGCTGAAATATCTTTCTGTTAAAACTATGGAGATGGACAATGAAGTCCTGAAAAAAACTCCTTTAATTCATGATAGAGTATGGGGAGGAATAGAGTGTTCAAAGTGTAAATTTGAGTAAAAAGTAGAGTAATTGTGGTGTAGTGAAGTGCTGGGAGATTTGAAGCCTTGAGAGGCAATGAGAAAACTGTTTTCTAGTGAAGCTCACAAAAACAGATGAAGAATACTGTTTGCCTTTAACTAACTTATCCTTAAAAATACTATCCCTAAACATCATGACCCATAACACATTTCAGAGTGATGTGGAATGGGAGGAGTGGGCTTTGATAACAGCAGCTCTGGGCAGCTGATATCAAGGAAACGGAAAACTATAACAAAAATAGTTTTCTTGTGAGAAACTCCATAAATTAACAGAAAGGAACTTCTGTTTCTTTACAGAAACTGATGAAAAGACTGTAGAAAGAATTGAGATTGTTTAAACCATAAAATTCTAAAGTTTGTGTCTCTGTTGTCATGTGAACAAAAGAATGATGGGCAGTGAGAAATGAAAAGGTTTTTCTAGAAGTTTATTCTGGTGTTCTTATTTTTGTAGTTTGTCAATAAACTTTTTTTATTCCTTTTAAGTTTTATGCCTAGTTTGCTCTTATTTTAATCCATATCTCACAGCAAGAAATAAATAATTATTTTTTTTCCCCCTTTTTGTTAATTACTGGTTCAAAACCACGACCAGTCTCTTTTCATGTTGATCACTCTCCTTTTCTCTCTCTGGATAAAAAGATTAATCCGCAAGTTTCATCTGGATAAGAAAGAGTTAAAATCTTGCCCAAGCTTTTGTAGCTGGTTCGGTGATCTCTGCTGAACAGGAGCTGGAGCTGTTTGCGATGGAAAGTTCCTCATAGCTGCTCTGGAGAGTGTGGTCACCGTCTCTGCTTGCCGCAGGCCCAGAGCTCCTCTCCTTCTTTACTCGACAGTTTTCTGGTAAATTCCATCACAGCAAAACCTGCAGCCAAGCCAGGAACCGGCCTGGCCCGGCTTGGCTCGGGGCAAGCCCCGCAGGCCCCATCTCCCGGCCGGGAGAACGGCAGGCCCAGCCCAGCCCCCACCCGGCCGCATGGCCTGGGCAGGGAACCGGCGGCCAGCCGGAGGTCTGCTACCTTTCACAGCCAAGAAACAAAGAGAACAAGAGAGTTCTGGCTTTTTACTTTAAGGTGGGGTTCACAAGTTGATCCCACTTTTCAATGGCTAAAACTGCTGTCAATTCTCAGCAATGACCGATAATTGGTCAGGAGAAAAGACTCCAGGCAGTCCCCAGCAACTCCAACTTTCCTTAAAGGTAAAGTAACTCCATGACACAACAACCCAACAAAAAAGAAACAAACAAAAACCCTCCCAGTTTACCGGTTGAGATAGAATCCCTTTGTCCAGGAGTCTTACTGTAAATTGTCATTAAGACTAAATTTCTACCAATTTTACTCCAGTACCATAAAAAAATGTTTTCATTCTCAGATGAAAAATCTATCTATTGTTATCCATCTGCAACAGCTGCTCATTGTTATGTCTACTATATTCATGTCCTGCAGATGCCTAAAGAGGCAACCTGGAACAGAGGCTGGATAGATTTAAAGGAATAATAGATGTTTATTAGAAGCCTTCGAAGGATACCTTGGGTAGTACAAGAGCCTGGCTGAGAGTACCCAAGATGGATGCAAGATAAATGACTGGTCACGAGTTTTCACACTTTTGTTAGTTTTGGTGCATTTACCTATTTGGGTTAATTGTCCAGTTATAGCTTCAGGTTATGAAGTCCCATCCTCCCAGGTTGCTCTCCTCAATTTGCTGTTGTTTGTACTTCTTGAGCCTGAAGCTGCAACAGTGTCCTTGGTTGCAAAGGACTGGAAAAGGATTCTTTGTCTAAGCTGTGAAGAGAACTTGCTAACGCTTTATGAAGTTCAAAGTTACATACTAACGCAGAATGTACCTGGGAAATACGAAAGCTAAAACTTAAGGCATCACTGCAGCCTTTGAATGCGTGTTAATTTATTGAAAATGCAAATTTCCTCCAGTGTGAAACACCTTTTCAACTGTAACTACATCAAAAGTTTTCATTAAGTATTTGTGGAATACTTGTTTATGTTGCACTTTTGTGACTCTATGAGTGGCTAAGCACTGCACAGGAAATGGTAGAGAAACCAAGGAATGTTGGTTATCTACTATCTAGTAGATACCTATCCAATATCTACTGAGATATTTGATTTGCTAGAATTTAAAAAAAATTTCTTAAAACCTAGCAGAAGACAGCCTGACTGAACTAACTCTGGATTAATAGTAAATTTAAAAGGGAGTGATAAAGAGGATCTTGTATGAATGGCTCAGGTTTATTTTTCTGTAAGCTAAACTTGGACCCTGTTGCTTTTCCACTTACGTAAAACTTAATATCTTTGTTAATGGATGTAGTATCCATTTGCCTGCTGTGTTTTCCTGGGATCACAGGTTCTAACTAGATTACAAAAGGATGAAGATTCACAAGCCATATAATGCCATTCTCTGCAAAGGAAATGTACATTGCTTCCACAGTAAGAATCAGGTAGTTTTACAGTGGGTTGAGGAGAGCCATATCATTCTTCCTATTTCAGCAAAAATGTTTCTGTCTCACGTACACACACAGCTTGACTTCCAAAAGGGTACAGATTAAACAGCTGGGGTTATTTGAAAAGTGTCTGAAGTTCTCTTCCTAGCCATAAAGAATTGCACTATAAAGATTTATAATTCGAAAGGGAGGAGCTTCCTCTTTTCTGCTGCTGCACAAAAAGACTTGGTTTCTTTTAATAACTGAAATGGTTTCTACCTCTGTCTGAGTCTACAAGAACCTCTTAGAAAGTTCACAGAGCAGTTACAGTTCACCATGTGAGCTAGTCAAATGCAAACTTATTTCTTTGAACAAGCACTAGTCATCTTTTCCATTAAACCAGTCTAATGCATATCCAATTTAGATCCTATAATTTTTATAGAAAAATCTGAGGACTTCAGGAAGATATGAAGCTTAAGGACATGAATATGAGGTATGTAGAGCTACTTGGGTTGAATTTAGACTGAAATCTGGACTGTAGTCCTAAGCTAGTTGCCAAATTCTAGAAGGCCTGGAAACAGTTTCTAAGAGCAGTTGTTCATTGCTGTCCTAGAGACTGAGGTGATGCTAAAGGACCTTTTCTCCAATTTTTTTATTTTTTATTTTTTTTCTGTTCTTGTAGTGGCATTTCTCTGTTTCAGTCCTTGGGAATCTCTTGTTTGACTGGTCATCATGACCATTCAAAGACAACTGAAAGTGGCCTCACAGTGACATCAGAGCTTCCTCAGCACTTTTGAGCTTATCTGTAAGGTGCTTATGTGCTCCCTAGTCCAGCCCATCTTCACTAAGTCTGTCTTCCTTGCTCCAAATCTCTCTGGTCTCAGTGGCCTAGGATTCCTAACAGCAGATTTTATTGGCAAGGACTGAGATGAAGAAGGCATCAAGTACCTCATCGTTCTCTATGTCAGTTGACACCAGTTTCCCTGTTCCGTTCAGCACTGGGATCACATTTTGCTTTTGCTTTTCTTATAGTTGTAGAATACTTTCCTGTTGTCCTTCACATTCCCTGCCAGATTCAACTCCAAATGAGTTTTGGCTTTTCTAAGTCCATCACTGCACAACTGGACAGCAGTTACCATTCTCTTCCTGGGTCACTTGACTTTGCTCCCACCTGTGGCCCATTTCTGTTCTGTTTGAGTTCAGTTGCATGAAAAAAATTAAAATGAGAGGCCAGTGAAAGTGGCTGTAGCTATGGATTTTGTTGACTAACAGAGGGAGACAAATATGAAGCCATATCAACTGCTTCTGTGTGCTGCATGTGACCAAAGATCAGCAAAAATATGTCTACTTTTTAGTAGGTATGACTGACAGAGCTTTAAACGTTTTCATTTTCATAGGCTTAATTGTCTCGTAGAATTACTCAGGTTAAAATGTTAGACTAGATCCCAAAATAAACATCTTAATTGTATTTGTATCAGGGAAAATTACTATATTTCCCTCATTCACATTTCAGGTTTTGTAGATATATATATCTAGTTGTATCTATAGTTGTATCTACAACTGAAGTTTATTCTTACTGTATTTTCATGTAAAGTAAATTGTAAATAAGAAAATCTGAGAATATAAAGTAAATTGTGGGAAAGAACTATTTTGCAATCCTGGTTAATAGAACCTCTGCATTTTTAAAGAAGAATACTTCTACAAGTGGTGAATAAGAATGGGTAATATAACACATGAATGAAAGTGGATTTTATAGAAACTGCTGATGATCAGAAAATGAAAGAGCTGGTAATAGCAATTAATGATTGTGAAGTCTGCTACTCTGTTCTGTGAGATGTTAAAACCATGTCTGAAAAGGGAAGAAGATTAAAATACATATTGATTGGCTGATGGGCAAAAGGTAAGGTTTAAAAGCAAAGAATTGACCAATATGTGTGGTATTAATTAAACTCCTCTCATCATTGTGAATAAACAAGGTCTGATAACCCATATCTGTAAATTCCTGAATTGATTCCAGATTGAGTGTACTTCAAAGGTCTGTGCCATGTAAACCAGCAATCACCTTCAGAAGGATCTTTTCCCGCAGCTCAGGGGAACTGCAAGACATGATCTTTTCTGCTGCATGGTTTTCATTCTGAGTTTTCCTGCTGATTTTGTAGGAAGTATAAAGTGGGTTGATAAGACAGACCCCAAAATGCACACATTTGCCAGGAATACCTATGTCTTCCATGAGGACAAATAACACAGAAAAGGTAAGTGTGTTGTCAATTTGATCAGCTGTTTATGAGCAGATATGACCAGTTATAAACTATTTGGCCTAAACCTGCAAAAGTGGAGACACCAGAAAGGACTGTAATGTTGGTGCTTTGGAGGTAGGACTAAAAAACGTGCATTAAGGTGAGATGCCTCTTGTGGGAAATCCTGACTCCATTGAAGTGAATAGGAGCTTTGGGCTTTTATTCACCAAGACCATTACACTCAAGCTGGATTACTTGCCTTCCGGGAAGCACAGTGCTTTAAGGAGTATTACTCAGGCAGAATGTGCTTCTCAGTGTTTCTCCTGCCTTGGGTGAGGATCTTTTTGCTGGGAGAAATTAAAAAAATACTAAGCACTTCTTTTCTCTGAGACTGAAAACCTTTTGTAAAGTGTCTTTAGCTCATTTTAAGATTTCCCTAACTATGGTCTAAAAGAGTTTTAAAGTCTAAACAAAAACACTCCCTATTGTGAGATAAAAAGAGCTGAATATCCTGACACCTTATCTTATGTGGGTCCCATTTCCCTTATGGCTTTCTTAGATTTTGCCGTCTCATGTTTTGAATTTTGAAATAAAATTTAAAAAGTAGAAGAATGAAGCCTGTGTTAGAGGGGTTCAGTGGAGAGGAAAAAGTGTCTGCCTCATGACTACTTGGCATCTCCGGTTTGTTATATATAGCAAAGTTTTATGTTTTTCCCCATTTTCCTTTCTATGTCTTTTCAAAAATGTTTTACCGACATTAAAGACTGTTCCGTTATAGAATGTTGCACAAACAGGAAAGTTCTGTAGCACAAATAGCAAAGAAATACAGTAGGATAAAGTGAGTCACAGCTGAAAGCACAGTATTTCTACAGTTTAGCCAAGTCCTTAAGAAAAAGGGTTTAACTGAAACACAGAGTAAGGTTGACTCAGGCCTGTGTACTAGCTAATTCGGGTAGTTGTTTTGTTAATTTAAGCAAGGTTTAGGTTTCCCAGAATGTCAGAAACCCAGCCTGGCCATCTCCACAGCACGGGTCCAGAGAGGGCTGCATGGCTGCAGCCTCCCACTGCTACCTTTCTTGATGCAGCAACTGCTTCACCCAGAGAACTGTCCCTGATCACTGAGTGCAGGTCTCTGCAAGCATTGACTGACAATTGTGATAGCTCTTTGCTAAAGCTATCCCTTCTTAAACCAGTCACTTTTCCAGTCAAGCCTTCATGCATTTTTGCATTTGGGGATCCTTGCAGGTAGGAGACTGTGGCTGTCTTGGCTGGACAGTCATCTTCTCAGAAGTGCTGGCTGTCCCATATAGCGTGATATTGCTCTACCATTTGTGAGGTCCAAATGGACTGAAACCATTGTGAACTGCTTGCTGCTTTGTGCATTCCCACCACATATTCAGACAGTAGCGCTATGTTATTTACAAGTTTTTCACCTGCTCCCTTTCTGTCATGCCCTTGTAAGTGTTTTCAGTTGATTTCTGCAGTTGTGTCATACAATTAACAACGGCCACTACAAGGTTTTAAGTGCCCTGGTTACTCTGTTTCCTGTGAACTGTTCTGGATTCCCTGCTGTTTGTTTTCACAAAACATTCAGTGCAGTTTCTGGCAAAGCCAATTATCTAAATAGCAGACTTGCAATAGTAGCATAACTATGAAGATTCCTCTCTATTTCTTTTGTCCAAGTTCCTTAAAAAATTGAGGAAGCTAATAATCACACTGTTTTCAGTGCTTAGCACTGCCCCATATTATGCCAATATATATGAGGGAGGGGAGCTTCATGCTGACGGTGCTCAGGCATGTATTTCCAAAGGCATCAATCAGCAAATTAGCAATCCTATCTCATGAGAAAATTGAACAGATTTCTGTATTTTTTCTATTATAACAACATGACTACCTAGTGCTTTGAATCTAGAGAGCCTACTAGTGCATTAGAGCCAGTGGAATATCAAAATCTGTCATTTGGAGAAGTAAGCTGAGAGACAGAGTGATTAGGTGACTGGCTTCAAATACTGTTCAAGAGTAAATTTTAGCATAGACTTATAGGATCCATGTTCTCATCCTCACTTCAAGACACCAGATTTCACTAAGGCTTTTGTGTTGCTAATTCATTTTCTTTCCACTCATTAAAAAAATGTAATAAATTCAGTCATAAACTATGGTCAAGACTTATAACAACCAAGCAAACTTACTTACAACTAAGAAAAATTACTGTTTTCTTCATTGCTTCAATCAAAATTGAATTGTAGGTAGTTTAAAGACAGCCCTAGAAGAAAATGAAATATTAAACCTAGTCCTGGCAATGTTTTATGAAAACGGTACCATTTTCTTTAGAGTTGCAGAGAAACAGATTTTGCATGGAGCCACATTATAATTTCTTAGGCATGTTAATTCTCCATTCTTTTTATTAAAATGTAGTTGTATAAAGGAGGGAATTAGGATTATACCTGTTGTGTCTTTCATAGTGCTTCAATTTAGTTATTTAGCTTCTTGTGAGAACCATCAGGAGACATGAGTGGAAAACCTGTGTGTAATATGACTTTTACAGCAAACTACCTGAAAATGATGAGTGGATAAATATTTTTGAATGGAGCAAAGTGCATTTGCTTGTCCTTTAAATTCACTTTATAATTGGCATCAGTTCTTATCTTTGTTTGGTTTTCTTATTCTGTCATGTTAAGAAGTGGCCTGTGGTTCTAGTATCTGTCAAGCACCCCCTTGCACACATTGCAGCTTGTCCCACTGGAGATGTTCAGGCATATTGTATTTAAATGAGTGATGTTCACCAAGATAATGCAAGGAATAATTGGAAGTAATTATGATGAAATCTATCAAATTACTAAAACCTAAGAGGAGTGGTTCTTAAAAAAAAAAAAATTGTATCCACAGCTGATTTATTTCTTTACTGGGCATTACGCAGTCCAGACAAAGAACTGGGACTAAATTGTCCTTTTATGACCAGGTAACACACCCAGTTGATCAAGGGGAGACAGCTGGTGTAATCTCTTAGACTTCAGCAAAGCTTTTGATACCATCTCTCACAGGATCCTTCTGGACAAAATGTGCAGCCCACAGCTGGATACACACATCATGTGATGGGTGAGCAAGTGGCTCATGGGTCAGGCACAAGGGGTTACAGTGGATGCAGTGACATCAGACTGGTTACCTGGCACTAGTGGGGTTCCACAGGGCTCCATCTTTGGCCCTGTACTCTTCAACATCTTCATAAATGACTTGGATATAGGACTGGAAGGAATAAGAAGCAAGTTCCCAGGTGATACAAAACTGGGAGGAGTTGATGCCCTTGAAGGCAGAGAGGCCCTTCAGAGAGACCTTGACAAATCAGGGGACTGGGCAATCACCAACCATATGAGAAAGAGAACAACAAGAGAAAGTGCCAGATTCTGTGCCAGGGGTGAGGCAACCCTGGATGTATGGACAGACTGGGAAATGAGATGCTGGGAAGCAATGTCAGGGAAAGGGACCTGGGGGTCGTGGTCAGAGGAAAGCTGAACATGATCCAGCAGTGCCCTGGCAGTGGAGAAGACATGCAGGAGAAGCTCATGGGCGTTCTGTTTCCTTAAAAAGATGCCATACATCTCATGATTGTCTGAACATGTGACTCAAGGATACAGGTGCATTTTCACCTATCAGTGACAGGCCCTCAGTCCAGCCTGTACCCATCTTCTCTGGTTTGGAAGGTGCTTTTTTCTACCTGTTAGGCCCATACAGGAGCCAGTCCTACTAGTGGGCAGACCCGGGGGCATTCAAAGTTGTTTTTTGCAGCAGAATGCCAGGACTGGCAGGCCATGTGTAGTGCAGGCTGAAGACATACTGAAAGGAAACTAGGCACTAATGAGACACAAATGTTTTAATTTAATGCAAGAATGAGGTGGTGCTGTGAAAGACAGTGTTTTTCTGCAAGGGAAAAGCACTAGGCATGAGTTTCTAAAACTGTGTTGAGCCAACTCAGCATGTCTCTGACCCATGACAGTTGGATTTCTGTAGCACTAGAACACAGCCCAACTATCTGCATACACAAGGTGTTGACACCCATAGTGCCTGGCAGGATTTTTTACACCCATTCCTCTTACAGAAGAAAACACAGCAGAAGCTTTCAACTGTACAACTTCTTTACTCTTTTATTCTTTCTGATCATGTACATCTAGGTCTCGGTTGCTGTAAAGCCTCCTGTGCCTTTCAATTATCATGTAAGAAATACCCTATTTAGCTGGGCTATTCCTGTGTGTTACTTTGTCTGCATTTTTCAGAAATATTCCAATTTAATAGCTGTTCTTACATGGGCAGGGGAAGGAGAACCCTAGGTGCTGTGAAGTCACACAAATGCAAGAATCAGCTGAAAGAGGATGTACAGATTGGAAAGTTGCTGATCTGAATAAAAAAAGGTATAAATATATGAAACTGTGTTGTCTTCCTACATGTTACTTCTCCCTTAGAGATGCTTTCCTGAAGAGTCACTCTTCTGGAAAAACAGGATATTTTCAGATGCCCCAAATTACAACAGGAATAGGAAGCCAAAGAATTAACCAAAATATTTAACTTTTCCCAGGGAAGTGGGATGTAGTGCTTCCAAGAGGCAGCAGAGCTGTTCCCAGTCTTCCCAGAAAGAGGGATCATTTTGTCATGACAGGGCTGCTTGGAGCACTGTCAATTCCAGACAATTTAGAGAAGCAGATTCCCCAAACATTGTACGTTCAGTCATAGTCCGGAGTGGAAATCTGCTGCAGCTTAGAGTTATTGTGGTAGTACATGTTATGGCAATTCAGTGTTTCCACTACGCTAAATTTTAAACAGGCTGAAGCTGTCTCTGTTAGTAACTCTGCAGAATCTAGCTGATAATGCTGGTGCCAAGGTTTTCACTATGCTTCAGGAGCTCAGAGCTTTTTGTCAGAATGTTGCAAACCCACAGATCAATTAATTAGCAACTAAAAGCTGAAAAAAATGCTTTAAACTGCAAATGTGTCATGGCACGGATCTTAAAAAAAAATGTTTCAAATGAAAGCACAGACATTAATTCCTGTGAGCTGTGTATGACTTGGAACGTAGACTGAAGTGTAGGGTAAGTGGGAATACATCCCACATACCAGGAGCATGGCACCGTGCACTCTGATAACCTAGTGTGAAAACGTGCAGTTGTCGCTGCAAATTCACATACTGATGTGTATAAGAGAATCAGCTCGGAGCACTAAACCAAGCCAGTTTGGGGACTTCCTCTGGGAAGAAGCTGCAGTGAACACACTGCCAGATTGGCAGGCTGTGCCCAGGCAGGCAGAAGGACGGCTTGGTCTGGGGAAGGAGCCGGGGGCCCCGACGGCTGGGCGTCCCATGCTGGGCTCTGCCCGAGGTCCCGCTGAAGCGCAGCATGGTGAGTCTCGTGGTCCTGTGTAAACAGATGTCCATGGGATGATTCACAAAAATGTAATTACGCACAATAGTGCAAATGTTTAATTAATCAGGTCTCATGTCCTTATTATCCCCTCTCTGGCTTTAACTAATAATGACCCAGAGGAAAATTCTGTGCCTTCTGTGAATTATATTTTATTTACAAGGGTTTCATTTCTTAGATGATTTTTCTCTTACATTCCTGGTTAGCACTACCAACAAGAAAATATAATTCTGATGTCCTTTATAAGTAAAACTTGTGACTGGCCTAAAATGCAAAATTAGGGAAGGCTTTGTGATAGCTCACATGGTTCCTTTAGTTGAATAAATTAGAATAACTTAGCACTTAATACATCTCTTGCCTCACATTCAAAGGATGCATAAATATTTGGCAGTAATCCTATGACTAAAGTTGAGAGGAGAAGAAAAGAGGTCTTGAAGGAGAAACTGTTCTGTTTGAGCAGAGCAATTCCTTCCAAGCTGGTTTTTAATCTGTATGAAACATTAAATCACAGAAGGGTGTCTGGAGCCAAGAATGGAGTTACAGCCTCTTTCTCTGAAGATGGCTCTGCCACCCCCAAAAGTCAGCCACTGGAAAGAAAGTGTTAAAAAGGATATTGTTTGCATTAAGGGGCTGAATTTTCCACTGGGTAATCATCAGTGAAACCTAGTCAAGGGCAAATGAGGATGGCAGGCCTGATTAATTAATATGCTATGGTGCTAAGAGCAAGATTTATGCTATTGATTTTACAAGAGTCATTGATATTAATACTGCTAGTAAGAATTTTGTACTGCTGTTTACTGTTTCCCTTTTTCACTGCAAATATGGTATAAAAACTACAAATGACTGTTGTGGAATGTAATATTATACATTTGGTCTCTAAATGTTATTCCTGCTCTACAGAAGAGCTCTTGCAGAGCTGCTATTAGATGAACAGTTGCATTATTTCCATTGAAATCTACAATTTTGGAGGCTTTTAACCTTGATTAAAAAAAAAAAAAAAATTTGGGTTTAAATCAACTTTTCAAAGATCTCTATCCAAGATATACGTTCCTACTCATGTAAATGTCAGTGCACTCCCACTTGTACAGAATTTCATATGGAGTTTTCTGAAGAATGGAAAGAAGAATAGCTGTGTATGCATATAGGTATTCAAGCCTGCAGAAGACAAGTGTCATTACAAAGCACGGAGTAGAGCAAAATAATGTTTTGGGGATAACAAAGGTTCAAAGACATTCATTCCTCCAAGCAAAAAAAGGCTTATGTGAAGCTGTTAAGTATTTTCAGGCTGATATACAGCACATTCAGAAGTATCTATTTCATAATATGTTAGTAGCATAGGAGCTGAATGCCCTTGCACTATAAACACTGTTTCAGAAATGTTCTGCTGTTCTGCTTTTGTTCATTAACGTGCTTGGGAAGTACAGCAGTAAAATCTGAAGTGTGGGGCGTGGAATGTGTCTTGGGGTAGAAGGAGGGAATTGTCACAATTAAGCTTGCTTGAGCATGAGTGGCAACCAACCAGGTCAGTGTCAGTTCAGCTTCTATTTTCCTGATAATACACTTATGTGTTTACTTTTCCCTTTACAGTAACATAGAACATTTTGTTGGAATTATGCCTCTTCCTGTGGGGTTAATTTTTTTTCCTTTCTTGACAAGAAACTCTCAGTAGTTATGTATAGCTCAGTAAAGCCTTGGACTTTGCAGTAACTTTCCAAGGTCTCAGGACTGAGGCAAGCTTGCCAGGCTTTGTGGGGGGTCTTTTTGGTCTGCCTGGAGCTTTGGTTTAGTAAATTGAGCTGTAACAATTCTTCCCATGATCAGGTGACTAATTTGTTCTACATTTGTTTATCTCTGTACAGTCACAGAATAGCTTTAATTTTATACTTTATAGTATAAAAGAACCTCCATGGTACCTCTTGTCACCAGAGGCCCAAAACTGTGCATGATTTGCATGGGTGAAGTCTCACCAGTACCAAGTACAGGGGGACAGTCCATGCCCTGGCCTGCTGGCCACACTATTGCTGATAAAAGCCAGGATGCCATTGGCCTTCTTGTGCACCTGAGCACAAACTGGACACTACTGACCAGCACCTCCAAGTCCTTTTCTGTCAGACAGTTTTCCAGCCACTCTGCCCCAGCCTGTGGCACTAGCTGTGGTTGTTGTAACCCTGGTACTTGACCTGGCACTTGGCCTTACTGAACCTCATGCCACTGGCCCCAGCCCATTGATCCAGCCTATCCAGATTCCTGTGCAGGGCCTTCTTACCTCCAGCAGATCAACACTCCCACCCAACTACATATTATCTGCCAGTGGCCTGAGGGGGCACTTGATCCCCTTGTCCAAATCATCCATAAAAAAACAAAACAGGACTGGCCCCAGTACCAAGCCATTATACTATGTATTTCAAAATACTGAACAGGCTAAGATAGTAACCTCAGAGAAATGTCTCCTTTGATTTAAAATGAAAAAGTTTATGAGGATCTCAGAAAAAGTTTGAATCTTTAAGCAAGCTCAGCAGCTGTAAGTGCATGCCTGATGGTGGAGCATCACACAGTGGTTCTGAAGTTACTGGTACCCAATATCTTCACTAGCCCCTGCAGCCCTCTGACTTCACAGTATCCTGCAGATCTCTGTGTTGAGCAAAGACTCAGTGATGCCACTGGCAGGGTAACCTGTGGTCTTCTCAAACTCTCTCCGAGGGTCATGCCTTCTTTTGTTATGTGCTCGCTTGTCAACACCTTGTACAGGATGTCTGGTGCTAAACCAAAAATATCACTCTGGGAGGGAAACTAGCCTAAAACCCAGCTTGGCAATGATGCTAGCACACCAGAACTATCTTACAGTGATGACAGCTGTTTTTTGTGGCAGAAGAAACGAGGTGCATCAAAGCATCTGGTGAGTGCAGGCCCCTCCTAATGATAGTGCAGGTCTGATGATTGATTACCTGCAATGTGTGCAGGAGGAATTTCATCTCCCTCGGACCTTGATTTGTCTGTCTGGGACTACTAGGTCACTAATGAAGCTTTGCCTTTGTCATTTCCACTTGTGAAACACAAAAGAAGTTTCAACAAAATGGTGACCTTGCCTGGCTGTAAATTAACGCAATCATTTTCATGCAGCAGGACATCACTTTCCAGTTTGTATGGGTATGGCATTCCTGCCTGAAGTCTTGCATATGTCAGTTCACCATTGACAGCACATCAGCGGATAGAAACATGATTGCTGAATTCAATTATTTGGAAGACCTCAGTGCATTGTAATTCGTGTTGTGATGGGCTTCATTCCTTGAAAAGGTTTTGTACAAATTAAGCTTCTCACTTCTGCAGAGCAGCTCATTCAGGTGTATCGCCATCAAGCAGTGTGGAATTCCAGACCAGTGAGATCACTCACAGGTGTGGATTTGTTACAAGGGATAGGGTATCTCTTTATCCATTCTGTTAATGGTAGGCACCAAATATGCTACAAACTAAGAGCCTTGCTAACAAGCTGCTAAGTACTGTTAAACTACATGTCACTTCTTTGACTTGAAAATTGTTTTTTGGTTTTATATGGCACATAAATATGGACTGAAGGGTCACACCTGCAGTATTATATCTGCTGTGTCAATTACAACCCAGACTTGCTATTCAGCTCTCAAGGATTCAGTCCTGGTGTGTCGACAGTTTTGCAAGACATTGTGATAAAATAATTTAACTTCTCTGTATCTTGGTTTTCCACATTTCCTTAGGAAAAAAAAAGCGAAAAAGGTAAAATAAATCTTATATAGCTTTCCTACAAGGAGCTTTTTTCAAAGAGCCTTGCATGTATAAGCTTAGAATATTTTTTGATTGTTTTCTGAGTATCTGAAGAGAGTTACATATATTTGCATCTTAGAACAAATGAACAAATTTGGTGAGGTGAACAATGCTATTAGGTAAAACTTTCAAGAATGTTTCAGACTGAACTGTCCTGTTGAAAAACACTGCTTTGGGAAGTTTAAAATAATGTCTTACTTATTTTCTGTTTTGTTAGTTTTCCTTAATTTTTAAATCTGTTTTTTTCATTAATATTCTGAAGATACAATCCCACTGCCCTAGCACCTAGTAGGTGACACATCACCCCTAATGGTCTAGGAATTTGAAATTATTATTATTATTATTATTATTGTTCTTGTTGTTTCTTAAATGCTAGGCATAGAGTTGATTTTTTTTATTTTCTTAAGATATAAAAATGATTAGAGATATAGAAAATAGCACTGATGAATGTGAGTTAAAAGGTAGGAAAACCAGAAAATTTATGAGGGAAACAAAAGTTTGCAGAGGTCTCTATGTAAAAATCTCCTGACAAACAAAAGGAGTCTGCAATAATCCATTGCTAGTTGGTGCAGTTACTATTTATAGTGCAGAAAACATGACAATTTAATAAATACCTTTGTTGCAGACTTGATAAAAGCCCCTCCTTCTGTCATGTACTGCTAAACACTTCTCAATTCCGGTGATAATGAAAGATGATAAAGAACACCTTTGAAAATCAAATTGCTTAATCACCTATTGAACAAAATGGCTCAAAACTCCTCTGAGACACTAGAACTGACTTTTTTCCCTACCATGTCTCATAACCATTGTAAGAGACTAAAGCAAATACTGGGCAAAAGCAAAAAGGGGTACTTAGCCAGCTGTTTTGAACATTTGTACCACATAAAATAATAGAAAATAAGCTTAGGTCCTCAATGAAAGAATGATAATTCTGTTAGGAATCAGCATAGGTTAGAGAAAAGGTCTAAGAAAATAGCTGGTGTATTTGAGACATTTTAAAATGCTTTTTGATAAAAACACCTTGTTAATCCAATAAACGAAGAAATCTCTGATGCACTTTAATTGGTACTAACATGCTATTTATTTTAAAGCCCAGAATGGCACCACACCATTATTGCACTCAAATAGCTACTGGACAAGGGACAGGTCTCAGGAATATGGTTATGAACAGCTCCTTTTCTTTGGCCACAGATGTTTGACCCAGCCTTGTGCTGTTTAACTTTTCCCTTAGTAATGACATAACTGATAAATAGCTGTTCATTCCACAAGAATGGTGGTCAGGTGGGGTGTAAACAAATAGCATTATTGGTTATTTAGTATAGCTATGACCCAAGAAAGTGATAGGCATGTCCAGGGCTCTTTCATTATAGGTAATCTTATAATTAAGGGGCTTTCTAATGGAAAGAAAACCTTGGTGGGTTGTGGTCCTTATTAACAAAGAGTGTTGTAAGGTGTTCAACACCAGTAAGGCTGGCACTGAGGCTGCTGGAATATTGCCCACCACTGGTCCCATGGCTCAAGAAGGAGCTGTGATATGGAGAGAGTTCCGGGAGAGGCCCCAGATTATGCTGGAACCTGAGGGTGACCTCTAGTCTGGAGTGACATGCAGGACCATTTTCTCTATTCACCAAACTCCTAACAAGACTAAGAAACAGAAAATAGAAGTTAGGCAAATTCTGGCTAAAATGAGGACATTTCTTCAAAGTAATAGTCTCTGAAACAACACAGGCCATGATTCATAGTGGGGGAAATTATTTAGGTCAAGATTTCTTTTTTTTTTCCTTTTTCTTTTCTAGAGGTCTGCTTCAGTTCAAGTGCACACATTGCACAGGACCAGGCATTCCTAAGGGAAGTTTGTTGTCTTTTGTTATGATGTGTCCATTCTGACATTAAACCCTATTGATCTAATCATAGGGGCTAAAGTCAATATTTAGGCATATCAATAACGCATCTGACTTTTCAAAATTCTTCGTTTGATTTCATTAACCTTAACTTCTGGATGTTACTCTACTTCACATTGATTACTTGCAAATATAGAAGGATGAGGCTACATTAGTGATTTTGACTACTGAATTATTATCTGTACTGTTATCACAGGGAAGTAGAATTTCCTATTGTGTCCAATATATAACAATATTGTATATTTTCAATTTCATAGAACAAGGACATTATACTGGTAGAGAATCTTTCCCTTTTTTAGGTGTGTAAAGTTGGTACCTGCTTAAGTACTATATTTCTTGAGAACAGATGTAATAAGCCTCTTGCCAGAAAGGTGTGTAAATTTTCCCTTCTGCTGCAGAATAACTCCCCATAGGCTGAGAGCAAAAGGTCTACTTCCCCTGGTCATCATGCAGCTTCTGATACCATTATTGATGCTTCATTGACAATGAGCTGGAATATCCACTAAAAAGAAAACCCAGGGTTTTTCTTCCCAAGATGGATTATGAATTATATTATATAATATAAAATTGAAAGATATTGTCAGGTGAGTTAGATGCTAGAAGCTCATGGATGATGCTGCCATCAGCATAAAGCACTCAGTTTAGGAAGAAGCACTACAGGATTTTCCTTTCAACCAATCAAGGTGGCCATTTAGGGTTTGCCTTGATCTTCAAATTTATTTTCAAGCAGTTAAGGTCTTGGGGTAACTCTGAAGCATTTGAAGGCAGGCGTACTCCATCAAGTCCAGATTCAGGAAAGGCTTACAGTTTGCATAGCTAGAGGAAGTTGTCACCTGTCATTACAGAATCACATATTGGGTCAGGTTGGAAGGGACCATTGTGGGTCATTTGGCTGAGCTTCTCAGAGCACACTGCACAGAATTGGGTCCCCCCTTCCCCTTCCCCAACAGGGCCATCTCCCTCAGCCTTTCCTGACTGCTGACTTCTAAGCTGACTGCTTACAGAAGAGATGCTCCTGTCCTCTCATCATTGTCACCAAGTTCCAGCAGCTCTGTGCCTCTCTGGTCCTGAGGAGCCCAGAACTGGCCACAGCACTCCAGATGTGCCTCACCAGGGCTGAGTAGAGGGGCAGGATCACCTCCCCCAACCTGCTGACAATGCTCTTCCCAATGCATCCCAGGACACCATTGACCTTCTTGGCCACCAGGACACACTGCTGGCTCATGGACAGCTTGCTGTCAGCAGGACCCCCAGGTCCTTCTCCTCAGAGCTGCTTTCCAGCAGATCAGCCCCAGCCTGTGCTGGTACCTGGGGTTGTTCCTCCCCAAGTGCAGGACCCTGCATTTGCCTTTGTTGAATTTCAGAGAGTTCTTCTCTGCCCATCTCCCCACCCTGCCCAGGCCCTTCTGAAGGGCTGCACGGCCCTGGGGTATCGGCCACTGCTCCCAGCTCTGTGCCATCAATGAACTTGCTGAGGAGGCATCTCCCCTTCACCCAGGTCACTGATGGAGAAGTTAAACAATACCAGACCCACTGTTGAATCTGGGGGTCACCACTTGTGACAGGGCTCCAAAAAGAGCCTTTGCCAACACTCTGGGATTGGTTGTTCAAACAGTTTTTATTAATGCTAACCAACAATGGCCTAAAATGGTATAAGATATATGTAATATCATATATATAAACTTCCTAATCTTAAAATTTGAAGATGACCAGTGTTGTAATCCTCTATGACAGACCAGTAAAAATTATTTCTTCACATAACCCTGTTGAAGACCAAGGAGGTAGAACAACAGGGCAATTAAACCTAAGCATAATTTGGCACTATTTAGAAGTGGATATGAGAAGAGGCTTCCTACTCAGTTGAACACAGCCTGAGTCACTTAAGGAGGAAACAGGGAGCTAATGCTTTTTCTGAATTGGAGCTTTGCCACAGCCTTCTGTTGAACTGGAGGATGTGTTAAGTGAGGTTTTCCACAAATACTGCAAGCAGGTAAAATGGGAGCAGTTTTGGCACAGCTGTTTGCTAAAGGTAGGAAATAGGTTTTTAAAGGAAGTGAATGGGATATCAGCCTTTGATGATGCTGTTCTTGATATGAGATCTCAAGCAGAATAAATTTCCTCTTTCAGAGAAACTGAAGGGAAGCCTTTTATGCTGAGGAGAAATGGGCAGTAGCTCCATGTGGCAAGATTGTAGACAAGACCACACTTCTCCAATGTAATAAGACTTTCTGAAACTCAGAACTCATGAGTGGTCAACACCACCACACAACAAAAAGTAAGCAAACAAATAAACAAAGGTTTGTAAAAGAAATCAGTATCTATTAAAAAATAAAATCAGTAGCAACAGAAACAACAGTGGGGAAAGTTCAATTAAAATAAGAGAAGAAAGCCTTTTCTGTGAAATCCAGTATTCAAGTTTTCTATAAGCACCATCTAACTCATGTGAGTATGTGCCAAAAGCATTTGAGACAAAGAAAAAATAAATAAATACCATATGGAGATCCAGTTGGTCACCATGCCAGAGCTAACCTTTGAAACAGGCTATGGTTCTAAACATGGGAAATGAAGAAGGAGGGGAGGGAGGGGGAGCAGGATGGGAAGAGAGAAAAAGAATAAAAGATCTTTTGTTTCCTTTACGAAAGAGAGAAGGCTCATTGCTCCAGATAGTTTCTGGAAGGATTTGCTGTTCCAGGACACTTTTCTACCAGAATTCAGTCATGACATTGCTCACTTCCTGCTGTTTGTCATATTCCATTGCAATCTGGGACCTGACAGAAGCAAAGGATTTTTCTGAAATGGATTCAACTAGCATTGCATCCACCCACTCACATGCAAAAAGTCCCAAAGTATCATCAGTCAGAGATAATTTTCTGAAAAACTTGAACTCCTTGACTCTCTCAGGAACCATGACAAAACTCCACAGCTTTAGCAATGATTTAGTCAATGAAATTGTTTTTTTTCCATGGCCATTTTTCCTTTTTATTCTCCACAGTCTGAAACCACATAAACATTCCAATGCTGTCTTATCTGAAATAGAGTGGAAGTCAAGTCCTTCTCACAGTTTTGTACACAGGCATCACATTCAGGCATTGCTCTTCTTTTGTCTGAACTAGGTAACTAAATGTAACTCATCACTTCTTTTTAGGACATGCTGTTAGAAACATTTTATATGACAGAAAGGTGGATGTGCCTTTCCTCTTGTCACAATAGGATTTTGACTGATCTGCTCAACACCATAGTTGCAGCTCTTGAGTTAGACTGTTGCAAGCACAAGAATTTCTGGTGGCATTGATAGTTATGCTTCAATATTAGTGAGCTTTATTGAGAGATTGGCAGTCTATGCAAGGATACCCATCTGCTGATCACATTAGGGATATAATGGGAAACCTAACTCCACATATAGTGTGATAAATGTAATGGGTAACTCTTGCCCAGCTATGTGTTTGGGATGGGAGAAACTGAAATACCTGAAACTGTATTTCCTGTTTCTAGGTCAGGATGAGAACTAGAGGCAATAAAATAAAAAAAAGAAAACCTCATGGTTCAATGGAAGTCCTAAGCCAGGTAGTTATAATCACTGAAGACTGTAGGTTATGAGCACACATGTATGTTTATATATATATAGGTAGGGGAAATTTATTCTATATTGTTCTGCTGAGTATGAGCCTGTAAGAGAGAAAACTCTCCTGTTGTGATGAATATTTGTGTGTGGCCTAGCATCAGCTGAGCAAAGACATAAGAGGTGTGTGGAGAGGAACAACTGGGACTGAAAGAGAGAACTGAGGAAGGAGCATCTGGGGACCCTCAAACAACCCAATAATTTCAAGGGATATAACTTCACAGCATGTATTAAAATTAAATCAAGCGAATGAGTTGACTGTTGAAGAGGGAAGCTTTAATGCTCATAAAATACAATGAACTCATTTAAATTGTCAGGGGATATGTAAGCGGACTGACTTCAAACCAAACAACCGTTTGTCTCCTTGTTTGGTAATTACTAAGTTTTAGTATTATTAATGTTTGTTAAATCTTAGGGTGGGCAGAGCCAACATCTGCTTCCATGGCTGTGTTCATTGAAGTTGGTTCAGGAACAGAAAGTCACTGGGATCTATTGAGATATTCTAATCATCTGCAAAATTTTAAAAGTAACAAAAATGAGTTTAGGCATAAAATGAAGGGAGAGATCCAAGGGAGCAGCTAGATTCTTGAAGTTCTCACTCATTTTCCCTAGACCAAATTTTGAACTTTCTCAGTTCAGAGGATGCTTTTCTACTGTGAATTCAAGTTTATCTAAAACATACTGAAAAACAAGTTGCATTACATCACATTTCAGTCAGGTGTTTGCTGAAGCTGTGTATTGCTCAACTTTGCAGAAAAGGACTTGGTTATCCTGGGGGACAACAAGCTGAGCATGAAACAACAACATGCCTTTACTGCAAAGAAAGCTTATGATATCCTGGGCTGTGCTAGATGGACTGCTGCCAGAAGGTGGAGGGAGGTCATCCTTTCCCTCTCCTCAGGGCTAGGGAGGCCACACCTGGAGCACTGTGGCCACTTCTGGACTCCCTAGTACAAAAGAGTCATGGACATACTGGAGAGTCCAGCAAAGGGCCACAAAGGTGATGAAGGGAGTGGAGCATCTCTCCTGTAAGGGGAGGCTGAAAGAGCTGGCACTGTTCAGCCTGAAGAAGGCAGGCTCAGGGGTATCTTATCCTTAAAAAGAAGATGCAGACAGGCACCTTGTTTTTCAGTGTTATCCAGAGGCAGGACCAGAGGCAGTAGGTGTGACCTGAAACACAGGAGGTTCTGTCCAAACATCAGGAAACAAAATTTTGCTGATCCCTGATACAGGTGGCCTGGAGAAGTTGTCCAGAGTTTGCATCCTTGGGATGTTCAAAAGCTGTCTGGGTATGGTCCTGGGTAACCGGCTCTGGGTGGCTGCATGGGAGACTGCACCAGTTGACCTTTAGACACCCCTTCCAGCCTCATTCAGTCTGTAATTCTGACACATGTGAGAGATTCCTGGGAGGCTATTTATTCCTTGCACAATAGAAAATCTAGTTCAGCTGCCTCAAATCATTTAGTATCTTCATAAGAAAGATCAGTTGGACTGTGACTGATACTTTGTCTTTTCGATGGACTTCTGAACACGGAGTACTTTATTTTGCATTCTCCAATATGATTTTATTCTTAGACAGTTTATAAAGGGTGGGTAAATGCTTACTAGGGGGGAAAAAGAAGTATAAGCTTTGCAGTAACAAGTGATATCAAATCTTATAAGCATGTCAAGATGAGGTGTAATGCACAGTTTCTAATAGTGGTTAGCCACCTAATTGACTGACTTTAAAACTATTTTAATTGACTGATTTTAAACTATTTTACGGATTGGTTTTAAAACTATTGATTATTTATTACGACTTCTATTAATCATTCATTTTTACTAACCACGTAATATCTTCCCATTTTTTGGTTTTAAACTGAAATGTGATACAAAATCATACCTCCAATGAAAAAAACAAGGTAAATGAAGAATATTAGAGTCTTGCTAATGTATGAAAATATTGAGTTTTAATTACTCTTTGTTTGTGTCTTGTCACTCTTGCTATGCCAGGATGTGTAGGCCTGATTAATTTTGACTCACACAAATATTTATTAGGTATACAAGCACATTTCAGTCTTTGAATTTATAAAATTTAAATTTTCCCCGTAAATTTTTCAAGAACCGCATTTTATAAGGGCATTAAGGAGTTCTTCCCAGCAATAAAAACTTGGCTAAGAATTTAGGGCATGATCCTTTTCTTTAAATGCTGAGAGAGATATTTCTTGAAGTTAGGGGAAAAAAAAAAGCTTTAAAAAGCTTTGCTATTTAATCAAGTATGTTTGATTCCTGTTCCAAGAGGAGCTGTTTATAAGCACACTAAAAGCACAAACTGATGCTGGGCCTGATTTAATGGGAAGCTGCTGTACAATCCTTTTGTTAACTTTATAAAAAAATTTGTTAAGAAGGACATCTAGTGGGTCATCTGGTTCAGCAGCCACAGTGTAGCTATTTGTGTTGAATTCCTACTGGGTTGAAGGGAGGAAGGGTTGAAGGACAAAAGGCACAGAGGTGAGGCTGAACTGCTTGTCCAGCATACCTCTTCTCCCTCTCCAGCTCTGCTGTTATGGACATAAAGGTTTGCCTGCAAACTTCTCAGTCCTGAAGCTCTTCTCTGTTCAGAGTGTTTTGGATGACATTGGTTGAGTCTCAGAAGTAGAGACATAGACTCAGTAGCAGTTTGCTTTCCATTTGATGCTATTCAGGTAGCAATAGTACAAAGTGAAAAATCTTTAACTCATTCTGCTTTCCTACTAAAATAAACAGAATTATAGAAATATCTTCAGTTGGCCAGACTAAGGCTTGGATGAATGTTTGGAGAAGGTCTTTCTGCTGTTGTCAAGAGCTGTCCTCCCATGGTGGGAGTTTGACTGTGTGAGGTTGTCATCCCATGTCCTGGCTGCTCGGGTCTGTTCTGGAATGCAGGAAAGGTCTATTCCATCCTGAGTGTCTCCCACTGGCTCCCCTTCAGGGCTTGATTTTCAGGCCTTGTAGGAAGGAGACCTTTTCCATGTGGATGAAGTGCACCATGGACTGTTTGTAATGATATATGTGGGAAGAGTTCTCTCCCTTGCAGCTCCTACTGCTCATAGTGGTGGTTTCATGTCTTTCTCTGCCAGCACGTTGCTAGAATCCTCACCAGGCTTTGTAGGCATGTGGGATATTTCTTTCCTACTTCTTAGCACTCATGTGGAAGATGAGTGTGCACTCCACAGCCAGTGAGCTGTTCTGCCACTGAAGGCTAAATAAATAGCTCTATATCATGTTTCCTTTGACAGTAAATTCTGCAGTATATAAGCATGTTGCTCAGGAGTCATAGTTTAGGTCATAGAAACCCCTCATTGGGTACTCGCTAGTGGGGCTGTGTGAGGAGAAGAAAAGCTCTTGACTCTCTGTAAGCGCTATTCAGCAATAACAAAAACATCCCTGTGTTATCAACACTGCTGCCAGCACAAATCCAAAACACAGTCCAATACCAGCCACTGTGAAAAAAAATTAACTCTACCCTAGCCAATACCAGCACACCATTGTCGTTTGAGATCCTGGACTTAGAAAAATGTCTGGACTCTTTCACTTTCCTTTTCATTACAATTTCCAGGAACTTAAGACTCCAAGTCCACTATTTTGCCAAGTCAAGAAGGAAGACTAATGTTGTTTTCATTAATAGTTCTTCCAACGTCATGCTTGCTGAAGAGAATATCCATGTAACAGACAGCTTTAATGCATGATACTTTTAATCCAATACTAGTCTTTGACCAGAAAGGAGTTATGGAATAATTTCCCCATGATGTACTTATCCCTCTGTAAATCTCAATTTGCAAAGAAATCTTGAAGTGTGGAATTCTCTTAGTGGACTTTATTTGAGCTAAACTTTAGAGATTTGGTTCTTTAGCTTATGGGAGAATACAGCCTGCAGGGTCAGAGAGAGACACAATTAACTATATTGATGAAAAATGGTAGTGAAGAGAGGTGGCTTCCTGAAAAGGATGACTCTGACAGTGTAACAGTAAAACAAAACCCCACTGCTTCCATGCTCTTACTAGGTTATGGTTCAGCTGCTTTGGCCTTAGCATCAGTCTACATGGAGCTCCCTGTCAGTTACCACGTCACATCTCATTCACTTCTGCACTGTGTCATTGCTCTCATGGAGAGAACAGGCAACTCAGAGAATTTCCTTTGCTGTTACCTGATATACCATTATTCACCTCTTATCATTTTAGCGAAGTAGTTACACTGCTGTCAGAGGTAATGGAGAGCATGCCGCTAAGAAAATTGGCTGTAATTTATTTATCAATTGTTTCTGCATACCACAAAAAGAGACCATCTACTTTACGGCTGGGTCTAAGGTACCTGAGAGCCCTTGAAGTTCATGGTTTTCCGGTATTCTAAGTTCTACTTATGGCTTTTCCTGTATATGACACACAACACCACCCCTGTGGTCTTCAAGGCTGATTTCTTCTTTGCTTTCTTTAGTCACAAATCATTCTGAGGCGTCCCTTAAGTGCATTTGTATTGTTAAGTGCACCGGCCTGATTTGGTGTTAATTCAATTTGAGTGCCCTTAATATCTTGCGGGAGTGAGGCAATGCATGAGAGCTGTACCTTGTAAAAACAGGTTCCAGGTCTGCCTGAGAGCAAAGCACCTTTCCCACAGCAATTTACCAAAGTTGCTGATAAAATTTTCATAAGGAAACCTTTTTAGTCTGACCCTATTGTGTTGTTCCACCATTAAGAGTTGGGGAACTGAGACTGTATTCTGGTGACAGTTTATCACTATCTCCATTATTTTAGTGTATAGACAGCCTACTGATGGGTCACAGCCTGCATCCTGTCCTCTTACAGTGTGGAAATGGCTTTCAGAGCTGGAGCCCAGAGGCCCAAGTATGCCAGCTGCTGCATTCGTATGTCAATACAACTGAAGTGAACTCTAAATAAACCAGTCACCCCCTAACCTTCAAATGATGGGAGATGGGACATTTTAGTGCATTTAGGGCCAAGCAGAAAGCAAAAAAGCAGAAATAGGAACAGTTAGCCCTAAGGAATGTGTGGAAGAAACTTTTTCATTGAAGAAATTTCTAACAATTGAGATATTTAAAGACAAAAAGCCAGTTTTAAAGTAATTGGGGAAAGCAAAGGCTACATTCCTATATGAGGACTAATTCTGATCTCAAATAAGTTATTGTACATCCTGAAGAACTTCAACATTGCCTGAAAAAGTTTATCTTATAAAGGTGAGCTCCTGTCCAGTACCAAGAAAAGTGTCCACCTGCATGGCAGAATGTGTCCCTACATTGCTTTCCCCCCACAAACCCTGGAGAGCAGGGAGCTGCAGCAAGGGAGTCTGAATGAAGGGTTCAGCTGCTGCGTATGTGATTTTCCAGAACCTGTATGTTCTCTCATGCTGTATGAACACATTTTTTTTTGCTGCATTTTCAGAAAGCATAACCAAAGTTATGATACCTAGTATTTTGTAGGAAAAACAAGAACAATAAAATAATGAAATAAACAAGGAAAAGAAGATGATAGAGAGGACAGTCAGAGAAATGGTAGAATTGGGAGAGGAAAAAAGGAGAAGGAAAGAGGAAGAAGAAGAAAGATAATCATAAAGATAATGTAAGAGGCAGGCAGGTGGGGAGGCGGGGAGGCAGGAAGGCAGGAAGGCAGGCAGGCAGGAAGGAAGGCAGGCAGGCAGGAAGGAAGGCAGGCAGGAAGGAAGGAAGGCAGGAAGGAAGGCAGGAAGGAAGGCAGGAAGGCAGGCAGGCAGGCAGGCAGGAAGGAAGGCAGGAAGGCAGGCAGGAAGGCAGGCAGGAAGGCAGGCAGGCAGGAAGGCAGGCAGGAAGGCAGGAAGGAAGGCAGGAAGGCAGGCAGGCAGGCAGGCAGGAAGGAAGGCAGGCAGGAAGGAAGGAAGGCAGGAAGGAAGGCAGGAAGGCAGGCAGGAAGGCAGGCAGGAAGGCAGGCAGGCAGGCAGGCAGGCAGGCAGGAAGGCAGGCAGGCAGGAAGAAAGGCAGGAAGGAAATTACCTCAGAGTTTTATGTAACAGAGGCTGAAATGGAAGTCTGGAATTTAGCCAGTGTGGCATGGCTGTTCAGCATAGGTACAAAATAATGAGGCTAGAGGGCTTGATCATAAGGAGCAGCTTCTGTAACCTAGTATACAATGATAATTCTGTTTCACTCTAAATTGCCTTTGAGAACCTTGTCCTCCTTACCAGCATGACTTATTCTCCCTTGATGGTGGGTAAAAACTTTGATCCTATGTCCCATGGAAGACAATGGGAGCATTGCCTTTGGCATCATTGAGTACTGGATCACACCCCAGGTGAAAAAACAATAGCTTTGCTTCTAGTTGGACCAATTGGATGAATAAATCAGAGCCTTTTGCTTTGTAATCAGGACTGGTTCTGTGTATTTCTTGCAGAGGAATTTTAGAGTCCAAGTATGTGTGGCCAAGGCAATCTGATTAATTATTGGATAATGCTTGAGGCAAGCACAGAGTTACAGTTATCTAGTTAGTCATCTATCCAGTTAACCAACTAGATAACTGTATTGTAGAGGAATTTATAATACCTTTGAGCATCAGCCTCTTGATCTTCAGGGGTATTCAAAGAAGAGAGAGATAAGGCAATACTTTTTATGTGTTATTAAGAGAAAGAGACAGCAAGTACTTAGACGGATGTTTCTCTAACATACAGTATTATGCTCTAATGCTTGTAGTCTACTTCCAATTACTTCTGAACAACTGTGGAAGTTTTCAGCACAAATAGCTGGGTGCATTTCACATTGAGCACTTGCTCTTCACCAAATTGCAGCACTTGAAGTGCACCATTGTGTTATGTTTTGCAGACTACCCTGTCACATACAAATGAAGCAGAAGTGGCAAAGGGCAGAGTAAGCATCATGACAGGCCCTGTGTGTCTGTGTCCTGTTCTCCTTTGTCTTCCTGCACCCCTGAGATCAGTAGCAAACCTGACACTGCAGGATGCTGTGGAAGTGCTGGGTTACCTGAGGAAAGTGCCTACAAACTTGATTCAGCCTCAGCTTTCTTTGTTCTATGATTTATGCTGGCCCTTCAAGGTACCCAGTCTCTCCATAGCTTTTCCTGATTTCTGCATAATGCTTTATTTTTGAGTGTGGAGTGAATATAGTTTGACATATCTTTCCTATTCAGAACACTGGGAAAATGGTTCCACTTTTTTTTTTTTTTTTTTTTTTTTTTTTCCCCAAGCTGAGCTGAATATGGAGAGTTAGTGATTTCAGAGAGGAGCCCTCGAGGATGTTCTGGATGACCTCCTGTGAGACACATTTCTTTGATCAGATATGGCTAGGGAGAGAAAGCCATGAAGATAAAGTGGCAGGTCCTGTGCCACAACACAGTAGGCCAAAAGCATGTGGTCCTTTAAGATGCATAGGTAAATTCCACAGCAGCTGTAGCAACACACTGGGTTAGGAGGTCCTTTCTGATGGATCAGCAGCAGATCAAAAAGGGAATAGAAGAAGGAGTTTCACTATCTTGCTCTCACACTACAAAGCAATTCTAGGGACACAGATGGTTATAGTTATTGCAATAAGTTCTGGGATTTTTAAGAATTCATGGGTGAATGTTGCAAGGAATTTTAGGGGTGGAAAGTCTGTATTAGAAGGATTTGTGCTATCCTTCAAGTAAGAGAGAGAGAAGTCTATGTGAGAGATGGGACACAGCACCATTCTCTGGAGTCTTCCAGCATTGCTTTGCTTCCATCTAAGGATAAATAAATGCCTCTGTGTATGGTGTTTTTAGAGAAAGCTCCAGTTCAATCAGGCAAATAGTCTTTGACTTCCTAATCTAGTGAGAAATGGAAATGCTCTTCTCTTTCCCTTCCTCTTCATTAGTTTATGTACATCAGCTCCCATCATGTTTACTCGTGAAGAAGTGGTTTCAGTAGGACTGCTATCTTTGTAGCTTTTTCTATAAACACTCAAGCCCCATTGTATAACTTAGATGGAAGCAAATAAGCATTCAAATGAAACAGAAAACCTCAGGAGATCTTGCTGCCAGGACATAAGTTGTGTAGTCAGGAGAAAAATAGCCAAAAATAAGAAGCTATGGGCCATGCTTCATGTTAAGAGAGACACAGGTGTTTCCCCTGACTATTTTGAAGAAAGGCCTCAGCCAAGCTCTCTCCACATGGCTTCAAGTGGGAATGCATCTTATTGCTCAAGATGCTAAAAAAATTGAGTGATTTACACTCTTCTAAACCTACTATGCACTTCCACTGTTAATCATACATAATCCACAACAATGGCACTCTCTTTGTGCACCACGTTGGAAGTGTCTGTGTATCATATATTCAAATTAAATTGTGTGCTTGAGGGAGCTCATGATCCCCAGCATACTTCTGTGGCAGCATGGTTTGCAGACTCCGTGTGCTACTTGTGAACAATCTATTGTGTATGTGATGGCAAGCTTGAATCTCTGCCTGGGATTATCTGAAAACTCTGGAACTTGCCAGCAGGAAAATTTACAGCTAAACAATTATATTGTTGAAACTCTGACAAATCCACCCCAGTTTATGACTTTGAAAATCGGGCTAGGTGTATGCAACTGAATATATTATACACTGTAACACAGCCTCCTGGGGGCTGCATTATAGAGTCTGTTTACTTTGACTGACACATTTCATTTTCCTTTTCTTCCAGACATTATTGCTGCAAATGATATCTCTGCTCAATATGGATTTTCTCCTCAAAAAACTGGTTAGGTATTTGGATAAACAACTTCTGAACAAGTTATTTTATTATTATGTTGATGGTTTTTGGAAGCAATCCAGCAATAACACAATACCCACCCAACACAATGTAAAAAGCAGCAAGTAGATCTGCATTATATTGGTTTATCAGACTACATGGAGGTGGGATTTCCGGAACTTCTCTCCAATAGAAAGTAGTTAAAAAAATTGCAAAGCTTCCAAAAGGAGTGTAGATATTCTTTTTTTCTACCCATCACTTTTCTATAAACAGAAACATCCCCCAAAATAAACTGGTAACTTCTTGCCAAGGGCAAAATAAATTTCATTCAAGCACAGAATAACATTCATTTTACTTAAGCAGGCAGAGATGTTATTGCAAAGTAAAACTATTCAGAAAAAGGAAAACTTGTTCTTAATCACAGTTTTTCCAGATAGAATCAGCACTGGGTCATGCAGAATGGCAGCCCTTTTTTCTTCATGCTGTACTGGTAACAGAAATTGGAAAGTCACTACAATTTTCCAGTTTCTTCAGAAATTTCAACATCTTTGATGCTAAATGCCGGAAGAGATGGCAGTGACCGGTGACCGTGTTATGCACAGGTACATTAGCCTGAAGAGTGGTGCTTTTTATCCCTGTTCTTCCAGAGAAGAAGTAAAAGAGCAAAATTTCTTTTTGAGATTGTTGCGACTGACAAATAAATCATCCTTCATCATACTCAGGAAGGACCAAAGAGCACCTTTTAGATGAAGAGATGGCTGAGAGACGGCATTTTTATCAATGTGGGCCTGAGTTGTAAAACACAAAGCATACCTTTTAAGTATAATTTTATGAACAGAAAAAGTAAATTTTGGTCTGTTGCATGAATCTTTTATCTACCTTATTCCTGCCATTTGTATTTCCTGCCATTTGGGAATATCCCAAATGGTCTCTGCTTCTCTTTGTTGTTTCATAATTCCTTTTGTACGGCAGCCAATGCTAACATTTCTTTCTGAGTGCGAAAGTTGCTTATGGTTTTGATGTACACGTACTGTACAGTCCTTGCCAAGTGCTTGGGGTGGACAATGTGCTTTCCGAGTTCATTAAGAAGAAAATTTGACCTTGTTCACCTTGAAGAGAGATAATTTCTGTGCTGAGTTCTTGCAGGACGTGAGAAATATAGAAAAGCTGCTGAAGCAGAGGGCCAATGAACTCCGACAATAAACTTATTTCTGTAGTGCCTTTACAGCTACCAGTAATGGCCCTTGCTGTGCAGCACATGGGGAAAATAGAATGCTGGACAGTGGTGTGGGCTCCACCTAGACACTGAAAAACCTGCTGTGATTTGTTTCAGAAGATATTCAGAATAGATCTCAGAGAAGCCTCAGTGCCATCTGCTTCCTATGCTCTGGTATAGCTCTTGCTCTGTTATGGAAAGTAGGGATGACTTGGGCTCATTTATTTTTCCCTTATCACTCTAGTTTGCAGGCTGCGTGCAGGCTCTCTCTGGCTGAATACCAGCAGTATGCTCTGATCTGAGACAATGTAGCCACAGGGCTGGGGACACTGCTCCTTGGAATAAGGGATGTTCCCAATTCTGCATTGTTACACTCCCATGGAATTTTTCCCATCATCAGGGAATCCCAAGAAATTAAGTTAGGGCAACACTGGTGCAAATGCAGAACATACAAAAGCTCACATTCCTTTATTTCACTGAATTTAAGCTATTTATTTATGTGTTATAGTGTAAATGGGACTAGAGGTTTAGGCAATAGCTAGCATCTTGTAAATAAAAATGTATAATAATTGTGTTATGCAATCACCCTGTATTCATCCTCATTAGAGGTCATCAAAACATGGAAGGAGAGAACAAAGGGCAAGTCACTCATCGATCTTTTCTTGCAGTGTCTTCAACTTATACTTTCTGCAGCATGATAATTTTCAAGGCTTTCTCTGCATTCACAGCTGTCCCTACCCTTGACCAGTTTGTGCTAAATCTGGCTGACACTTTGCTGAGGACTGAAAAGATTCTAAGCACTTCCTATGGCAGAAGTGGCTTCTATTTTTAGCTTAAAGATTGAGCAAATTGAAGCACAGGCTTTTCAGTAAAGAAGTGTTTCACCCAGGAATGTTTTACTCTCTCAGCAAGTGCTCTGCACTCCAACACTGAAAGTAGCCCAGATAATTTACTTCATTCTGGAAAGAAAGGTAAAGTTGTAGGGGAACTGAGTAAACTTGTCCATTTGAGAAAATCATACTGTTTGCTGATTGACCCTGATAACAATTTTTTTAGGGTTTTTCCTGAAATTTTCATTTTGGGAAGAAGTGGGGCTATACATCTGAAAAAAAAAAAACAAACATGTACTCCCAGTTATTCTCAATTTGCAACCACTTCAGATTCTCTGCGCTGTTTTTTTTCTGCAACTTCAGTCAGTAGAACAATGGAAGATGGAAGTAGAAACTTGCATTTATACATTAATATACATACACAATTATAATTGTTTGTGCCTCCACCTTCTAGAATCCACAGAATCTCAAGCTTCATGACTGAGTGGAATTAAAAGGGGCCCAGTCACCCCTGCCTGGCAGTTTTGTATCTTGTATATGTAATTTATGGGAACAGCTAGCAGCAAACACAGTTAGTGTAGGGATCTGCTGAGAGTGTGCATGAATAGTGTCTTACTTTCAATGGAGTCCTGAACAAGAGGCTATGGAGAATCTACCAAGACCTAGACAGTATTTAAAACCTGCCACTCACACCAGAAAGCTGGTGCTCACTTTGAGATCCCATGTCAGCTCCTTAAATCAAACCCTTCAGACTCAGGAATGAAGTAAATAAATTATAAGCTTTATTGATTGTGTCTGCTGTGTGAATGTTCTTTATCATTGACTAAACCGTTCAAACCATTGTCCCAACATGGATCAGGCTCCCCGTAAAACCCGAAATGGCCTGCTCAAGAGGGAGCAGAAATGTTTTCTTTCATTGATCCAAGATTCTGTCACAGAGAGGTTTGATCTCTACAATTTTACAACATCCATATGGTCAGGAATGAATTAGTTGGCTCCTTTGACTGGGATATGTGATCAGAGTCTTAGACTGGACAGAAGCCACCCTGATACAGCCTTTTCTTTTTTTTCTTTTTCTTTTTTTTTTTTTTGTTTTCTTTTGTTTTCTTTTCTTTTTCTTTTTATAAGTGTTACTGAATTCCTCAAGATTTTTGTAGCAGTGGCCCCAGTTTGTCCCTTACTCAGTCTCCTGGTCTGTTATCCCATCTGAATGACTCATTTGACTTCAACTAAATTACTGGTATAAACGCATTTTAGACTTCTCTCCTAGATAATGGAGACAGTGCTGGTGATTGCTGGTTAGGGGTGATTTTGGGGGAAGGGATTGTTTTTGCTCCTGCTTTGAAACAAGGAGGGGTGGTAAATCACAAGCATATTTCTTGGGATGGAGATAATAAATCACTCTTCCCAGGTGAAATCTTTTATTTATGCCTTGGGATTCCATTTCATTGAGGAAAGGTATGTTCTTTCGACTTCAGCCAGACTGCACTTTAGCAAGTGATTCAAATCAAGCTGACACTTATTAGTGAGCATGCTGAACACTTTGCTCCCAGGCACTTCACTGTGCTGCCACCATTCTCCATTCTTCACAGATGTTTGTTCTCCTTAGGTTTCATCTGGAAGCAAAATCACTGCTTGCTCTTCATGTCAGTGGGAAGTCAGCTGCAAAGAGCAGCTTGATCTTAGAGAAAATGGATCACTCCCACCACTTAAAAAAAAAAAAAAAAGGGGAGATGAAATAATACACTCACAGATCAGCTATAATACACTCCCAAATCAGATTGAGCTCATTCTTCTGGTCTGAAAGTGACCGAGCAAACTTTCTATTATCATTTATTATGTGTTGAGCCCTGTCACCACACTCAGTGTTAGAACATATTCAGTAACAGACAGTACCAGTAACATCATACAGACGGAAAATTATTTAATTTCAAAGCAACACCTTTTACTGCAAGCTTGAGTTCATTGGGAAAAAAACCAAAAAAGCCAACCCCAAATCTTGAGCAGTAAAAAAATTGTGCAAATAAGTAGTTCTAGATGGTTTTCTTTCTCCAGTAATACTCTTAAATTAACCCCTGCACACAGCGTGCTTTTGTTTCCTTTGCAGTGCATGCATTTATTTACCACCCTGAGAAAACATGGTTCAGAGGCAAGAGCCTATGACGAAGTCCTGCTGCCAGGAAAAAGGAAAGAAATTGTACTCACACAGCCTCTTGGTTCATTTGTGTCTAGAAAGAAGTGTAACACCTCACCAGATCACAGGTAAGTGTGATGTACCTGTGACAGAATTAAAAAGAGGCAGCAGTAAACTTCAGAGGATACCTGGATCACCTGCCCAGGTTGACATTTCTGGTGGTGGAAGGTATCTCTGTCCCAAGGTTACACATCACCAGGGTAGGGTGGCTACTGTCAGGCCTGACAACCTGCATATGCCCAAGTGGCCCTGTCCAACTTGGAAGCTCCAAGCCCCAACTTCTCAACAAGGGAACTCCAAGCCCTTGTGCCAAAGGCAGGAGTGTGCACTCATCCAAGCTGATATGGCAGGGACATTTTGCACTGGCCATCTCTTCTTGCTTGCTTTCTCAGAATTACTGGCAGAAAAATGAAGGCTATCTATTATAAAGACATGACTATTTTCTAAATTCACTTTACTTCGTGGCCATCACTGGGCCCTTTCCACACCGAGTAGAGGGGACATCTTGGTGCTTCTTTAATGAGATCTTTGGCACTGCTGTTGAAAATGGAATGCCTATATTAAGAAAACAATCAGTAGCAGCATGGGTCAGTGTGTGCTGGAATTTGACCACTCAAGTCATGTTTATACAAAGAGTTACGATGCAAAAATTCATGATCTGCAAAGGTGACACTGCCTTTAAGCAGTTGGGCATGGCTCATAAACAATGGCGGAAAAAATCCCCTTTTAAAAAAGGTGTTCTTTCAATTTATCTTAATTTAGCATTATAATAATATATAATATTATCTTTATAATATATAATATAATAATATAATATATAAATAATATAGTGTTATAATAATATAATGATAGATTATATTATAATTATAATTAATATTATATATTATCAAACCTGCAAAGGTAAAGATAGTGTTTCTTTCTTTCCTTGAACATGTTACAGTATTGCAACATATCCAATTCTGTCTAATATGCCAAGTACTTTAGGACATGAATAAATATACAAAGTTTGAACACAAGTGTAGCTACTAAACCTTTCAAAATAAACTCCCTAACTTCTAGGAAGACACAAAACAGCAAGGCTATGTTGCAACAGGGAAAGAGAAGGTTCCTGTGGGATGGTGCCTGTCACAAGCTCTTTCCCCAGAAAAGTCACAGGTGAGCTATCTGGCTGCATATGCAAGGATGTGAAACATGGGTCCATAAGAATCTTGCTAATTACTAGGAAGCTGAACAATAGCTGAACATTGTGGAGATAGTTGCAAAATGATGCGAGTATCTGCTAGAAAAGGAAGAATGTGACTGACCAGTCATGGACTTCTGCAATGTGCTTCTTCACGTAGCCTTAGGAGTCAAGAACATTTAGGAATGACAGATGATTCCCTGCATGGGTTAATATGAGTAAGAATGGCTGTATTGCAGAAAGTAAAAGGATCCAGGTTTGAGGTTTTGTAGTAAATTGCCCTACTACTTACATGGAAGGACCTGCTTTTTTTATATCACAGCATGATGATCTTCAGTGGCCCTCTACTGCTTTCCAAATTCTCTTACAACACATAGACTCATTTACCTGTGTCTCTTTATTCTAATCTTCTTTGCTATCTTCAGACTGATAATATTCAGTTGAAATTAGTGAAGATAAAGCACCAGAACAGGTTGTGTACAAAGCAGTGGAAAGTACTGTGAGCAAGAATCTATCAGCTAGAAAAGAAAGTGCGTGTTGCTATGATTACACTACTAAAAGGTCTGTTCCTTTGGATAGTGATATTTGTGGTTTTGTTCATATGTTACCATGAATAGCAATATGTCTATATGATTGTGTTGATAGCAGTATTATTTGAGCAGGGATTTTTACTACCAAATATAAATATAACATGCATTCAATTTTTTTTTAATTACGTGTAACATTCAGTAAAGTGATACATTATTAAGAAAGGTCATTGATTATTCCCAGGATATGGCAGCAAAATATATAGTGCGTACTAAAATTCCAACTAGTTTTAGAGCAGCGTAGTGTGGAATAATGTAAAACAAAACAAAAAAGAGGAGACAAAGCTAACAATAAATCTATGAATAGAAAAATGAGTGAAGATGATGATGCCTTTTTATCTGACAACAGCTAGACTAGAATCAGAATTAGAAGCGCAATCAGATTTTATGAGTTTGTACTTGGTTTTTGTAAGATAAGAACATGTTTGTAGCCTGCAAGATTTTTTTAACATTTTCATGACTTGATGAGAAAATTGATCACTAAGACAGTGGACCTAAAAAAATTATTAAGTGCCAGCTCCAAGGAAAAAATCTTTGCTTCTCACCTGATCACAATGTCTTGGAGACACCGTATTTGAGATGCTGCCAATATAATAGAAATTATCTGTCGGCTCCAAAAAGACGTCTCTTAATACCTCCCTATCCTTCATGTCATGTTAAGGTCCTGATTCTATAACCCAAGTTTCAACAGGAGGTTGCACCCATGCAGCAGCATGTGTGACCACTATCTTGAATTTGACGGGGTGAATAATTTTCTATGGTGAAACAGCAATTAAGGCATGCACAATCTCAAAATATTTTATAATTTCTTAAATAGCTTTGATGGCTCTAAAATGCTTTTAAAATACTCCAAATATTTTCCTAGCAAATAAACACTGAAAACACTCAAAAATCCCTATCTAGATTAATAAACATTTAATGAAAAGAAAAAGAAACATTATCTTACTTTTCCTTTTTTACTTGCACTTTTATTTCATTTAACAGGTTGAATTTATTTTTTTTTTTTGTAAAAATATGGCATGTTTCATTGATTAGATTTTTCCTGTTCTTGAGCTGACAGGATCCTTGCCACAGCTTACAGCATTTCCTTACATGGGCAATGAGTATTTGGAAATGTACCTTTTGCTCTTTAACATGACCAAGCAGCTGGAAGCAAGGTGTTAAAGCAGTTCCATGTGATCAGCAGGTTGTCTGCAGAGCGTGTGGATAACACCTGCCAACATGCACTGCAAAAAAACGCACTGCAAAAAGCAGCAGAAGGCCATGACATAAGTTACAAAGTAGTCCACAAAAAAGCCAGATCTATGAAGATTATAAGGAATGTAGAAAGTAAATTGTCCATTTAACCTTTTCCTTTAATTTTTTTTTTTTTTTTTTTTTTGTCAATGGAGATGAAGAACGAGACAGTGTTGAAACAATTTTGCATGGTAGAAGTTCTGATGGCAGTGCTTTATTGGTAACTTCCTTTTTAGTCATTGCTGTTATTTGTTCTTGTTGGTTTTCTTTCTTTTTCTCAGATATGAAGGCCTGAAGCAATCCTTTCCAAATTCACAGACTATCCTGTGATCCTGGGAGTCCCTGAGAGGCTGCAGAGGGGAGCCAGGTGGCCCTGCCACACTTACCTGCATTCCCGTGCTGGCCAGGTGCTGTGCACAGTGCCATGGGGCACTGCCAGGCTGCAAGACACCCCAAAGTCCCATAGGAAAAATGGGGGACTCCTGGATCTATGCCAGGGGATGGGGGGCACCTGGACCCTGCGAAGAAGTGGAGGGAAAGAGTAAGTCTTAGGGGAGGTTTCAGGGCTATGCACAGGGTTGGAGAATATGGGTATTGTAGGCTTTGTTCCTCCAAGATGATATTTTGGGTGGGCTTGTGGAAGAGGAATTCAAACTTCAACTCTGTAAAACATCAGAGCATGCAGCCTTACATGGAATACTGTCCAGTGTCTGGGCCAATGCAGTGTATCACTGAGATTAAGAGCATAATGAGCTCTATCAAAGCATCAGACGGCACAGGGATAATTACAAGATCCATCATTATTAGGCAAGAAAAACAAATGTGTCTTATAAACCCTAAAGCTCTAGAGCAAAAACCACTCACTAATTGAGCGGGGGGTTAGCTGCAAGCTTCTCTTGGGGTCAGTTTATTCTAGGTTAGTCCATTACACAGTTATTACACCTTGCTCTGAAGCACAAGTATTCAGTGAGGTTAGTGAAGGATGATGGCAGACATCTCTCTACCATAATCTGTGTACTCACTTCATGCACCCACACTGTGCCACTCTATGGGCTCCTATGGTTGCTTTAATGAATTCTGGTCTCACACTGAAAAAATCTTCTCTCCCTAATGCTAATTGGTTTATTCCTCCCTACTCTCTCATCTTCTTCTTAAGAAATGCCTTATCCCTGGAAATCATTCATGTATTTGTGTGAAGCAAATATTTTGCCATCATAATTGATTGGGTTGCATGAAATAGTAGTTACTTTGTGACAAATTAGTAGAGGGACAGTACTTCTGTGTTTCTCTTGAGGCTTACTGTGCTGGGCTCTGGCAATGGCATTCCTTGAGAGTGTTGGAAATCTCTTTTCTTATGTGAAGGAATGAGCAAATGGCTGGTAAATTTATCACTCTCTCTCATTTTGTGAGGCTTGAACTAAAGGGGATCATCTTTATTTAGAGGTGAATATTAATTTAAGACTGTCAGTGGAGTTTGAGGGGTGATGAAGAAACTTTTTAAAAACTGCTGACATACACCTGACTTGGTCTTTCAGTTCAGCCTTTCTCTCATCTTGGGAGAGAGACAGCCTCTAGCCAAAGAGGAACTGAAGACTTTTCTCTTAGTTTTAGGTCAGTGACTAATAGATGAATACAATAGGTTGCAGGAGCAGGACATCTAACCTGTCTCTCAGATTTCAAATCATGTTACAATCAGCTGGCTACTTGACTCTGTCTGTCAATAGCAGTGCTGCCCACAGGTCAGGTCAGCAAACAGGCAAGGGTCCAGACTGCAGTTCCCAGGAACCCTGACTTTGCCTGCAATGCACACTGAGAGGAAATCCTTCCAGTATCCTTGACAAGTCCTCCTCTTTGTACTCCCTGTGCTGCCTTGCCACCCCAGAGGGCTGATATTTCTTTTGTTCTATCTTCACATATAGGAAGCTATGGTTTGTGTGAGTAGGGTGCAGTAAAAGAACAAGAGATTCCCAAAAAGGAGAGAGGTGTTCCTGTGACATGGAAGAGAGGTGTGGCACTTTGTGGTCTAGGTCCCAGGAAGGGAGACTTTCACAGGCCTGCCTGAGTACTGTGGCACTCTGCTAAGCAAGCAGCAGAAATACTGGACATCTGGAATCCCTGGCTGCCCCCAGTGCCAAGCTATCTGACTCTCCACACCTTGCTGGCTTCACCAACCGTCCTTGCTTTCCCTGACTGTGCAGTGACCAGTGTGAACTCTAGAACAGTATGCTACCTTCTCAGCTCTGTGTCAGCAGGTCACACTAGCCTGGCAAAGGATACCATACTCGCTTTTGAAAAGGCTGTTATTTCTGTCAAGAAGCTCTTGAAAAGCATAAAGGCTTCAGAGACAATCTTAGGTTCAACTTACTTCCCTTTCCACTGAGAACCCTTGTTACAACCAGCCTGGAAGTTTTAACTCCTTCCCTTCTTAAAATGACATCTTCATCCAAGAACATGTCCCACCATTTTTCCTTTCTCTGGAATATGGCTCAGAGACACCTTCCTCCTTGTATGGTCTTCCCTGTACAGCCCCAAATCTGCAACAGTTCCCACCCCACTGTGTGTGTAACAAAACACAACAAAGTGGTTTGCCTTTGTAGGTCATGTAAAGTAACAGGACAAGAGGGACCATTGGACATTATGACCTTCCTAGAGACCATTGGGTAGAATAGATAAATGTAAAACCAAGATGAAAATTCACTTTATTGGTGTCCAGCACACACACCCTTTATGTGTTCAAGTGCATGTATATGGCACTGCTGTCACAGAAGTAATCTCTTGGCAAGGTTAATCCCCAGAAAGTGGCTCACAGTTCATGGCACCCCGGGATTGTCTGCTTGAAAAAATAAGACAAAGGAGAACATGCACAAACAGCTTGGGCCTTCTTAAGGTCATCTGAAATTAGGTGTGATTCTCTCACATGCAAATTAATTGCATGTAACTATAAAGATATATAAATAAATATATATAAACTATAGCCTTGAACGTACTATGGGGAACTTCAACTTTTGCCAAGTCTTGACCACTGCAAACACTTGAGAAACAAAGGATACCCTAGCAACAATAGACTGTACTCAGAAAAATTGAGCAAATAAAAAGAAGAGGGAAATGCTAAGCCATATACACAGGCTTCAGACTGTGTCTTTGTGAATTTTTAAAAAAAAACTTTAAATAAAGATACTGATATGACCACTTCTTTAAGGATGTAAAACAAGAATTTCACCCTTTCGGCAGCAAAAGAGTTGTCCATGTGAGTTCAGTCTGTCAGATGCTTAAAATACTGGGTGTCATGGGCTGGGATGGCCACAGTCATCTGATGAGCAGACTGCTGCACTCCTCCTGTCTGATTTCCCCTGCCTGATTTAGCTTGGTGCAGATAAACCTCTCATCTCAAATACTCTTTACTCTTCCTGGAGACATCTTCAAATTTGCCTTCAGTGTTATGTTCCTCCTTCATGAAATCTGTCAACCTTGCCAAGACACTCTTGGGTGAGGATGCCAGGAAAACAAACTCCTAAACCAGGATTGCATTCCCATCCAGAACAGGTGTTACCATCTTTGCCAGGGATAAGTGCATGAATAAGTTTTCTTATCTTTGCACCTCACTGATCTCCAACTCATTGGTGCCCATGAACTTGCAATAAAACTAGTTTGTACAGCTTTTCAAAAATATGTGAAACTGCTGCCACTAACTGCATGAAAAAGAGAGTGCAGGAGTTTCACCTGATCCTGTTGCCTCTTCACAAACATCCCTTAGACAACAGACAGCTTGAGCAAGCTGTGATGATAGTATGGTTCCAGGCAAAATGTTGCTTCCAGAACTAGTTGTTATGAGTGTTCATGGATTTCTAGAGCCCTGATGGCTAGGTCTTTATGCAGAGAACACATATGCTATGAAATGAAAGCTGAGGAAAAAAATGACAATTCACAAGCTGTTCTCTTGCAGCAATTGTAAACTCTACAGAAAGCCAAAGGGAGAAAGACTAGTGTTTAACACAGGACAGAAAGGAGACTTGGCTTTTGTCAGTGTCTTTGACTCACAGCCTGCACATATGCATTTGAAGAGAACATGTCTTACTGTTGAAATGGGCCAGGGACACAGGCTACAGCCTGAAGGATTAGACGTTAGCCCAGTATTTCCAGTGTCGCAGAACAAAAGAATGTAAAGTACAATTGTCATATCACAATCTTTTGTGGTTCTATAGAGAGGAAAAGTTTTCCGTTTATGTTTTTACAGGCAGGACTATAGGATATTGCAATACTACATTTACTTTCAGTGTTTACATACACTGTGAGCTGAGAACAGGCTCCAGTTCTGTGGAGGATTTTATTGCTTGATGACATCTTCATTGTTGTTATTACTCATTACAAACAGAGTTCTGGGAGTGAGGTCATTCAATGGCAAGCCCATCACAAGTATTTCCCAAAAAGTGTGCCTGGAGAAATCTTTTGGATGCAACCAGTTTTTATGAACAAATAATAAATAAAAGAAGCCAATGTCTGTGATTTGCTAAACCTAAGACATAATCCTTTCTGTTTTCTTTTGCATGTTTTACTCCTAAAGTAGTCAAATACACACATTCCAAAATTCTATAAATTTAATTTGAAAATGGAAAACTATTCAGAAGTAGACTTGATCCTGAAAAAAACAAAACTCTGGTTTGAAAATAACTCCTGGTTTACCCTTCTATAAGACTTAGAAAATTAAAGAGAATTTAGGAGATACATCAGACTGAAATGAAATGATGACCACTGAACACAAATGCAATGTCTGTTCTGGAACCAGAATCTGTGACTTCCAATCTAGCCCTTAACTAGCACTGGTGAGCCATACAGGCAAAAGGAACCTTGTGCAAAACTTGCCCCCTGATGATATGGAGTTATTTTTCTCGAGTTCTGTTGGCTATACATATTTCTAAATGTAGTCTTCTTGTGATACTTGCAGTCTCTAGCCTTCTAGGCCTTTGGCCTTTCTAACTTTGGCCTAGACTTGCCCCTACATAAAGAATATTGAACAATTCTTTCCTGTAAATAAGGTTAGAAGTTGATATAGCTTTGAATATCTGTGCTATTTTCAGTAAAGTTTAATAACTTCTGTTAATAAGACAGCTCGAATATATTTTCCTTGATTGTCCAGGGAGGTGTAAATAAGAGAGGGTTTTGTATCAAACTTTGTAGTGTCCCTTTATACATTTACTCATGACACTGACTCCTGTTCTACATCAGCTATATTACACAAAGTTCAACTTTTCTGATTAAAATACTTCAATTTCACACAACTGTAAGACTACTTTTGATTTTGATTACAAAAAAATGCAGCAATGTCATTAAATCATGTTATAATTGGAACTGGGGACATAAATTCTTATCTGCTTTGACACTTTAATTTGCATTATTTGTTTGGTGGCTTTATTTTGTTTATTTTGCTGCATGATATGCTTGACCTTGTTAAAGCATTTTCCTTTTTTTTTTTTTTAGTCTGTATAAACAGGAGCAAGAGTGCCATGACTCTTTTCCACAACCCAGCCAAAAAAAAAAACCAGTGAGATAATGAATCAGGGTACAATTTGTAGCAGATGGGTTGTCTTTATTCTTTCTCACCTATTTTTTTCCATTGGTGAGACAGTAAATAATAGAGACCTACACAAAATAATCTGAAAATATGGATCTTCAAACTCAGTGAAGAAAATCTCCCATTTTAAGCATCATGTCTTCCCAGGGGTATTGTCTGGAGCTGTCTGCTGGCTTGAGAATAGAAAATGACATTGTTTTACAACTGAGTCACAAGCTGAAAGTTAACTCTGATCTTCTAGGAACTCAAGAGCTAGGCCAGTCTTTACTAATACAAATATTTAACTCCAGGCTACTGTAGTTAGCCCATAATTTCTCAACATCTGCATTTTAGTTTTTACATATAGTGAGCAGCACAATCTGTGATTACTTTGCACAGGATGTGTGCATATTTCAGGATCTGCTTTGTAAGTAACAGAGATTTTGGCCCTTACTTGAAAGCGAGAGCACAAAAACCCAGTAACTGCTCATGAGGACTGTGAAACCCTCTGCAATTTTAATAAAGAAACTAGTCTTTTTAGAAAGAACTAATTTGATGTGTTTTCTTACTGAAAGACGGTTTACATCTTGTAAAATAAAGAGAAAATAAAATTTCAGCCTCAGAATGCTCATGTTAGGTTATTTTATGGAGTTACTTTACTTGGCCATATTTTGCCTTTAGCGTCTTTCTGCAGATAAATTTTCTGCACTGTCAGTTTTAACTTGTCTCTTTGGTCTTGTTTTTGTCACCTCCCTACAAACCAAACCCTGCGTTGCTGCCAGGCTCCACTCTTCATTTCAAGAAAGATCTTTTTTGTGTTCCAGAAAAACTCCAGCTCCATTACCCTACCCCTCAAATCTGCATCCAACATTTTTACACGCTCTCCTCGTCTTATTGTATGTTTTCTTCCAGAAAACTTTTGGAAAGACGCTGGGGACACAATTTTTTTTTTTTCCTTTGACATCTCCCTCATTCTTCAGTCCATGAGTGCAGACAATACTGTCATCGTTTAAGTGTTCTGGATGAAACTATGTCTGAATATATTTCCCTGTCTGCTTTGACTGCTTTTTACCTATAGCACAACACAACATTACTAAGATACTAAATTAATGTTTACACATGAATGTTGAAAAGCTAGCCTCTGAGTTTCTGGAAGTCAGAGCAGGTTCTGAAATAGTAACCTACATGTTGGCCTTTGTTCACCCTCCCCAGTTTAAGACATTGGTATAGAAGCATGTAATTAAGGGGCTTCCTCACCTGGGTTAACCCTTCTGTAGACAGTGAAAACATAGCTGAGCCTGGTCAGGTCTGAACTGTCCTTTGAAAAGATACAATTCTGTTCAGCAATTTAAGATATATCGCTTTTCTGAATTCTCTGAAAGTTAAATGGTTGATAAGAGGGTCCAGATCCCTTGATTTGGTATCAGTACTGCTCAGTGACCAAGATCTGTGAATAAGCAACTAGAAAAGGGTAGAGGAGAAGGTCTAGCACTGACCTGCCATTCTTTTCCAGCCAACATTAATTGAGTTTGTTGAAAGAAAGCCAGTTTGTGAGTAAGTGTGACTGTCATGTAAACCCAAAATAAGAACTGTCACACAACCAAAAATTACTGTATTTTTTACATTTAAATAAGTTTGTCATTCCATAGAGCCTGCAGTTAACACCAAATACTGTGTCAGCAAGGTAAAATTCACTTTCACTGCTTTGTGTCTTTGACAATATCACAGGAATTCTGCTTGGACAGATACATGGCAATGAACTCATCCAATGGCAAACAAAACACACATTTATGCCAAGGGAATTTTTGCTGGTGAAGACATTAGAAAACTAGCACTGCAATGCAAATAAATAGGACAGATCAGTTCTATGAAAAAAACACAAGATGCTTAACCTACCTGTTGGTAACCTTTAAAAAAACAAGCCTGATTCTTTTGCTTAAGTAACACGGTATTCATCCTGAGCCTTATTTACTCTGCTCTCTAGCATGCACCTTCTGGGTGTTAAGCTCCACAAGTATCTAATACCCTGAAAATTTGAAACACAAATTCTAGAGACTGAATGTATGTAGGCGATTCTCAGTGATTCCCCATATTTTAGTATTAATTAAATCTGCAAAGTCATGGTCTTGTTTTTGTGATGAGTTTACACATTTTAAAATGGATGTTTTTAGGACAAGCTGGAAAGTATCTTAGCCACTTGCTGTTAAAGAATGTTTTCCTTCTCATGGTCTTCACTTTGCATTTTAAACCTCTTGTACAACTTTACTGTCTGCTATTAAATAGTTGCCAAGTTACACCATAAAGGAGGGTGTATTTCAGTGCTGGATAAAATGATGCTTTAACACTAATATCTTAAGGAAACACTAAAGGGCCCAGGTAATACATCAGTTGCTTGGGCAAGGTAGTCTTCAGGACAGACTGAAACACTGGAGATGCAGCAAAGTGGTACTTATGAGATAGCAGAAGGTTATCCACTGCCTCAATCTTTCAAGGTACTGAATGGTGTCTTTGTTAAATAAGAAATGAGAACTTTTTGAAAATATCTTTTAAATACTTGATTTCTTTCAGAATGCTCTGGATGCAAATTTCACTGTGCTTTGTTAATCCTTCACTAGTATTTAGATACAGGCTTCTGCTGTTCTAGCACTTATGGGGTGTTAATCTACGCTTGTGTGTGGAGTTTCCTGAGTTCAGTTTAGTTCAGCAAAATGTTCCACCATTGCAAACTCTCTCAGGGCAGGGTGACTTGCATAAATGAGAAATGTTTTCAACCTCTGCACTGCTGAGCTTCTGTGAGGATTCAGGGTAAGTCTGAAATTAGGCAATTCTCACAAGTCTGAAATTCCTGAGAGCATATATATCATTCTTTGACTTGAAATTTAAATCAAGTCAGAAAGTATTTGGTTTACCTTGGTGGACCTGCATGTGACAGATCCCAATTGCCCTGAATAAGGTTCACAGTGCTTTTCATCCACTTTTCTACTTAGCTTAGCTGACTCCTGGAATTGTACACGGTAGAATGAAACTTCAGTGTCACCTGAAACTGCTCTTTGAAACTATTGCTAATCCAGCAGCCAGAGAATGCCAGACTCCTGAATCCTGGACTCTGGAATTCTCTGACTGCTGCTGTTTTCAAATTTATTCAAAATCTCTAACTAAATTCTAACTAAAGGATGTGAAGGTCTGTTCTTGAACCTCATATTAGACATAGAAGCTGGTTTAAGTTTGCTTGGAAGTAAATCAGAATTCAAACTTCATAGATGAACACCACTTCAGAGGTCAGTCTGAAAAAAACAGACTCTTTTTCTTATGTTATTGCCAACAGATTTTTGTTGAACTTTCTAAAAATTATTATTTAATTTCTTTACATCAGGCTCAAGGCCTTATGCATACAGTAGGGCATTCAATCCTTTCACCAGCCTAAATTTTTGCTGCAAGTTGCCTTTCATCTGAGATGGCTTTTGGCAAACAACTTGTCACCTAGAGAAGTCTATGGTAATGCTGATGAATTACCAACTTACTACAGTCTCCACTGGCAGAGGTACTTTTGTCTGAGAAAATTCAAGAGTAGAGCTCAGCTCTTTAGTGTTTACTGAAGCTTCCCAAAAGAAGCAAGTCAGGTAAAAAAGCACTGAAGCTTCACCTGCATTGTAGTTTCACTGCTGCATCTGTGAATAATAAACTTATTAATGCCTGTTAAAGACCAGCAATTTACAGCTCAGGATAGAATGAGGGTTGATGACAGCCAAGACTTACAGTATTATATTATGTGACAATTTTTCATCTGTATGGTAAATCACAAGCTAAATTTTCTCTTTTCCAGGTCAGTTTTGTTTCTTTCTTCCTTAGTAGAAGTTACATTTATGGTTCTGGGTTACATATATTTTACCACACCTTGCAATTCACATTCTCAATTAGGACTGAAGTTCCTGTTTCATAGAAAGCCAGGAACCAGCCCCTTTTTAAAGAGAGAGAAAAGGAGGCTTTCTTTCTGTATACAGACTATATTAGGAATACTTGAAGTGGTAAATTTGATGATTATTTTCAGCAAATATGTTCTTAGAAAATTAGGTCATGTGTTTTTTTGGTGTGCGTTTTTTATGTGTGGGGATGTTTTGGGGTTTTTTTTACCCATTCTTTTGAAGAAAGAGTGGCTTCCAGATCTTACACTAGAAGGCAGTCTACATTTACTGTTGTTCCTGTAGCACTGAATTCTCCACTGGATCATTCCGCTCTGTGTTTGAGTAGCCATACTGTGTAAAACACCTACGGCTACCTCCTGCATTAGTGGCATCAGACAGAGAATACCTTTTTCTCCTAGTAGTTGCAGTTAAAAATTACCCCTAAATATCTGAAGTATGAGAAAGAAGTTCCGTGTTTTATAAAACTTAATAGACTAGTCAACATTGCTGTTTTTTTAAAAAACTTTTTCCCCCTAGTTGATAATATTGCCTACATCTGAGCAATCCAAGCAAACCCCTGAGGAGTCAAGACATGTTCTTCTCTGTACCCTTTTCCTTGCTATGCAAATCCATAAAGAAGGTATTGTTTTCTGCAAGACTACATCTCAAGTGACAAAAAAGTAAGAAGAGAGAACAGATAGAAGGAACTACTGTTATAACTACATGAGTTGCCTGTGGTAACTGTGTCCAAGGAACCAAAGTTTTACCTGCTACCATACATGCAGTACAGCACATTATATTAATGTTTTTGCTTTCTCTTAGGCCAAGTCACTCATGCCAGTTTTGCAGCAATGCCAATGTATCGCTGCTGCACTTAGAAGAGCTAATTGGAAACTGTGTCCCGATGGCTTCTAGAGAACAAATGCAGACGAGAAAAGGTCCCTGTCAGAGTGACTTTGCAACCAAGAACCCTGCTGAACCTGAGGAGTAGCAGTATTTTCTGATGTTATCTGGAGTTCATTCTAAGAGATCACTGAAAGCCTCAATCTTTATTCCAGTCAAAGATGCCTCAAAAGACAGCTTTATTTACAAAAGTCACAGACCAGTGCAACAAGATTTGCATACAGATGAGTATATCAGTCCTGGTGTGCAGTATTTTTTCCTTTTTGCACTGCGAAGTTTTAAAGAATCTTGTGATAAGAAGAAGCAACAGACTGAAGAATTAGAAAGTGTGCTCCTTTGCTTTTCTGAAGAACAGGTATAGACCAAGAAGCAGTATCAGCTTTCTTTGATTGCGTCCATCCATCTGGCAGCAAGAATTTCTGGAAAACAGAAGTTTCAGTACATAAAGTACTAAAAGTATTTAGTTCATAATACTTCACTTTTTATAAAGTACATACTCAGCCTGTATGTTCAGGCCTTGGTTATTTTTCCAGGAGTTCATAGCGCAGCCCTTGTCCTGCTGTTCTCTCATTCTTTATTAAAAACAGTAAATAGGCTTACAACAGTTTTAAGGGTTCCATGTTTTCAGAAAATGCATGGAATTTCTTCAGCAGTGAAAATTAAAACCTTTTTTTAATACAGAAATTTAAAATGCTTGCCTACTTGCAACCTTAAAAGAAGTAATGCTTTATAAGTTGCAAGAAATTCATAAATCTGTAAAGGCTGTAAAATTTTGGCTGACAATTCTGATTCACCCCTTTTTTTCCAGAATTTCACCTGAGAACAGAAATCTATTTTGCATAGTTCATTGGAAAAAAAATAATATTAATAATATTAATATTATTAATAATGTTAATAATATTAATATTGATATTAACACTAATTGACACGGTGCCAGATTTTTCCCCAGCCAGCTCCTGGCACCAGGCCAAGAGTGGGCTGCTCCTGGAAAGCAGGGCAGCTTAGGGATTATGCTCTACGGCAGTGGCTGTCCAGCATCGAGAGCAGGAGCAACAACGAGGGAGAGGTCTTCCATGTGGCTTCCAAAGGGGATTTATTGTCTTGAAGGTTCCAGAGAAGAAAGACAAAAGATATATGGGTGAAGCAACTTATATAAAGGGGAGGTGCAAGGGACGTGTGCAAATAATAAACCAATAGGGGAAAGACTGGGGAAGAACACAAGGCAGGGCTACATAATATATAAACCAATGGGGAACACAAGGGGAGGAGAGTGGGGCACATGGGCCAATGGGGCTTGGGAATTCCAAAGGGGGCAGTCCAGGCTGGGGGTTGGCACGAGGGAGGATTGACAACTTAATGGGAGGGGGAACAGGGAACATTCGGGAATAAGGGGCAGGTATCAGGGTGGATTGGAAACCGGGGTAGGAGGCCACAACTGGGACCAAAGTAATAACAGTGGGAAGGGGGGGGTGTGGGGTGTGTGTGTACAACTTAACAACAAAGAATGTAATTGAATCAAATATAATGAACAATGCACCGCAACAGTTAATGATATTAATATTAACATTAATATTAATATTATTATTAATAATAACAATAAAAATAACAGTAACAATAACAATAATAAAAAAATCTTCACATCTAGGAATCTAGGTCTGAATTTGAGCTAAGAGCCGCAGGGTCAGCTCTGCACTATCCCACTGACATGTCCACAAATCCCAGGGTTGCAGATTTGATCCCTGTATGGGTTGTTCACTTAAGAGCTGGACTTGATAGTCCTAGAGGATTCCCTCTATCTCAGAATATTCTGTGATTTTGTGATTTGCTGCTGCTTCATCTATCTCTAAAGGTATATAAGGCATATTGTCATAAAGTACTTACAGTCTCTTTCTTTTCCCTAGTCTTGTATTCTGTTATGGCTCACACAGACATCACTATCCTTTCCTGAAGGCCAGCAAAATCAGTTGTCCTGGTCAAAAGTGTACACAGTTGTCTCTTAGTGTAGCCTGGTCAGAAAAGCAGTCTGGTTAATTAACATTGATTACAATCCACCATCTGCAAGTAAAAATTGATTGCTAAGGTTCCTAATATGAATGCGCCTTTGTCTTGATTTCAATATTTCTGTGAATTTCCAACGACAGAAACAGGGACAGAGACTGAATCCACTTCTTAAAGGTCCCAGTTATTTGCAATCTCCCCTGAGAAAGACACTGGTGATTCTTCTGGTCCTACATTATCACCCCATGGGAAGGTCATTTGTTAGCACAGCATCTAATTGCTGGAAATTGTCAGTGAGCACATTTGGACCCTGTTCAATGCTCCATTTTTTATTGAGAGAGGAGCAATGGTATTGATTTTGGATAGTCAGGGAGAATGCCAGGGATATTAGTAAGGAGCTCAGAGAACACAACACATAAACTTTTATGACATGATGTCAAACTGGATTGCGCAGGCATAAATGAAAAGGACAACATCTTCTGTAATTACTGCAAACATATACCATATATCTATTAGAAAAAGGGTACATTTCAATGAAAAAGAGACCTTGCAAAAAGTGACATCTCAGAAAATTTGTCTGACCAAAAGGGAAAAGGGATAATATTTTTATGTGTACCTTTTGAGATGACAATGCACAGTGCAGGAGCTGAACTTCTTCTGCCATTGCAGTGTGATTGAAACCTACTCTGTTAGACTGGTGACCCATTCCCACCATGCTTCAAGTTTGGATATGTAAAATTCCATGCAGTCCCAGTTCTAGTTAAGTGGATGACAATGTGAAATGCAGCACATCCACTGGTAACTCTGCTGAGAGAACTTTGTCCTGGTTCTTCACATCAAAAGCCACTTCATCTACATAAGCATGAAACTGCATGCCCCCAAAGAAGAACCAGTAGCCACTTACACTGCAGTAGTGTACAGTTACCATTGTGCTAAAGTTTAAACTAAATAGCAATTTAGCCAGCAAAGCCAAAACCTTGAATAATCTTCAAGCACTTAATTCATAATCACAGGTGAGCTGTTGCATGTTAGCCCATGACTTCACTCACTTCTGATACACGACTTTTCTGTAAAGTGGCTGCATAACAGTTGTAAATAATTTGTGCAAATCAATATTAGAGACATTAATAAGAAGTTTTGTCTCCATTTCTGCTGTCATCCTTGACTTCTCACTCTCTCTTCGTGGTGAGTTGTGAAAGTCTGCATGAGTACTTGTATAGTATAGGATTAACACCCATGAAATACTGTTAGCCCAAATTTAAGAAAACCTAGTACTCTAATGAGCACAAACTCAAACACAGGTGCCCAGGGATGTTGTGGAGTCTGTATCCTTGGAGATATGGCCTGGGCAACCAGCTATAGATGTCCTTGCTAGAGCAGGTTGATTAGACCAGATGACCTCCAGAGACCCCTTCCAACCTCAGTCACTTGGTCAGTTGCAATTCTGTGAGGCAATACGAGGAGTAGAAACATCTTTGAAACTATTGTGCAATTATTTTTCTACTTATGAGTTTGTTTATTTATTTATTTGAATTTTTAGTGCCCTGAATTCACTGAGTGGAAATTTTAAAGGTATCCATGACTGCTGGATTTAATTTTTGTAGTCTTCAGGCAATAGGAAAGGTACAGGAGCTCCCAGAGGAGCTGCCCCACTGATTGTCGAGACCTTCCCCCACCTTTGAAATACAGCTTTAAACTCAGAACATCAGTAGGTGAATGGCAACGAATAAATGATGTCAACAATTTGTGTGGAGGCCAAAGAAACTATGAGGGGGCCCTCAATAGCTTCATCTCTGAATATGCTGCAATGCAGCTGTAAGTAATAAGTTCACTTTCTTTTCAGGCATTGTACACTACATCTGAAATAATTTCTGAACTTAGCACACAGTTTCCTGACCATCGATTATTTTCCTTGGGAATCAGGAACCTTTCAAGCATTGCAGTGAAGAGTTTGATATGAGCAGATTGTGCATCAGGGAGAAGGGTGGTGGTCTGCTGGCCTGATCTCACCAGTTGTAGAGCTTGGGGGAAGACACTATGTAGACATATTAATATAATTTTATTGCTGGCCCTATAATATATTTTGACTCATCTGAACAGTGGCCAATTTTGTACTATTTAATCATGTGTGCAGAGAAGTCATGCAAATATGTAAGTTTTCTCTGTGTGTGTGTGTGTTTAGAAATATCTCACTGGGAATTTGGAACTAGATAAAATCTCTCTTCTTCTACAATCTGGAAGGTCTGCATAAAATGGCAGTGGTTGCCATTTTAGAGGTAAACACAAACAGGAGAAAAGTGTCCCTTCATGCATATGTGAAGGGCTACTTTGTAAAAAAAAAAAGCATTTAAATTATATTTCTTTTCATGATCATGAAATCAGATTGATATTCTAAGCAGTAGCATTTATTTATCTGTATATTTGAATTTTTCATTAAATTCTTAACACATCTTGAAAATTACTACGTAACTGAAATAACAAGAAGCTACCTAAGTGTGATTTGAATTAAATAATTCTATGAAATAAGATTAAAAGTAGTCAGTACTATGAAGCTCAGACAAAGAACAGGTAATGGTTCTTTTGATTCTGAGTTGTGCTGCAGCTTATAGTGGCATCATCCTCTCCCAGCAAAGTTCACTCTTGGACTCTTCAGGCTCATCAGCTAACAGTTTTAGAATAGGAGATTTTTATTTCCTAGCTCCTTTTTTTTTTCCTAAATTGAAAGGCACTTCTTCCCCCATCTGCTGCTCATCTCTGGAGAAGGCAAGTGTAGCCTACAAGCTAAAAGCAACTGGGTTAAGTTAGGGAAAATGCTCACTACTTACAAGACTGTGTTTCCTGTGATCCCTTCCTTTTTTTTTTACCCGTGGCAAAATTTGCCTTTTAGTCCATTTGGTAGCTCGGAAGTCTACTGTAGTATTTTGTTGATGATATGTGGAATGGATGTTTTAAGGGCCTTTCATGGCAAACCTTGTCTTTTTTTGGTGCAGTGGGCCAAGCTTGGTGAGTCAGAAGCTTCCTTCAAGACCTGCAAGCCTATTTTTCCTTCACCCTTTCTTCCAAAAAGACAGCCCTTATTTCCCAGGAAAGCCCCTTGACTATGCACTATTTGGAGGAAATTAAAGGCCTTTGCATACACACAGTCCTAAATGACTGTGGTGTAGGAACTGCAGGGTGCAAAATCTTTGGGGCAAAAAATTTGTGTTTTTCACTTGTGATGCATGCCTGTGAACCAAGTGAACAATACTGGTAAGGAGGATGCAGACAGATATGACTTTTGTTGCTCTGAGGATTGGAGAAAAAGCCCCCAGTGATTAAAGTGAAAAAGTGCAAATTAAACACGGATACATAAAGGTGATCCAAATGTGGCCCAAATGTGTTTCTTTTTTTGCCATCCATCACTGTCTCCCTCACTACATTTGCTGATGGCCTCTCTCTGTACCTCTTCTTCTCCCATTTCTCTGGTGGTTCCCCCAACAGAAATAAAGAGAGAATGGTGCCAGCAATAGGTGGTTTGATATCAGTGCTGAAGGGGTGCAAAGATGAGACAAGCTGCCTGTCATCTGCCAGACTTCCACTAGTATCTTCACCAAGCCACAGCCAGCACACAGTACTTGCTGAGGACCAATAAGGGAAACATGACTTGAAATGAACAAGATGTTAATTATCATGGCTTTGAATTAGCACTTAACATTAGTTACATGGCTGCATATTTGCTGCAAGAATGTGAAAAATATATTTTCAGTCCTAGTCAGTTGCTTGTAACCTGAAAATACTGGTGTCTTGTTTTTTTTTGTTAGGTTTAAAGTAGAATTGCTGATTTTTTTTTTTTATACTTTTTTTTCTGTTATTGCAATAATATCTAGATGGCAGAAGAAGGAATTTCCTACCTTATGCTGGCTTTTAGTACAACTGGTAAATTAATGTAGTGGCTGGAATAACTTACTAATGACGAATGATTGAAAGACTTTGATGATAAACAGAGCTTTTTGGACAAAAATAAAAGGCTCATTTGGAATTTTGACTAGTGAGAGAAAGAAGGACTGAAACTACAAAAGCCAAAAGAAAACATCTTCAAAAGCTGAAGACAAGACATATTGCCCCCTTCCACCACTGCCACAGCAAACTTGAAAAGGAAAGAAGCCATCCTATCTAGGAGAATCAAATGGATAATTTCTCAGAGAAAGGTCTAATCCTTCCTGCCATCTACTTGGAAGAGAACAAAGACCCAAAACCAACCAACCAACCAAAACCCCAACAAAAAAACCTGAGAAATACTTGAGTGAGGTGAAGAGCAGAAATTTAGCAATTCACTCACTTGGTGAAAGCCAAGTGGGATCAGGGATAAAAGCTTGAGCTGTGTGAAATTCCCAGATTTGGTTGCCAAGAATGTGCATTGCTGAGAGACTTCTGGTGCTTTGAATTCAAATTTATTTGATCCCAAAATCCTACAAGCACAAATTGAAGAAATTTCTACTAGAAATCAAAGCATTCACTCTAACCCTGTAAATCTTCAGTCTCTGAATATCTACTAGGATCCAGCTACCCTTTCCCTTACTTTTCCACTGAGCAATGCAATTCAAACTGCAGCCTGTTTTTGCCACTTGACTATCTGCAAAAACTAGAGTGTTTTCTGTGAAAATAAATCATATTTGGCACAATTGCCATTGACACCATCACCAGCTGGATCTTGGGCTTGCCTGAACTCTTTAGGTCCCTAGAATGTTTTACACACTTGGTCTACGCTGAGCTTGCTACAATTTACACAATCTAAAGGAAGATAATAAAACGATTTGTCATGGTTTTAAACAACTAACTAAAAAATTACTTATTTCCTGCTGTGAGATATGGATTAGAGCAAGAGCAAAACAGGCTTAGAATTTAAAAAGGAATAAAGGAAGTTTATTAACAAACTACAAGAATAAGAACACCAGAATAAACTTCCAGAAAACCCTTTTTATCCCCTACTACCCACCATTCCCTTGTTCACATGACAACAGAGACAAAAACTTTGGAACTTTGGTGGTTAAAACAGTCCCAATTCCTGCTACAGTCTTTTCATCAGTCTTTGTAGAGAAACAGAAGTCTCCTTCTGTTAATCTATGGAGTGTCACACAAGAAAACTATTTCTGTTATAGTTTTCTATTTCCCTGATGTCAGCTGCCCAGAAATCCTGTCATCAGAGCTCACTCCTCCCATCTCACATCACTCTGAGGTGTGTATGGGCCAATGAGTTTAGGGATGTCATTTTAAGGATGAGTTATTCAAAGGCAAAAGTCTTCTTCATCTGTCTCTGTGAGCTCTACTGGAAAACAGTTTTCTCATCGCCCCCCAAGGCTTCCAATCTTCGCTTCACTGTATCACAATTACTCTACTTTTTACTCAAAATCCACACTTTGAACACTCCATTCTTCCCTATACACTCTATCATGAATTAAAGGAGTTTTTTCAAGACCTTATTGTCCATCTCCATAGCTTTAACAGCAAAATATTTCAGCTTATAAAGCATCTCCTTATGCTCTACCTTTTCTGAAGCTCCTTTTCTTTACTGTCTCTGATAGTTTATAAAGTCTCTTTACATGTTGATTATTCTCTTTTTCTCTCTCTGGATAAAAGGATTAATCTGCAAGTCTCATCTGGGTAATGAAAAGGTTAAAATCTTGCCCAGGCTTTGTAGCTGGTTCTGTGATCTCTGCTGGAGCAGCAGCTGGAGCTGTCTGTGACAGAAGATTCTTCATGGCTGCTCTGGAGAGTGTGGTCACTGTCTCAACACGCCGCAGGTCCAGAGCTTTTTTTCCTTTCTTTACTCAGCAGTCTCTGGTGAATTCAGTCACAGCAAAAACTGCAGCTGAGCCAGGGACCGGCCTGGCCCAGCCAGAGCCCGGGTCAAGCCCCGCAGGCCCCATCTCCCGGCCGGGAGCCGCTGGGCCCAGCCCAGCCCCTGCCTGGGCCGCATGGTCGGGCAGGGAACGGGAGGCCAGCTGGAGCTCTGTTACCTTTCACAGCCAGGAAAACAAAGAGCACAAAAGTGCCCTGACTTTACATCTTAAGGAGGTGTTTACAAGTTGACTTCACTTTTTAATGGTCAAAACTGCTGTCAATTCTTAGAAATGACTGATAATTGGTCAGGAGGAAAGACTCCCATCAGCCACCAGCAGCTTCAACTTCCCTAGCTCCCAAAGCTATATTAAAGGTAAAGCCACCCCATGACAGGATTTCATGTATTTAATTGCAAAAATAAATTCTGAGGAACAGACTGAGCAAGGAGCAACATTTCAGAACAACTGTGAGAACAACTGTGTGAAGGCAAAGAAGAAAGTTTAACTAAGTTCTGTTGTGTTAGCAAAACCAGACTACCTTGAAGGTCTGAGTTGGTGCTGTACAGCTTTGTATTGACTGTGCTTGAAAGTGGGAGGAGGATGAAACGTGCTCTAGGATCCATTACAAAACCTCCTGAAAGTTTTAAATTCTTATAAGCTAAAGAGTGAAATCTTTACACACAAAAAAATGTGGCTACTAATGTTCCGATCATTTCTAAAATTGACCAGTTCTATGAGTGGAATACTGACTGTGGTCTCAAATTCTTCACTTGTACCCTCTATCAGCTTCCCCATTTTATCATACATCATAGCCTTTTCTATGTAACAGCTCCTGCCTCACTTATTCTATAATGAGTACATTGTGCTATATGCACAGAGATCTTAGGGATTGCTCTAAATCCCTTGTGCACCTCTACAAAGAGTTTTAAGATGACTGTTTTCAGGAGGGAAAGCTTAACAGGAAGAAACTGAGCAGAGGCTTAGCTAGGTCTGTACAGTAGGTCTGCCCCTCTAGCTGGGGTTTCTCCCAGGGCAGGCAACTATCCAAACAGAGCAAATTAGATACTACCTCCAGGGCCAGCTATTCACTCCTTCCCAGCAAATGGCTTGTTGTTATTCCAAACCCAACCCACAAATTAGATAACGAATGTGACACCAAAGAAAGTAAAACCAAGTTCCAATTTGTGTGTCTGAAATATGTGTATTTATTATGTCTCCATGCACAGGGATGATGTTTAAAAATTTTAAACAAATATGAAGATTCTCCAGTTTCAACAGATTTTGCTGCATTTCCATTAGCTGCAAAGACAAGAGCTGCAATTTCATCTTCCCTGGTCAAATCAGGGACACACATGCACCTAGTGCAGTTGGTAGGCAGAGACTCCATGGAACAAACAGTATTGGATAAACAAAGACTGAGATAGCTAACAAACTTTACATTGATGCTGGTCTGGAGGGTGAGCCTACATGCAAAACGTTCTTTTGACAGCCTTTGTACCCTGTAGAAAATTGTAGGTATGCAGACTGATTCACTTCACTATTGTCTTGCCAAAACTACTTCTTCATCTGACATTCTGTGCAAAGTTGGAGTAGGAAAACAAGAATGAATGAAGGAAGAAAAATATCCTACCCACAGTCATTGAACTTGTACCTCCTGCTGCTTCATTGTGAATCAACCTGTTGAAATCTCTGGATGGTGTTTTCTTTTTCCACTAGGGCATTATGGTAGATGGAAGTAAGTCTCCATTGACTTCAAGTCCACTTTTCCCATTTCAGCAGCACTTTACCTGGGAAAGACTGACTAGGACCCAAATTAAGACTCCAGGATTTTTTTGTCAGGTGTTTATGATGCAGCTGTATTAACCTGGATACCTGTACCACCAGTAACTCCCACCTAATGCAGTCAGAAGAAAACAAAAACGAGCTTCAGTCAAGGCAATTATTTTAAACAATCACATGCATTCACCACATTGGACAGGCTGCTGAATTTTGGCTCATGAAAGCAACAGAGAAGGGTGTGATATTTGCACCTGACTTTCTCTTTGCCATTTCCTGCTCAAGTCCTGCTTTGATCTCTGTCTCAGAATATAATTATGAAGTCTGAATCAAAACCAAGCTCTCATTTCTGCTGCCCCAACTTGTCCTCCTCTCTAGCTCTTAAGGAAGACACTGTGATTTGCAAATGCTTGCTTTTTATTTTTAGTCCAATAAAATGGACCACCTACAAATTCTGGTTACTTTCTTCTTTTTATTACCTGTTTTTTATAATGTAGCCAACTTACCCCAAAAGTACCAGTAAGTGCATATAAAACATAATTAATCCTCTGAAAGGAATGTACCTTCTTTGCCTGAAACTATTTTACCAAGCCCTTAGGTGGTATACACTGGCAGAGCTCCACTGAAATCAGCACAGCTATCTTCATTTACAACAGTCATATGTTTGGTGCAATCTTTTTTCTCACAGTGATAAGTGCATTCTGAGCAGGATCTTCAGCATTAAAAGAATTGGTTCTTGATTACAAGTGGGGGCCACTTAGCATGGTTCTGTTAGCTGAAATGAAACTGCCCTGATTTACAGGTTACACACACACACACACACACACACACACACACACACACACACACACACGCATGCATGCACACCAGCAAACGATGTCTCAGAAGAGAGAGTAAACCTGAAAAATTACCAATCAAACCCCAAAGGAGCTGTTTATAGATGCAGTTCTTGGCAAAATTATGATGTTGTTCATAACTGTAAAATTTTGTTCAATCAGGATCAAGAATAATAAGGAATTTTATGTTAATCAGGACATGTATATTTGTACATATGCACACACACAGACCTATATGCACAAATACCAGCTCTCATACTGATTCTTCTTCTAAGCTTTTCGCTAGCCTAGGTGCATTGTAAAAGAAAGACAAGCAAGGACAGAATCATATTCTACCTCTAACTTTAGATCTTTGATTTTTCAAAAAGAATTGCATTGTTTGCCCCAGACAAACTTTTGCTGACAGAGTGTAGAGTTTCATCTGTTATTAACCAAAGCATTCTAATGTAGTCAATTTCATGTTACCATCACAGTCAGCACACATCAATTGCTTGTGCCTGTATAGTAACAGTTGTAGTCTTGTGGGAATGGTAAGATTGTAAAACAAGAACATTAGATGCATGCATAAAAATGATAAGCCAACAGTTTACAGCTTTTACATTAGTGTCCTCCTTACGTTTATTTTTTTATTAGAAAGAGATGAGCTAAAAGTCAAATACCCAGCAAATGCCTGCCATTGCTGACCTTTGAGCCAGAACAAATTAAATTTAGCTAATCCTCAGTCCTTCCTATTGCAGAGAAAGGCAAGGTCTGGGAGGAATAAACCACTTATTTTTCTTCTGTAGTTTTAGAAAAACTCTACAGATGCTGGAAGACGAGGCATAAATCTAGTGTCAAGCAGTCCCCCACAATCATTGTCTTCAGCAGAGTTGCACAATTTTTACAATAACACAAGGGATGAAGATCTTGAACCTGTCCTATTTATGTACAGATTATATTTTCAATATCACCAGGATAAACTTTCTATTCTTAAACATTGCCTGAACCAGGTCTATCCTGTTATCCTTACTTTCTGTTGCTGTAGCTCCACTGGCCTTTTAAAGACAGAACTCTTCATTAAACAGTGAAGCACAGAGTTAAAGGAAAAGCATTTCCATCTCGCTTCTCTGAAGTGGCTGACTTTGAAGTTTTGTAGTGCAAAAGATACAGTTCAGACTGGAGTCAAATACTCACCACAGGAACTACTGTTCTTACAATAGCAGAGGGTGTGTTACAATGGAGATTTGCTGAATATACAGACTTTTTGAACACAGTCAATATATGGTGTTCTGTTAACAAGTTGATCTCTTCCTGGAGTCATCCTTTAGATCCTTTATTACAGGAACTAGTGCAAAAGAGTTTGACTGAAACAGGGTAATTCCTTTGACAGATGTGATAACAATAACTATATTTTCCTTTTTGATGCAAGGTTTTTGGTTTCACTTCACATATCTGTATTAAGGGATTTTTTGATGGGCATTTTATTTTTTTATATATACTACTAGATCTTAAGTGGGGATCATTTCATAACCAGTAGTATTTCAACCTGACAGAAACAGCAGAGAAAAGCTGAGAAATAATAAGGCAGGCTTCTGCAGGCATATCAAAAAGTTTCTTAAGTACTTAATAACTGTTAGAAAAAGGATGCAAACCACACTGGAAGATGCCTAATTTTTACGCTCTGAACTGTCAGTTAAATTTTCCTAATGAGGGGTGATACAGAGAAGTTCTGGCCATGTTTCCACAGATATTTCCTTAAGGAAATGTCTCTAATCACTGAAGCTGTAGGGAATATTTTAATAATAATATTTTAATAAGACAGACTCCCCCTCTAGCATAATCTATCAGTAAATGATAGTGTGATGTTAGTATTATTTCTCACAACAAAGATAATTTGGAATTTCTGTAGAAAAGCAAATTCACATTCCTAACCTTCCTCTAATCCTTTTGTCCCTCCTCAAAGAGCCCATGTCCACTTTTCCATTGTCCATTTTTCCTCTCAAGTCCACTCCAAGTAAAAAATATTTGGGAAAATGGCCCTCTATTTTTTTTCCTACAGTTTTAGTAATTCTTAACAATTATAGCAGTATATTGACTTTAGTATATATAATTTATACCCCATTTCACTGTTAGTTGGATAATTTCTATCTGTCAAGGAAAGAGTCTGAAATTGCCAAACCCACTTAGTTTTACAATGCACGTATTCATGCACTCACACACACACTCATTTCTCCATACATAAATGTACACATATACAGAGATATTTCTTTTTTCAATTCACAGTTCCATACTGAAATTCAGAATATTTGAAGAGTCAAGACAGGACAGAATTATTCAATCACTGGTAGGCTAAGACACAAAATGGCTGGCCCAAACTCATTCAGTGCACTTCAATTTCTTTTTGACTAGCCTGTATCACTTCAGTTTTCTTCATTTGGAAGCAAGCACCTTCCTCTAATTTTATTCTACTAGAAGAGGTAGGTTCTTTTGGAAAACTGGAAAACAGCCACCAAATGAACAAGCAAACTGTAGCTATAAAGAGAAATTTGATCAATGACAACCACTCCTTAGGAAAACACACAGTTGCCACCCATTAGTACAACACAGGAAAACTGACTGTATGAAAATAACACCCTTACAATGCTGCAAGAATAACAAAAAATGGAAATAATGCATACTTACCATTGTAGCATCAGGAGTCAAAGAAACAAAAAAAAAAATAGAAAAAAAGGATGTAAACAAATTTAAGAGCTGCCACTCACAACAGATTTTTTTTTTTTCTTGTTCATTCATGCCTCAGCTGTCAGAGGCTATTTCTGCTTCTCCAAGATTTCCTCCTAGCACATGAGGAGTCAGTCACATATGTCTACCCAGTAAAGAAATATATTTTGGGTGCAGAAATCTCGAGTACAATTGAGAAAAATACACTCATATGATATTACTGTGGATCATTCAAACTTTTGTAGCGTTTTAGGAAACTACGTATCTAAACCTTAAACATTTATACCCTCCAAGTTCAGTCATGATCTTTCTCTTTGTGAAGGACTATATATATATCTCTCACAACAGTGGCTCTGAAAGTATGGGACCCAATCCTATATCCTTTCAGTTCTTCTAGTTCCTATTGAGTGGAAAGTGAAACAGGAATCTTTCTCTGTGATGATGATGCTGGGAATTATGCTGATGACAATTTAGTATCTATTTTCATTCTTTGTATGTCTCCAAGGAAAGCAGAAATCATGTGTTTTCCCTCTGCTGCACTGCTAAGTTTCTTGAAAACAATTTGTTGTGGAGTTCTACATGTCTTTTTCCTGGGAAGTATGTTTTGTTAGATAAGAGTTTTAGACAAGAGTGTGTCATTAAATTTCACCTCACTTCTCATAAGTACTTTCATATGTATCCATTTTGGTTTGTGCTGATAGAAAGAAGAGCCAAAATTCATCAAGCAGTTTGACAGAATCAAAGTGCTGTACTATTTTTAAATTTATATTTGTTTTCAATATACAGTTCCCTGTATATTAACTCTGTATGTACACAAAGACATGGTTAAGGATATATAATGGTTTGCTAAAATACAGTATTACATGACAACAAAGAACATCACCTGGCTTAATAGACAGGCACCTGCTGGTAACATTTTGATATAGATAGACATATGCTTCCTCCTTTGGCAATATAAAAGAATGAAATACAAATTAGGAATGGTCTTTAGCTGACAGCAATTGCCAAAAATACTATTATTATCCTATCCTAGCCCATCATTTTGAAATGGATAGATTAGGAAAAAATCACAGGACAATATTAGTCTAAATGCTGATGTCCTGACGCACAATTGCTCTGCAAATGAGATTAAGGGATTCTGTGCTCTGGCTTGTAAACACTTAATTTCTGATTAGATGACTGGAAGAAACTGTTATGTTCAGAACAGTTAACTGGAAGAAACTGTCAGAGTGTTGATGTTTTCCAGGGACTGTGGCTCCACAATGCCCGTTAATTCTATTTAGTTTTGTGAGAAAACAAATGGGTTGTGTATACTTCTCTGGGGAATTATGAGGTTTCCTTGCTATTTTGCAACTTTTCTTACAAAATTCACTGACATATAAATTACACTGGCATATAAAAGGCATAAACAGGACTTGATTTCATATGGTGACAAAGGTGTCCAGTAGCTCTGAAAGTGAAGCTTGCTGACTTCTCCAGCTTGTAAATCAGAAGACATCTAGAAGAAAGGAGGTGTCTGTTTAAAAAATCCTGTTTAAAAAAATCCTATTTAAAATCCTGCATCAGTTTCTGAGAAAAGCTATTGAAACATCTATCATCACACTAAAGGCACCTTTTTGCCTGAACACAGATTTATAAAGCACTGAAATGGTATTCATCAAATAAGCTGCCAGAAAAAGAAGAAAGTAACTTATCAAAACTAATGGAGACCCCAAGTACAATCCAATTCTGAGCTGCATATAAGGGCCTGAAGTTACAATACAGGAGATCTGAATAACAAAGATTCAACTTTTTCTGTGGGCTGTAGATATCTTTGCTACCCAAAATCTGGATGTTCATTACAAGCCAGCATACCTTTTCTGCCCTGCCTTCTGTAGCAATTTAAAAATAATCAGGCTTCAAGTTTATTGCTTTCTGTTGTCAGGGTTATATAGCAAATGTGATATGGTCTTATCTCCTAGAACATAAGATACATGCCAGGTTATGGAATTGGAGTGCTTCTGCGTGGAATTGCTTCTGTAAGAACACTTACACTTGGGGGTATTGCAGTAATTATCCATTCCCAGCTACCCCACCAGGGAACAGCTAAACCAGGAGGTGAGGAGAAGAAGCCATGTTCTATATCTCCCTTCCACTAGAAGGAGGCAAACATAGAGAAGCACTGCTTCTTTCCTGGAGCACCCTTTGGCTACCAGCCACACTCTTACTAAAGTGAGCTACAACGTATAAAGACTCCACTCACTGGATCACACAGTTTTTTCTACTAATCCAGTATGCCTTAAAAAAAGAAAAAAAAAAAAGCCAACCCTTACGTACTTACTTGCTTCCTATAGTGATTCCAATAGTTACAGCTGCTGCAAAGTGTGTGCTGTCTATTACAATTATCTTGACCTCAAGAAAGCTAAGAAAATAGCAAAGGATTTTGTTCCCCACGGAGACTGTATGATACTTGGGATGTTTCTCATTAAAGAAAAGGTACACGTTTTAAAACATGTCAGCAGCTGCAAAGATCTGCACCTTAAAAAAGTTATATTTAGAAAGTGATGGATTTGCTTGTAAAGGAATCACTTAGGGAGAGGCTCAGTGTAGCTTTGAGCTAAACCAGAGGATGAATTAGTTTTGTAACAACAAGACCTACAAGAGGGTTTAGTATTAAATATTAACCATTTATCCATTAAAATCCTGAATGGAAATCTGTGTTTGATGGATTGATTGAAGTAAATAATCATTCATGTGGCCATGCACAAGATTTTAATTTGTATTTCAGTCTGGAAAAACACCTTGCTGCTGATGTTAGTTAGTCTGACACAACACTGCTGAACACACAGGTGGGCATCACCCTATGCTCAAAGTAAAACACCTAGCCCTTGGAGGACTGGAGGAGAGGAACCCCTTTCTCACCATGGATGACAGTTTTTTGGTGAATTCTTCACCTTTTTGAAAGCTGGAATGACCAGAGCATGCAAACACCCTTTTTACTTTCTAGAAATAAACAATGGATAATTAGTCAAGAAAACATTATGGGATGTTTCCTATGTAACGATTTGTGAAGCCATTGCTTTGTCATAGCATTTCTAAGGGTTATTAAAAACATCTTTCAAAAATCAACTTTCTTTAAAAAGAGGCTGATGTGACAACATTGTTAGCAACTACTAGCTCCTGTAGAGGACTTCGAAGGCCAAAGGGAATTAAGTCTTTGTAAATAAAAAGACCTTGAGAGACCAAATCTTAGAGTATTTTAATGGAAACTGGGTGTCTAGGTCACACAATTTACATCAGAAGAGCCCAGCTTCTGGTCATTTGGTGCCTGCAAACTATTCCAAGTCCCTTCCTCCCTAAATCCTATTAACTCTACAGTTTTCAGGATCTCTTCCAGATAAATCAGTTTTGAGCTGATCAGCATTCCTCTATTAATAGTTTCCAGACCCATGCTGTAAGAGTACAAAAAAATCTGAGCAACTCAAGCCAGAAAACTTGTAATGAGTTTTGTTTTGTAAGATATGGCAAAATGGCAATAGCATTAAACTGAGTAGCAGGAAAGTTGGTCTGACAAGCAAGAATAGTCTTCTACCTTTAAATTGTTTTACTTGGTGTAAATTGAGATGTCCCCACTGATTCACTTGGATATGTGCTCACCAAAGCCAGTCCTCTTGTTACCAGGACGTCTGGCTGCTTTTTGCCCATTTATTCTAGCACAAGCAGCTGACTTCTATTGATGCACCTCAATGTGCCAGTGTTGTGAAACCCTTTGTTATATATCACACTTTCTCAGTTACATCCACCAGAAAAAACCTCTGTGGTGGTTCCCAATAATGTTCTTTCCCTTTTGTTTCTCCAAAGGGCCACATAGACTACAGATGAGTTTCATCTCTTCTGGTGGGCCAGCAGTAATGGAAATAATGTTGAATCACTGTGTGGGTAACACATGGGTAACTAATAGGCTAAAATAACCACAGTTGTGTTGTCTCGTATAATGAGATGGATGAAATATTTTCTTGAGTTGGTATTTATTTCACATTTTTTCCAAAGAATGTATTTGTTAAGGTAAAGACTGAGATAATCCTTAAAGTATTTCAAGCTTCAGTTTACCAAAATGCTCATCCATCATAAAAGCCTACCACTGTTGTCAAATGAGGAGTCTTAACTTCTGCTCATCGTCCAAACTCACAGCTGGTACCAGCTCCCACTGAAGAGTGGAGAGTGACTGAGGTGGCAGGCAGTACACAGTGAGAGTGTGACACTTGCAGGGAAAAATGTTGTCGTGGTTTTGAACCAGTAATTAACAAAAAGGGGAAAAAAGAATTATTTATTTCTTGCTGTGATATATGGATTAAAATAAGAGTAAACCAGGTATAAAACTTAAAAGGAATAAAGAAAAGTTTATTGACAAACTACAAGAATAAGAACACCAGAATAAACTTTTAGAAAAAACCTTTTCATTTCTCACTGCTCACTATTCTTTCGTTCACATGACAACAGAGACAAAAACTTTATAATTTTGATGGTTTAAACAGTTCTAATTTTCTTATAGTCTTTTCCTCAGTTTCTGTAGAGAAACAGAAGTTCCTTTCTGTTAATTTATGGAGTTTGTCACAAGAAAACTATTTTTGTTATAGTTTCTCGTTTCTCTGATATCAGCTGCTCAGAGCTACTGTTATTAAAGCCCACCCTTCCCATTCCACATCACTCTGAAATGTGTTATGGGTCATGAGTTTAAAGATAGCATTTTTAAGGATAAGTTAGTCAAAGGCAAAAAAGTATTCTTCATCTGCTTCTGTGAGCTTCACTAAGAAACAGTTTTCTCATTGCCTCTCAAGGCTTCAAATCTCTCAGCACTTCACTATACCACAATTACTTCACTTTTTACTCAAATTTACACTTTGAATACCTTATTCCTCTCCATACTCTATTATGAATTAAAGGGGTTTTTTTCAGGACTTCATTGTCCATCTCCATAGTTTTAACAGAAAGATATTTCAGCTTAATTAAAGCATCTCCTTAATTCTCTACCTTTCTTGAAGTCTCTTTTCTTTCTTGCCACTAGTAGTTTATAAAGTCTCTTTTCATGTTGATTACTCTCCTTTTCTCTCTCTGGATGAAAAGATTAATCCGCAAGTTTCATCTAGATAAGAAAAAGTTAAAATCTTGCCTAAGCTTTTGTAGATGGTTCGGTGATCTCTGCTGAACAGGAGTTGGAGCCGTCTGCGATGGAAAGTTCCTCATAGTTGCTCTGGAAAGCATAGTCACTGTCTCTGCTTGCAGCAGGCTTAGAGCTTTTCTTCTTCTTTACTCGGCAGTTTTCTGGTAAATTCTATCACAGCAAAACCTGCAGCTAAGCCAGGAACCGGCTTGGCCCGGCTTAGCCCGGGGCAAGCCCCCGCCGGCCCCATCTCCCGGCCGGGAGAACGGCAGGCCCAGCCCGGCCCCCCACCCAGGCCGCATGGCCTGGGCAGGGAACGAGAAGATTGGAGCTCCGCCACCCTTCACAGCCAGGAAACAAAGAACAACTACAGACTTCTGGGTGTACACTTTAAGGTGGGGTTCACAAGTTGATTCTACTTTTCAATGGCTAAAACTGCTGTCAATTCTCAGCAATGACCGATAATTGGTCAGGAGAAAAGACTCCCAGGAGACCCCAGCAACTTTAACTTTCTTAAAGGTAAACTAACCCCATGACAAATGTAAAAAGGAAGGAGACCATTTCCATACCCCTTTCTCAACAACAAAATGGTAGATTGATTTGTCCCATTTGAAACTGATCTCTCTCTAGTTCAGTTACTTCTCTCACATTTCTTTGCTTGGAGCAATGTCGTGAGCCAGGTGACAGAAGTTTACTCAGACTATATGGGACTGTACTTGGTATGAACCGTAGAATCCTAAGCTCACAGAACATCAGCTAGAAGGAACCTTAAGGTTCCAACCTTTCTTGGCAAAAGCACAGTCCAGACAAGATGGGCCGGGACCCTGTCCATCTAAAACTTAAAAGTTTCCAATGTTGGGGCTATGGAGGTTAAGCCAATGGCTGATTGCTCCCATTAGGAAAAATTTTCCCCTTGTATCTAATTGCAATATCCCAAGGAGAAACTTGAACCTATTGCCCCTCATCTTTTCTATGTAACTCCTTGTAAAAAGCAAGTCTTCATCTTTATAGCCACCCTTCAAATACTGAAGCATGGTAATAAGGGCTCCCCTAAGTCTTTCCTCACATGACAGGCTTTCCTGTCCTCTGATCATCTTTGTGGTCATTCTCTGGACTCTGTCTAGCCTTTCCACTTCTTTTCTGTATAGCAGAGATTAAAACAGAACAAAATATTCAGGTGTGGCCTGACAAGTATGAGCTCTTCATCTCTGCTGGTGATGCCCTTGTTGATACAGCCCAGGATTTCAGTCTTTCTTTGCTGCAGCAGCACACTGCTCAATCATATCAAGTTCAGTGTCCACAAGGACCCCTAGGTCCCTTTCCATGGAGTTGCTCCCCAGCCAGATAAGATCCTGGCCTGTACTGCAGTCCTGTATTATGTTTTCCCAGATGCCTAATTTCACAGCTTGACCTTGTTGAATTTCATGTGGTTCACTCCTCCAGCCTATCCAGGTCTTCCTGCAGAGTGGCTGTCCATTTCACAGCATCCACCCCTCCGCTTACTTTAATATCCTCAGCAAACTTCACCATGGTAGATTTGATCACATCTTTCACATAGTTTATGAAGATATGAAACAGTGTTGGGCCCAAATCAATCCCTGGGGAACCCCAGCTGTGCCAGGTTGTTGATTGGAAAACAAGCCATTTATCGTCCTGCTCTGAGTACCTCCTTTCAGCCAGTTCCTCACCTCATGGACCATTTGTCCAGACCACAGTGGATCAGTTTCTGTAGCCAAAGGCTGTGGGAAACCATATTAAAAACCATGGAGAAATAGGAGCAGACAATGTCCACAGCTGGTCCTCCTTACTTAGTCATAGAAAGCACTCAGTCTTATCAAACATGATTTGCCCTTGATGAATCCATGCTGGCTTCCCCCAGTTATGTGATTCATTTGACTTGCGATGGGTCCCAGGAGGATTCATTGTGTAACTTTTCCAGGGCATAAGGTAAGACTGATAGGTATGTAATTTCCTGGGTCATCCTTTAAGACCTCCTTTCAGATGGTGGTGGCATTAGCTTTATTCCAGTCTTACAGCCTCCACATCATCTCAAATATCATGGAAAGCAGCCTCATAATGACACTAGCCAGCTCTCCAATAACTCTTGCATGGATATGGTCAGGCCCTGTGAATTTATAGCTTCTGTAAAAGTTCATGTCCCAGCACTCCTTAACTGATGGTGAGTCTGTGTTTTTATCAACCTGGGTTTTTGTTCCCAAGATTTTGGGCCCAACTGTGCTGGTGATGACATTGTTAAAAGAGCAGTTGAGAACTTCTGCCTTTTCAGTGTTCTTGGTGATGAATTTCCCTCACATTTAAGAGAGGGACAATATTTTCTTTCTGTTTCTGCTTGCTGTTTACATACCTTGTGTACCCAATGAGCCCTTTCTTATAGTTTTTGACATCTCTGCACAATTTTTAAGTGTAGATTTTGATTCTCTAACTTCATTTCTACATGTCTTGACAATGTCTCTGTAGTTCTCTTAGTACTTGTCCTCTTTTCCATCTCTGGTAGGCTTCTCCTTTGGTTTTGAACAGATTCAAAATCTCACAGTTTAGCAAAGGGTATCTCCTGTTCCAGCTACTTCCCTTAGCTTTAAAGAAGAAACAATGTATTCGCAAGTAGATTGTATAGGAGGCAATATCAGAACTACTGCTATTTGAACATACAGCTCTGAGGGCTTATCTAACCCTGAAGCATGGATTTTATTAGCATGGATTTCATGACTGAGTCTTCATCATTTAATGAACAGTGCCAGAAAACTGTTCAATGCAGTTAAATAATGTTTCACTACTTCAACATGGTCCCTGGTTCATGGCAAATATTGCTCTCTCTGGTGGTTACCAGGAAGGCTTTAGGAGCTTCCAAAAGCTGATTCACTTGTCTTGGAGGTTGGGAGAATTCAATACTATAGATGTGATTTAGCCTATGGATGTAACTTAGCACTGTTATTCATGTATAATTATCTACATGCCTAATCTGAATAAATTTCACTATATGCTCCATCCATTCCAAGGTTTGTTGTTGCCTTTGGTGTTACTAGTATTGCACATCTTCAGAGTGATGCTCAAGACAAACCTACTACCTTTCTCCTTGAAGTCACAGGTTTGTCTGTTTGCTTTTGTTCAGCCTCTGCTGACTTGAACACTAAGCATAAACTAAAGGGGAATTGCTCAAAATCTTTGCAGTTTGCTCAAAGCACCCTGACTTGGAAGCATGGTCTGCCCTCTTGGGTCTGAACTTCCATTTCCTAGAGGAGTGTAGAAGCTAGGGCCTGGCGGCTCGGATGATATCAGGATGTAACAGAAAAATAGTCACCCCCCCTCCTCTGCAGTGTATGGTAACGACCCCCATAATTAGCCAATAGCACCTAGCTGTGATGAAAGCAGATGGAGTAACACAGTGAACCTAGGTTATAAAGTGTCAAATTCTTCAGCAATAAACGCCATTTCTGCCATCCATCACATTGATGTGAGTGTGCAGTATGGACCGAGTGGCCTGAGTGTGGCCACCGTGCTGCTCTTGAACTAGGGTGTCTGCCTTGCTAGGCAACAATTTGGTGCCGAAACCTGGGAATTCAAAATCGAAAAGCGGGATTCAAATCCAGAGAGCGAGGATTGCCTGGAAAATGGGAGCAGCGGTCAGGACGGCTGGACCAGTCCTGGTGTGAGAGACATTCCTGGGCCCAGAAGGAAGATGGAAGCGCTGATAAAGGTCGGATTGCAATTATATAAACAATGTAGTAGAGATTGTAAACCTAGTTCTTTTACTCTTGCTATTGCAAGACTTTTGTATATTAGGGTCATAAATCAGCTAGTAAAGATTATCCACCCTAAGGTGTGGGACAGATGTACTAAAACCCTTACCGAAGAGACCTGGAGGGTGGCAAAAAACAGTCTGTTGGCTACCCCAAAATTTGGGGTCAGAGCGGCCACCCAGACATTACAGCCCCCAGACGAGAGCGGCTCGGCTGAGCCAAAAGGGGCCCAAGAGGGCAATACGTCCCCTCAATCCCCGAATCCTGATCTGCTCTCAGAGAGATAACAGAGAGCACAAGTTTTTTGGAGAAAGTTAACAGAGGAAGCCAGGGGTCCTGTGGGAAAAGCCCGGGGGGAACCACTGCCCCATGTACCCCAAGATGGCGCTGAGCAAAAAGACATAGAGCAGGAAAGGAATGTCATTAGTGAGAACAAAGAACAAGCACTGGCATTGATGGATGAACATAGTTGGGGGGATGGGAGAGATAAGGAATGTGAGGAAGAAGGAGAAACTGAAGCAAAAGAGATAAGATGCAGGGGAGGTGTTCAGAGGGAGAGAGAAAGGAATGTAAGAGAGGGGGACAGGAGTGAAAGGAGGAGTGAAGGGCGGAGTGAAAGGCGGGGAGAACCAGGAGGGAGGGAACAGCCCGCCTACAGGGGTTGTAGGCAGGGCTGGAGCCCAACAAAAAGGCACGGGAAACCGGAAATGGTCAGCCAGTCGAGTTCCAACTCTGACAGAGATACTAGTGAAGGTGAACGGTTGGAGACTGACTCCTTAGAGGAGGAAACAACAAAGATAAACAAGAATATCCCCCTCCACATTAAAAAAGAACTGAGAGAAGATACCCCTCTCACAGACTGGGGAGAAATAAAAGCAGCATGTGCCACCTGGGTCCCCCCAGTTGCGCTAGCATTCCCAGTCTGGGTGTCTGAGGAGAGACAGAGAGTTCACTCACCAATAAATCCTAAACTGCAAGGCTCCAGTCTGCAACAGCTGATAAACACAGATGGGACAATGATTACCCTATGCCTATCAGTTTATAACTTCAGTGTTTCTAACGATTTTTGTGTGCAAGCTGTGATTGTTCCCAGGGTCCTGTACCACCTGGATGAAGAGTTAAGCCTGCAAGCGGAGAGACTCACCCGACTTCAGAAAAGAGAACTGGTGACAGGTGTGACCATAGCGATGCTGCTTAGCCTGGGAGCAACTGGTGGTGCCACAGGTGTCTCTGCCATCGTGACCCAACAACAGAGACTGTCTCAGCTACAAATGACAATTGATAAAGACTTGCAGATAATTGAAAAACCATGTATTTTAAATAAGCTTGTGTCTTTTCTCAAGAGCCAACTAGAAAGGGTCAACATCCTGTTTGTAGAAAAACAGCAGATGCTCTAAAAATACACTTGGTCACCGCATGTGCCTTATGTTTACTAATGAAAAACTGCGGTGTCTATTTTATGTCTTAAGCCTTTTAGTTAAGTATAGTGTACCCTATATTTTACTCAAGTTTATAATATCTACTTTTAAAACTTTTTATAATATAGATAAGTTAGATAAAATGTTTAGAGATAGATATATAGAAAATAACGTTAGAACTTTCAAGACTAATACACCTTATATTCTAGCAAATTTAGTTAGGCATAAAGAGGGGGGAAATGTAGAAGCAGGGCCTGGCGGCTCGGATGATATCAGGATGTAACGGAAAGATAGTAACCCCCCTCCTCTGCAGTGTACGGTAACGACCCCCATAATTAGCCAATAGCACCTAGCTGTGATGAAAGCAGATGGGAGTAACACAGTGAACCTAGGTTAAAAAGTGTCAAATTCTTCAGCAATAAACGCCATTTCTGCCATCCATCACATTGATGCCTGTGTGCAGTTTGGATCGAGTGGCCTGAGCGTGGCCACCATGCTGCTCTTGAACTAGGGTGTCTGCCTTGCTAGGCAACAGAGGAGTTCCTCTAGGTCCACCCAGCATTCCCACTTCCACCCCACTCCTGGTGTTTTCCATCCAATGAAGCTGATGCAATGGAAGGACTGCAAATTTTCAGCACTTCTCCAATCCACTCACATTCTACTTCTGCTTTGCTACTGAAACAAAAAGGGACGGTGTCAAGGAAGATAAAGCAAATGCACAAAGAAGACATCTGTGTTGGCAATAAAATAAAAAAGTAGTCTTTAATCACCAGTTCTGTCTAAAGTATGTGTCAGGTGAAGTATATTTGTCTAACATAAAACCAACTACACTAATATTTTGACAAAAGAAAAGAAATGACTGTTGGGTGATGGTTCTGTGGTCCAAATTTCTAATCTATACCTTCAAAATGGTGTTTTACATCATAGAACACTTATTTAAGTAAACAAAAATATGTCTGTAAGGCAATTTGCTCTTTATTTCTGCTGTCACATATATAGCAAACAATGTCAAAGAACTTCACAGGGGGGTTACTTGTCCATTTAGTTAGACTTTCCTCTAAATGAAGGTATCTTAGTCTTAAGCATCTAAAGAATGAGGATTAGTGACACTGAGCATATTGATGTAATGCAAACTAGTATAGTAAAGTCTAAGCTTAACTAAATAACATAAAAAGGAAGTTTCAATAGCAGGTGTCTATTTTTAGTAGGGCTGCTAAAGAATTCTTTCACTACCATAAGTAGTATGTAAAAGCTTTATTTGGAGAAGCTAGATCTGTCCAGTCACAGACAGAGACTATTGTTTTTGTATGCTTTGCTCTCATGACAATATTTATACAGAAAACAATTATAGTATCAACCTACACATCTGACCTCCAACCAAATTGTGTCTGCCGTGCCAGACAAAGACATATATTCAACACTCCTAGTAGAGGGCAAGGGCTTAAGTGACTTATTCCTTGAAATTAATAGGATAACTTGGGTGCATTTTAACAAACAGCAACGTTGAGAGTGATACTGTGGATGGAAGATTGGTGGAGATGGATGTTAACATCATCAGAGATCTCTGCTTACAGGTAAATATTTCTGAAGATGAAATTAGATCAAGAAAAAAACCTGACCTTTTCCATAATTTTCTAAACAAAAAACATTAACAAATCAAAATCAAAACTCATAAAGTTTAAAGCTAGAAAGTGCTGAGCTTCATAAAGCCCAGTGTTGACCCATGAGATTCCATGGCAAAATTTTCATCCACCTCTGCAGGACAGTATCAAGGTTGAAATGCTTACTGACCTTCATCTCTTTAGATTTCAATAAATTATTCTGCACCTTGGAGAATGTTAAAACCACTTAGCTGAATTTTCTAGACCAGAAGAATTTTTCTCAAAAATGTGAATACGTATGAAACATTACAGGGCAGTAACACACTGGAATACATGAGGCAGTGGAACATGTTGCCTAGAGAAGTGTATGTGCCATCTCCAGGAGCATTCAAGGCCACAAGTGTTAAGTTAGGGAAGACAGTTATGTTTTAACAGCACCCCACTAACATGCCAGAGTAATTTTACGTTCTCCATTATTCTTAAAGACTCTCACAGGGAAAGTTCTGAACATCTGGGGACTTCCTGTTTGTGTTTCTTTTCTGTTTCTAGAAGACGACATTTGCATGTTTTCCCCTGCACATTTTGAGTACTATAGTTTCCTGTTACAGAATCATAGAATGGTTTGGGTTGGAAGGTGACTTAAAGTTCTAACCCTCCCTGCCATGGGGAGGGACACTTTTCATTGGACCAGATTTCTCAACCTGACATCCAACTTGGCCTTGAACACTGCTGGCAATGGAGTAGCCACAGCTTCTAGAGGTAAATGGTTCAAGTGCCTCACCACCTTCACAACTAAGAAATTATTCCTCATATCTTATTAAAACCTACCCTGTTTCAGTTTAAAGCTATTCTCCCTTATCCTAGCTCTGTATGCCCTTGTCAAAAGGTCCAGCTTTCTTGTAGAGCCCCTTCAGGTACTGGAAGGCTGCTCTAAGGTCTCCCTGGAGCCTTCTTTCCTCCAGGCTGAACATCCCCAGCTCTCTCTGTCTCTCTTCACAGAAGAGGTGCTTCAACCCTCTGACCATCTTCATGGCCCTCCACTGGCCTTGCTCCACACATTCACTACAGTCAGGTTAGATTTCTTCCCAAAACAATTCAGAAGTTTCCTTTTGACAGCAAAACTTTCTACCAACAAGCCAAATTTCCCTCCTTCCCCTGCTTAATTCCAAGGACCTTAATGCTGAATGCAAAATAAGCCATATCAGGTCCATGTGAAACACCAGACTAGAAGCCTTTTAGGTGCTTGGGTGGTGAACGGCTTGGTGTAACCCACTTGGCCCATGGATCGGTTTTTCTGTTTTTCCCTGAAATATTAACTCTTTTAGGAATAACAATCTTCATATAGTTCCTCCAAAGCAAAGGCTCAGAAGGGCATAAAATTAAATATTAGTGGGGAGAAAACATCAAAAGTGTGATGCCGCGGTGGCGGAAAGCCCGGAGCACCGCGACTTCTCCAGAAGCAGCCTTGAGAAAGGCTGGCCCGAAGCGCATGTGTGAGGCTAGTTATAGAGTACTGTGGGGTTTGAACCCTCAGATCAGTAGTCAAAACATACTAGAGGAATTTGTCAGCCTCACCACAGCCTCTGTACTTGAAAAGTGGGGGAAGGTTGTCTGAGGAAATCCTTCAAGTATCAATAAATATAAGGCCATAAACCATCCTGGCATCAATCTGAAGCATGACAAATACCAGGACCCTCTGGATAAGAATGCTGTTTCTAAAAAAACTTCATAGAAGAAATTTTAAAATAAAGAATGTTAATAAGAGAGCTACAGAAGAGAGGGATCTCAGCTGTAACACTGGTCTGTGTGTTTTGCAAGTCAATGTTATGAGCTTGATCAAAAAATTTACCATTATATGCAATATTATGCACTTGATATTACATTTTATTTCAAAGGCTTTAGGTTTTGAACTGTAATTTCTAAAAAAGAGCTCAGTCATGTATGAAAGACAGCCTTCTTTTTAAAAACTAATGATAAATCTTTATTATCAATATCATTCTTATTGAGATTAATGATAATTTTACCAGAAGCATAAAACTAACGTGTTCATTCTACAGTTTCAAACTTCCTTTTGCTCTTTTCTGGATCATAAATCTCATTTGTTCCCTCCTTGTGTGCTGAAGTCACTGAAAATGATGCAAAGTACTTTTACCAGTCCAAAACTTGCACACTGGAAGACAAGAATATAAGACAGACAGGTTTCAATTTAAGTGAAGTTAAGTAGTAGTTATGATTATAATTTGAGGCCTGTTTCTCACTTTACATTAAATGCAATAAAATATTTTTTATTTACCATTGGATTAATAATTTGCTCTATCTAGATGTAAAAGAAATCCACAGACAGTTGTCAATTTAGGTGCCACTTTTCACATAGTATTTAGAAACACAGAATCATTTAGGTTATTAGAGACCTTCAGGATCATCAGATCCAATCTTTGTCCCATCACCACCTTGTCAACTATACCCTAGAACTAAGTATCACATCCAGTTGCTTCTTGAACACTTCCAGGGACAGGGACTTCACCACCTACCTGGGCAGCCCATTCAATGCTTAATCACCTGTTCAGTGAAGAAATTTATCCTGTTGTCTAACCTGAACCTCCCCTGGTAAAGACTGAAGCCACTTCCCCTTGCCCTGTTGCCAGCTGTCCAGGAGAAGAGGCTGACACCCACCCTGCTACAGCCTCCTTTCAGGCAGTTGTAGAGGGAGATGAGGTCACCCCGAGCCTCCTTTTTTCCAGGCTAAGCAGCCCCAGCTCCCTCATCCATTCTGCATATGACCTATTCTCTAGATCCTTCACCAGTTTCATTGCCCTATTAGATACAAGCGTTAGGCATGTGTGCTACATAGCTACACAAACACACACAGAGAAGCACACTTCCAAACACCTAGCATGTATCCTTAAGAAACTCAAAGATTGCGTGGTTGTATTTGGCTACTACTTAATGTGAAAAATGCATGTAAACTATGATGAAAAGCAGAGAAATACTGCAGTTACACTCAAGCAGTGCAAATCTGTAATGCTTGAAATTTGTCATTATTCATTGAGGTGGATCTGATAACTGGATGAAACAATATTTTCTTTTCTTTCCTCAGTCCCTTTGATTAAGAGTATGAGGAAAAAATTAAAGACTCCATTATTATTCCTGAAAGTCAAATCCAGAAGCTATGAAAACTTATATACTTAATTATATACTCACATCGAAAGGTACATAATTTGTGCTTTTATATCCTGACTTGGGACAATGACACACACAATGTCTGTGCTGCTGTGAATAGTTAGGCTATGCAGTTAGGCTATCTGTTTGGATTGAAAACTGCTGGTTTACCTTGTTTTCATTTTTACCTTTCTCCTTTTTTTCTTTTTCTGAATGTACATGAAGAATTCTTTCTTTTAAAAAATATTATTATTCAAGTGCATGCTGAAATTGAATCATGCTATTCTTATATAATTTTTCATTGGATTGTTCCAAGATGTAAAGAAATCCAATTAAATTTCCCTTGCAGGCACAGGGCCTCATTCAGGATGCTTTTATAAAGCTGGCTTGTTGGATTGTATGGCATGTCTATGAATTGAGAACCACTGGGGCCCTGTCCCATTCCTTCTCCTGTGTGACATGATGGAGAGAAAGAAAGTATGCTAACAGTGTTTCAAAGAGCTGTATTAGCAGAAAACATAAAGTCTTTCCCATCATTTCTGCTGCCATGTTTTAGAATATGCATGTGAGAGTGTATTTGCAGAACAGTTTTTAGCCCTATATGGTTCACACTTACCCTCTGCATCTGATAGTCGACTTCTTTGTCCTAAGGACATAAAATTCGATGTTTTATTCAAATGCTGAAGATGATGTACATATTCTCTGTTGAAGGCAAGGTTAGCAGAAGCAATTTTTAGAGTGGTGTTCTAGTTTCCCAAGCTGCACAAATGTATTGCACTCTTTTCCTACCTCAAGGAAGCAGACTACAAAATTTCTGGAGTTAGATTACAGAGCAGTGGGACTGCTGCACTATTTGTCTGTGTGACTTGCTTCTGATTTAAACATCATTGAATGATCCCAATGGTCAGCAGGCTTCCTCTGGTGGACTTCAACAGGAAGGGCAAGGCTTACCTATCCATAGACACACATCATGGCAATATACAGAGCCACCTTGATTCACTGTCAGACTGCCTCTGGTGGTGGTAACAACTGTGTATCTTGCATGTGAAGGACACTCCAGGTTGAACAATAAGACTGCCTTGGCTTGATCAATCTGCTTTTTCTCATTGCTGAGAAAGAAGGGGCAAACTCCTTCTTTAGGCTCCAGGCACTTCCCATAGAGGAGATTGCTTGTTGTAAGGAGAAGTGTTTATTTTTACCCAGCAACTACAGCTGCCTCCTTTCACCTCCTCAGACTTCTATATCCTGAAGCTGGAAACAAGCTATAAGATGTGGAATGCAAAGATGATAAAGATCAACCACTATATCTTCCTGTTAATGTGGAATTGATTTCTGTGCTATATTTCCTGATGTTTCTTCAATCTACTTTAAATGTTCCCAAGTGTTCTTTTCCCTTGAGAAATTACTGTACTGTCTAATGTTATGATGATGATGGGAGAAGTGTAGTCCAGATCTAGCTCAAGAACTGAGACACAGATGTATGCAAATAGTCTTACTGCCTGTGATTTTCTTCTGATAGCCAATCTAAATTTTTCTTCTTTTTATTTCTTCTCATTATCGCTCTGGTTATAACCTGTAACTAAGCTAAATAATTAATTGATATTTTCATTTACTTCATTGGGAGCCATTTACACATATCAGAGGACAAATTTTAGCCCTTAATAAAGAAATGAACTATTGTCTCAACAAGCAGATACTGAAAATGCTGGCTTATACCTGGTGACACAAGAGTATTGAGACCAAACTCTTTACATAGATAATTTGTGCCAAAAGTAACCAGTAAGGTTGAGTAAGAAAAAACCAGTAAGATTGTTTATAAACTCAGTTCAAAAAAATAGTGTAAATTAAGTCAGGGTACTCACCTTAAAGCCATATTCATACACTATTTTTATGCTTCTTTAGCACAACATGAGTTTAATGTCATTTGTAGAATGGTTACTGTGGATGTGGTTTTTCATTTTCTAGAAGCATGATACCCAGATATCCTCTTGACCATCTGCTATATTATTTTCTAACACAGAAGTCTATCCCTACTAAGTCAGGACTCTGCTGAAAAACTTCATTTGGAGAATTTTTTTTACAGTAGATTCATCTTAAAAGGATACTCATTGGAATCCTTTTTGGTATTGCCTATATCAAATAATTCACTGTTATTCAACAAATCATGAGAAGCATTGCTAACAGATAGGGAGTTTACGGGATCAGTGACAAAGCTAGAAAAATAGATAAGACAATACAGTGTTGAACGGAGTAATGCATGTTGACTGGTAACAAGAAAAAGGAGAGAATGTTTGTCACTTTTTAAATGGAAAATCTCAGGCAGTCATGTAACCAGAAGTTATTTCAGACTCAAATAGTCTGTAGTCTGTTTTAGCCACTATTCTGTCAGAAAAATGCAAATAGAAACAATCTGGACTCAGTACATGAGAACAGAAAGTGTCCTTGAAGATGGTATAGTCATTAAACTGGTCAAATGTCACTGAGAAAGCTGTGTTTATATTTAGTGTACATTTCCATGGGCAGAGGAAAATACTTCCTTGGAAGGAATATAACCAATGACAAACATGACTCATAGCAGACTTTAATAATGTCTGAGATGAAGGGCTTGCTTTTTTTTCATTCTTTAAGGATGAATTTAATGCAATCCTGGGCTGCTCACTGAGTCACTGGGCAATGTGTGGTAGGGAGGACTGTTAGGGACAGAGGGGGAAGCAGTGCATCTCCATCAGCTGAATATGGTTCAGGGGACTTTGCCTTCTTCAGGCCCTGCATACACTGTTGCTGACTCAGTTTCACCTTAGACTTGCTTTCAAAGAAAAGTTCAAACCAAGGGTTTAGGCACAAAACATAAGAGGTAATCCTTAGCCTTACCCAGAGTTTTACTGGGACAGTGTGTAACCTTGTGAAGGACATGGCTTGCCCCTGCTCTTCAGCTTTTGTGGCTTTAAGCACCTGACACTGTAAGAATCCCTTCTGAGTCTGGTGCTAGAGGGCATCAGAGTCTACTCCTGGGAACACAGGGCCATCAGGAATTAGAGTGATGAGCCAAGAAACAACCTAGATAAGAGTGTATGTGTCACAGAAGCTACCACTCTGCTTTGTTTACTTCAGTTCTTTTTGCTGGGTAAAATGATACCAAGATAAAGCAACACAGGATTAAGTCTTCCACTTTAATTTGCCAGCAGCATAGCACAGTAGCTTTTGAAATCTGGGATTTAAATCTTCAGTTTTTCCCACTGTCTAACACCAGGGTTGCACCTCCCTTAGGAGTTAATAAATTTTCCTTTTTAACTTTCCAGGTCCGATAGGCAAACCACGTCTCTTGTAGCTTGGATAACCACCAGAGGTCAGCAAACCACATTCCAGGGACTACCGAAATGGTAAGATAAATTACTGGGTTTGGAGCCACGTGCTTTGTTTTGAGTATTCAGAGTGCTATGGTGTGTCCCAGACAGAGTTTGAGTATGTGATGGCATTGCCAGTGGCAGAAGAGCTAGTTCTGCATCACTCAGCCCTGCTGCAAGGGTAGAAACACTGTGTTTTAGCCTGCTTTGCACAGGGTCCCACAGGCCACATCCTTTGAAAAAGGCTGATTTCCACAGAAGTAGTCCAAACCAGGAATATTCAAAATTAGCAATAACACTCCATTTTTCTGCAATTCCAGGGGAAGGGGGCTTTCCAAGCTTGCTGAACTGCATCCTGGCCCATGATGAAATAGTGTCTGAGGGGAACTTGAGAGCCTGCCATGTTGAATATGCTGGAAAGAAGTGGGAAAGATAAGGAATTTCTTCCACTTCCCCCATTCCCAGAGTGAGAATCTTGGAAGAAAGAATTGCATGGGGTTAGATGTGTGAACTGTCTCATTGCTGGTTCCTGGCTCAGATTTTGCCCAGTTTTTCTATGCCAATTGGCCCTATGGAAAGGTCTGATTAAAGGTGCACCTATGTCCTGGGCATATAAATATTCTTTTCCATTGCTAGAAACTGGTCTGGGAGTCAGCTGTAAGTGTATCTTAAAAAACATACATGAGTGAATTGAACAGAATAAACATCTAGCTGAATGGATGCCTTTTTGACTCTGGAGAAAGATTTAGAGGTTATATGTAGCAGTTAAAAGATACAGGAGGCTGGAAAAGAAGAAAGAAGGAGGGGGGAAGCAGGGCTGGGAGAATTTCTCTGAAATGTGTTCTGCATAATCTAAAAGAAAAATGTGTGTAATTTGGACCCCAAATGCAGGCCAAAGCGACAGCATCTAATAGGGGAAACTTGATTTAGAGGTCAGTTTATAAACTAAACAAATTTACTGAGTTTCATAAATGAATCTCATGGCAAGGTCCCAAATTTTTTTAAAAGTTGGATAAAAAATATTGTATGTTAAGGAGGGAAATCAAGATGGTTTTTAAGCTGATGTCTTTAGAAATATATGTGTATAGACTTTTTTATAGCTCTTGGCATATAAAATAAGTCATTATTCTAAATAGAAAAATATTGATGATGTCATAGGAGCCATTGCCGGACACATCAAGCTGATCTGATGAACTGGGAAATCAATAGATATTTTCCAAACGAGATGGCATTTCTTTTAATTGGTTGTGTGAACACAATATACTGCAGAGGGCAAACATTTAAAGTTAATTTTCATTTGGCTTGGATTTGTCTGTGTGTTGTATTATTATTTCTTTACATAGACTTTTTTAGTTTATTTTGTTTTAAGGCTTGTTTATTCTATTAGTTTACGTATAAATTCCTTATCAGAATAGATGAAATAGCACCTATGTATTGTAGACACTCAAATAGTGTAGCTTTGGGAGCTATTTGAATAGCTACCAAGATTAGAAAGTATTGAAGATTTTACCCAATAGTTCCTACACTCCTTTAGACTGATTGAAATTTTTTAAGTCAAATAAGCCTTTTAATTTCACCCTCATAACACATACATAAACAGTTGTCCTTGTGTCCCATAGCAAGTGAACATCAGAATTTGAAACAGAAATCCCAGCTGCTTAGACTTTAAACTAATTGCCAGGCTGTACAAATGTCACACATTGTAGATCAATACGCTAACATACAATTCAAATGTTATTAAGTAATATTGCATACCCTCCAGAGCTCCTCAGAATCAGAATTTTTCAAGGGCATATGATAATGAAACCCTTGAAGAAAAACACTGTTGATTGGCAAAGGATGCTGGGCAGGGACCTCATTTGTATGACGTATTTTAGCTTTATGGTTTTGCATGTCAGATTGTAAGTAAAAGAATCTGACAAACATTTGTTAATTCTTCAGGCACCTAACATTTTTTTCTGTTGTTGGTCTCTCATCAACTTCACATTTCTCCTCCTGAAAGTGGAGGGTGGGGGAGAAACAGAGCTGGTATTAATCTACAAGGGTAAGGTACATGCAAATATATCGTATATTATGCTTCTTGATTTTTTTTGTTTAATTTTTAAATAAACTTTTATATGGATTTTGTTAATACAAAATTCCTTCTGTTAAAGGAGGGTGTTCAATTTATTTCTTCAGCTGTAATGGCAGACAGATTTTGCTGTTTCTGCTGAAGTGCTGCTAATTCATGCAGGTACTTCAGACTTCATATCTTACAGAACCTATTTGCTGATTATATTGCTAGGGAAAATGGCAGTTAGAGTTATTTGGGATGGTTTTGTTATGAAGTTTTCTAATGCTGTCAAATGTGAGCATTGTGATTTCACTGGGCTCATTCTGCTCTGGTGCTAAATGCTAATTTTATATTTACTTGCTATGTATTTCATACATTTGGCCCCAAATTTTGCTGCCTACCCTCCTGCTGTTTTAAGTCTTCTGAAATAATTTAATTCACAATTTGATTATGGCTTACCCTCTCCTTATAGAAAATATTAGTCGATTAAAAAAACTCAGTCATTCCACTTACATCTCTCCCCTATTTGCTACTACAGCATGTGAGGTACTATTACTTATTTACACTGCAGTAGTGGAAGACACTTTGAGGACATTGTTTTGTTTGTGTCCAGGAATGACACACTTCATCATTTAATTGCATGAAAGCCATAAAAAATGTACATCTCTTAAAACACGTGAAATCTCCACAGAAATCAAAACCAGAATTTTGCAATACTTTGAGACCAGCCAGTTATACTTTCTATTAGTTATTTTTTGCTGATCAGTTTCATGTTCCAAAATATCCATTCTTTACTGATAACGTCTGGAGGTGTTTCCAACATTGAATTAATTTTCTTAATATGAAAATAATATACCTACAATTTACATTTGTAAAATGCCTTTGACTATAGTATCTAAGTGCTGATTATGTACCATTCACTAGGGATAATGATTTTTTCTTCAGTTCCTAAGGAGATGAGACCAAAAGCAAGATACACATTTTCATCTTCTACTAGAGAAATTTAGGAGAGCCACTTTCAGGGCTCTCGGTGCAACTTTCAGGGAGCTCAGTTCTGTCTGGATAAAGTCTTTTTGCTGCTGTAAGGACATTAAAAAGTCAATGGTTACAGCCATGGAAAAAATGATCAAAACTGCATTCTAATTTTGCAACGCTAAAATTATACAAATGCACCTTTGCACTCATAAAACCCAGACAATTTATAGTGAAAACATTTTCTGAGCTAACTGATAATATTTCAGATACAAACACCTTGGAGAGCAGATGTGATCCTTGCACTTACACATTTCATAGAAATAATTTCCTGGTTATAACTTGAAATTCTGGATCCATATTTCATAACAAAGAAGGGATGTTGTCCTCACCCTGGCAAATACTTGACCACCTTGATGAGTTCAGATGTTCATGTCCCTGTTGTGCAGAATCTGACAGAAAATGCCAAGTTTCTTACTCTTGATATCTTGCAAATCTTTTTTTTCTTCACAAACCATGAAGTTAGGAGTTCTTCTGAACTTCTGAAAAGAGCTGCATTCCTTGCTTATCTCTTGTTTATTTTTAATGCACCTTGGCTGCATTTTTCTGGGCATGTTGTTTTGTATGTAAAACAGAGATTTAGGATAGAGGACTATGATATCTTGCATCTTTAGCACCACTCCTTGGAAAGAAACCCATTCTCTTAACTATTCTGAAAATGCAGCAGGAGCTGTAATTCTTGAGTTACTCTAAGTAAAACTACAGGGTTTTTTTACACTAGGGAACAGATGAGGAAGGTTATGTGGTATGAGAAAAAGGCAAAAATGTCTTGTAGTCAATAATCTCATGGGTGAACAAGTACAGTAACTTCATAAATAGCAGTACTTGTCAATGTCAACAAAAGTTGTTCAGCTTAGTTGAAAATCACAAGGTTAGAGAGATGACTCAGACTTAAACAGACTTTTTTCTCCATTGATTTTATGGACTTTGCATTTCTGATGTGATTTCCTAGGTATGGGAATGATGGGTGAACAGTGAGCTGTGAGGGACTATGAAGATCTTGTTGCAACTCAAAGAATTAGGCAGTAACCAGAGCACCAGTTTATGAATTACAGCTCTGTTGCTTTCTCCAGGGAAAAGTGATTTTAGCCACATGCTCCACTGATATACATCTCTGTCTCCACTCTGCCAGCCAAGAGAGGTATTTCCATCCATACCCCTGCTAAACCCATTCAACTTTAATGTCTCAAAGCTCTGTGGAAGACATTGGGGTTGCTTGTTGCTTTCCTTTAATTCTTCATAAATCTAATTTTCTGCCTAATCAGATGACTAACTAAACAAAAATCTCACTACACAAGTTATTTGACATCACTATTCCTTCTCTTTACATTGGTGATAAAAACACTAACAGTGGAACTACAGTCTAAAGAAAATAATAAATACATCTCTCAAATTCCACGGGGAATGACTATTCATCCAAGAGTCAGGGATTTCTTAACTCTGTCAACAAACTATCCATCAAAATACTTGCAAATTACAGGAAATTGAGGACTTCAATTGACTGTAGAATGACTGTGTCACTTCCTTTTGTGATAAAAACTTGGGAATCACTTTTAAAACACTTTGGCTGTACTATAACTTCATATGTTGAACAACGAGGGTAGAAATCCCATTCAAAGATGAATTGCAGGACCATGCAACAGGTCATCATCAGCATGCTCCTCCAACCTCCTGCTCAGGAGTTATACTTCCTCAAGTAGAAGTGTTCTTAAATTCATGTAGTCCTGCTGCCTGAAGCCCTGGACCCCAGCTGTGCCAGGAATCAAACAGCAATCTTTCATGTGCAACAGGCTGTACGTGTGAGGACTTTCATATAATATTGATGAGGTTAAAAGGTCTTCTTGACTGATTTTGAAATTTTAAAATGGAGAAGTAGGATTTAAAAATCTTGCTACTGTTTCAGAGTCCTTCCTTCCTTCCTTCCTTCCTTCCTTCCTTCCTTCCTTCCTTCCTTCCTTCCTTCCTTCCTTCCTTCCTTCCTTCCTTCCTTCCTTCCTTCCTTCCTTCCTTCCTTCCTTCCTTCCTTCCTTCCTTCCTTCCTTCCTTCCTTCCTTCCTTCCTTCCTTCCTTCCTTCCTTCCTTCCTTCCTTCCTTCCTTCCTTCCTTCCTTCCTTCCTTCCTTCCTTCCTTCCTTCCTTCCTTCCTTCCTTCCTTCCTTCCTTCCTTCCTTCCTTCCTTCCTTCCTTCCTTCCTTCCTTCCTTCCCTCCTTCCCTCCTTCCCTCCTTCCCTCCTTCCCTCCTTCCCTCCCTCCCTCCCTCCCTCCCTCCCTCCCTCCCTCCCTCCCTCCCTCCCTCCCTCCCTCCCTCCCTCCCTCCCTCCCTCCTGCCCACCTGCCTGCATTCTCTTCCTGTTTCCCTCCTTGTTTCTTTCCTTCCTTGTTTCCTTCCTTGTTTCCCTTCTTCCTTGTTTCCTTTTTTCTCTCTTTTTCTCTTTCTTCTCACGTGTTTAATATGTATTCAAGAGTACCCTATCAAAAGAATTATTAATTAGACAATCATTTAGATATTGGATCTCATTTCATTTTTTCTCAAATATTTATGAGACATGCATATTTATGAAAATGCTCATTTTGTAATCTGTAAACCTACTTTATGAGTTTGCAGACAGAATTCAGTCTTCCCAGGTTTTTGAAAATCCTATTGCGAAATACGATTTCTGACCTAAATCTGTTAAATATTGACTCCAGACTTGTCAGACAGAAATGTTATTCCAGTAATAAAACAACTCTATTAAAGATCATTGATATTATAAGTGAGATAACTTCACAATAAATGTATCAGTGTTTATTTTAAAGAAACAGATTTCCTGGCACATTGTCAGCTAAACATTTTACACTGAGAACTGCTTGGAAAAAAAAGAGACATGTTAAAATTAACCTATAACTGGGCTTGTGATTTTGTTTTTAAATCTTTTCAACTAAAAGTGTGTAAATGGAACTGCTTTCAATAAAGCACAATAATTTATTCTAGAAATTAGCAAGCCCACGTTCTACCTATAAAATCATTCTCTGTGATGTGCAACTAGCCTTCATTTCAGTGGCCTTGATTTATAGTTAGAGTTTGCTTTATTTTCCAGAGGAAGAGACTGGGAAGCAGCAGGACAGAGCTATTAAAGCTGTTGTGCACAGCAATTTTTCAGGGGTTTATTAATTCTTGCAGAGAATAAGCCAATGAACTGAGCATTATTCAATGTGAGAACAACTTTTTGTAAAATAAGGATTTCTTGATGAATAGATGTAGACTAAAAACCAAAACATGGATTTTTTTTTATATGAAGTTAACCAATTCTGTTTGTCACATTTTCAGTCGCAAGACTTATCAAAATGAGTTTTCACATTTGGCCATCTTGTAATTTCATATGTGTCAGTAGCTTTGGCCCCAGGTTTTCTTTGATGCTTACATTGATGCCTGGTTTTTGTACAGAAGAAATACCCAGATTGCTACAGACAAGAAAGACAATCATAATAACTTGAGTGGAAAGCACAAGTTCCCTCTAAAACAGAAATGCTTATATTTTTAGATAAATTAAGATGAACTCTATCTTTTTGGTTTATAATGTATGAAAGTGAATTCTAATTAGAACATTTCTAATTAAAAAGTATTCAGTCAGTAAATCTATTAAAAACAAAATTTTGTGTCAGCTGCTCCCAAACTGCAGCATTTGCGCCAAAAATAATTTGGGCTTTTTTGGTCTCTCTGTTTCTTATGTGCCTTGTTTCTGAATGTATCAGCTGCTCTTGGGTCAAAGGTTTTGAGGACTTCAGAGAAGAGTGGATCCAGGCAGTCTTAGGTTTTGTTTTAGCACAAATATATTCAAATCACATCGTCCATCAAATGTGAGCACTTCTCTTCACCAGAAGTGAGGTGTCAGTTTCACCTTTTTTGAATGCTGAGAGAACAGAAGGGACAAATACCTATGGACGGTTTGAACAGACTTGTAATGCTATAGGCCATGCTAGCAGACCACTCAAATTGCAAAGGTCATGCAAAAGGTTAAGTCTTCTTCTAAGTTACAATTAAAACTACCAAAGATGATAGGTTTGTCAGAACAAGACTCTTAATTAATGTGGTTCAGCTGTATCAGAGTAAAAACACCATATCATCATGCACTTATTTTATTAGAAACTTCCTATGCTAATGTGTAAAAGATGGGTGAATAAATGGCTTCTCCAGGAACTGAAGATCTCTTTTAATGCTAAAAGATGTCTTTGTGCTAAAAGACATTCAGAGACTATGCACTACAAGAGAGACCTGAAGTGGTGTCAGCTCTCACTGCTGAGGACAGTATTTTGTGGCACTCTCAGATTAAGCACCACATTGCAATGAGAGACAGAGATGGCTGTGAACAGCAGTGATCCATCCTACTTGAACCAATCAATCAGGCATACAGTTAGCTATCCTACACTTAATGTACCACATAGTCACACCCCACCTTTGTGGGTACTGCAGAAGCAGGTGAAGATACCTGAAACCACTGGAATTTTTCCTGTGTTGATAATGAAAAATCACTGCAAATGGTAGGCTGAGTAAATAATTTATGTGAACAGCCTTTCTTCTCCAGCACTGGTTATGCAAAGTGCTCAGCAGGCTGGATTTTACAAGTCTCCTAAACGTTGTGCTTTAGCCTGTATGTAACTATGTGATGCTATCTGAAGAGTTCAAGGCATACACTAGCCAGAATTGCAGCCAATGGAACAGTTCTGAGAAGGAAAAAGACATGAAATGAGCTCTGAGAGAGAGACAGACAGACAAAAGAGAAGATAATTTCCTGATTTATAGTAATCCAAATTGTTTGGCAATTCAAGAGTATGGGACAGAAACATTCTTATGTGAGTGATACTGGAATATCAGTTGCAAAGGCTTTTGTAACTAGGTAAAATCATCCCCCCAAATCATCACATTTAGACATTTTGAGTTTTCTGGCATTGTTTCAAATCGTATGTGTATGAATCCTTCAGAGTTGTCAGCAAAACTCCCAGATGTCTTAAAGTTTCCTTGAGGAGTCTTCATATTGATTTGAAGAGAAGACAGGTGCAAGCGTTAAAATGAGTCTTTCTGTCCTTTGCCTTCTCTCACCCACATGAAGTTTCCTCTCTGAAGCACATAGTATTTTAGCAAGAAGCATGGCTGTGTCATATCTGTCTAGTATCATCTTTAGTATCATGGTAACACCTTACCTTATCTTACAGCCAAGTCCTACACTGCAGATTTGATCAAGGAATGTTAAAGTTCATTGGTATTTTCCTTTTGTTGGGCCAAAAGAAGACTGAAATTGGTGAGAAAGAGAGAACCAGAGGTAAATGGAGACTGACTTACAATGCATATTTATAATGAAGGCACGAACTAGTAATATTGGTTTCGAAAAGATGGGTTGTATTCTTCCTTCACAATACACAGAAAGACCTGGAATTGGTGAATTTTCCTATCCCAGCTTCAGTCTGCCCAGATATTAGATGCATAATTAATAGAAGCATAAGTATAAATGTATATCCTTAGCTCTCCATGATGTTTTAGTTTAAACTCTCTGCCCCTACTTTTTCCAGCCCACCTTCAAGCCATCCATGGCAGTGGAGTGCTCCCCCCAGGAGCTGCTCTGCAGAAAATCACATATGCAAGCATTTTGTTGTGGCAAGCTGAGAGCGAGCCTATCTGTGCAGGTCTGTGTGTCTGTGTGATTTTGTGCCTTTGTTGCGGTATAAGGCCTGGGGGGGACTGAGAAACATTTTCTGACAGAGCAGTGATGCCAGTGCTGGGCCTTCTCAGACCCAGTGAACAGCCAATTGAGGGTGCAAACAAGGGAGCTGAAACTCAGGTGCAGCACATCCCATGCCCTGCAGGCCAGACCCCTGCTCTGCAGGAGGGTGAGTGAGCAATTCAGAGATGCTCAGGATTGTGCACCCACGCTCTCAACAGCCTCAAAGCGCACACTCCAGAGAAAACCTGAAGTCTCGTAACCGGGTGTTAATTATATCTGAGTGGATTCGAGAGAAAAGGCAAACCATATACTGTATCAGCAGAGAAATGGTTTCACTGTGAGGAAACTAATGATGCTTTTATCAGGAACAATATAAAGATTGCTTTTTTACTAGTGTGTGTCCCACAGGATTTGGACTATGAGATATTTCTGTATCTGGCTTTAGGTTCCTCTGAGCTTTTACATAATCAAATCAATATAGCTATGATTCACCCTCTGGCAACAACTGCTCCTTGCAAGTTGCTGCTGCTTCTTTAGTGACTGAAGAGGAAATAAATAAATAAATAAATAGAAAGAAACTTATTACAAATCCGTAAACATTGATTCGTTTGGTCTTAGATTTTACTTTTTTTAATTGCCAGGGAAAAAAAAAAGAAAGAAGAAAAGGGTGAGGAGGCAAGAGGACATATGAATTTGTACTCAATGGGGCAGACAGATTTCTAGCCTGATACTTTGAAAATAAAAGAGTGGATTGATAGGATTTCATGAACCTACACAAAGTATTGTCCAGATACAGACTGAAATGTGGTTGAAGGGCAGATGGGGCAAAACAGGGCCAGAGGCTGTAAAAGCCAAGGCAGGCTAAGAGTCCACTGGAGTTATCCATCTCCAGTTTCCAGGAAAACAAAGGAAAGGAAGAAACCCCAATATTTAAAATGTAAAGATAAAAATAAACCAAACAACCCTACAAAAAGCCAACCCCCCCCCCCCCAAAAAAAATCCAAAACCAAAACCAACCCACAAAACCCTCCCAAAACAAAAAAACAAAAACAAAGAGCCCCAGAAAAGATCTCTTTCCCAGATGTGTTTCCTTCTGTGGTTCCACCTTGCCATTCATGATCCCAGTCCCTGACCCCTAACTAATTCTCTTCTGGAATTTTTTCCTCCCATGCCTCCTCTCTTCTCTGGAGTCACAATGTTATTGTCACATATATTTTCCCCTTATAGTTGCTGGTGTAGCAGAGCACTCTGGCACAGTCATCATCACACACTAGTGGAATTTACTTGTCTTGGGATAATCTTGTTTTTCCCTTGGCTGACATCTCTGTTGCACCAGAACAAAGGAAGTACTAAACAAAAGGATCATTGCCTTTTTTACAAAATAAATCCCATCTTTAAAACAAACCTAATTTCTTCCTTTTTTAAGATTGTGTGCTGTCAGGTAGGACTTTGGAGGAGGGTATCCAATGAGGACGACACTGTGAGAGCAAGAAACTCCTTGACTGGTGTGGCAGCCATGGTTGTGAATGTGCCAACTAACATCCCAGCATGCTGTTAATACTGAGCTAAATTCCTGCTAATGATGCTCTCCTCAGTGACAGACATGTCAGCTGATGTTTGTAAAGTGTCTCGGAGCTTTGGACAGATGATGTCACTGGTATTAACTTTAGGGGTTTTCAATTTGCTTTTGACAAAAAAAGGAAATATCCACCTTTTCATACATCCTTCTCCTCCTCTCCACCCCTGTTGTGTAAGTATTTTCTTGCGTTTTTCCATTCTTTTTAAAAAAAAAAAAAAAAAAAAAAGAAAGGATATGTCCCTTACTAAGACCTGGTGTAGAATTTGATATTTTCCAAGTACAGATCATGACAGAGGGAATACAGGAGGCTTTTCCTGTTACAGACTCGTTCACTCCTAACATAAATTTTGTTTATTTCTGCAGATCTAGCAGCAAGCTTAACATGGATTCACATGTTCCCAGAGGTGGTTATTCCTTCACCCTAGAAAGGCACACTTGTAAAAGCATGGGTACCCTGGGAGAACCTACAGCCTAAATACAATGGAACTGGCCAAGAAACCTCAAAATTTATTTGCAAATCATTTTTTGAGACTCCATGCAAAAAATACTCAGTGAATATATTTTTCTATACTTTGACTGGATCACGAAAATGTTTTATTATTCATTGAATAATTTAAGTGAAACCGAGCTCTTTCAGCCATTACTGATCAAATAATAGTGATATACATCTTGTGCTAGAGGAATGGATTGTCTGTAGCTGTAGATACTATGCTGTTTAAATTTTAAATCTTGTTGTTTTTTTCCAGGTGTCTGATGATAATGGGCTACTGCTTATGGTTAAGCAGCACCCTTCTCTTGTGTACTACAAGGATGATCTCTCCCTGTTAAAGTTGCAGACATCACAGGACTTTGAATTACTGGAAAAATAAAAACAACTTCAGTCTTGAATGTTGGGGAGCCTTTAACTTTTCAATTCTTGTAGAGACAGTGATAATGCTCTTGTGTAAAGTCACATCTCCCTTGTGCCCTGACATGGTCTTCTCAGACTCATTTTGGTGAAGTTAATTAAGGGTTTTATCCTGATCACCAATAACATAGACCAAGGGGCAACAACACTGTTTTTTTCTGTTTTTCCTGCTGTAGCTAGTACCTTTATTCTACCAATGTGGACTTTCTTTTCTCAGTCCAGATAAATATCGTTCATGTACGTATCGAATGATTTGACCAAATAAGAAAATTATGTGCAACATGAGCTTGGTGTCTGCACTTCTAGGAATGAATGGGACAGTACACAGGCATAGTCCCTACTGGTGTAAACTGCCATCCCTACCAATGGACCAGTGTCCATACAAGACTGCTCCTTCTTGCATGAGGTTCTGACTACTTCAAAAGTAGGCACTCACGCGCACGCGCACGCGCACGCGCGCACACACACACACACACACACAAAAAAAAAATAAAATTAAGAAATACACACTAAAAGCCTAATAATACTTACTTGAGGGTTTTAAACTCCTGAGGGGTAGATAGGTACAAGGTAGTAAACCAGCAGAAGGAAAAAAAACCAACCAACAAACAAACAAACAAACAAACAAACCCACCCCAAAACAACAAAATAAAATCCCAAACTAATAAAAAATCCTATAGGAAGGAAACAACACTTCCGTACTCACTTACTCCCGTTACCCTCCCCCACACCCTATCCACTTCTTAAGAAAGAAAAAATTAAAAACTGGGGTAATTGTTGTGCTTGCTGTGGTGACTTGCCTGGAAATGAGCCTATGAGTTGAAGGCATATGGTGCTTATGTTGGAATTGTTTTCTAAACAGACTTTTGCCTGTGTGTCTTTTTCACCTCTTTCAAACATCTTGTGCCAAAAGCAGTAAAAACACTGCTGCATTAAACATAAATCAGGCCCCTGTGCCTGCAAAGGACCTCTGTTGTTGGAGGGGGTTGTTGGACTAGGGATGAAAGGAGACCTACCACCGCATTGATCTGAGTTGATTGTGGGGAGCATACTCAGCTAGGATGCTCCTAGCTAGTTAAGACAATGTGGAACATTCAAGCGATTAATGAACACATGCTTCAAGTAGAAAGGCTGAACAGGGGATTTTAGTGGATGCACGTTTCTTGCACTAAATGTAGTCTAAAATAATACACTTTTATGCATTTGTTTTGATAGAGTATTTTACCTGTTTAGAGTATTTTACCTTTCCCATTACAAATCATATATTGACTACTTCTAAAACAGTGTGAAAACATTTGTTATATGTTTTTACTAAATGGAATGGCTGTGCAAGTTAACATAAATTTACCGTAAGTTTAGTTTGGGACAAGCTGTGCTACATCACACCTGCAAGCAATTTTCAGAAGTCCAAATTTAAGAATTTGTTCTCTGTGTTGCTAATTTGCAAGTAGGTTGTTAGAATTTTAACCCCTCCATGCTAAAAAGGCATGGTTCTTACCTCTGTTGATCTCTTCAGACCCGCAAATTATAAGGTGGATCTATCTGCTTCCTACTTGCAACAGAAATTGTCAGTGTAGAAGACTGCTGGAAATTGTTTTTGCAGTTTATGCACTTACATATGTAGTGCATGACCAATTACATATACTAATGGCTATGCATGACCTTTACACAGAGGAAGCAATGAACAAACATCTGGGGTTTTTATGTGGTCTGTAGTTGGAAGTTAGCTTAAAGTGAAAATGTTTGGCCTTGTAGTCTTCAAGATATTTTATACAATTTGTTAATGATTAGATCCTAATCTGGATATTCAGCCAGCTAAATTCCACCCATGACAGAAATGAGGGACATTACTTATCAAATCACACTGTCAATGGGTGATGTCAATGGGTGGCTTAACTTCTACAGGGCATCACACAGACTGAACACTGTTTATAAAGTACTTGAGATTTATTTCTGCTTTTGGAGAGCAGGAGAAACCCCTTGATAAACTACACCTAAGGGAAAGAGAATGGGTAAGGTACTGATGCTGCACTTGTGTCTTGTGGAAAACCCCATCACTCAGTTCTGTGGAAAACTGCTCAGCGACCTTTGCTGAGATTATGCTCAGTCATCTGTTGAGGCATATTTCCTTTGAGAACAGACTCTCAGTTGCAGTACTGTCATCTCTAGCACTGCCAGCGTCCCCTTGAGCAGGGGGAATAATCCCATCCTCCTCAATGCCAGGGATGGAAAGTGCATGACGTGGGTGTGCATACTCCCTCAGGTGAATGACAGCAGCATGCAGGATAGATAGATTTCATGTGCAGAATTATACAGAAAAGGCAATATGGCTACTTAGAAATCAGTGCTGTATTGGGGCCAAAAAGGAATGGGGCTCTAGTGCAGGTCTCTTCAGCAGATCCTAGAAGACCCATCACTTTCAGAAACTCACAAGCCCTGTTCTTCCATAAGGCACAAAGCCCAGGTGGAAACTCTGACCAGAAATGTATAAAATTTCCTTTCTTCAAAGTGCTTTTATTCTCTTGGCACAGGGACAAATTGTGCCTTGAGGGCCAGATCTGCAAGTGGATCCATATGGAGAAATCTTTATGTGTTGGGAACATCATTCAAGTCAATGGGATGCTGTGAGGGCACAGAAGCTTGCCAGGTCCAAGTTGCAATTTGAAAAGTGTTTTGTATTCCTTCAAGGTAAAGGCATACTATAAACCTCAGCAATAATTTTTTTTAATAAGAAAACTATTATGCTTGTGCTTTTATTAGCAAAATTCAAGAGAAGACCAAAACCAACCTAGCTTCTATACAATATTTATTTTTTTTTTACCCAACAGGTGGAAGAAATTTTATCTTGTACTTTGAGCTACAGGGAAGAAATAATCTGGTGAATAGCTTATCCATAACACAGGTATCAGCAAGAGTATAAGTCCCAAGAGATCTAACAAAATTGGAAGCATTCTGGGCATGCAAGCTGTGCTATGTCTGTTCAAGGGACAAGATGACAAATTCTTTTTACAAAAAACCACCAAACCCTATATAGTGTTACTTAGCGAACTTGAAAGTATATTTAGGGAGTTCTGGTTAGAGCAATGCAGAACCATAACAATACTATTGTATATATTACTTCTGTGTTTTCAATGTGCTGTTGTTGGCTACAACCTGACCTGATGGAATGAGCATAAATCTGGGAACCAGAAACTTCTTTGATTTTATTTTCTGTTCTATTTATTTGCTGTATTACCTTGAGTAAGTGACTAAACCTATTTGACAGAGGCTTTATTTGTAGTTTCTTGTTTGATATGTGTAAAGGGTTTGCAGGTCAGTTGCATAAACCTCAGAGGCTCAAGAGTGAAGGTGTTCCTCACCTTCACAGAGCAGCACTGAGACAGTCTCCACTCCAAGGCAAGGAAGTTTCTCTAGCCTGCTAAATAGACAACACAATTCACATTCAAATTAGATCACCCTTTGCAATCCTGTCCAATATTATAAAATTCATCTAGATTTTACATCAACTAGTTTGGGTCCTTCTGTTATAATTGCAGTATAAAAGGGAATTTCTTGGCTTTGCTTTTCATTCAAGCATCACAGGGACCTTCTATCTAGTGGGATGCTAAAAAGGTTAATAAGTCCAATAAAGGCTAGATATCATTTTGTTAGATGTCTGTCTCCAAAAGAAGCCCATGTTTTCTTTTGCAAGCCCATATTTCCCTGTGAAATGCTTGCTCCCATTACATATTTATTGCAAAACAGATGCTGGTTGCTGACATCAGTGAAAGCAGGACTGGGCCGAAGAGTTGCCTATTTTCACTACATGTTCTAAGTTCATCCCTCACTGGAACAGAAAGGCACCAGATGGGTGGTAGTGGTCTGGATGGAATGTGTACCCCACAGTATTTTTTTTTTTTCTTTGTTGCCTGCTCTTGATCTTTCAAGAAATATGCTAAAATGACTACAATCCAAGTAGGCATATTGTATATAAAATAAATGACAGCTCCTAACGCCACCAACAAAATAAAATCCTTTGTTTATTTAAGATTTTTAAAAATACATTTGGGAGTAAAAGTTACAGAGTTATAAATGAGCTCCCCGACCACCACCAAAAAAGAAATAATTATAATAAAAATAATGGCACCATATTCCCTGATAAACCTGTGCCAGAAAAACTCTTGGGGATCAAGTTTTTGTCAGTCCCCAGCTTTTACCAATTTAAATTCTTGGCAACATATTAAAACAAATTGTAGAAGGTATTTGAGACTGCAATCCCTCAGGTACTAAATCTAGTGTTTCCTGGCACTAGATGAATGTTACTGGAGTTAAAACCTAGCACCATAGCACCAGATCTCCATAGCTGTTCATATTTATACTTAACAGACAAATATGTCATGCTTTCAGTATCCCTTTACACTGCCAATTTTTTCTCACATTTTTTTCTCTGATAAAGACAAAGGTGAGAAAGTTGCATGCAGTGACTGACATCATGCCATTTTTAATTGCTTTTCAAATGTCTAGGACACACCTTTTCCATCCTGAACATGTTGTGTTACACTTCTAATTACCTACTTGGTAACAAAAACAGGAGGAAGAGCATATTAACTGCCAGCTATATGCACATCCTAAACACACCAGAACAGGTTTCCCACTCTGCATAGGTAGAAACAGAATGTTCTCGGAAACTTTTCTTGAACCTTCTGATCAATCCACACTGGCTTCTGTCATGGTATACACTAAGGCTGTACTGTGGCTGAGTTAGTGTGGTGAGTTTTAGTGCTGGCTAAAATCACTAGCGTATTTACTCATTTTTCCATGTGAGATATGGATTAGGAGACGGGCAAAACAGTGCTGGCAAGATGTCAGCAGCTGTGGCCTGGCCCAGCCTGGGGCCGGGACCCCACAGCCTCCATCCCCTGCCCGGGAGCCGCTGGGGCCCGGCCCAGCCTCCTCCAGGCCGCACAGGCTGCGGGGGAGCGGGGCCGGCCTCACCAGAGCTCGGATACCTTCAGAGGCTGGAAGCAAAGAGAGAGAGATTCTTGGGCTTGGGTTTGTAAAAGATTGTATTCACAGAGGCAGATTTAATTTTCAGTGGTGCAAAATGTTGTCCGCTCTCAGAACTGGCCAGCTATTGGCCTGTCTCAGGCATAGAGGAAGCTCCCAGCAGCTTCTCTCAAAGAAATCACTTTCGTGTGTGGTTCTTACTTTTTTCCCTAAATGTCGATTAACGTCAACCGCAGTTAGTCAGCTGTTCTCCTCCTGATGCCAGACACCAAGTGAAGTTTTCTCCCTGACAACGCCATTCATATTTTCTCCTTTCCCTATGCTATCCTCTGCCACCCAGGACAAGGGATTTAAAAATCTAAGTCTAAATTCAGGGGCACTCCCAAGGCTGAGGCCTCCCTATGGAGAGACTAAGGCTTTCTACTCTGCACTGCAGGGATCTCACTGAGAATACAGTCACATCTGAAGATTATCTTGAAGACTAAGTAGCTAGCCCAACCTGTGCCATGGAAATGACTCCTAGTATTACAGCTGATTTTAGGGAAGATCCATAATGTCCTCTCTAAAGACCTTATTCTTTTTTTGAAACTTACATCTTTACCTTGGTGGAACCAGCACCTACCATTCACAGTCTTTTGTACTGTCTGATCAGAATACACTATTAATTCTTTTCACACTACTTCATAGAAGCCACCTTTCTTAATTCTCTTTTTTTCTCCCCATACATTTCTGAATCTTCAAGGACATAAAGACAGGAGTGCTTCCACTGTAAATCAAGCAAGTGAAATAGTCAATTCCTGATATTCAGTCACTGCTTTCACCTTCTGACCTTTCCATTTAAAATTGAACTACCACAACTGGCAAAAAATTAACAAAAAAATACCTGGTTATTGGTGAAACCAGATACTCCACATATTCATGCTGTGCTTGCAGAAGTACTGATTCAGCTCCGTTTACTTTTCTACCCAAAAAACCCAAATCAACAAGCACGGGAGCAGATAAAATATCTAAAGTAATTTCTACAATAAATGTATGAAGTCAACCGTTTATATGCTTGCTTCCATTCATGCATCCTGATCTCTTTTTCAAAACCATGGAACTGTCCAGAATATTAATCTACACAGTGAGTGACCCAGAGAGCATCCTAGGTCCCTTCTGTAAAAAAAAACAAAAAACAGTTCTCTCTACTGCTTACATTTCCAGGACTCAGTAAGAGCATTGATTTGATGAAACCTCCAACAGAGAGAAAAACAGAAACACAGACTTCTGAGAGATTCCACCTTTTCTTTCAAAGGGATTCTTTTTGAGCTACAGACGGTCTTTCTCCTTGGCTCTGAAGACAAAATTTGGCCCTTTCCAATCTGTTCAGCTTCTGTCAGTTTTGCTGTCTGCTTCACTATCTGCCCTTGTAGTATGAAAGACAGAAGGGGACTGTGTGAATCTGGCCAGGAAGGAATAATGAGGGAAGAAAGGCTGGGTAAGAGTGGATGGTTCTGTATTTACTATATGATACTCAGCTTTATATTGATTTCACCTATTTGGTGGACTAAACATGAACTTAATAATGAGATCCTTCTTAAGCCGTGTGCTTCCCCATTAATTGACTCTCGCATATTGATTAAGATGTTGACGTATCCCAGCATTGTTCAGTGGTAATGCAGCTGAGAATGGGCCTTCTCTCCCTGCATTCTCAGCACTCTCTGTACTGCTGTCACCACACTCCCTTTAATGGATAAAGCTGTCATCCTAAAGCTAGAATGTCTTGCAGGCACAAAGACGAAATTAACTGTTCAATAATTTATGGGACACGGAAAAAACTTTACCCAACAACTTCAATTGATTGCTGTAAGTGTTTTGACTGCACTTGCCTGCTTTGCATAAAGTCAGCTACTTTGCAGAGCCTGATTACCATTTACAGTAGTTTCTTGGCCCTCTTCACATTACAAGATTTTGAAGAACTTTGGCTTGTTTCAAGGGAATTTCCTATGTTATGTAGACCTGACACTTTTTCTTTTCAGTGTAGATTCATGAGAAAAATCAAGACCTTCAATGAAATGTAGTTGGTGAGCTTAGTAAGCGGTGTTTAAACTCAAATGATTCAGACTGGTTTAAGGCTGTCTGGTTTTCCAACTCAAGTATCAAAAATACAGGCAATCAATGCACTGTCACAGGTAGGGAAACCTTTTGCTCTTCATATAAGTTCAAACCTAAAGTTTTCAAAATATCTTGTTATTTCAGAACCCCTGAAGTGAGCTGATGAACACAGTCCAGCATCTGGAGATAAGAGTTCATACCACAAAAGCAGACCACAATAATTTTAGCAAGAAGGCCTATGCAGCAAATGATGTCTCTTCTCAGAATGATATATGTTGTCTTTTTGCTGGAGAAGCTGACAGTGTATCATCTATTAATCAATGGCAACATGAACTTAATTCTCCAGCAATTCTAGTTCCTTTCATTATTGCCAGAGTCTTTAAAACCCAAGTGCTCTTCCCCGTCTGGCTGCCTATTTGTAAAATATTTTTTTTTCTATATTTGACATCTTTAATTGCACTTTTTTTTCTTTTTCCAGTGAATTTGGTGTTCAAGAAATACAACACATGTTGTAATGGTTGATTAAAGCCAACCATTTAAAAAAAGATGGTTGACAACCTTCTGAGATAATTTTCCTAGCATATTTCCATTCTGTCTTATGATATGCCTTGCTGTATTCACAGTGACATGTGATGTTTCCATGGTGGATTATAAATTCACCATTAGGAAAACACATTTTTGTTTTGGAAGGAATGAAACATGACAATCAATCCAAAGGATATCTGTTCATTAGGACCTTGATAAAGGAAGCAGAGTCTGCCATCTTCTAAAAGTGACAGAGAATGATAAGCATATACTTAGCCAGAGAGGTTCAATTTTAGGCAGCCATAGAACTGTCAAATTTTCCTGCTTCAAGCCCAAGTGGCTAAAACATTCTTAATTAATCAAGGTGAAATTACATTGATCTTCCTATTTATCCAAAGTGCAGCTTTCTAGTGAAACTTTAAAATCAGCTAGGTTGTGCTGAACTTACCATAATGACTGTGTGGAAGGATTGTGTCTGTAGCATTAATTTGGGCTGGTAAAATCAGATATTAGCATATCAAAGCCTGACACTTCTAATGGGTATTGGACCTGAAGCAGTAGGAAAATGTCTTTTAGATGTTGCAAGTTCTTGACTTGCTGCTCTCATAAAAGAACAGCTGGCCACAACCTGCAGTGAAGTGACATTTTGGAAGACTGGAGAAAATTTAGATTTGCTATAGGAAAAGAAGAATCAGTTTTTAGATTCTTTTATTAGTCAGCATCCAAAAGGTTAACACATGGTTATCTAGGGTCACATCTAGAAGAAAAGGGTACATAGTATATGCAATGTGAAGGGGAAATCAAAACAGAATGAAGCAAATAATGAAACCATATCCAGTTGTGTTTATTTGCTTTTCTCATTTCAAGGTGTTAATCCAGTGTTACTGAGAACATTCCTAGAATACTTCCCAGATGGAGACACAAATATACCAGTATTTCCTGCCTCTATGTATTTCCATTTGTTCTCCTTTGAGAAGTTCTTTTTAAACAGAACCTCCAAGTGGCAAGATGTGTTGATTTCCAGTTTATTGTAGCGCTCAGTAGTTCAGCTCCAGCCGTCAGAATTTTCAGTAGTCTCTGCTGTTTGCTGCAGAGCCTGTTCAAAGTCCAAGCCTCTGGAAGGATCCCCAGGAGGACTACAGCTGGGCCTGTTTGGATATCAAAGTCCAAATTAAAAATTTATGCCAGTGTTTGAAAAATATCTGACCAAAATCTTGGTATGGATTAAATCTCCCTTGCCATGCAAGCTTATCCAACTGGGGCTTGAGGATTTATTTTTAAAGTAAAGAGAGGACCAAATAGCTGCATAAACTGATCTGGGTCAGCTGTTTGTTAGCTGAATTATCACTGGTAATGAAACCTTCTAGACATCACAGGGAGGCTAAAAGAGTTCTGGCTTTTCTCCTTCCTTCCTTCCTTCCTTCCTTCCTTCCTTCCTTCCTTCCTTCCTTCCTTCCTTCCTTCCTTCCTTCCTTCCTTCCTTCCTTCCTTCCTTCCTTCCTTCCTTCCTTCCTTCCTTCCTTCCTTCCTTCCTTCCTTCCTTCCTTCCTTCCTTCCTTCCTTCCTTCCTTCCTTCCTTCCTTCCTTCCTTCCTTCCTTCCTTCCTCCCTCCCTCCCTCCCTCCCTCCCTCCCTCCCTCCCTCCCTCCCTCCCCGCCCTCCTGCCTTCCTGCCCGCCCTCCTCCCAGCCCGCCCTCCTGCCTTCCTGCCTTCCAGCCTCCCTTCTTTCCTATTTTTTAATTTCTTAATTGGTTTCTCTTTTTCTTTTCCATTTTCTCCTTTCTTTCCCCACTTCTTCCCTTCCAACATCTCTTCCTGCCTTCCCTGTACTTCTCTGTTTCATTTTAAATTAGAACTCACACCAAGCCAATTGTTCACAACTTAGCATATAAGGATACCCATTTACAGTGGGGTAGCAAACTTTTGTACCTCCCACAACTAATATGCTAGCTAAGGACATCAACAACGCATCAGCAAAAATATGTTGCTGGAACAATTTTTTTGGTCCTGCACTTCAGAGATGAACTGAAAATGGACACCTTTGCTTGCTCAGATACCTTTTTGTAATGACTCCTCAGTTCAGGGCTACAGGCAATGCTTAGCTAAACTGGTTGAGAAGTCTAAAATGGCTGTAGAAGTACAGACACTGTGCTTGCTGATAATTAACTTGCTTGCATCTTCTTCAAATACATTGTTTAGTGTCACTCATGTATCTGGCTGACAGTTTTTTCATTAAAAGGCTTTAAGTTAAGGCAGGGGACGCACATTTGTCTGTCTGTCAGACCTTACGATGTTGATTTTTTTTGCCCTTCAGGAAGCAGAGCTCTGAATTAATACAATTATTTCACAGGGTCTTGGGTAAAGAATAAAACATCTAAATTATCCCAGCTTGGTCTACATGGCAATAGAGGATCAGCTGAGTTAGTCTGGTTTGCATCTTTTCTTTAGAAGAAATTCCAGAAGTTTTTGGAAAGCAGATCCTTCACCCCAAAAGCTCATAAGAAAACAGAATTCCCCAGACGTGGTTCTGCTCCATAAATCGTCTTTGTACTCTTCACATGAATGCTTTTTATTTGTTTTGATTATACCTCCCACTAAATATGTTTGCCACTCCCTGGTTCTTATGGTGAAAAAGAGAGTGATTGATTTCTATCCACCTCCTCCTCTGTGTCACCATGATTTTACAGATAAAAGAAGGAAGGGATTCAAGCCTGCCTGAGAATAGTATTTGCAGGCCAAGTGTGGGGTTCAGACTAGACAAGCAGATACATCTGCCCTGAAGCTATGTCTAGAAACACGAAGCACTCTTTCTGACAGAATAAGAAAAGCATCCAGGCCAAGAAACTTGCTGCCCCTTCTGTGTAGTCTTTGCCAAGGCCATGGAAGCTTTGCTGCTCCTGCAAGACAACTCCTGCAGGGTGCATGAGAGCCAGGAAGTGCCAACACACCGGGGGTCTGCAGGGCTTTCTGGTCTCTAGAAAGGCCCCTTGGAGCATTTCACCCAGGGCTACGGAAGTTACTACAGAGAGGAGGAAAAGCCAGAAACAAGAAACAAAGAACAAGCAAAGAACAAGCAGCAACTCAAAGTCTGAGGCCCCTCAACTTCTTCACAAGAGCACGGAGTCTCCAACTTGAGTCCTTAGCAGAGTGGACCAGAGAACAGGAGCACTATCACCCGCTCCCTCCTGTGACTGCAAACCAAACCTCCTGTGACCTGCCACTGCTGAATACCCCTGCACAGCCTCCAGCCACGCTTACAAATGTTGTCAGGAGGCCAGTAGTAAACAAGAGCATCAATGTAGCTCCCTGTACGGCATGTATGTGCACTGCTATGCATTGAGTCTGATGTCACTCAGAACGCTCTTGCCATGGCAGGTGAACCCCAACATGCTCGGGTGGTTGACCTATTAGCGGAGGGTGAGAAGAGCAAAACAAGGGGTGGACTGGCATCTTGCCAAGAGCAAGTGGTTTGCTGTCAGCCTTGTGGTTCGTGGGGAAGTTTTTCAATTATTATTAATTTTTTACATAAGACAGGATGTGCTGTGCGTCTCCTCTTCCTGACCAGGCTCTCTAATGAGCACACAGACAGAGACATCCAGCACGCAGGCTGGTGGCCCAAACCTGTGTGACAGAGGGTTCACAGCCCTCGGTTTGTGTGCTGTGCTCCTGCAGGCACGTAAGGATGGCACCCCTGGGAAATGCTCTTTGTCTCTCACATGTCTCTGAGGGCCAGACCAGAACACAACCAGTGTTTATGTTCCTTGCAGTCTGTCCCTGGGCCTCTGGGTATGCTGAGCCTGGTTGGATGCAGAGGGTTTGAAGCTGGCCCATGCAGGCTGGGGTTGTCTGCCCTCTATGCCCTCCAGCGGACCTGTCCCCAGCCCCAGCCAGCCACCATGAGTGACAGACATGGTGGAAAGCCATCTCTCAGCTCTCTTGCAGAGCTCTGATGAACTGAAAAGTGTGGGGGCTTTCCTTGTATTTCATGACTGTGTTTTGGCTTTCTTGAGCCAGCTCCCAGTGAGAAGTGATGGACTGCATTTAAATGTTTTATCTTGTTTTTTTGTCTTCCCAGGAGGGCAGACAGACTCTGGAGAGTAGTTAAAGACTGAGCAGGCTTTCAGAACTTTCTGGTAACTAGTAGTCTCTCCCTCTGAAGCCAATGCAACTTGCTTGCACTTTACAACATAAAGAGGTTTCTTCATGTGACAATAAAGTATTTTGTCACTCTGTAGCATATATCCCTCCTCTCTTCCCCTCCCTTGGGGAAGAGGTTTGTTCCTGGAATTTCCTTCCTTTTTTGTTCACTCTTTTTCACACAGCAGTGTGCTTGAGGGGCCCATGCCTGGTGAATGTCTGAGTAAATTGTTAGTTTCTATAGGGAGAGGTGGGGTTCAAGGACACAAGCCTAGTAGGGTCATTGCATAAATAATTTTTATGAGTTTATAAGAACACAGAGCAAGACAGATGACAAAGATATTAAAAGGGGATGAACTGGGGAATTTGTTCCAGAGTAGCCTACAGGCATCAACAAGAGGTCCCAAAGTCATGAACTCCCATGAACTACTTCTTTCTTAGGATTGTCTTGTGTGACATTGGTAGGACCAGGAGTGCAGTGTCTTTTCTAAGGAGGTTTAACTTAGCAGGAGAATGATGGCCACTGTGGACAAGACAAGTGTGGTCATCTCTCTGCCCCCCACAAGTGGATTGTTTGGTCCCTACATTGCAAAGACTCCATCTTGTGATCAGAAGATCATGGCTGCAGCCCTGCAGTGTGGCTGGTGTAGATATGTGAGTTTGCCTACATGCCCAGCAGAGCCCAGAAGTGAACACAGCCATTTCTCTTCTCTGTCTTTTCTACAGAGTTCCACAGTTATTTCTGACTTCCTTATTTATGCCTTCTTGCCCAAGCCCAGTGGAAGTCAGTTCCAAAATTCCCATTGTCAGCTCAGGCTGTTTACCACTAGTTCCGTAGCTTACCTCTCCTCATAGCTCTGTAGCCACGGCCCTGCAGTCTGCCACAGAGTCATGAGGTGAGTCTATATATCCTAACTGTATAGGAGTGGACACGAGGGGAGAACAAATTCTTTCCTGCTTAAAAGAGGGCAGGTGGCTAAAACTGGGCACTAGCAAGAATGAGCTTATGAGGAAAAGAATGTAGAATATTTCTTACTGAAATAACTTCTGGCAATGAATAGGTGAAAAGTAGGTTGAGTTTTCATTGGGGGAAGTTCTATTCTTGTTGGATTTCTTCATGATATCTCTGCTCGCCTTTCAGCATATCTTGGGGTTAGAGAATGCAGACAGCTTTTAGTTATAAGACTTGAGATATCTCTCAATATTTTTATTATTCCTTCTGGTCTTATTCAGTCACTTCTAATTTTGCCTTTCGTGTGTACTATTTTGTGGTTCTTTACAAGAAAACCTAAGATAGATAATCTATCCTCCACTGGAAGCCTGTCATCTTTCCCCACTTCAGTCTATTTGGATGGAAGCCAGAGTGGGTTACATCAGTAATCGAAGATCCTAAATTGGGCAATTGATCAAAAACATGCTGGGACATCCATGTATTGCAACCTTCTCAGACCTACCATTTCATTCTCTTCAGGCCTGTCTCACAGTTCTTGAGAGAGACAAGTACAGCTCAGGAAAGGTATTGGGAAGGAGGGTAAGACAATCTTTTCTCGAGTTTCTTAGCTTCTTGTCTTAGCAATTTCCAAAAATGTATGTTCATTCTGCTTCTTCAGGTTTCCCATCGGTTATTTTTTTTTAGGAAGTAGTAGATACTGTTCCTAAGCCAGGGGTATACTATGGAAAGATTAATCTATTCTTGTGAGAGAGGATACATATTCTGAATCACTTATTTTGGGATGCAGAAAAAAAATGAAAGAGTTGAATAAGAGAAAGAAAGTGTGGATGAAAGAGTAGGTTGTAGTAGTGCCCTAGGCAACCCAGTAGAGATCTAAACACAAGGGCAGACCACAGGAGAAATATAATTTGGGAAAATATGGTAGGACCCAGACTTGCAGCAATTTTTTTCCTCATCCACTTACCCCACTGCTCTCCACCCATCCAGCAGCTATAGCTTCTCTTTCGCCATGTGAACAGTGGCATTCTTTTCTGGCATTGGAGCATGGCAAGCAGGAGCTCTTAGTCCTGTGTTTACTTGAGGGTCTTGGGTAGAAGCATCTGGCAATTTATTCTTGGTCTGATTGTTGCTTCCTGAGAGAACTAAAAGGACTTTGCAGACAAAAGGGACCAATATTTTTATAGCTACACACATCAGAGGAGAGAAGAATTATGTACCAGAGCTCAATGTACAAGACCACTTTTTGTAGTCACCCTACACCAGATGATTGTGTCTATTACTGATAAGATAGAGAATTTGCAAATATATGCATCCTGAGGTTTGACAAGCCAATAGGCTTGGCAGATGTGTGCACATCCTCACCTGTGAATCTTAGCTCAGCTCGTAAGTGTGACTGTGGAGGTACAGCAGAGGCCAGATTCTGATCTCATTTACACCCATGCCAATTCACAGCAACTCCACTGATGCCAAAATGTGGGCCTAAAAGTCTGCCTGTGGCCTGAGCTGGAGTTTCATTTATGCCCAGCATGAGAAAAAGTTGCATTTAGACTGTTTCCTACAGGGGGCTCTGCGTGAAAAACCAGAATAATTAGACAATTGTGAACCAAAGCATAGGCAAAGTCCTCAATTTTTTGAGCACTGGGATGATGTAGTAAATTTCTAACTATTCCTTTCTTGGTGGTTGGTTTTGTTTTGTTAACTCCAAAATATTCATAGTAAGGTTTTGCTGTGTCTGATGGTAGATGGAATGCTGTATTCAACATTTTCTCACGATGCTTTTGATCTGTATATGTGGAATACACAGGACCATCATCAGAGGTGATAAGTCAGGTGGTATCCAGATCTCTTCTAAACATAAAGGAGAGTTTCTGTTTTTGCAACAAAGTGCCCAATATCTAAGTTAGACTTTCATTTAGGTCCTCAAGGTGTTAACTGCTCCAGCATTTACTCACTTGGATCTTAGCAAAGTGGGTCAAAGAGACTTAATATAATGATATATTACACAGCTGTTGGTATCTTCCAGAATCTTCTGATTTGATCCCTTCAGTCTGGACTGAGATTGCAGATCTGCACAAGAGTTGCCTATGTGTAGACAGGAGCTCCAGCTTTGGACTATATTGAAGAAGGGACTGGACAAAGAAAAATGGAGAATGGAAGAAATGGGAGGAGTGTGGAGAAAAGTTTGAAAGCAAGATGAAGACAAGGAGTAAGAAGACTTTTCAGGGTCAGACAAAATCTGATAAACTTTGACAAAATCCTCAAGATACTTGGAGGTGTTTTCTAAACCTTCCAACCTTGCAACATTCTCCCATCATAGTCTGGAGGTGAAGTGATTTATGAATATACATACACAGTTCTCTGTGATGATCTTGATAAGGCAAATATATCACCCAGCAGGAAGCTACACTACACACTAGTCTCCTTCCTGGGAGAGAAATTCACTGTTGTGGGCCCCAGCTATCCCTTTCTGACATACACAGGGCGTGCAGTTTAGTTCTTCATTAAAAAATGTCCCATCGAGATGTTTAAACACAGATCTCCCTGTAAGGGTGAATGCTTTGAATTGCCCTCCATCCAATTCCTCTCCATTTAATTGGTATAAAACAGCTTCCCCTTGGCTACTTCCTCCCTTGAAATTACATAAGTAGCCTCACTGGAAAGGCAGAGGTAAATATTTCACACTGCACACCATGGATTAGGAGCACAGCTCCCATTAACCGGAGCTGGAATCACTTGGATGTTTTTCCCCTCACACTGTGTTAGAAATGTACCCTACAGGATGGAGAGACTGGGCTCCCAAGTGCCACCTTATGAAGAAGGTGCGGAACACTTTCATTTAATACTGCATGTGTTTCCATTAGTATAGTCAATTGCTCTCTGTCCTCAGTTTTAAGACTCCCTGTTTGTCTCTATTACAGCTCTGTTTCCACATGCCTGCCAATCCTCCCTAGTCCTTCCATCTGAGCCTGCAAAGTTTTGATGATAATCATAACCACAGCATCTTGGCTTTCATTTGATTTAAAATTTGTGATTGCAATTATGGACTGAGCATTTCTGTGGGCTTACTGCTGCATAGGAAGGCTTTTGTGCCCAAGGTGTTGTCAGTTTGGTGTGGCAACTTTAGAGATGCCAATATAGCAGAGGCCTGAGTATCCTATAAACTGCAAATCTTGGCTGCTAATTTCAGAGTACCACAGCAACTCTCCATACTGGCACGAGTCCTTCATGGCAGAAAATTTATGTATCTGTGTAAATACTAAGCAAAAAAACAGAAGACATTCATCACATATGTAAAAATAGATCTGTGGTTAGTATAGTGTACACGGTGGTCTCTTACTACTCTGGTATACGGTGTCTGTGCTGCTTGCATGGCTGTGATGTATCTACTTGTGAGATACCAGCATTCCTCCTTTACAGTTATGTTGAATGATGCCACTACACTTTGTCTTTACTACGCTCCTCCTTGCCTAGAAAATTTATGACGAAAATGACCTGTTCCAAGTAGTCTGTGCAGGTGAGGTTGTGTCATGGCAGCTAGTAAGAAACTTAAATTTACACTTGTGAAAAAATGGAAGTTATTTGAAAAATCTAATTCCAAATTTTAACTGTCAAAAAAAGTAAAATTTAATTTTTATGTAACATTATTAAAATAAAAATACACATTGAAGAGTTGTACTCTAAAAATGTAAAATTCTACAATGGCTTAAATAGCCTTAGTACTTTGCTTTACATTTTGAGCTCATACAGAAATCATAGATTATACTAAATGTTTGTATGAAGGTATGAAGGGAAAAAAAAATAATCAAAATTAGAGAAAACATCAGAAAAATATTTTACTTAAACAGTGTGATGTTTTTCAGCTTTATCAAACAGCAACAGTGAGTTGATTTTTTTTTCTCACAAAATTGTACTGAAAAAAGTGTGCTCTTCAAAGATGTTTTGATTTTTTAAATTAAATTCCTTAACAGAAATGTCTATTAGTTATTTTCACCAGCTTGATCCTGGTATGAAATTCTATATATGAACCACTTTCAACACAAAAGTCTTTGCTACCTCCTTGCTGATCTGTCTTTTGTTTTGAGTTCTTTGCTAATAAGTAATGAAAATGTTACAGCCTTACAGCTTGTTTTGTGGTTGCAATTACGTAATCATTATTAATGAAGCAACAATGTCAAAACTGTGTGAAACCGAACTCACATTTAAGTACTTACAATAAACAGATATAAAACAACAGATGTCTCAGTTTTTGTTCTCCAATGATTTCATCCCTTGTTAAAAATAAATGTCTGGTTTAAAAAAGAAAAGGGCTTTTCTCAACTCTAACAAATTAATTGAATCCAGAGCCTGGTAATACAACTAAAGAGCTCTCTTTTTCTTTTTTTTTTCCTTTCCAAAATTTGTTTGTGAGGGTATTGTTATTCAGTAAGTGATAAATTCACTTCAAAGCAATCCAGAAATCTAGTAAGTCAATGGTATAATTGTCATCTGTCCCAGCTGAAGTGTTAGCCCCTGATAGCAATCAGAGATGTAGCCAAAATGCTAGGCTTGCCTCATGACTTGAACACCCTGAAAAGGTTTTATGACAGAGATGGTTTCTGTCCCCGGGTTTGGTTCAGACAGTTGATACTGGTTAGTCACAAATGGTTCAGGTTTCAGACAGAATTTGTCAGTAGGTGCAGGGAGGTCTCTAGATCTGGGGAACCTCAGAAAACCAACATTCCGTTTTATGTAAACATCAAAAGTCCAGATGCTTATTTGAATCATCCACATCTGTTGAGTCTGCAAAACTGGCTGGATATTTAGCTGGGATAGGTTTCCCTGGAAGATTTCATAGATTTCATAGCTGAACTTGTGGCCAGAAATACCAGAGCTTCTTTTGGTATTTAAGTACTTTTTATTCCAGTGCTAAATAGGAATGTGCTGTATTTTATGAGTGGGTACGATATGCAAAAATTTAAAAACTTTGCAAAACCCAGATCTAGTGAACAGGCACTGTGAACAAAATACTTATTAGGAAATGAAGTCTCTAGTAGCAATTTTTGAAGAAAAGCAAAAGTATATTAGAATTTGGATAGCTTTTTATTTATCTGAAGAATAAAACTCAATCTACTCTTTCCCACCTTAAAATCTTTGATAAATTAATCTTTGCAGAAAAAAAAACAAATCTAGAAAAAACACATTATTTTTAAGTTTTTATTCTTGAAAAGTATAGTTCAAATTTAAGATTTGGAGAATACTTTTTTTCACCAGTCCCTCTGGCCCTGAAACAAGTGCAAAACAACTGTCTTTGCACTTTATTGCAAATCTTGCACAATTTTAAACACACAAACTGAGGTTCTTGCAAATTGCATTCTGAAAATATAGCCCATTTATGCTTACAGCACTATAAGCAATGACAAGATGTTTAGAACAATCTGTTTTCTCAAATTAGATTAACATCATGGAGAAGCACAATCTGCTCATTGACACTGAAGGTACAAAAAAAACCCCAGTGTTTTGTGTCCTCCTTCAGGACACTGCTTCGGCTATAGGCATTCACTGTCTATGTCATCTTGAATGATGTGGTGCACTTTTAGAGCTTCTGTTCTTTAGAAGAGACATCAGGCTCCAAACAGCTCTGCTGATAATCAAGCAGTAAAAATACAGGCAGCAGTTGTGGGTCCTTGTCAGCATTGTTCTCTCTGGTCGCACAACACAGTGCATTCAATCCACTTTTAAAGGTGATGGGTGAAAAACTACCTACTACATTTGTCTGCACTAAACTAGCAGTGTAAGTTTAATGAGCCTTAAGTCACTACCAAAAACAGTGACAGAAATCTTCACCAGTACAAAAGATTTGCTAAGAGCTAACACAAGATTTTTGTGCCTAGTGCTCTTGAACCTGTACTGGAGAAATACAAACTTTCCTACCATATGTGAAAGTAACAATAAGATTCCTCTTTTATGCAGACATTATTACAATCATATCAAGTTTCTGCATAGTATAAGTACTTCCACATTCTCCCAGAAACTACCAATTAAACTTTCTTCTAAATTTATTTATTGCACACTTTCCTCTGCAAAGCACAATTTTTATTATCTGAGAGAGCAAACCCAAACCCCAGGAAACTGAAACTGAGAGTGACCTATGATTTTAACCTTCAATCATCATGCACATACGTGACAGCTTTGTTTTGCTGGGTTTTGCACATTATAATTGTATTTACAAAGAAATTCCTTGAAAGCATGTGTTGTGTTGAATGGCTGTATGCAAACAACTTTGGAACTAGAGAACTTTGATCTTTGACTTGCAGACTACAGGGCAAAGGTTAAAATCATGAGCTTTGTTGTCCTGTTGGCAGCAGTTCCTTCTGAAGCTTCCTGCTTCCAGTGAAAGCGATATACAGTTCTATACACAAATCTCAGTCTTTGGTTGTGTTTGTAAAGGAAAAAAAATTAATCCTGTAACTTTTAGTATTTGATCATCCTTCTTAGACAATATGAGCAAGAATCTTACTGTTCTTGAATATATATATATATATATATATATATATATATGTAGAAGTGAAAATGGAGCTATTCTCAAAAGACTTATTTGCATGCATAGGTAATGTGCAGAGAGAGAAACTCACCAGCTATTTGCAGATTTACATAAGGCAATTTGGTTGTTGTGCAGGCAACTACTTATCTGTGCAAGATGAAAGCCCTGTATAATAATCCAGGTTAGAAAAAACTGATCTTAAGAGATTTTATTAAATACTTAGACATTGTCATTCCAATGGGTTGTAGACATTTCATAACAACTCTGCTGAAATGAGACAAAAAATAAAAAGGCTCTCGTAGCGGTAATAGGAATCCACTGTGTGAGACTTTGCACTGCCACAAACAATATTTATATTGCCTTTTACATAAAGAATAATTGAGTGTGCCAAAAGAATTTACTGAAATCTTATAATATCAGGAATTTTGAGTGCCCTGGCAAAGTGAAAACTTCACAGTTACTCAGACCATAAGGCTGGGATATTTTCTTACCCCCAAGCAAAGCCATGAACAGCATCTACTCCTTAAGACGGTGTGGCAGACCTTGCAGACTAAGACACAGAGCAACAATCAGTGGTGTGAGATTCTTTGCAATTAATTGGCAGAAATCTTGTTTACATGCCACTAAAGTATTACAGCGGTTTCATACAATGGGTAATAAATGAACAGGACAAAACAAATGAGTGGAGCAGTCTTGTCCTGCTCCACCCAAACCCCTGGTATTAATTATCTAGTCTCTTGCAGCATGTCAGTCCCATTAACTTCAGCTTTGGATTCTTGTGTGCAAGTCTTTTAGAGCCGAGCAAACATACTGGTGACATAAGCAACAGCCAAACAAATAACTAGAGTGTAATTTTCTGAAAAGTTGTGAGTAATCAAAGCTTCCTTACAATCTCTAATTTACTCCATCTCTTTAAATCTGACACCTTCTCAGTCACACAGACTGTTCCACACCGTTCTTTTCCTTCAGCACAGAATGTTACAAACACTAAATGCCAAAATATGGCATGACCTGTATCTCATTACAACTATTTTCTAGCAAGTTTTGGCTACTGTTTTACTGCTGAATTTAATCTAGATGCATACATGGCAAATACAACATTCTTCACTGGTTCTGGATTTGCTGTGTATTTTCCAGCATGTATTTTCTCAATGTGATGGCTGGGTGCCTCTCACAGGAGCCTCAGGTTGTAGAAAACCCTTGTTTACACAAAGCTCAAATGGAAAAAATCCAAGCTGCCTTCTAAACACTTTAAAATAGCACTTTCTAATGCTTCCTATGGGTGATGTTGACACATTTACAATGTTGATTTAAAGGGTAGAGGGAACACAGTTCTTCCTGACACCCTAAATGTGAAGTTAGTGGCCCACCCTGCCACTGGAGCCACACTGAAATGGCTGCCAGCAGATCTCAAGTGCCAGGTACATAAAAGTGCGCAAACAGGCAGACAGTGAACTCTGCATTTATGAGGAAAACCTTTTAAGTCACCTCTCTTTTCTGTCCCTCTAGGATGGAATCACAGTCAATATGAAACGCTGATCCTGCAGTTCCTGAGATACTTGGTTCAACAGTTCCTGAACTTTCTGTGAACCATTTTACCCCAGGTTTGCTGAACCAAAACACAATCTAAAGATTTCCTTCATTTCTTTACCCCATCCTTCATTCACTGTTTTTTTGGCTGGAACTAATCTGACTGTAAAGCTTTGTCAGTCTTCAGAAGTTCTAATTTCTCAATCACCTGGTCTGACATGATCCTGATTTTCTTCAATATTTTGTCTTCTACCCCAGGGAAATTTATGTCTGGTCCTGGCATTTGTCTCCCATCTTCCTTTGTGAACACAGTGGGGAAGAATTAATTTAATTTCTTTCTTTCTCTCCCTCTCTTTCTCTCTCCCTCTCCCTTCCACAGTGAAGTCTTCTTCTGTCAATAAATTACTCCTGCCAGATTTTGGAGGCCAACTATCTCTTCTTTCTTTCATCCCTGTATTTTTATGGGTGTGTTGTTTGTTTCCTTTTTGTGTGGGTTTTTTCTGTGTGTTGTTTTATTTTGTTTCTGTGTATGTTTTGTTTTGGTTCATTGGTTAGTTTTTAAAGTGTTATTAATCTTTATATAAATAGCAAGATATTTTCCATTTTTCTGATTTAATTTTTTAATTTTGTTTTCCTTCCTCCATTATTTCCATTCCTTTCTACTCCTTCCAGTCCTTTCTATAGTCCACCCTGGACTTGATCTTTTAAATTTTTCACATGCCCTTTCTTCATCTTTGATTAGTTTTTCATTTCCTTGTTCTTTATTAGGTGTTGGCAACTTAGTACTGTAGGTAGCATTTTTGTTTTTTTCTCTCCTCTCATCCCTAGTCCATGCTGAACCACAGCCCAGAATGATGTCAGGAGAGCATTTAGACACCTTTCCAAGATTTGATACTGACCACTCAGCTCATTAAAGGTCTTACAATATATTTTGCAAGAATGGGTGCATTAACCCCTGCATTCTGGACCAATTCCAAATGCAATGATTACTTACTGCCTACCCAGACTCCCCTTACAGTTTCAGTGGGATAGATTAATCTTTACTTGACCTGTAGCACAGCATTATTATCAGTATGTACCACTTTTTACACCAAAGGTGGCAGAAGGGAGGCTATTTTTCTGTTACCAAAGCTTCTTTTTTAATTTCACAGGGCAAACAATTTTGAAAGGAAGCACTGCTTTTCCTTCTTATTCCATTTTTCCTTCCAGTAATTTGTAGACAGAATTCTTGCATAGTCAGTGTTCAGCCTGCAGGCAGTACTACCTTCCTCCTTTTCTTCTTCACCCCCACATATGCTGCTTAAAAGTGACACACACCATCCCTCTTTTCTTCTCTTTTACACTCTTATCCAGGTCAGGTGATGTTCAGGTCAGGTGATGTCAGTGTTTACATCCACTACAGCAAAATCAGCTTCAGACAGCAATTCTTGCAGTGGCCTCCAGTTACATGTATTTAAAAGGAATTGCAATTTTCATAGAAAGCACTAAACTTCAAAGATTCATCCCAAGCAAGTGCTTGCAGAGGTGAGGAAAGAGTAGAAGAATGAAGCACACTGGGTGGTAAAGCTTGTGTTGTCAGTTTATACAGTATAAATGGAAGCATCAAGCAGTTTCCTCAGAATGGGTGTTTAAAAAAGGCTTTGTGAGTGACAAGAACCAGAGGGAAAACACTTCTAGGAGTGCTGAAAGCATCCCTAGAGGCTGAGAGTGAACTAATAAGGAAGAAGTTATTTAGGTTCAACTCCCATGACTGGTTTGTGACCTTTATGCACTTCTTTATTGTTCTAAAGTAAATGGACAAAAGTGTTCCTTTCTGAGTTGCTATTGTTACTAACAGCCACATTCTGCCCACATGGCTCCCACCATGATCTGACTGGACTGTAATAATTGACTGACCCCAGATGAAGAAGTCTTCTATTATAAATTCCTTGACTTCCTTTTCACTTGATTCCACAGTGTAGCATTTTAACTTCTGAGATATTGAAAAAGAACAAACTTCTCTTCATATTATTTCCCCTCCTCTTTTCCTTTTTCTAACCTTCCTGAACATAAGACCTGCTTGCCTGTCCCAGCATTATCTAAAGAATACAAGGCCTTTACCTGACTATTATTCATGGACATTCATTTTTCATCAGTGTTTTCTCGCCTGAACTTTTATTATCTATTTCTCTATTTTCCAGCTGCTTGCATATTTTCCTTCCCTTCCTACACCTTCCCTTCTCTTCCCGCACCTTCCCTTCCTGCACTGGTGCTTCCCACACCTTCCCACACCTTCCCTTCCCTTTCACCAGGACTGAAGGTCTGTTTTACAGTATCTTATTTTCTGTTTGGAGTAATTGTTTACATAATCCATGGTGTGATCAGGTGTTTCTTTAATGCATTCTGAATTGCATGGCTTATTTTACATAGTGAAGGATCATGCTATGTTATGTCTCATCACGTTGTTAGTGAACATAACACAGTACTGGAAATGAAACATGACAGTTAAATGGCAAAAACCAAGTACTTATTTTTAAATTAAGAATACACTATCAACTTAATTAACATCTCTCAGCACTTTCCAGGTTTTATTTACAAACATGCTGGGCCAAATTCTTTGCTTGGTTGTAACCATGCAAACATCCATGGTATATGTCTGAGAGTTATTTTTCTGCTGTGTTTGCACTTCATTTTTATAGTCAATGTCAGCTATATTCCTTTCCGAGGTGTAATGACAGAAGATGAAATGTGATTAAGATGGGGATTGAGCAAGAAGCATATTGAAGGCATCACTGTGAGGTATATGACTGCAAGCAATGAACACAGAAAATGTAGTTGAAAACAAGGCTGAAAGACTCAACCCAGTCTCGTGAGTTAGGGGATTTATGAATGAAAATGGTATGTCTGAAAAAAAAGGAGGAAGAAATTGATATAATAAAGGGACTCTTCCCTGGCAGCCGTTCTCATGCATGCAGCCTTTATGCAGTGGCAGTGACTTCTCTGGCTGACCTTGGCTATGCTTTTATGATTATTTTGAAGAAGGAGGACCTCTGAGCCAATGCTCACCAGGCTCAGAAGTACCTTTTTTAAAGAGGCCACACTATTACAGGATAAATCTTACTGAAAGGCAAGGGGACATAGACTGTGCTGTCATTGAGGTGTGTCTGAGAAAAGTTAACCTTGTTAACCTGAAAATCAGGGCCATCATCTGGCCCTCGTGAGATTGCATATCTGTGTATGTGTATGTGTATGTGTGGTAGTGGGTGTTGCTATTTATCTTCATCTACCAGGATCTGTGAGTCTTGTCCTGTCTTGTCAATTTCTTTTCTGAAGGTTCACACTGCCCTGCCTCTGAACAAACCAAATCCTGGGAGACAGCCCTTCACTGTTGTTCTTTGTCAAATATAGAGTCCTCTGGGAAAAGGATGCAATAAACCCACAGAAAATCTTGAAGATGGAGTATTGGTACATGCTTCATATCATGAGACGTATGTATTTATAACAACTTGAAACCATAGTGAAAGGGTGTTAGAACTCTTTACACCGTACTCACCTCCCCTACCTCTTCTTAAAAGCACATTAAAAATGCAGCCATTCTTTCAGAAGGGCTCTGTCAAGGGGGTGGCTTTTTTGAAACTTATGCTTTCTATAGTTTATAACATATGAATAAAGGATTTTAGCGTAAGTGATTTCCTGGAGAGAAACTGTTAAAAGAGACAGAGGGAAAGGTTCTGATAAATGCAAAATTGCTATGTACACTACATTTTAACATCCCCTAAGAAAATGTAAAACACAGCCCTTCAAAAGGAAGGGCAGTTAAACAGTAAGGCAAGTAAAAATGCTTTCAGAAAAGTTTGATCTTAGCCATTGTTTTAGTTAATTAAAGAAAATGAAGTAATTACTTTTTAAAAAGGAGCATGCATAAGCACATTACCAGCTGAAGTACACATGGTATGAGTACTTATAACTGTTTTTCAAGAAAGTAGGCAGGATTTAACTGAGTGTTTTTTCTTTTAAAACGTTTCAGGTCTGTTTTTATGATAGATTCAAAATTCTCAGAGGCTATCTTGTTGTATGACAGGAGTTTACAGCATTAGTTTCACCAGACAAGGACTGGTGGAGTAAAATTAGTCATGTATGTAAATTATAATCATGCTGAATATTTGTATGTGCTCATTTAGCCATTTTAACAGTGTGTGATGTTATCCTCTCTGCAGGACTAATAAGCATTAGCCATAATGAGGTCAGTCAGTCAGTCAGGCATTATCATGGGATTTAATTGGGACACTGGTCTCTGCTGAAGTGAAAATTAATAACTTTTGTCAATGTTCTGGCGAAATGTTCTGTCTTATTAAACTATGAGGGTCAATTAGAAAGCATTATGTAATAAAGTCCCCAGCAGCAGAACTCAAATTGAGTTATACTACAGTCATTATTCCAGGACGATTGCATTTGAAAATGGAAAACCAGCATGCCATATGGAGGGCGCAGGTTATATTTACAAGCATTGCATGTTAAAGCTTCGGCAAGAAGGAAACAATTAAATGTAATACTGAAATAAATCAAAGCACTGAAAGTGCCATGTTGTGCCAGGCGCTTAATATAGCCAGCATACCCCTAGATGCGGCTAGGCAAAATGGCACCTGTTTATAAGCCTTGTTTGGGTTCTGTCAGACAACGTCCTCCCTCTGGATTGCTCTGATGATTCAAAGTCTGGGGCACACCTGGAAGGCTCAGCCAGGCACGTTGACTCATATAAATAACAGTTTATTGTATGGCTATTAAGACCAGAGATTGCTTTTATTAAAGTGCAGTTATCATGATACATCAAATTAAAGAACTTTTAAAGCATGTTTAACGGCCTCTGATATTCCCTGTTCAGTCATGTTTTACAGTGCTTTAAATGGGGGAAATACAAAGACTCTGTCAGCTCTAGTGTCTAAAGTCAATGCCAGCAAAGGTGTAGAGAGGCCAAGAGGGAGGCAAGTAGGTTTTGTAGGGACAGTGACAACATCAGAGGAATGCACATTTGGTCACTTTACTATTTCTAAGGATTCCTTCTTACCAAAAAATTAGTAGTATCTCATTATTTTCCCCCAGAATTCACATTCCAAACACAGTTGGAAATAAATAGGACCACATAGTCATGGAATTGTTAATGTTGGAAAATACCTCTGAGATCATTGACTTCACCTGGTAACCTAGCACTGCCATGTTCATGACTAAACCATTTCCCCAAGTGCCATATGCCTTTTGAACACTTCCAGGGATAGCGATTCCATCACTTTCCTTGGTAGCCTATTCCAATGCCCAGCCACCCTGTCAGCGAAGAAATTTTCCCTCTAGATAACCTAAACCTGACCAGGTGCAAGCTAAGGTGTTGGAGTACTCACACATTGAAATGGAGAAGGGTTGTTCGTCCTTTGCTGTCACACAAATGACGCACTCCCCATTAGGTCATACCAGAGCTGTGCCTTGCTTGGGGTGACAGTGGGCCTGTGGGCCCCAGATGCCTTCTGCAGGGGGAGGACACATGCTAGAGCTGGAGAGCACACCACCTATGCAGGTGTATGGCAGGGCTATCTGCATGGTGCAGCTCCAAGACTCAGCAGAGCTCTGAAAATCCACTCAGAATCAGCCCTGCCAACCCAGAGGGCTCATGGCCTCCTCCTCTCCTGCCAAACCAGAGCAAGCTGGGATCTCCAAAAATGGGTCTTCCAGGAGTTGAGGACCTCCCACTTGCTCTCTCACTGCAGGAAACTGCAAGCCTCCCTGCAGAGAGACGTTGTGCTGGAGAGCCATCCCCAATCTGTGGGGACATGTTCCAATTATTATTCACAGATGTGAGCATGATTTTCTAAAGTACTCATTGTTTGGCCTAGCACAGCTGCCAGAGACAGCCACAGCATATCTTGCCCTGGATTTTACAGAGCAGTGGAAGAATTGTTCAAGGGCTGTATGTTTCTGGGAGCTATAGTCCTGAGGGTGAGCTCTGATCCCAGATTCTGGTGCTTCAGAAACGGTAATACCATCCTCACTGGGAAGATGTTTTTTGGTTTTTTTTCCATCTGCAAATTTCTAGTCCCACAGGATTTTACCTGATTATTGCTGACAGTGTGGGCTAGGTTAATTTTTACTGTGGGGTTTGAATAAGCTGAAATTAAGTTCTGTTTAATTTAGAACTGTTCAATTACAGCCAAGCATATGATTTCCAACTTAGCTGTAAACTGACAAGCAGAATCAGGCATGATTTTTCCCTTTCTCATTCCAATTTGATGACAGCATGGCTTACGTTGACTGTTTTGGTGTTGCTTCTGATTTACACTGGTGTGAGAAGAGATACTGGCTTGTTAGCAACCTGTCCCTCATGGAGTGAGAACATTTTGCAGCTTAGCTCAGAGCAGCTGAGAATGTCAGTACATTTGATAAGCATTTATGAACAGAGCCTCAGTGCTACCCTCAGGAGATCTATGGTGGAAAAAGGTCATCAGCTAGACCATTAAAGAAGCACTACTAAGTTTAGATACTTTATTTTTCATTGCCCAGCTTCACATCCTAGAGTGTGAAAAAAATTGGGCATCTCTTCAGCTCTCCTCCTGATGATGGTCAAGGCTGCTGAAAACCCCTCTGTCGCAGTCCCAGTGTGTTGGTGAATGTCCCTGACAGACAGGTTGTCTCCTGAAGGGGACTTGTTCTGGCAAGACTGGTCCCAGCATGTAGAGCTGGCCATATGCAGTTCTGTGCCTGAACCACAAGACTGTGCTTTCTTCCCTTCAGATACCATAGGATAGCCTGTCAGCTTTTCTGTCTCTTTAGCCCTTTGTAAATCACCTTATCTCTGATTTTCTTTCCTGGACAGGAATAACATATGCAGAAAGTTTCTGTTTCTGGCAGGCATATTTGCATGTTTTATGTTAGACTCACATCTGCGCATATGCGCACACAAACATGCATACACACACATCCATATATATCTCTACACCCACAGATACATCTGCCTTTGTGCTCACTTGTGGAGCACCACCCAGATGCAGTGGTTCCAGTTCGCCTTTTGAAAGCAAATTAGTGTTTATTATTGTAAGCATTTTCAACATAGGGAATACTTTAAGGACAACAGCCCTGCTAATTACTTTCAAATGGTGAATATCAACATTTTCACAGTGGTGCAGCATAGGCTAGGATGCATGGATGCAAATGCCCTCAGCCTCAACATAGATTAGTGCACATTCATTCACAGACAAACAGACATACATCTGGCTTCACCTCCCCACTGAAAAACCCACAGACATGTCCCAGCTCCTATATGATTTTCAAGTGCACAGGACATCAGAACTTTTATCTTCCCTCTGTGTTTTCCCCACCCATTTTTAATTTTTTTTTAATTATTTTTTATTTCCATGAGAATAATGTCAGGCGCTTTTGTTGTTTTTGGAAAGATTAAGTAGTTGGAAAAGTGCTGATTCTCTCTAGTCATTTTACACCTACAGCGTTTAGGAGACCTTAACACAAAACAGTGCCAGGTCTCAGTGCTGGGCTGCCTGCTTCATTCTTTGGCAAAATGATAATATTTTGGCAGAAGTGCCCTATGTTAACAAAGAAAAGTTTGATTAATCAGCAGGAGGGAAGACTTGGGAGAAAAGGCAGTGGGAAACAGAGACAGTAAGAGACAGACATATTCTAAAAAGCCTAATCAGTTTTAAAACAGCTTTAAAAAGGAATAAAAATTTTTAAATCTCTTTGATGATATTCAAAGAGCCTTTTTTAATATATGAGAAGGCACATTCTAAATTCTTAACACTGCTAGTGTCACCAGTCCTTTTTTCCACTAAACCATTTTAATTCCATAATTTAGAAGGTCTTGAAAAGTAGCAGGATCAAACTGCAGTGTAATTGGATACACTGTGCACTTCCAGTGTGAATTTGGGTCCCTGGTAAGCACAGGAGATTTCTTTCTTTCTTCTAAGATCACATAGAGTGTACTCATTTGAAAGGAGAGAGATGCAGCAGCAAAGTCAGCTTTTTATAAGGTGGATTAGCTAAGTGAGCTGCTGGAAAACACTTGGCCATTTATTTGGCACTGACGGCTTCTTTGTGATTGGAGGGAACACTATCGACAGGGAAATCAATGTGGGTTTACTAAAGAACTGAGTGATCAGGGAGCAAAGAAGCCATCAGACAGGAGTGGTAGCTGTCTGCACTTCCTTCAGAAACAAAAAGGTCCAGACATTTTAGTTCCTTTTACTTCTCTTCCCTGCTTTTCACAACCAGTATAAAATGTGTCTTTATGCTCAATTATTAGCTCTGCTGATCTGAGCACTGTAATAAGTGCAACTTTGGATGTGGTCTGTTTCTGAGAAACTAGGTACGATTGCAAGCCTGGGGTCCTACAGGGAAAGACAGAAGGCAACAAAGACAGAGTGGGAGAAGAGAAACATCTGAACATCTGCTGGAAAATCCTAACTGGCTTGTTCAGCTGAGTTCAGCAAGAGCAACAGCAGAGGAGTTGGCAGGTGTCGCCACACTGTAGATGGGAATCATTGCAGATGATCTCAAGATATAAATAAGAATGTTCTGGACATTCCCCGTATCTCCTTCCCTCCAGACTATTTTTGCTTCCCAGTGACAGCAACTTTATTGTGTTAGCTAGTTATCTAACTTTTAGATAGTTAGCTCTGGGGAGGTATTAAAATAGCTAGGGACAGGCTGTGTATGTAAGCAAATAGCTACATGTAGCAAAAGTGCCCTGTCATGGTGTACTGTTTTCTTTAAAATTACTCTGGGGGAAAAAAGTAACAGAAACTACCAGTCTTCCCTTCAGGAGTGCAAATACTCACCTCACAGACAAACTTGTTTAGGATCAGGGGAAGGAGAAGAGTTAATAACTGCATCCGTTTTTCTCCAGAATTTGTACAATATAAAAATACTAGCTTTATCTTCACTAAGTGTTCCTCTCTCTCTCTCTCTCCCCCTCCTTCTCTCTCTCTCACTCTCTCTCTCTCTTTCCTCTCTCCTCTCTTTGATTCATTCTGATTGTACATATTTGTTCATCTCTGTCTCAGGCACTAAGTGTCCCTGTCATTATAATATAAAAGGATTTCACACATATATACCTAATTTTGAAGAGAATCTTTTAACTTATCCATTCATTTTCCCTAAATGTACACTGTTCTTGGCAGAAACTTTCAAATCTAGTAAGTCAGCAGCACTAGTCAGGGCTTTTCACCATTTGCTCAGCAGTTCGCAGGTATGTTGGCTTCACAGACTTTCCCACTGTACCATGTCTGTTCCACAGCCTAGCCGACAGGCTCTGGACAGCAGGACAGCTAGATCCAATAAATCTGAGACCTGTCTAGGTGCTTCATTTATCAAGAGGCCTAATTTACCCAGGCCCTTTAGACTAATTGCAGATTTGTAAAAAATGCTGATAATGTAGAACAGTGCATTGTGAATGTCCCTTGCCATATTTCTGCTAATGTGTTTCATCTGGAGTACATAAAGAGACAGGGATGCTGATTTTAGACACAGCACTTTGGGGCTAATCCAGTTAAATGATTATCCCTAAAAATCTGCAGTGATGTCATTTTCCCTATAGAACTATGCCAGTTGCCTTGTTTGCTTTATTGTGAGAAGTATGTGATCCTGGGCTTTAGAAATTCCCTCTGTATTTTTGTTCTGTTGCACTGTAACTCTCTCATCCCACTCTCCCAGCTACCCATCCCTTCTTGTGTATAATAACCATGTTGACAGAAGCTCTGGCTTGGACTGTTGGCTTTTGTGTGTACACAGATAAGGAAGAGGTACACCCCTTTATTTGATATATGCAGATATATTCAGGTATCCACTTTGTTTTTCTCAAAGTACAGTTTCTTGTTTTCATTCCCCTAATTTCTCTGTTTCCTCCAGAGACCACTATTCCACTGTGTTTTGGTCACTTTTGCTACCAACAGTTTGCTTGTATTTGGCCCCTTCTTCCGCACTTTGCTCCAAGATTCATTGCCACAACTTTTTTCTAAGCTTCTCATCTTCTTATCCATCTTCTGTAATGCCAAAATATTGCTCCACAGATTTGCAGCAAACTCAGCTTCTATATTCTTTCTCAGGTATCCTCTCCCTTTCCTTTGGTCCTGTAATTCCTTTGTGCTTTTGTCTGTGTTCCAGGGAACTCCACTGGGCATGCTCTGACTCTCTCTCTTTGTGAGAAGAATCTAAATTTTGTTTTGCAAAATCTCTGTTATGTAAACGATACAGTGCACCCATTGATCCAGGGGCCAGCTGACTCATAATGCAAAACACCAACAAATAACACTATAGTAACAATTATCATCACTATTATTATTATAACTTTAAAAGACTGTTCTTATAAAGCATCCACACAATTTTTACTGATAGATGAGGGCAGTGGCTAGGCAGTTCCAAGTATGGTTCACTACTCCATTGATATGTTAAAGCTGATTTTTGCAGTGTGGATTTTGAGGGGAATAAGGCTGGAATAAGGCAGCCTCAGGAATTTGGCACTATAAATATTACAAAGCTGTTAGAGACAAACTCATAATATTCATTTATCTGACACCTGATCCTTCATAAGCCTTTCATGCAGGTAGAAGAAAGTAATAAGGATGTCTCCTCAGGTATGCCAGCAAGGCTGTATGTGACCTATCTGTGTTCAGCAAGCAGAGGCAACCAATTCCCACTGCTATGGTATTAACAAGGAGCCTGCTTTAAAAGTTTTCTCTTGGTTTTTTTTTCTGATACCTTTCAAGTATAACCTAAGAGTGCAATGAAATTAGTATATGATGAGATAAACCGTGTCCAAGCAAGGCAGGTGGATTGTCAGAGTAGAACACAGAGGCACCTTTTAGGCCAGATAATGAAAGGGGCTGTTTGCTCTCAGGAGGGGAAGGTCCTCTCTCAGAGAAGTCCCTAACATTTGAAGACTGTCAGCTAAGGACCAGTCATGGCTCTCTGCAAAGATCCTAGGTAAGTTTTCCTCTTACTATGTCTTTTCTAGTACTTTAAAGTATCCTTAAATATTCTTACGCAATCATGCTGCAGAATGGAATAAACCAGCAGGATTCTTAACTAGGGACAGTGAAAGAAGCAAAGTCAGAGGCATAATTTCCATAAATAAACATTAAGCTCACCCAAAAATCCTTCTAGCCAAAAGTTCAGCACTGCAGTCATTAAATTGATGCATCAACATGCACCCTATGTAGCATGATCCCGAGATGGGTGTCAGGCCATATATATGCACATGCACACAGTGAGAAGCTCAAATGTCTCATTACTGTTACAGAGGTGAATAGGAATTATATTAGAAATGTCTTCTGCCCCTCTCCAAAAACTACCCTTGTAGCTGTGTAATCTGGATAATCTCAACTTCTAGACTCTTGCAGGCAACTTCTAGACTTTAGAAGAGCATTCATGGGGGAGATAGAAACTAATGAAAGGCTGGCTGACATTTTGATCATACTCATGCATTTATCAAGATTATCCCAAAGGCATATGTCACAGGAAGAGAGTAGTTTTTCCATATTAAAAATGGCATTAACCTTCTATCCTATCTTGCTCCCTTTGCTATTCCCAAACTCTGTAAATATTTCAGATGTCTTCTGCCCCACTCCCCTACCACTTGGCTGTTAAAAATGGCAAGACGATGAAAACCTGGAATTTAATCCACATCTTTTTTCTGTCTCTAGGGTAATTAAGTCTCATAATTTTTTTGTGCTTGGAGTCAAAGGCAGCTGATTGTTAAACACCCACTTCAAATTGGTCTTCTGTCTCCCAAAGATGCACCAGAGCTCAAATAATCCTCATACAAGACCCTCAGAAAGTTGCATCAGTCAGTGTTTGCCCCATTCAATTTTTCATGCTGCTTTGCCATTTACAAATGTATTGTGGGAAAAAAATTAATAAATAAATACGCCTCTCTCTTTTGAGGAAAGGTTGGGGCTTTAGGGAAAAAGCATTTTTTTACAAGTCTGGGGTGATGTCAATCCACACTGATAGCCGGGAAATGTTCACTACTCTTCATTTTTACCCATTTGTCCACCCTCCATCTGTGGGAATGCTGCATTAAATAGTTATGTTGGGGTCTGTTGTTCTGTACAAAAATATTTCATCAAGAGATGAGAGAAATCACTGAGCAACTGCCTAAGAGTTTTGGTAGTAAATGATATAGTAGCTGTCATGGAAAGTCAATAGGAATCTTATTGTAGCTCTCAACAACAACGCATACAAATTAATAAGTCCTTATCTGGCAAATACTTTAATTTTTAACCTACCAAGAGGAGGATATTCACCCTGACCAGATATTTTGACACACTATCCTGCCTTATATAACCTTTCCCAGTCAGCAGTCAGGTCCTGGACCAGAATCATGTAGGGCCAAGTCAGGCTACTAAGACAAGTTTTAACACAACCACTCAAAGAACTGTCACTTACTACATGAGAACAATGGCTCTCATCAGAACAAAGACATGAGAGTATTTTGTGCACACAAAAGTACCAGTAAACCAAAAGCAGACTAAAACTGTGGCTTAGAATGATTCTACTTGAAAGTAAAATGAGTCCATGTGTTGAGAAAGTAGGTAACGGAAAAGAAAAATTATGATTTGAAGCTTCAGAAGTAGTTTTCTTATGAACCTTTCAGGCTGTATATAAGTAGAAGAAAATCATAGCCGCAACAAGAATTTTTTTTTCTTATATTGATTTTTGTTACATTTCTGGTGACTTACTTCTGGTAGCCAGAAGCAATTTATAAATACAGTAACACCAGCAGACTCCAGAGCACTGGTAGAGAAGTACCAGAGATTATACACAATACAAGAATAATTCCGTGCAATTGCTCCACCTTACCTATATGGGTGAAATTCAGTACTAGACCCTTAATTTCAGTGAATTAGGGCATTTTATATTGACTGAGGAATTTGCTTAAAGTATTTTCAGCAGTAGATTTCATTTAATTTTTTTCTTTCAGAAAGTCCCATTACCTTACACAGGAGTTTACAGCTTGTGTAGAAAAGAGCCCAGCAAAATCAATAAATTAAGTTTTTAATAATAAGTAAAATACCTTTTCTCCAGTATTTGTTGATATCATTCATTTATTTGTCCTTGCAAGACAGCATGTGAAATACCAGAAAAATATATGGAAATTTTTTTTTCCTTTCAGAACTAAGAACATGGAGTTGCCCTTTAAGACTGGTCGTTAAAGCTGAATCCCTTAAATTATAAGTCTAAATAATATATAAGAAGATTAACCTCTGGACAAAAAAGAAGTGAAAACTCCAGAGACTGAAGCTCAGGAGAACAAGGAACTCTGTCCACACATCTTGGTAAGCAGGTTATAGAAACTGAGGATGCATCCTGCTTAGCTTCTGCTAGTGGAACTTACCAGAGAAAATGAAAGAACCTTTTCTTTTAGAGGGCTGGTATGTGTGTTTTGGCAACTTTTTCTTTCTCTCTTCTTACTGAGACGGCTCTCTGTTATACCTGTCTCAGAAGACTGTTAATCAGTGTCAACCCAGTGTGGTAATTCCCATGCATACACTGGTTGAACTTGGCACCAGTTGAAGTGGGGAAGTCCCAAGACAGACTTGTGTCACTGTTGAGGACACAGGGACCAGGTGAGCTGCAAGACTTTGCATGCCTGAGTCCAGACTGCAAGGGGAAGGCAGTTGCTGGGATGTGAGGGTGGAGCATGAACCACAACCAAAAGTTCAATGGAAGAGCTATCTATTATTCATGCAACTGTTGCTGTGTTGAGGTTTTGGTACCTTCTCAAACCCTAGAATTTTATGTGTTCTGTTCATAGCTCTGGGATGAACAATGGCCAAATATTGCCAGTTTAAAAATCCAACAAAATTTTTCACCAATTCAAGACATTTTGGGAGAAGGGCTCAAGATAACTATGCTTCTGGCCATGCAGGAGATGCAAGACAGTTTAAATAAACTCTGTGACTACTCACAATATCTGGCTAAAGGATTGAAGCTAGATATGCATACAGGTGGAGAAAAAAACCCTTCTGTCCTGATTCAGTGACTTTGTTTTCATCCTTAATTAAAAGACTGAAAGAGGTATACTGAAAAAATCGGATTTAATTCCTTTCCTGCTCTTTCAGTTTTTCATCTGGGTTTACTCCTGGTATGGTCTGTTTAGAACTTCAAAAGGGAGCACTGTATTTTGAACTTCTAGATGTCATTTGTATTCAAGGATGGTAGCTGATGGCATCTCACCTCCTGAGCTAGAAATTTTCAGATAGTTAAATGTCCTACTGTCATGTTTTATCCTTACCAGGAAATGCATGAAAAGCTGGAAATTTTGTTAAGGACAGATACAGACTCAGCTTACAACTCCTGGAAGATTTTCTCTCCCACAGCTCTTCCTGTTACAACAGCCCTTTATCCTTGATAAGGTACAGGGGCCTTGCAGCTCGAAGGTTCTTAGACATGTAGAGAAGTCTCTTTGGTTTGAGCTCGAGGACTCTTAAAACCTACCACCAACTGGTCATTAATGCCTTAGACTTTGGACCCAGCCTTTACATCTTTGCTTATATGTGTCCTCTTGACAAAATTCCATGGGACAACTCATATGAGTAAGTGTCTGAACAGCTCACTTTCTTTGTGTTGCTTGTTAGTGCTTGTGTGCTTTGATATTCAATGTGTCTAAATCACCACACAGCATTTTATTTTTATTTTCATAAAATACTTGAATTAAATTACACTGATATGAAGTATGCCTCTGGCCCCATGCAGATGTTTCCAAAAAAGCCTAATAACAAACAGATCATAGGGCAGAAGATCGCATATTCTTACAGTCGTTTCCAAGCCTAACTGCTTTTCAGAGTTCTGATTACAAGAAAAGCCATGCTGCCGATGTTGCTTTAACTGTGATGTTAAAATGAAAGCTCATTGTTGCATCCCAGGAGGATTCAGGAACATTGACTTTGCTGCCCATCTGAAATGGTATAATGTTCTCTGTTTCTATCATGTGGGTATCAGTTCCAAGTTGGAAACCAGCCTTCTCTCATAATTCAAGCTGGGGCTATACTGATGCAAACCTTCTCAGATATTATAAGCCAGTATGAGCTCAAAAAAAGAATTCACTGCTCAAGGCCAAATAGCTTCAAAGCTAACAATCCTCCAGAGTCAGTGTGAAAGTGCTGAAACTGTCAATGTCAACTTACACCATGCATAGTGAGTGTAAAACTTCAATAATGACATCATGGAGAAAAGGACAAAGGGCAGGCACTACACAGAAAAGTGCCAGTGCTCTTCAAATCTTTGAAACCTTCAAGGATTTATCTGGACTAACACTTCTACACATAGTCATTGGGGTCTTAGGCTATACTGATTAAGGATTTAGCTTATTCAAAGGCTCTCACTGATAGCAAGGATGACAAGGTTTCAGCAGTTATATTGGATTCCATTAACTTTCACTTAAAAAAAACCATACCCCAAAACCCTCAGGATCCAGGTCTTTTTTTTCAGCCTCTGATTTTCTTTCTTTGAGTCAAGCTTTATTTTTTCCCCTTGACACACACACATGCACACATGCACACATGCACACACACACACACACACACACACACACACACATGCATTAATATATATTAATGTCTGGGTTTGATTCACAAACAGGTTTTGCAGCACTTGTGCTCTCAGTTCTCAGAATGCAGATCCCAGAAGAATTGAATCAATCCTTCAGGAATTCCCTGAAGCACCACATAACATGTTCACTCATTTCAGCTGCACTTAGGGCAACAGATACACTTTTAAAAGGGGAAAAACATATCGGAGGAGGAGGGAGGAGGGTTCTAGTTTAAAAAAGAAATCACCTAATCAAGAGAGAAATTAAAAAGTGAGACTCAGTGGTTTTGGTGGCTGGGAAAAGTACCTATCCTAATGCTTTAAGTGCAAACTGCAGAAATAAGTGTAATGGAGGACAGACATGCTTTCTTTCTAACTAGGTTTTCAGAGTCAGCCTCAGATGAAGAGCAAAGAGATGGAAGACTTGAAGAAGGAACAGTTTCCTCTGTCCTCCCTCTCTTATTTTTAAGAAGAGTAAAAGAATCCATGTAGTACTGTGCAGACATGCAATAACAGTTGAAGCCCCAAACTAAATATCTTCCTTGAAAGGAAACAAGGATCATCTGTCGTTTATCACATGGCAAAAAGAATATGAAGAAAGATTATTTAACTATTATTTAATAATTTAATTACTCTCCTATTATTCAAGAGCTTGTGACAGGGTACTGGATACAGTACTCTGCATCCTCTTAACCAAACACCTGAGCCCCAGCTCATTCCTCACTCTTGCATTTGTCATTTCTATCTTCTTCTTGTTCTGCTATAGGTATCACCAGTTTTGTGTCACCTCAGCTGCCCCAGCACCCCTGGCACATTTCAGTTGCTTAACACAGGACTTTCTGTGGTGCTGTATAGTCCATGTTGGAATCTATGCAACCCATGACATCTTTAGGGAGCTGGTAGATGTGACACAGGGCCTATGGAGACCTGGGACCCTCTAAACCTGCAGGTGCAAGCCAGACAGTGGCTGAAATGGCACTAGACATCCCCATTTGGCAACAGAAGTGTACCACATGTACTTCAATATTGCTTCCCTGAGAAGTTGTACGAGCTGTTGCACAATATTGCCTGCTGCACGACAGATCCTGATCCCACCCTGAAGTCGTGAGGGATGGCTAACTGCTTCTGAAATATTAGCTCAGGGACAATCGTGTACACTCTTACATGATTAACTAGGATATTTTCTAGGATTACCTACATCATCATGGAAAGAGAGTGTACTCATTCCAGAGTCTGAGCCATTTAATGATGCAGTTGACAATACAGCACAAAATTTTTTTTTAATCCATCAAAGGCATCTATGTTTGCTCTGTTATTACAGTCCAAGTAATTTTCTGTGCATCAATTCCACTCATGCTAGTCAAAAAAGGCTTTTCAGAAAAGCAAACCATCTGAGAGTTGTTTCTTTGTACACAGAGAAATATGAGGTGGGAGACAGTGGAGGGAGCTTCAAGTTATTGCAGCCTTACGTAAGTCTGGAATGGAAAATAGTAAAGCAGGATTGGTGGGTTACTCAGCTCCAGCTAGTAAGTTATACTTAGAGGCAAGGTTTGTTTTTTTAATATAATTATCCTACTTTGAAGACCCGAGGCAGTAACACTCTGTGGGAAACATCTGCAGGCCCACTCTAGCACAGAGCGGCTCTCTGATACTCTGGGCAGCAGCAGCCTGGAGATACTCTGTGTGGTTTGCAGGTTCGCCTGGAAATGGAACCAACTCACAACCACAGTTACCAACAGTGGCCAAAATTAAATATGGAGTTTCTGCAGACAGATTCGGATCATGGGACGAATTCTGCAGTAATTGGGCTGTGGGCTTCCTGACTCGTGTACCACCAGCATTGTCATCTTAGCCCCTCACAGAATGAACAAATTTGCCACTTCAGGAGATGTAGAGTCTCCTAGTCTAGGTGCACCAAAAACGATGTCTTGGGGCTTATGACTTTAAACATTATCCTGAGGGTTTATTTTTACTTTTCTTCTTGTTGTTGTTGACTTAAAGCCAACTGTTTATTTTTCTTGCTGCCCTTAAGAAAGAAATTAGCATGAAAGTATTGAAGGGGTGAAGGGTTATCGCAACCATGGGAGCAGACAAGAACAAGGGGGAGGTGAGAATACTCTACCTCTTTTAAGAGCTGCTCTCTTCTGTGCTAATGCACTTGTTTTGCTGAAGGGACTGAACCACAATGCTGAATTTAAACTTTAATGAGAAAGGTTCCACATGTATTCTGTGATCTCCTCAAACAAATTTCCTTTTGGGGTCGCTATAGTGATTGTGTACACAGGCATTCACAGAGCTGAGTTAGCTGCTTCTGGACTGTTATTTTGCTCACTCTGACTTTACATCCACATTAGGTCACTGACTTCCTTCGATCTCTCTCTGACTTGTATAGTGAGATTAGAATGTGGCTGTTCTGGAGGGGGCTGCTTTCTCATTTTTCAAAAAGGCTTATATAGAATGAGGAACCCCCATCAAAATCAGAACACTGGTCTTGTAAGTTAAAACGGTAATAGTTAAGTTTCATTATGAGAGAAGAATTTAGATGCTTGGGTTTCTTTTCCTGGGGAAATTCTTTCATTTCCTTGACAAAGTTCTTACTCTGTGGTGGTTATGAGCCTACTTTGGTGGATCTTTTCTTACCAGAGCTTGTCACTTACACAGTTCTGCTGTTGAAAGACTTGCTGAAATCCTCTGCTAGACCTCTGCAAAGAGCAAAATTCTCCTCTGGGCAAAGAGGAAGCACAATGTGGGACTGCATTTGAATGCCACTGGAGGAATACATACTTCTTAGTGACTTGCAAATCTGTACCCATTCTTCCATAAAAGGCCTCAAGCATATTGCTTCTGCCTAGGTAGCATTCCATAATTCCATCCAGCTGGAAGAAAAGGAGACCAGAAAAAAGTCAAACTGAGGGCATCTGCTTCACTGATAATACCTTACCATTAATCCACTAAAACAGCTCAGGCACATCAGGATTTTAAGAAACTCCTGCCCCAGCTAATGCTTTGTTCTTATGCAAAGTTTTAAAATGAATGCTGCTCAATATAATTCAGGCTTCAGCCTGAATTCCCCATCATTGTCTGCAGTGATCTAAATATCTGGTGTAGGAACAGCCCAAATTTTGAAGGTGAACTTTCACTAGCATTGCCTTCTCTTCTTACCACAGCCCAAGTGACACTACAAGAAATATACTTCATATGTGGTGCAGGAAGGGTAGATGGACACTTAATCTCTAAGGACCAGCATGGAAGTCAGCCACTTTCTCAAAGACTTAATGTAAGACAGTAAGTGCAGATAAAATACTCTGTCTCCTTGTGGTCTCAGAAAAGGCCCATGCCATAGCAGGCACCTGAGAGAGGGCAGGTACTTCTTTCCTTCAGTCCTATATCCAGTGATTGCTGATTTATTTTTCTGTGACTGATGTCCATCACTGCCTCATCCATCTGGCTGGATCTTCTGTTACTTTTCCAGTCATTTATGAGCAATATACTTTCTCAAACACCTCACAGACACACTCATCTGGAAGCATTACATCAGGGATTTTTGAGTGACAAAGACCTCGCTAGGATTTTGGAAAGAGTAAACTATGGAAAGCATTGAGGAGTACCACAGTTCAAACACAGTAGTTTATAATTTAGTTCACTCCCTTGTCAGTGGAATGATGCTGAAATTTACAACCTGTCCCCACTGCCCTAATATGATTCCTCTGAAAAAGGCCAATCAGTCTTCACAACAGCATGGCAATCTCCATTGAGAAGGCAAAATAAGGCCAACTAGATAGTGTCTATGAGAAACAGATTTGGAAGAGATTAAGATACGGTGCACAATGCCAGAGAGGATAGCAAAGAGATGAGAGCGGCTGTATACCATTCTATATTCACTTGAGATTTCAAATCTTTGCAGTAGTTTTGCAAAGCAAAGCACTCTCCCCTCAGAATGCAGTAGGACACAGGAGTATATTCACAAGACCAGTCTTATGACTCTAAGTAATCACAGTGTTGAGCGTTGTGTAATGTCATCACTGAAAAGGCTGGTTGTACTAATAGGAAGTGATGGCTGATCCCATTTAGAGAAACATTTCTAAGAAGCAACAAGCGGTATAATATCAGGAGGACTTTTAGATTTCCACATCTCTTCTCCTGGGGGCGCCTGCAGATAAAGAAGAAGTGGGCAGGAAAAGTAAATGTTTACTTTCTTTTTTTTTTTTTTAAATCACTAAGTACAGTGCTGCAAATGCAGTTGCATTTGTTCTATAAATCACATAATGACTCAATAAAAGCAAGAAAGACGTGTAGCAACAAGGGAGGATGAAAGAGTGAAAAATTCTGTAGGCCAATTATGGGAACTTTGTGTTTCTCCTTTAATATGCAGGCCATCCACAGCCTGCACATGGTTATGGTCTGTACTTAGCTCTCCTGAGATAAGTTCAGAGCAGCTCAGCTAAAAGAATGATTTCTTCAAATTTGTCCCCTTAGCTGAACTAAGTACACAGTTCTATTTGTAAAAGGTGATTAGCTTGCAGATCTTGCCACATCATTTACAGATGTTTTGCTGGAGGCCAAATACTGCTTGATTTGCATAACTGTTTCCACCATTGTTAGCTTTGGCTTTTCCATGACACTGAATTATGACATTATTAGAATATCTTTGGTCCATAAGCTACTATGAAGAGCCAGTAAAATATGTTCTGTATTATATATGTTATCTCATATGCAACAAAAATCAATGCACAAAAATGAATTGCCCAGAGTCACAAGAAAAAATTTCATCTGTCAAGACCTGCCAGTTCCTAAAAATCATGTTTATACTATTCTTTTCTTGATTTCCCATTTCAAAGTCTAGTCAAGATGTGCACTGGTGGAAAAATCTTGTGGCTTCTCCTTTCCTGAATGTCCTTCACAACCCACTGTGTTGCTGTTGGGAGAGCATGTCTCTACAAGCTGTACTTAACTATCTGCTGCATGCAAATCATCATCAGCATGTGACCCACCCAGAAACAGCTGCAGCATGCATAGGATCTTGGAAACGGGAATTGCTCTTACTGATCAGCTTTGTTCAAGAGTCTATGTTCACTGAGAGCAGTATCTTTGGATACAGATGAATTCTGTGTTGTTGGAGCTGAAAGGCAAGCCTGCCCTTGTCTGGATGGTATGGATGAAGTACTCAAGTTGCAGTCATCAACTTTCTGAAGTTCCTTCCAGTGCAATGTCTGCATCAAGTGGTATCAGTCCCTGATAACAGAAACCTGAAACAGAAAATTCTTTCCCCAAGCCTGGACTAATCCTCCATGTCCTTTCAATGCCGTGCCTGCCATTTTGCTTCCCCCAGCAGAGACTCTATACAGAACAACAGTTCATAACGGCTGCTGCACCTATTTACTATTCAAACTGAATGTGCTCTCACCCTCACATCCACCCCATAAGGCACATATACCTCTGGCATGCAAGGAAATGCTTTGCCCAAGGAATTGCAGTGGAGGTGTAGTATTTAATACTGAAGTGTCAAACTTGCCATCTAAATCAGACACATGACCTACTGACTCCAGTGCTCTAAGTTACCCTTTGAAACAGATTTCTTCCCTCTTGAATTAGGTGGGGAAGTCATCTACGAAGTCATCTCCATATGGAATCCAACAAAATAGCCTGCAAAGCAAACAGCCCTACAAAACAACCAAGCATAAAGGAGGTACTACCACTGGGTTATTGCTTTGAGGGCTGGGAACAGGCAGTACCTGGGCATGTTGGTGGCCCGCTTGTGTAGACAACAAGAACTTTATCAAGACCTATGATAACCACTCTGACAGATACTATCTCATAAACCTACTTGCAGTAGTTTTAAAGATAATCACCCCCTCCAGCTGCAGGGATGCGTGCCCATACATCAGGTGCTCTGATCCATGTCTGGTGTAGTAATTGCAACCACCAAGCTGTGAACTGCATCAGCCGAAGCATTGGCACACCCCCTGTTTTGTCCATTTTGCTGACCCTTCAGCAAGACTATCTCCAGTGGCAGGGATGCCACAGACAGGGCAGTACCACAGTTAGCAGACAGAATCTGATTTGCCGTGGAGGTCTGTCAGGATCCTATGGGTACAAAGAGCAGAAATTTTTTTTCAGGAAAGATATTTGCATAATGTACATCAAAAGAGGAATACAGAGATATGCTTTTCCCCCATACAGTGGGAATAATAGATAGAGGCTCACCTGCTTCTTGTGCGGGCCACCTTCTGAAGCACCTGCTGATATAGTCTCATTCTATTTTTTGTCTGAAACTCTTGTCACACAAATGAGGTTTATTTCATTCCTCACTCATGCCCTTCATGAAAGACAGCAGCAGTCTCCATGTGCTGTAATTGGACTGACTGGCTGGCTGATTCCTGTTCTCCCCTTGTGCAGCCCTGAAAACCTGGGAGAGAAAAGGTGGAACAACCAGCCACTCAAAAAAACCCCAGACTATTTAAAAGGTTAAGGAATAGAGCATGAAACTTCTGTCTGTTACAGACGACTGGACATTGCAATTTGGATGTCTTGTTCCTAATTCTTCCATACTATGATTGTCACAAGGATAACAGAAGATGGAAAAGACAAACCATTGCATTGGGAACTTTTGAAGAGGATTTTTATGAGTTAAGTGTTATACTTTCTTTTTTTCTAAAAAATGACAGTGCTGGAGAAAGCAAGGTACAGTATGCTTATCTTAAACTTTCTAAATGTTGTGCACATTCTGTGTGTGTACACATACACCTAAGTCAAGAAGTCTTTCTATTATTATCCTGGATGTTGCTTGCAGTGAAAAGAGAATGCTTACACTACCTCAGTGTCAGTAAGTCTGAACTGATAATAATGTTCTTATTGGGTTATAATGACAGTTACAGATAATATGCAGTTAATCTTGCAGGTCATCTTCTCCTCACCTCAGCACACTTCTTTTATTTACATTTGCTTCACCCCCTCCCAGATCATAAACAAAGGAGCTGTTGATTTTGGTCACCAGTACCAAAGCATTTCAGTATTCTAGTAATTCCATCTATTATATCCTTTACTGAAGTGTCCTCCTTTTTCTTCCCTATTCTTTTTACTAAACCAGCCTGTGCCAGACCTTTATCATTATTATTTAATATCAGAATAGATATTCTCCCTCCTCATTCTGGTCATCTGTGCTTCTTCTCTGTGGGTTCCTCAGCAGAAGGCAAATATCGAGGAAATCCTCTAAACTGGGAGCAGAGACTCAGTTCTCATTCATTTGGAGAAATGCTGCCTCTGTGCTCTTGAGCATATATGTCCTTGTGCTTCTCTCTTTCAGACATGACTACGCTTGCATCTTAATTGTGTTTTTGCAAGGGCTAACCAGAGTCTCAGCAGTCCAGATAACTTGAGGAAGATAAGTATGTTCTTCTGCCAAAAAATGTGTCAGTCAGTCACAAAATCAAAAACTCCACCATCTAAATCTGATGCTTTCATTGTATGATTGGTGCAACATAAAGAAGGATGGAAAGGGAAAGTTAGGATTCACTAAAAGGCTGCCTTCGTCATTCTGCCAGTCTGTAAAACAGGACTGTCCATATTTGTATCAGAGGGTACGGAGTCAGAAAGAGTAATATTTTAATTTCTTCCCTTTGTTTAGAATTCCAGATAACCAATAAAAAATATTCAAAATGTCTGATAATAAGGTTGTTTTTAAAGGTTACAGAACATTTGCAAACAATATAACTCATAGAAGGCTGTATCTTCTGGTCTGAGTTTCACTCAACCTCCATTCCAGATCGTCTCATGCTGTCCATTTTTGCTTAGTGCTACCCTTAGAAACTTTGCCTTTCCCAGAAATAAGCTTTGTGCTAAAGAATAAATAAATAAATAAAAAATAAATAATTTCCTGCATTTAGTGGTCACTCATTCAACCTCTAAGGTGTTGGTGAGACTGAGAATCTTGTGAAAGATGGAAGGTAGTCACTGTGTTGAACAATGGGCTTAACTCTCTCTGAGTCATGTGGTACAGCAGTTAAAGATATTATGGAACAACCATTGTACCTAATGCTTTGATTTTGTCAGCATCTCATGGTGGCTGTAAGCTACACTGGCAATTATAGAATTAATCTTGTTTTCCCTCTTAGTCCTTCTGCTTTTGCCTACTCATAGGTGTAACATATTATAAAAAATGAAAAACTTTGTTACCATGTTTTTACTGGCTCTGGAAAGTTGATCTTTCAGGACTGGTAAGTGACATATTGAATTTGGCCCTTATGGTAATTGTTTAAATGTTCTAGAAGCTTTAACATGTCATCTGTTAAACTTATTGGTGATGCAGCTGTTCAACGTGCAGTATGGGTAACATTTACATGATTTACTGGGTGACGTACAGTTTTTGATTCAATAGTAATGTATTTGATTCAATAGGTGATGCATCTAATTCAACTGGGAGTCCATGTAATTCAAAGGTGATGCATTTGATTCACTAGCTGATGTACCTGATTTAGAAGGTGATGGATCTAGTTCACTGAAAATGATTCCAATTCCCCCATGCAAGGTATTTACTTCAGTGTGTGATGAATGAGCTTTAATAATAATACATGTTTCTCCGATAGTGGATGTATTGGCTTCAATTTATATCCCAGGCTTCCCAGATCTGGAGTGGGGTGGAGTGACACCTTGCAGCCACCATTCAGGCGAGGATCACCAGCAGTGTGAAACATTAGCCACTAAAATAATGGGAGCAAATTATGTGATAAAAGCTGTACTTCCCAGATGAAATATATTTGCCAGATGTGATGTGGGGATACAAATGCCCTGTCACTGCTGTTATTGCTACCACAGTACATGACAAAAATCCCCAAATCCATTTACCTTTAGTGTCATTGCTGGGATTACATACTGAGTACTTATTTCCCCAGAGTTATGTGAGCTCTCAAATAGCAGCATCTGAACTAACAGCTCCACTTACCTCATTTTTGTGTGTGCTTTTTTGTTAGAGGTTGGCAAATATTTAGCTCTGGTGAAAATGGGGAAAAGGGTGTTGGCAAAGAGCAGTATCACATGGGGTAAGGCATGTGGGAACTTGGGCCTGCACATCATGCTGCTAACCACGATTTCTTCACTGGAATCATATCCTGGTAAAACTTAGGGAAGCCTCTGCTTCACAAGCATTGGTTCATTGTTTTACAGCTCATTATTGCCTACACTAGGAACATATTTCTGAAGAGGTCAGTCTCATCATCCTGTCCCCCTTGGCCCCCAACTCCAAAATCAGAATTTTTGGTTGATGGTTGATACATTTGGCACATGCAGGTTACATTTTCAGCTGCAAATATGGAACCTTTGCTTGCATTCCTACAAAAAAAATTCAACCAAACTAAACAAAAAAAATCAAAACAAAACCAAACTAAAAAAAACCCACAAAACCCCCAAACAAATAAACAAACAAATCCCAAACAAGCAAACAAATAAACAAACACCCCCCATAAAACTAACTAACAACAACAACAACAAACCCCCAAACCACTGAAAAAGCTCTTGTTGGACTTGTGTCTCTTATCTGTGCAGTGTCCAGCTCCAGAGTTGCAGATATTGTTTGTTTTTCATATTGCAGTAGCTCACAGAATCCCATCTCAGAAGGCCTGGGCTCAGTCATGAAAGAAGGCAATCTATAAGCTTGGATGCAGGTTTGGTTGATGTGCACCCATGCACATGTGCAAACCTGAAAGATTTTCTGTGGGATCTCAGACCTCTGGAAAGCCAGTTCATAGCCTAAAGAAACTCTTTCACTTTCCAACCCAACTTTGTGGCTGCATCTTATAACATTTCCCTACCCTTATCCCCAGTGAAGAGCTACTCCTCCTGCAGGGCAAAAACAACAACTACGGTCTATCCAATATACATGTTTCCATTCTGTGCTCCACTTGAAAGTGTTCCCAGAGTAAATGCCTCATTCTTTGTGCCCTTTTTACAGCTCTTTGAGGCATATTCATTTTCTTGAGTGGATGCAACTTTTCTTCTTGTACCTATGGCTTATATGTCTGCCTTTTAAAGTCTACTAGGCAAATAAATGTGTAAGTCAGAGTCTCCAAATTCTAAAAATAATGTGCTAAATAGTAAAATAAGTATCTAATTTTGAAATAAATAAATAAATAAAAATTCTTTCATACTTGATTGCTCCAGGCTGTGTCTAGAGATGCACTGAACTTGCTGCAGTCTTAAGCAGTCAGTTTCTTTCTATCCACTGAGTTTTCAGGATTGAGATTCATGCACCTCCATTTGGTATCATATGTTCAGAGAGAATACATTAACACATTGGTATCTGATCTGGGGGAATAGGGCTGTTTTCCCTCCTTTCATTCCTCTCTACATATTTCTTTCCCTTGCTTTCCTCCCTTCTCTCTAGTCATGACAGAGACTGAAATGCAGATACCAACTGTATGAAATTTAAAAAGAGCCAGTCCTGGAACCTGCAGGGCAATCCTGGATGTACAGACAAACTGGGGATTGAGAGGCTGGAGACCAGCACCACAGAAATGGTCCTGGTCAATGGAAAGCTGAAAATGAGCCAGCAGTGCCCTGGCAGCCAGGAGGGACAACCCTGTCCTGGGGGGCATCAGGCACAGCATCACCAGCGGGGCAAGGGAGGGGATTGTCCTGCTCTGCTCTGAGCTGGGGCAGCCTCACCTCCAGTGTTGTGGGCAGCTCTGGATGCCATAATGTAAAATAGACATTAACCATAAGAGAGCACCCAAACAAGGGAAGCTGTATGAGGAGCAGCTGACGTCATTTGATCTGCTTATCCTTGAGAAGTGGAGACTGAGGGAAGACCTCATGCAGTTATGGCTTCCTCACAATTGAAATGGAGGGGCATACACTGATCTCAGTGACCAGTAATAGAACCTGAAGGAACAACATGAAGCTGTGTCAGGGGAGGTTTATGCTGGATATTATGAAAATCTTCTTCACCAATAGGACGGTTGGGCACTGGAACACCTTCTCAGGAAATGGTCACAGCCTCAGCCTGAGAGAGTTCAAGAAGAGTTTGGACAGTGCTCTCAGGCACATGGTGTGATTGTTGGAGTTGTCCTGTGAAGGGCCAGGAGCTGATGGTTCATTATAACTCAGAATATTTTAAGATTTTATGATGCGATGAAATCTGTCTTTTCCATTATGAGATATGCAGTGACATCCATCTAGTACACCTTAATGCCCAGTCAGTAAAATATGTATTCTCTGCTCAGAGAGTAAATGTATTAACTGCTCTTTTCTGTTTTAATGAATAAAATGATGAGAAATAAGTCTGGAAAATTAAATGGTTTAGAATGACAATGTCAGCTCTTATACAGAGTTCAAACTTTGGCTACTGCTTTGAAGACTACAAATCTGCAATGAAAAACACTGCTGAAATACTAGGTAAGAACATCTCTTAAGTTCTTGCATTTGACACAAAATACATTGACACCCCTTGTTCAATGTAATACTTAAATTCCTACTAACAAGAAAGTAAGAAAACTTCAGTCTCAAGTGTCTGGCGCTTTGAAAATACCTGGATGTTCTGGAGCATTTAGAAGAAAAAGCCTGCAAATATTGCTTCAGTTAGAGTGTATGTATATTACAGATGAGTGTGTCTGTATAGGCAGGTCAAAACCCACTATTCAATTTTCATGTCATCAGGTACCTATTCTGACCTCTGTGTTTCCTTTCCTGTCAAAAAGGATATACATTCCATATTTCAGCTTTGGGCACTATGAAAATCTCCATTAAAATTAAAGGAAAACAAGCAACAGTTCTTATCTTGAAATTTTCTCCAAGTTTTTATTTGGTTTTATTTCTTTCTCTATTTTTAAGCTTTCTTTTTTTTTAAGCTTTATGTTATATCAAAGCATTTAGCAAAGAACTCTGAGGACAAAATTGGCTACATTGCAAGGAATATTCTGCCTGTATGCTCCTCCACAGACTGTAAGTGTTCAGGTGGGCTCAAAGGCCCAGGTTTCTGCAGTTAATGCCATTTTATTTATAGGTCTCCAAATACCTTTTCTTTTCTTTTCTTTTCTTTTCTTTTCTTTTCTTTTCTTTTCTTTTCTTTTCTTTTCTTTTCTTTTCTTTTCTTTTCTTTTCTTTTCTTTTCTTTTCTTTTCTTTTCTTTTCTTTTCTTTTCTTTTCTTTTCTTTTCTTTTCTTTTCTTTTCTTTTCTTTTCTTTTCTTTTCTTTTCATTATTTTTTATTATTACTATTTTTATCTTTTTTGGTAACAATTGAAATCTGGGTAAGAAATAGAAGAAAAGGCATTTTGCCTTGGGGCCAGGAATGACTAGATTTACAGTTAATTGTTTTGAATACTTTTAAAAAACTTATTCCAGAGTTTTAAAAGCTGATTCCACCAGAGGCAGATAACCAAATTAATTTGTCAAAGGCTTGATCTGTGCCTCCCAGAGTATTTGCATCTTATAGGGCTTGGAAGGTGATATGCATTTTCTGTTCTCGGCACTGTTGTTAGTTGAATGCTGCCATTTTTACAACTACAAACAGAGGAACTGCAGCCGTTGCCTCTTGGGATACTGAGTAAAGCATGCTCCTGTGATGGCCCCCAGAGACCCATGCACAGCATAGCTTATTGAAACCGATGGGGTAGGGAGATATGCTTCATCAACAAACTCATTTGTCTAAATACAAGAATGAAAACAGCACTTACCACTCGTGCATAATCTTAAATCCAGGGTTGTTTGGAATAGGGGAGAAGAATGCTGTGCTTGCCATGGTGTAATACACAAACACATAAAAACCCCTTTCTTCATTCATCCTTGATTTTTGAGTACATTTACCTCCTAAAAGATCTATAGAAAACAGCCAGACTGCTCATATGAACAAGCTGAGAGCTAAAGCAGAGCACTTAAATTACTATGAACTCCTTCTGTCTTTTGCCATGTAGCTACCATGTAGCAGAACTGTGCAGAGCCCTCACAATGATATGTAGAAGTTGCCCACAGACCTTCTCTTTTTTAAAATCTGGAACAGAAATCCATTGTCTTTTGTGTTTCTGAGTCTTTCACTTAAGACTATGACAACTTTCACAGGCATCAGAGGCTAAACTCTGTGAGGTGTTGAGATTATCATCCCTACATGGGTGTGGAAAATCAAGACATATGGCATGGTAGTTTTGACAGGAGCCAGAGGTAGAACCTGCAAATAAATTTTGCTCTCCCGCCCGTATTTGGGTCTTCAGCATCTATTCTTCTGCCACTAAGTGAGAGCAGGTCCATGAGGTATTAGTTAAGATCAATGAAGAGCAACAGGTAAATCCTTCCTCTCTCATGTGGTACATTCTGGTTAGGGAACAAAAAACATTTAGACCCATGGAAACTCTCCCTCACACTTTTTCCTCTAAGGCAAGGAAGAATTTTCATCTCTGGAACAAGATGATTATGGTCGCTCTTATTTTTGGGCACGTGTTTAGCAGAGCTGCTACTTCTCTGGGTTTGGCTAAGGCTCATAACTCTGTTACTGCTGGTAAAGCCTGGTTGTGTTAAATGCTGGACTAAAACAGGTAGGAAGATGCAGCCTAAATCAACCTGAAACCACATGCTTGAACATGATCCTAAATTAAAGATTGAGAAAAAGTCTTATTTTCCTAGATTGCTTTTTTATTTTCTCTGGTCCCACGCCTGATAACATAAACCTTCATACCTGCACTGAGATTTATCATTAGTGGGGCTTATTGGAAATTCTGTGCTTTCACTGTTTGAGTTAGAGGATTAGAATTTCTTGGGACACAGGCTCAATCAGGTCGTAGAAGAAGGATTTTGACCAGACGTAAGTCAGAATAGTGTGAAACATCTCCCAGGTAAGGGGAGGCTGAATGGATGGCTCCATCCACAAGAACTGCAGGACTTTGTCTTGCAGGATGTCTTTCTCTGCAGCTATCCTGCCTTCTTGGGGAGGGATAGTAAGGATATGGATACTTAAAAGGACCTGGTAGCCTGTTAGACTTAACACATATCCCTATCAGGTACAACAATTGCACAACAATAGGCCAAATTATATTTATCTCTGTCAGACAAATAGCCCTTGTCCCAGTTACACAGATTGTAGTCATATCGGAAGTAAACACGTTTTCACTCTTCTGCTCACATCACTCCTCTACAAACTGTCATCTTCTTTAAACTTTGCTGAGAAATTTGAATGGCAAAATAGCATATTTTCAATATGAAAATTATCAACAGTGGTCTAGGTCTCAGGATAGCAAAGGTGCCATAAAACTAGCTCAACAAGCCAGCTGAGAATTTCTCTAGAGAATTTTCCCAGCTCTTGGCATAGGGGACATCTCAGGGATATGGCCAGGAGGCAGGGTGGAAAGGGGTGTGAATTGTGGCATAATCCTTGGGGCTATTGTTTGTTAAAACAGCCCCAAGGTTTCTCTTAATTGTGTTGTGGGCTGAACTGGCTCCGAACCAGCTGCTGGGGTGTGAGAACTACAAATATGGCAGAGGTACTTTTCTCTCCTCCTCTTGCCAGCTGCAGGAAGCATAGTTTGGCCTGGGTGCATGAGTGAGCCTCCCATCTCATTCTTGCAGTGGAGCTTTTGTGCTGTGTCCTGTTAGCGGATTTTAGCTCAGCCCTGGGACAGCTACCCGCCAAACAAGCCAAATATCTCATTTCCTTAACTGACACCCCTTGATAAATGAACACACATATACATACACACATACACACAAAGTTCTTATGAGGGTGTTCACATATGCACTTTCCAAGCAAAATGGAAATAAACAGTTGGAGAAATATGACAGCTTAATATTTTATAATTGGTGTACATATTCTAGGGATGTATTAATTAAGTATGAAAAACAAATGGGTTATTTTATCACACACAAAGAGAAAAATCACACCAGACCTAGAGTTTTCAACACTATTCTCCCTGATATTGTTTAATGTCATCATCTTGGAGAGCTATTTATGACATCAATTTTGAGAAATTAATTTTTTCACAGGGTTTGCATTTTGCAAAAGAATATATCTAGACTAACACTAGGATTTTGTATAGAGATACTTGTGTGAGATATTTAAATTGCTTGTCTCTACAAGAGTATGTCCACTCCTCATGCTTTTAACCTGTGTGGGACTTACAACTTAAAAACAAATCCACTTAGCAGAAAGCCTACCAGTGTGTTTTGCTGCATACGCAGACACCTGTCAGCCAGAATTTCAACTACACCATAGGATGGAATGTCACAGCCAGAAAGCCCAGTTTCACTATCTACACACCTCAACAATCAGAAAGGAGTGACTGCCCTCTAAGATCCTCTCTGTCCTGTATCAGTTGCCATCTTGCTGTGAGAAATCATTTGTATCTAGCAGTATAACCCAAAAGGGAAATTTGACATATGCATAGTTGGGGCACCAGACACCATATATAGACAGCACTAAGCACACCAGTTTGAAAATAAGAGTGTCATGAGCCATTACAACTAAGGACCATGTCAGAGAGCAGAACTTCAAATTACCTGACTTAAAAGAGGTAAATACAGAATGATAGTATAATTATAGAAATGTTGAGGTTTGAAAGGCCTCTAAAATAATTGAGTCCAGCCATTGACCTAGCACTGCCAAGTCCACCACTAAACCATATCCCTAAGTTTCACAGCTGTGGGTCTTTTAAATACCTTCAGGGATGGTGATTCAACCACTTTGCTGGGCAGCTTCTGCCACTGTTTGGCAACCCCTTTTGTAAAGAAATTTTTCCTAATATCTACTCTAAAAGTCCTGTGGCACAAGCTGAGACCTTTTCCTCTTCTCCTACAAGTGAGGAGTACACAAGTAACTTACCTTGTTACTTGTGATATCGATCCCCACCTTGCAACAGCCTCCTTTCAGGTAGTTGTAGGGAGAACAAAGATTACCTTTTACTTTCTGTCCTTTAATTTGTGTTACTTTTTCTACAGATTTTACTGAAAGAACTTCACTATGAGGAAAATAAGAAAAATACACAGGAACTAGTTTCGATTTGCTAATTTTTCTGACCACTTAAGGCAATTTTGTCTGAACACAGCCTAAGACAAACCTGCCTAAAGTTTGTCTCACTACAAGCTCCCCGTAAACTCCTGCCTACCTCCACTGTGACCCAGCAGAGGCCCTGCTGTTTATACTACACCCTAATACAGAGGTGGAGAGAGATTATGAAGCAGGGAATCTGTCCAGGAACAAAATTGCATATTTTTTTTTTCCATCTTCTAGACATAAATAAAAAGTCAAGCCCATTTGACAATGGGAAATGGGATTCAAAGCAAAAATAGAAGCCCATATTTTGTCAGATATCCATGTTTTTTTTCTGGTGAGAAGTTTTCACTAGAGTTATAACCCCTTTTGGTGGGGTTACATCGCCATTTGATCTAAACCCCTGAAGTAAGACTACATCTGCTACTAAGCTGTGTTGTAAATGTCTTTAATTTTTATATTTCATCTGAAGGGAGTTGTTAAAGTAGGTTTACAGGGTGCTGGATCTTTGAATAAAAGACATCAGGACTGAAGCAAAGCTCTGCATGACACTTAATTTTCACTCTAATAAGCCCTCCTAAAACATTACAAGATTTTGGCTTTCCCTGAACTTGCTTTCCCTTCCTGAATGATTAGTTTTGGGGTTTTTTTGTTTTGTTTTGGTTTTTTTTCTCCTTTTTTTAAGGACACATTTGAGGAGAATGGTTTTATTTTTTGCCCAGATGACACCACTTCTCTTTTCACCCTAATCCAGATGTTCTCTTCTCTCTGAGCAAATCTCTCTGAAGTTGTTTTTCAAAGCCATTGGTTTTATTTAGTTTTTGTTGGTTTTCTTTTCTTTCCTTTTTTTTTTTTTTTTTTTATGCTTCTTCTGGACTCTCTGGGGCCTTTAGTTTGACTTTTGTCCTTAAGGATGGGAAGGAATCCTCCAATACATCTGTGCTCATATTTTTAAGATTCCTTTGGATGTGTTTTCCAATACATGAAAAAGTTCTTTCCTGGCTGAGCGTAAGTAAATGTGGGACCTTTCTTTATCACTTGGAGAGGTCATTGTAGAGCAAAAATGAAGTATTATCTTTCCTAGTCCAAAGTACTTTAATTGTCTCTTTTTGCCCTATATAACAAATGAGAGAAAATGTGGAGTCCAGGCTTTTGGCATGACCACTCAGATATGAGACTATTACCACACAGCCATCAAACCTGGCTGGTTTGGTTTGCATTTGAGGGTCTTGTTTTCATTTTGGAGAACAAAACAAATGATTATGGATTGTGGTCATACAACAGATCAATACAAAAAAGCAAAGAAAATTCTGCCTTACTAAAGAAAAGAAAAAGAAGGAATAATATCAATATTAGGAACCCAACAAATAGAACATGGAAAACCAAATGCTCTATCTGCAATGCAATATACATCTGAAGAGCAAACAATGTTGTCAAAATGCAGGGAGATTCTGCAGAATTTACAATAAAGGGAATTATATGTTTGCATCCCTTTGGAAAAGTGGGTTTGAAAAGAATTCAAGTATGTAAGAACACTATGGGTTGTGTTCAACAGGCAGACCTGAACCCAGAATTTAGTGTTGTAATTGAAGATAGGGCTCCTGGATTACGTGACGCATAGCAAATACTAGCTAGATGTGATGAGAAATATTCTTCTCTGTTTTAAACCAAGAAACCATAACAAGGTTCCTATAGGAATATCATTATTACTATTATTATTGCAACAAAAAGGTATTGAAACCAAGCACTCAAAAGTCAGTAAATTTCATAAACAGATCTTTTCCTGCAAGATTTATACAGCCATATTGTGTGTCTATTTTTGATTTGCAATTTCATTCTGAAGCATATATTTTAATGGATTATATCTGTCATTAGTGCACACCATAAATACAATAGTAATCGTCAGATTCATAGCTAGCACTCATGCAGAGCTGTACATAATCACAATTCTCTACAAACATACTTGCCTCATGCTCAGAGTTCAAGTGGTAATTCCTGAATAAAGAACAGAGAGATCAGACTTGTGTAACACTCAGAACCATCTGTGCTCCTGGGGCTCCAGAGTGCAGACAAATGCCTGACTAGCTGCTCCAAAGTACTTCTTGTCTGGACTATTTTCCTATGCCAGTATATTTATGCTTTCATTAAAATCAGCAAGAATAGCTGAAACCTAATGTGTGCACCAGTCCCTAAAAATGCAGGGGCTTACTGCCCATTTCTCAGTAAATAGTCTGTAGAGATACAACATTAATTTTATTTCTAGCATAGATATAATCTACTTAGATTCAAGCTATTCTCTTTCATGCTGTCCTTTTAATATGTTTGGATATACACCCTTCCCCTGCTTCAGAAAACTTCTGAAAACCCACCTTTCTGTGTGGCATGCCAGGTGCTGGATTACTCCCACTCTGTGGGTGTTCTCCCTTAAATTATTTTGTTTGTAATGCGTCGTGCCTTCAGGGCCTTATCTCACATTCCTTGCACACCCAACATTCACTGAAGTTGTTGGAGGTACAAAAGGCAGGCCTATAGATTGTGCTGGAATCTACTGAGCTTTCTCCTAATCCTCCTGTGTGGGCTCTTCTGTCTTTTCCAAGTGAGGTGCAGCTCCTCTTCCTGAGTTCAGCACCCTCTTTCCTCTCACTCCCTCCCCTCACTTGCCCTCTATTTTTTTTGGGTGGTATCTGTCTAAGTAAGATGTTGCATGTGCTGCTATCATGGACACATCTGCTTCTGGAATACAGTAGACATTAGTTTTTGTTTCTCCAGCTACCTATACACTGCTATCCCAGATTCTGAAAAACTCTTATTCCATCCACTTACCACCCTCTGAAAAAAAAATCACTGCTTCAATGTTTGTGGTACATGTAATATATTATAGTCTTAGTGATTCTTTCATATCTATCCTTATTAAAAACAGACTTAGGAAAGTTAATTAGGGGTAATTTGCATTCAAGCTATTCATTATTTACTTAGCTTTGAACTGCAAACTTTAGGAATGCCATTTGTACATTAAAATTCCCAATCTTTGCCCACTTTCCCTTTGATATCATAGTGGTTAAAGAAAGCTGTGCTTAGCTGCTGACTAACTATTCTCTGCACACTTCAGAGATTGCTGGAGGCCATTACTTCAGCATTAGAAAATAGTTAATATTGAATGCCATGAAGTTAAATTTGTGTTCATTTACTTATTATGTTGGAAATCAGATGTTCATCCTGTGCAAATTTCCCAGCACTACCCTCAGCCAAGTTTTGCAAACTCTGAAAAATAATGGAGTAACCAGTAATGAGAAGGTGAGGAGGTTTGAAAGAGGGTAAAAAAGAGGAATTAAACACATCTGTGAAAAAGAAATTGTTGCTTTCCCTCTGCCCCTGACAAGCCTTCTTTAATTTTCACAGTTCCCACCCCTTGTTAGCTGTTTTTAATAGCGTGAGGGAAAAGTATCTTCTTTTTATTGTTAACCAGTAATCTGAACAGTTACACATAGGTAGTTCCCCAGAAGCTCTTGCTGTGTACTGCAAACAGATACTGTAAGTTGAAAAAAGAGGTAATGACATTTGTCTTGAAAAGAGGAAAAAAGGATCCATTTCTTAGTCACTCAGTGGGGATTGCTCCTCTAGTACCTCTAGTAACTTGGCTATGCCTGTCTAAGATGCAGGAATGATCCCTTCACAGCAAGAGCCACATAGGCTAGAAATGTAACCTCTACAGAGGGCTGCAAGGCTGGCCAGACGCTGCTGTGCTGTGTGGGCTGGGACAAATAATCTAGAACAAGTTTGGACAGTTAGCGCTTACTCAGGGATTGCTATTTGACAATGCCTCTGTTTGATTTTTCTTTTTCTAATGCAACCTAAAAATGATTAGATCTTCCAACACTCCCTCCCCCTTCCCTCCATCTCCTGAACTAATGAGCAAATAAGGAAAGAAAATTAAAGAATAAAAAATGTAAGCAGTGATAGGGTGAGATCAATAAACTGTGGATTGCTAGCACTGAGTAAGCTTGACTAATCTTCTGCATATTGCATGTTGAGTTAACTTGCAAGAGAAATATGTTCCCTCTTATTGTCCTGTGTCTCACTGTGGGAAAGGAAGCAGGGACTGCAAATTAAAATGCCCTTGATTTAGGTTCTGTAGGGAGTGCCCAGGAGTTCTTCCTATATTGTCACATGCTAGGAATTGAACTCTCTATACCCTTACAATGTAATGAGAATATCTGATTACTGTGACTTCTTTTGTGCTATTCCCCCCCTGCCTCCAACAAAGCGTTCACTAAAGATGTTCCTCTGAGCAGCATCAGCACAGAACTCCACTGTTGCAGACTCACTGCTACAGGGCAGAGGGTGAAAGGTGCCTGAATAGTAAGCCAAGTAATACCATACAACATGCTGGCATAAGACCTCTGGGGAATTCCTGAGCTGCCATATACTGCTCTGAGGATTATTCACAGGGTACATAAGGGGCTAAGAGGAGCTCAGACAGAAGTGGATGACTATTGAAAGAGAACTATGTTTATCAAGAGATTTGCATTACATGAGTTTTACACAAATAATGAGAAGTCTCTGAGTCACCAGTCCAGAGAAAATACTACTCTTAGGATGGCTTCTTTTCTTCTACCATCAAAAATTTTACTTGGGCTAATGCTGGTGATCGTCAGTTTCCCCAAATCATGGAACAAAGGAAGAAGGTTGGAAGTTTCTTCAGTCCCAGGGGAATCTGTAAGAGAAGTTAGAGCAAAAATTAAAAGAAAAATGCTTGACAGGTTATTAATTTTAAGAGCAGGCAGAAAATTTATGTTGAGTGTAACCACCAGAGTGACGATGGATCTAAGTTTGTGATGCACCAAGCCCATGGGTGAAAGCAGAAAAGTGACAGAAGAAAACTCTCAGGAATAGACTATTTACTATAAATAGTAAATAGTTCACATTCTAGCATATACAGAGATAGAAATACCCTCTTTTTCTGAAGTACAGGTATGACAGTCAAGAAAGTGAGAAATACTACAGACTTCAGTGAAATTACAAATGGGAACCCATGTTTACAACCCCACCTGCAAGGATCAAATTAGTAAATTGGGTTTTCGCATCTACAGCTGAATAAACTGTAGACCTCACACTATATATATGGTGCTGATAGTCAGTTATGAAATAGGCTGCAATTTTTCCTGCTTTCTGAAAGGACAAATGTATGCTTGAAGAAAGAAAACTAATTCAAACTCTACATGTAAGACAATTTTCTGCAAATGGTGTCTACTTACACTTTATTGCTAAGCTCTCTCACTTCAAAAAACCACCAGTTTGTCACAAAGGGGAACTGTAAAGGGCAGCTGAAGAAATTAAAAACTCTGTGTGCTGGATTTACTTACGTTTGCATAAGAATAGGCTACATTTTAATCTCCTGAGCTTGCAGAAGAAATACTCATGAGGGTCAAAAGAGAGTAATTTAATTACCTCAGAGATTCACAAGAAATTAGGCTTCAGTGATGCCTAGGATTGGTTAAATTAATAGGGAATATGCTTCAGTCAGAATATTTGACAGTTATACAGAGAATTTCTGGTGCCAGTGCATTTCTGATGGTTTCAGTAGGGTCAAGATTTAGCTCATGTTAGTGGGGAACCCAAGATGATTATTGAATATGTTGATTCAGGCTGCTGTTAGTGTTCTAGAAGAGGACACCATACTGAGGTCAGTTCCATCTGCCATTGTATATGGAGCTACAACTTTCAGCCAGTCAAATGGAAATGATATAAAATGCTGAATACAGTAACATTTGATTGGGGATTGGGATTTTTTTCTTTAATTTTATTTGGTTGGTTGGTTTTTTGGTTTTTTTTGTTTGGTTTTTTTGTGTTTTTTGGTTTTTGTTGTTTGGTTTGAAGGGATGTTTTTTGTCTTTTTGGGTTTTTATTATTATTATTGAAAAAATTGCTTAAAACCAGTTTTTAATGTCCTGGGAAATATAATGTTCAAAAGGAAGACCACGGTAACAGATAAAAAGAAAAGGCCATATGAAAGCCTGAGTAATACACAAATTCTGATCTCTGAATACAGAACATACCCAGTGCTATGAAACAAGTTTTCTATGGATTTACACCAACATTATGTGACCCAAAGTGGAACCATTTGTTTTATCATAAGCCTAAAACCAGATCACTTTGCTTTGACACCTAGTTTTGGCTGCAACTGTGCAAGCATGTACCCACACAGATACACTCACATTCTCTTCAACAGCTTTTCAGCCATGCCACAGAGCAGTATGGTCTCTCTTGGATAAGCTGTGTTAAATTAAAATTAAACATCACCAAGCTTTGTGCTCAGTCTCCCCCTGTGAATGTTCTGCTGTGGGTGTACAGGGGGTTAATATCACAAATGTTCCACAGGAGGTTAGTGGGATTCAGTTTCAGCTAACATTTATTTTGCCAGCTCCTGTTCACTTTCATCTCTGCTTATGAACACTATTATCTTGTTTGTAATAATATATATAGATCACTGCAGCTGCGCTCTGCAAAATTCATCCATTTTTTGAACTTTGCAAAAAAAAATTAAAAAAAATTGCTTCAAGTGTTTTAATATTACTGATCCACCTTCCCAGCCTTGTCTCTCATTTAAATTGTAAGCAAAACTTTCATTAAGAGTGTAGTATCATGTTTCTGATGTAACCTCACAGCCAATGTAGTTTTTGTCTTTTCACACAAGAATAATTGCCAGCTTTTTTTTTTATTATTTTTTAGTCAGTTACTTCAGCTCCTCTGCTTTGTCTGTTCCTATTGTTAATTTTCTGTAGCAGGCATTACCCTTGACACATGTATGACATGTGCAGCAGGTCATCACACTGTGCCTGAACTGTTCTGTCACTTGCTCGGTAGATTGCCAGCAATAATATTGGTATCTATACTCTTACATAGTACTTTCTTATCTTGCAAACATACAGCTTCCTGTCCTGGAATCAGTGGTGCTAATAATTGACAAACACTGGAAGGGCTATCAGGGTATTTGACATGCTGTTTCACAAACTTACAGGAGCATGCTAAGTGGCATGGTTTCCCATAGACATGATGTAAACTCAGTCATATTTGTACTTTAAAATCCAAACAGCCTAAAGAAAGAAAACGGGTCTTTTTAAACAACCTGTACAGTATAGATACATTGAAAAGAAAATGGAAGACTGTAAAAATGCAGGGCCAAATTTGAATTTACACCAAAATTTTTGAGCAGAAAAGCCTCTTCTCATATATTTTCTATGGTCTGATCCTATGGCTTCTCCCTAGAAAAGCACACAAAGCAAACTCTTAGCCTCTAAGTTCTTAATGTTTACCTATCTCCCTATTGCTATAGTACAGCTTACAATGGAACTATTATGCCAGAAATTGAATGGTGTGGTACAATAATTGACTTCTTTACCAGTTTCACAGTCTTCCTCCTCTTCAAGAAACAGAACTCATTGAATGACTAGGTCATAACTCTATTCTGCTTTTCTCATTTTGAGACAGAAAAAGGCAGACTAACTTTCAAAGCCCCTACCCTGGGCTTTCAAAAAGGCAGAGCATGAAAGGAAGAATAGAAAAGGAAACAAAAAGGAAATGAAATGGAGATTTAAGTGGTTAGGCCTTGTGCTCAGCAGTCTTCAAGATCAAACTCACTCCTCTCCATGCAGCAGCTGGTATCAATGATCTTGCATTGTTCAAACAAGTTCCAGCGTTTAGGGAGGTGGGATGCTGCCTTCTACTGCAGTTCTACAGAGGCCTCTGGTTGCAACTGAAGTGTGCCTTCCAGAAACAGCTTTTCATTACTATTACTTCAACAGAGCCAGGTATCACCTATTCTCGATGTTTAAAAAAAGGTTGTAATGGGGAGGAGAGAGTAAACTCTCTTAGGCCTCTGCTGCTACCACTCTCCCTTTATATTTCATTTAGAGCACAACGTGAACAAAGAAGGAGTGTTAGACATGTACACTGTAATGAAAATCCATGGCTTGACCATGCATTCATAATTATTTTATAAATAAATGGCTTCTGGAGAGCCACATCTGTCTCTTCCAACAGAGTGTATGTCTTTCATTAATGTATTACAGGCTGAATGAAGTCAGCCTGAGTGCTTTGCTTGCATCTTCCTCTTCCTCTCCATCATTGTTCACAGATAGGTTTTTGTGGTTCAGAGAAAGCTGCATGCCCCACACGTCTCTGCAGGACTGATGGCTCGTCAATAACATTAGCCAGCATTATGGGCTGCATTGGTGTAGAACAGAATCAATATGGCCAAGTAAAAAGTCTAATCAGTTGACATGACCATCTTCAGCAGAGCTTATGTTACAAGAAATGAGTTTTCTTAAGGAATCAGCATCAGCACTGGTTATTCCCCCACACCAAGAACACTTGACAAAGATTTATTGTTTCTTGTTTTGTTAGCACTGCCACTTAAGCTGGTAATAGTGAAATAATAATTCAGATGAATATTCAAAAAAATAATAAAGACTGATTCTGAAAACACTGCTCACATTTTCCTTAGACACTAAAAAGAGTCTCTCTAGGGTATTTTGCAATGTGGAAGGGAAGCTGTCTTACTAGGAAATAAGATTAGTTTAAGGACTTGTATACAGGGATTTATGCCCTTTGTCTGACTGTGTTGCATTTGGTTTTCTCACTATCTTTTTTTTTTTTTTTTTTTTTTTTTTTTTAAGGGACAGAGGCAGCTCTCACTTTTACTTGTACAAATTGCAGTCACTTAACTGAAAATAGGATTTTTCCAGGTTTCTATCAGCGTAAGTGAAAACAGACTTTGGCAGTCATGCCTATGGCAATGTACATATCTTAAAACAAGTTTCTCACTGATGCATAGCTTCATCTATGTGGTAATTATGGAGCTGTTTTACAATCAACTCCCTTTCTCTTCTCGCTCACCCCTCTGCATGCAGATTCACCCATAACACGAGACCAACAGGGGTGCAGCCATAAGATATTTCACTTTTATGAACTCTGCTGATCATCTGTTCTCATTTGTCCAGTCATCTGAGGGAAACCCTGTTCAATCATGTGAAGGTAAAGCATTAGTGAAATCATTAGTGCAGCATGGTCAGGTTAATAGGCCCATGCCTCAGCCATTTTTTTGGAGGCAACCTCCCACCTACATCAGAGATACTTCGGCAGTGTTATTTCCTAACAGGTAAAAGAAAGTAATTGCATTTTGGAGGCAAATAGCTTGTTTGTGAATGGGTAAATGGACATGTTCGCTGCTCCCATCCCACTCTGTTAGAATGAAATAGCTAGGAAATTCTCATTTAAAAAAAAAATCAAAAAAATCTTGAAACAGGTTAAGTGCCTGTTCAAATTAAATACATAATCAGAGGATCTTAAAGGACCAATGTCACAGAGGCCTTTGCAGACTCAACATGAGGACAGGAACAGAAAATGTGCTTAAGGCTTTTCTCAAAGTCTGACAAGTCTGTGTTACTTACATGCCTCAGTTTGGTGTGACAAATCTGGTTTCCTCCAGGGCAGTGGTACACTTTTACTCTCAGAGTTACCACTCCACTCAGTACTCTCACTAGCAGTGAGCAGCCACCCCTCCAAATTTTGTTTCATTTTATCCCTTTGAGACACATACAGAGATGTACATACTCTCTACTGATTTCATCACAGGGGGCACATTGTTCTTGGTTTTTTAATGTTAAAATAGTAACTATGGCTTTCAGTAAAAATGGAGGCCTACAGCAGTGAGCACAGACAAGACAAGTTCTTCATCCCCAGGAGTCAGTGTCAAGTGCACATCAATATTGAAGTAGTTTCTCAGTTGCAGAATTCACCTCCAAGTTTCCAGTAATGTTGATTATCAAAAATAAGACCCAACAAAAAAAGAGATGTAGGAAAAATTAGTCCAGGATCCATGTGTTTTGTGATTGTCTTTTTTTGTTGCTGCATGAAGAAAATGAAGAGGCTTTTAAACTAATTTAGATTCTGAACATAAAGTTGGTTAGGTTTTTCTCTCTCTTTTCCTTTTTTTTTTTTTGGTGGAACTCCTGCTGCAGAATATTACTACCGTAACCTTAATTTAAATGGTTTATTAAAGTAAAAAAAAATCTTTTTTTAAGATTTCACCATTTATAGTGATTCATGGGAATATTCTACTCTCAGAGCCCCAGGATCTTGGTATATAACATCCTCATTTGTGTTAATGGAAACTTTACCTCTTTGAATTCATGAGGAATGAAAAGTTTCACCAGGCACACAGGCTCTGTATAAATAAGCAGCACACAGCAAACATACTCTCTTAAAAGGATTATCACTTTGACAGCTATTCAGTTGGGGTAGCTTTTTCTGTCCCCTGGAATTCCCAGCTTGCCCTCTTAACTACACAGAAGGTAAATCTGTATAATACTTCACAGCTGCCTTTACTGGGACCTGACACTGAGCTTACTGGATGTGCTTTCCTGGTACAAAGCACCTCGTCAAGTTTCCTGCTCTGGATGCAGTGAACGCAGCTGATGAGCTGTCTTATTAAAAGTTATGAGAAAAGGATGTTCACTCCATTACTTTCTGAACTACTGGATACACACAGTGAAGCTGCTGAGCCAGTAAGTCCCTCAGAGTCATTCCTTCACACAGAGGCTGCATTCTAACATTTAATATCACATTGCTCCCTTGGTGGCCACCATCAGATTTTAATTTTATGTTTTGTCTTGTTTTGTTTGCGCTGTCATTTTTTGTTCTGATAGCCTTATCATGATGTTCCCTCATCACAGCAGACCAAACTTGAGCCTTGCTGTCCTGCTGCCACTAAGCACACTGACTAACCTCCCAAGGGTTTTAAACTGGGACTCTGCCATCCTTCTGCCTGTAGGGATGGGATCAGGGCCAGGATCCTGACATCCCTGCACCCCACCTAGTTCAAAAGGAAAGGGCAGGACAGTGCCATGCTTGCTGGGGAGCTGGTCCCTGAGAACCAGAGGGAGGATAACACACAAGGGGCTGCACACATGAGGGTTCATGAGGTGGTCAAGAAGATATATACCAGAAGTGGGTATATTGCAAGGAAAGTTGAAGTGTCAGTCTACTGCATTCCTGCCCAGATTCCTGTTGAGGCTGAGCTTGGGAGATGGGGAACAGGAACAGAGCTACAGCAAAGAGCAGTCTGGGCCATAAGCAAGGTTCAGAGAGGTCTAAGTTGCTGCAGCCAAAGAGGGTTGAAAAAAAAAACGACTTTCCTTTGGAAGAAGGTGCTAGAACAGTTGATGCAGTCATGGTTCAATGGGCCAGCTTCAGAAATGTCATGAATGGAGCATACAGTAATCAGTAAAAGAATGAGCTGCTTTCTCAAGTAGTTCAGGTAAAAGCTAAAAACAATTTTTTCCTCCACCACCTGCTTTGGAAAACTGCTGGCACTTGGACTGGAAGAACACAGTGAAAAGATGCAGTAAAAATTGACAAATCTTGGTATGGGAAGCTGAAAATACATTGCAATTCCAATGGAACTATAAATGAAAAACCCCTAAATTAAATAAATCTTGAACAATTATAGATTAAGATATGTTTGGCTTAAATGACTTAGCAAATACAGGCCTTGATTCTTGAAATAGTTGCTGAGACTATGTGGCTTGCATAGAGACTCAAGAGTGACCAAATTTCCTGCTGCTGTAATGCCATGTAGCAGTGATGAGGGAAGGTGGACCTGTGTTTTGCTGGTTTTCAGGTTGTTGGTTAAAACTCCTTCATGGGATCTGCCCTCCGTGCAAAACTGTGGCCATATAGATTCAGTAACAGCTAGCAGTGTCAATAATGGACTCAATAATGAGTGGAAAAGAAACCCAACCCAATAACAACAAAACCTCTGGGGGAGCATTAGCAGCAATTGCTGTCAGCCAATGTTGGGAAACTGCCTGTCTTCCCACAGGCTGCAGAAGTATGCTGGGCTAGGTGAGCTGGCAGCTGGGAAACCTTGAAAGGGTCAGGTGTGGTGGATGGCAATGTGCTACTCCACCAGAGCTCAGCAGAGCTGGATTTGGGGCTTAGATCTACCCAGAAAGCTGGGATTTGGAGGGAAGTGATGGTAGAAAAGGCAGGTGTCTGTCCTTCCACTGCTGCCTGCTTGCCGCAGCACATGGCTGTGGGTCTTGGGTGTGAGTGCAGTGTGCTGTCCTCTGCTTTAGGATGATAAGTAGGGATCAAAGCATTTTAAATAGCTAGCCATGATAGCCTAAGGAGCTATCAATTCCTTCTTGAGAAACGTGGGAACTACTTGAATGACTTTGATGTAGCTGGCCCCAGATGTCCATTGTGCTGAACTGATGGTGCCCAGAGCTTCCCAGGCTTTCTGGAACTGTAGATGGTGTAAGACTTCTCTACAACTGAGAAAGTAGCTTCACCACACCACCCCTCAGAAGAGGAGGGCTGAGCCTTAACACAGAAACAAAACAAAACAAAAAACAAACAAGAAAACCCAAAAAACCCCAAACAAACAAAACAAAATAAAACAAAAGCCAAAACAACCAAACCAACCAACCAAACAAACAAAACCCACCAAAAAAACCCCAAAAACAAAACAAAAATCCCAGGAAAATAATTTTAATTGCCAAAGTCATTTGGGACATGGTTTCCATCAGGAAAATATCTCTGTGAGAATAAACTCAAAGTCTATTTTCTCTGAGGTGAAAGTCAGGTATTGGAGAGTAGCATAAAGGAGGGTTGTTTCCCTCCCTGCAGCCATTCCCAGGGTCAATAACATTCTTTCTTGTCCTGTCTCTTACTAGTCACACCTACCATCTTGGGGTTTATAGCTTTTGACTAAATTTGGTTGAAATAAGTGTGTGCATTCATATTAATGGGGAGGAGAAATGCACCCAGGCAGAACCAGATGCATGCAGATAGTGTAACACTCATTTCCTTATGAAACTAGGTTGGAAATAAAATAGCAGTCTACTTTTTCAGGTGTTCCTGTTCTCAGTTTCTCCTACTTTTGAAAGTTATGGTAGAAATTTTCATGTTATGCTTTTGTTGGGTAATTTTTCTAAAAGGTCTCCTGATTTAAAATTTAACATGTGAATATGATCTTTTTTTCTCCTCCAATAACTTTTTTTCTAGAAGGTCTGAAGCTGATTATGTTGGGATTGTGATTACTTAGTGGCTAGACTAAAGCTGTTTCACAAGTCAGCACTGATGTGTTTCTTTGAATTAAGATGAGAAGTTTTCCCATTTTATGTTTTACAGAAAGAGCCATTCTAAAATACAAGACTTCAATGTGTAGAAAAATTCCTCCACTTGTCTTAACATGATATATGATTGTATTTTGCAAGCTCTTTAGGCATGCATTATTTTTGTTTTATTAGACATAGCTGACCCTTTGATCTCAGTGAATTAACATTTTTACTGATCTACAGTCTGTGAGTCTAACTCTTGTGCTTGTTGACACTGTTTTTTGTGACCTGGCATTTTTTAATCATGCAAATTCTTGTTATAGCTTATTAATTTCTAATATGTTCATAGAATTGATTCCCTGACATCTTCTTTGTCACTTAACAGCTTTCTCTGACTTTTCTGTAAGACTTAGCTCTTGGAGCTTGCAATAGCGTAACAAAAGGTTTGGCTGTATTTTGGCAATTTACTGTCTTTTAGAAATGTCTACTTTGGGGTCTTAGAGATGGCAAGAAGAAAAGAAAAAATAAAATAAAAAACCCCCAACTATTGTAAAAGTTTTCCTGTGCTGTGGCCAGCTTAAGGAAAACATCAAATTTTCAGAATAGAATTAAGTGGATTTGTGGAGAAACTTGAAACACTGTGCACTTCCTGGCCTGAATTCTTGTAAGCCAATATGTAATGCATGTATACCATAATGAAAATCTCCAGTTGCAGTTTACATTTCATTCATGTAGCATTTTCACTGGAATCAGTGGACATCGACTGCTGTAGCACATCAAGGGTTTGACCATTGTTATTTTGATCTTAATTACAGGACCAGGGCTGGGATCTAGAGTACAGTTTCCTACCAGCTCCAGGCATGTCAAACTGATTAGAGCCTTTCTTCACCAGGCTGGATTGAACACACCCAGGCCAAAACAGAGCTCATTGAGTGTAAAGTTATGTGAATAGATGCCGGAGGCCATGGGAACAGGATGGAAAATTTTACACAGCAACTGCAATGTTTTATATCTTCCAAAATAACAGGGATGCTAAAAGATATTTTTTTATACATTCTTTTTAAATCTAAATCTAAAATTTTGTCCTTTCTCAAATCAGGGAAGATCTATCAGACAACCTGCACTATCAAATATCTGGTTTGATACTGCTTGGCACCTTTCTGAAATCATAGGAAAAGGTATGTTGTTGATATTATTTATCCCCAATGACAGAGTATATTCCAATGCAAGACAGCTCCTGTGAAACACTTAAGAGAGGATTTCTAGAGGAGCACAGTCTTTGTGGAAATCCTTTCCCTTAGATATCTTAATCCTAAAATTTCACAAAACTATGGCACAGAAAAATTCTGCAATAATTTTGATACAGAGGAATAAAGCATATTGGACAAATTAAATCAAATGCTCTAACCAAGAAAACTTTCCATGATCTTAAAATGTATTATTAAAAAGGGTGAAGATAGGAAGGAGAGGGAGATGCATAAAAATACCACCTTGGAAACAAGGAGAAAAAGATCTCATATAGCAAGGATACTTTTACTGACCCAAGAAAGGGCTGATAAGGAGCAGAAATTACTGTCAGATATGGTAAAAGTGTAGATATTTCTTTTAGACATGAGAAAATTAGTTGGCAAGATGAACGCATTTAGTGTGCACTGTGGTATAGATGGGAATACTAAAGGGCCTTGAACTTATCCTCATAAGAGTCTGGTTACTTAGTTAAAAACCACTGGGTATAGATAAAATAAGATGGAAAGGAAGTCCAACCCCTGCTTTTGCAGATAACCATATTTTAAATCTCCTCATAAACTGATTCTCTATCATCTAGCCAGTTCTCATTTTGGCCTCTTTTGTTGATATTGAAGCGCTGGTCCAGAATATCTGTGCTCCAGCACTTAAACTTGTTTCCATTTTCTGACATAAAATTATATATAACCATTTGTTCTGGTTAGCATACATAGTTCTTCCTTTTCTCTAGTGTTTACACCCCACTCCATTGTCACACGTTTTTACAGCACAATCATTCCTCTCTTTCAGCTCTCAATTTATTTGCTTATGGAAAACAAGTTCTCTTAAGTTACTATTATAAAAGTGCCTATTTTATGCTCTTCATGTAGACTTTCTTCGAATTTTTCTTTTTTGTCCATGGGCAACTGAATTATATGCAGTGCTCTAACTGAGTTTGGGAAATTAGTCCTGGTGCTATCCAGACTGTTGTCATGAGGTTACTTTACCTTTAAGAAAGTTAAAGTTTCTGGGGACTGCCGGGAGTCTTTTCTCCTGACCAATTATCGGTCATTGCTGAGAATTGACAGCAGTTTCAGCCATTGAAAAGTAGAATCAACTTGTGAACCCCACCTTAAAGTGTAAAACCAGAACTCTGTTGTTTCTCTTTGTTTTTGTGGCTGTGAAAGGTAGCAGAGCTTCGGCCTCTCGCTCTGCCTGGCCACGCGGCCGGGCTGGGCCTGCCGTTCTCCCGGCCGGGAGATGGGGCCTGCGGGGGCTTGCTCCGAGCTGAGCCGGGCCGGGCCGGTTCCTGGCTTGGCTGCAGGTTTTGCCGTGATGGAATTTACCAGAAAACTGTCGAGTAAAGAAGGAGAAGAGCTCTAAGCCTGCTGCAAGCAGAGACGGTGACCATGCTCTCCAGAGCAGCTATGAGGAACTTTTCATCGCAAACAGCTCCAGCTCCTGTTCAGCAGAGATCACCGAACCATCTACAAAAGCTTGGGCAAGATTTTAACTCTTTCTTATCCAGATGAGACTTGCGGATTAATCTTTTTATCCAGAGAGAGAAAAGGAGAGTGATCAACATGAAAAGAGACTTTATAAACTACTAGTGGCAAGAAAGAAAAGAAACTTCAAGAAAGGTAGAGAATTAAGAAGATGCTTTAATTAAGCTGAAATATCTTTCTGTTAAAACTATGGAGATGGACAATAAAGTCCTGAAAAGAACTCCTTTAATTCATGATAGAGTATGGGGAGGAATAGAGTGTTCAAAGTGTAAATTTGAGAAAAAGTAGAGTAATTATGGTATAGTGAAGTGCTGGGAGATTTGAAGCTTTGAGAGGCAATGAGAAAACTGTTTTCTAGTGAAGCTCACAAAAACAGATGAAGAATACTTTTTGCCTTTGAATAACTTATCCTTAAAATGCTATCCCCAAACTAATGACCTATAACACATTTCAGAGTGATGTGGAATAGGAGGGGTGGGCTCTGATAACAGCAGCTCTGAGCAGCTGATATCAGAGAAACAGGAAACTATAACAAAAATAGTTTTCTTGTGACAAACTCCATAAATTAACAGAAAGGAACTTCTGTTTCTCTACAGAGACTGATAAAAGGCTATAGAAGGAATTAAGAATTGTTTAAACCATCAAAAATTCTAAAGTTCTTGTCTCTGTCATGTGAACAAAGGAATGATGGGCAGTGAGAAATGAAAAGGTTTTTTCTAAAAGTTTATTCTGGTGTTCTTATTCTTGTAGTTTGTCAATAAACTTTTTTTATTCCTTTTAAGTTTTATGCCTGGTTTGCTCTTGTTTTAATCCATATCTCACAGCAAGAAATAAATAATTCTTTTTTCCCCCTTTTTGTTAATTACTGGTTCAAAACCACGACAACTGTCATGAAAAAGACTTATCTGATAAATACTGGAATCACATCACATTTGATCAAGTAAGCCTCTGCACTTCATCAGAAAGAATCTTCATGTTGTTGCTTGGTCTCACTTTATTTATCCAGTGAAAGTGGATTTTACTATTTGCTTTAATTTTTCAAAGCTTGAGTCAGTTTGACATCTGGCAGGTTCCTAAGACTTCTAAAACGTGCATTTTGGGCTTGCCAATTTTGGTCTTCTTCATAAATTTCTTTTAGGCTTTTTTTTCTTATTACTAGCATTCATTTTGATACATACTGGTAGGTGATATTTTCTCTAGCTACTGCTACAGTGTTTAGGAATGGAGCTGAAAATGGGGAATCTCAATCGTACATCAGTAGGAACTACACTGCTCTCAAGAACTTGCCTTGAGAAAGTAATCCCAAGAAGTGCAGGTACCTCCAAATGGGGCATTCAATGAGTTCCATGTGGCAAAATGCTCAGATTCCTTAAACCTCTTGGGAAGCTGGCATTCAGGACTAGTGCTCCATCGGGGTGCATTACCAGTTCAATGGCATTACACTCTCAGGATATTTTGCTGCACTCTGTGTTGGTTGTTTGGGAGGATCAGCAGAGAACTGCTGACAGAATAGAAAACTAGCTGAAGCACTAGAACAACATAAAGGCTATAATAGGATTTTCTTTATTTTTTTTACTAATTACTGGAAGTTGCCACCTGAAAGCAGGGCGTGCTGGGATCCTGTGGAAACCCCAGCAAATATGCAGCACCTCACCTTGGCTCTGCCATGACAGGCAGGACTGCAAGCAGCAAGGCTTATTTTGTCTGACTGTCATTTTGTGTTCTTTACAGAGAGGTTTCAGCTAAAGGTCATGGGAGAGCCACTGTATATTTTTTCTTCAAATAAAATCAATTGAAGGACCTAGAACACAATAAGTTATGTTCAGGGCTGCACTTCCATGTATTCCCATTGGAGACCTATCAATGTGAACTAGCACTGTTGGGAAATATCTCCAGCTACCCCAGTCAATCAATATCTGTTCATTATACTGTCTCTGATGAATATGGGTAAGGATTGTATAAGCATGAGTCAGGTGACTTAAAAATAGCTGCACCTCACATTAGATCAATAGAAGGAGGGATTTTTTTCCCAGTATCACTTCAGGCAAACTTACGTACCTTTTATCCTCTCTCCTTAGCACCCTTTGCTCATTGTTGGTATATCAACACCAGTGCAGGAGTGGCTTTATTAAATTTATAGCACTTAATCTACTGTCACAGTGTCAACTTGCAGGGAGAGAACAAGCAGACAGCAAGTTTCAAGTGGCTCAGTGTCCTTCAAAGGGCTCTTACCCAAGCGGTTAGTTCAGAGCTGTACCAAAAGCAGTCTTTTGGGTGCCTGGTAATATCTCCTCTCTGAGTATGAAAACCCTATGCTAGGAAAAAAAATGGTTCAGGAAAATTCATGCCAATTAGAAATGTGTTATGACAGATTAAAATATTATAATTATGCTTGGCTTCCATGCAGAACCACATTAACACATCTATGACATTTAATAACATGGGAGGATAACCACATGCCTCAACAAAGGTTGACTTTCCCCAAAAGTTGCTCAACTTTTTTCTCCCTTCTTTCCTCTTTCTCCTACCTACTGAAATAGGGAGCTGCATGTTCTTGCAGTATTCTGGCGGGGGGGGGGGGGGGGGGGGGGAGGAGGGGAAGATAGGGAAAGTAAGGAAGAAAATAAGGAAAGAAAGAAAGTAAGAGGAGAAGGAGAAGGAGGAGGAGGAGGAGGAGGAGGAAGGAAATGAAGGGAAGGTGCGGGAAGGTGCGGGAAGGGAAGGTGCAGGAAGGGAAGGGAAGGCGCGGGAAGGGAAGGGAAGGCGCGGGAAGGGAAGGGAAGGCGCGGGAAGGGAAGGCGCGGGAAGGCGCGGGAAGGCGCGGGAAGGCGCGGGAAGGGAAGGGAAGGGAAGGGAAGGCGCGGGAAGGGAAGGGAAGGCGCGGGAAGGGAAGGGAAGGCGCGGGAAGGGAAGGGAAGGCGCGGGAAGGGAAGGCGCGGGAAGGGAAGGGAAGGCGCGGGAAGGGAAGGCGCGGGAAGGGAAGGGAAGGGAAGGGAAGGGAAGGGAAGGGAAGGGAAGGGAAGGGAAGGGAAGGGAAGGGAAGGGAAGGGAAGGGAAGGGAAGGGAAGGGAAGGGAAAGTGGCATATAATTTACAGAAACGAAGCGGACAACTGCAAGTCAGTAATAGATTAAAGGCATTCCGCTTGTTATTGAACTGTTTATGTCAGGCTGATTAAAAGCAGGCAGACGAAATAAACACTCTCAAGACTTTATTTAGTGGACCTGTGGCAGACATCTTGTATCCTCATAGCTCATGACTTTCAACACTTAAACTAAATTTAAGCTGTGAAGCAGTTGGATCAGAAAGTGAAGTCCTGTTCTTAGGGCTAGACGTTCTGCAGAAAAATGGCTCTTGGCTGTGCTGGGAGGACTGAAAAAGAAAACACCTTAAGAAAATACTAAAATCAAAGAGTTTGTATTACTCACCAATAACTTCTTCAGACTTACAGTTCACAGTGCTTAGCAAATTCTGGCTAAGAATTATTTAGCTTTCCAAATAATTTTAAGCCATTACTTGTCTTTCACATCCCTTTCTTTCTCCAGTCCCACATCCAGCTGGTGAATCCACTTGCCTCCATTTTGCTCATCAAGAAATGTGAGACAATCAGAAAAGTCTTATTGACTCTAGTCAAACACTGAGCAGGCTCTTGAATATTAGCTGCAGTCCAGCTAATGCTTTCAAGAGAGGCTCATTTGCAAGCAGGTATCCATTCCCATTGCATCAAACAGGACCATCCATGCTTGAATTTCAGCACATACCTGCATGCTTTGAGGCACCACCACCCCAGTGCTCAGCAATTCATGTCACTTAACAAGCTGAGTTTTATTTTGGTCTTCCCTTGTAGAATGAATGAATAAGAATCTTATTGCAACACATTGTCTTGGACATGCTTGTATCATAGCCTTTTTGTCTCTATAAGCACAGAGCAATGGACAAATCTATCCTATTATGAGACTACTTTTTTTCATTTATTGATAACAAGTGCACCATAAGAGCTCAGGCTAAACCAAAAGCATTTATTCCAGAAGAATCTTACTCATATTTTCCCAGGTGTCACAGATGCCCCTAAGAAGAAAAAGAGGATTTAACAAAATGAACTATTCGGCCCTGAAAATGTTTTTTTTCAAAATATCTCCCCACACTGAACCCTCTTCTAGTCAGCATGGAGCACAAAGCCAATCCCAAGGACTCAAAGTTTAATATTTTGGTGGTAAACTTTTATGTTGCAGTCCTAGATTACAGATAAAGTTTAGTGGAGATATTCATTTGGCCAATGTCCTTACCATTTCAAAGCATGAGGAAATTCTTACCCAAACACTGAGATTGGTGATTTGTGTATCTCTGCTTTGAAAAGCAAAAAGAGGATTGAGCTAGGACCTCAAAATAGAGTTTGGCAAGACCTTTTACTTCTGTTTCTTCATCTGTCAGACATACTTAAGTGTGAGCAATGTCCGTCCATACCAAAGGTTTCTTGCAGGCAGGTGACTAAACTTGTGAGGCAGTAGGTTTCTGGATACCACACTAAGTGTGACATTTCTAAGGAAATGTGTACATGCTAGAGGGCAAAACAATTATCTCCCTCCCAAAAAGCTTTAACCTATTCAATTTCTGGGAAGCATTCAAAACTTTTAAATGTAGTGGGCAACTTTCAAACTATAAAAGGCCATGCTCAAACTTTGCAGATGAGTGTCTTTCCATGGCCATATGCTTTTCCATGGAAATGTGCAATGCTTGAATCAGTAAAAAATAAAGAAATTAAAGACAAAGAGACGAAAAGATCAGTGACTGATAAATCTTTAATATAAAAATTGTACAAGAATTTTGATACAAATTACAAGAGGTATTTGGACAAAGTATGAGTAAAACTCCATTTATATCCCCAAAACCTTATGCATTTTATGCAAAAGACATATTGTAGGACTGTTACAGTACAGAAAATACAAGAAAAGAAATGTCAAATTAAAACTGGACTTTTAATTCCCTCAGATTACTAATGGAAAAAACTTGTTTAGACTACATACAATATTTATGAAGCTACTAATGTCACGATTATTAGATCAACATGATGCAAATTTTCATATCCCCTTGTACAGCTATGTTCCATAGTGCATGCTTTGGTTCTGCAGGCAGGACAGCAGAGCATTCATGTTTTGCTCAGATTGAGATCAAAGAGTGAAAATGAAAAGCCTCCTCTATTCCCAACAGAGAAAGACCTTTGTAAAAATGTCCATCATGCCTTGACTCCACTCTTTCCTGTGCCTGGCTGGGGCACCCCAGGAACACGTCTTGACAAAGTCCACTGGAACAAGCCCAGCTTGGCCAGCCATCAGCAAGCTCTCCATTCTCAACACAGCAGCCCCCTTGCTGCTGCTGGTGCATCGCTGGTTGGCACAGGGAGTTGCAGCCAGACTGTGTGAGCCCTCCCATGCCTACTGAAAAAGGGGTTTCCAGGCTTTATGCCTCTGTGATTGAACACACTGCCAAGACCCCTAAGAACTTCCAAATACATGAAGGTTCAAATCCAGTTTATCTCAGTTTACATCTCCATGTGAACCCGCAGTCAGGTTCCCATCTTTCTAGTTCAGGAGAACTGAAACACAGCAGACAGCTATATAGGAAATCACTGTGTTTGACCTTCTATGTTAAAAGCTGTTAAAATGTCAACAGTGACAGCGAGCAAGAGCCTTCAGTCTAACAATGAAACTTCAAACTGCTTCAGCCATCCCTACAATGAGTTATTTTTATAGGTACAAGCAGATTGCAGTGAACTGTTTGTGGTAAGCAAAAGCATGGGGAATTTCAGCCAGGGTAAATTTCATTTGTATTCAGGTTCAGATCAACTTATTTGCACACCTGTTGCACATCCATTGCACTGAAACACATCATTCTTATAAACTGGAGAACAGGCAGGAGGCACAAATGCTGCCCATCTAAAATAAGCCATGTTCTGGGAAAGGAGTCCCATATGATATAAGAACCAAAGTTTGCACAAGAAAAAGCAGCATGCTGAATTTTGTATTTTTAAATAGCTAAATGAAACACACACACATAACAGTGGCCATTTTATTAATCTTGCCACTTTACAAACAGTAATCATTTTCACAGATGGAATGCTTAAAACTTTCCAAAATGAAGAACACTAGGAGGATGTGTTACTTTTCTGAGAGAATTTTAATGAGACACTCTCTTGGGATGAAAGGAGAAGGGGTGGTAAAGGAAATGGGAAAATTAAAGACAATGGCTGAAGATTGTACAAGTGTTTGTTAAAAAATACTTAAAAAAATTCAAATGTAAAAGTATAATTGAAAAATAATGAATAAATCTGCCTTTGTACAGCTTAGGTGTCCCTATTTATTCTGTAGGTCATCAGATAAACTAAGAAGAATATCCTTAGAATCACAGTTCATGTGGCTAATTGAGGGGGGGGGCGGAATGCATTCTGCCCCATCAATACAGGAGGTGGTGGGGGGATGGGGATGTGAAAACATCTTGATCTGGATGTGACGACTGCATAATGCTCCCATACTCAGGCATGGACACATGGCATCACAACTGCCACTGGTGCCCCAGAGCTGCTGTTCATAGCCTCCTGCATTTCATGGCAGAAGTGGACAGGTTGTGATTAACTATTGATGAGTTTGCCATCCTAACTGTGCATTATCCTCTGATCACTCTCAACCTTTTGTTTGACAATGGATGCCTTATAAAATCTTTATGCATCACTTAGCTAGTCTTGCTCTCGCTTTCTTCTCTAGAAATATAATTGCCCTGGATGCTTTTCTTAATTTTCCTAAAATATTTTGTCTCCAAAGGTTTGAAGGGAGCAATGTAAAAGATCTGTAGAACACCAGAAAAATCTCTGTACCCATTAGACATTTGCTACCTGACTCTTCCTGTTTTAAATGCATGTCATATATATAATATAGATATATATATATATATATATATATATATATATATACACACCTATGTAAGTGTAATGGAAATGATATAATTTTGCTCATATGTAATCTTCATTTTAAGGCTCCTTGTTCTAACACTGTGTCTGTTTCTGCTCTGTCAGTCACATTCACACTCACACAGATATTCACAAACACACGCAAAGGACACAAATGATTTCTTCGATCAGAAAGTCCTCAGTTTCCACAAACAGCCTTGGAAATGGTACAGCAAGAAAGGCTGCCCAAGCTCATCATCGCAGGTCAGCTCATCCGGCTGCTTCAACCTCCGTCAGTGCCATGTACACATGGAGTTGACAGGGGAGCAGAGTCTGGGCTCAGCCTTTAGACTTCTGATACAAACAGGCCTCAGGAATTTGTCTGCTGGTTTCACCCTTGTAGCTTCTGATGAACTCGGAAGGAAAAGGAGGGAAAAGATCAGTGACTTTTGACTGGTAAAAGACCTTAGCATATTTATGGTGGGCACCATCACCTCTGTTGCAGCAAACATCAAATTACCACACAGTGCTGTTGACAGCATTAGCATCCGGAACCAGCAAAGAGGTGCTGCAGCCAACCAATGCCATGAACCGATCCAAGGATACAGCAAAACAAGAAACTCCAAAATGGCTGTGTTTAGGTCTCTTGGTCTTGGGCTTTGTCTGAAACCTGTGCGTGAATTTTTGGTGCTGCACTGGCTACCAGCACTGTTCAACCCACAGTGCCCGGTGCTCACACATACACACAGGACTGGTGTTATGATCTCGGCATGGCAGTGCTGCAGACACTGCAAGGAAAGCGTGCTTCAGTAGCTCCTCTGCCTACTTGAATTTTCAACTGCTATTCAGCAGTCAGGAAGCACACAATAATATGGAAGGGGAGTGACTGCAGCCAGGTACACTGGCCTTCATGCACTTAACATTTCTTAAAACATAGCATGTGCTCTCAAGTTAACTTCACTGTAAAGCTATCTTCTGATGGCCTATCTGAGAAGCACTTCAGGAGCCTGTACTTTTAGCAGTGTTCTTCCAAATGAAGGTATAAATCAGAAAAATTTCCTTCTTGCATGAAGACAGCAGATTGTGTCTCAGATATGTTTATCTAACACTGTATAGAAGTTCATGCTGACCTCAGCAGGAAATTCTCCTATCACAATAGAATTGGATATAGGGAATTGACATTCATGATAGGAACCCAAGAGGATGAGATTGCTCTGAAATTTGCCCAGGGATGGGCTAAACCAGTTAAAAAAACAGACTGCACATCCTGTTTGGCACTGAACCTATGCAGCAAGACACGTAGCAAATTCAAACAACTATTTCTAGCAGGCACAGTATGGCTTATGCCAATACAAAGCAATTAGTTGCTACATAAGCAGACAAAAGTGCCATTACAGACAGTATTTCTCAGCTGACCTTTTGCTAAGAAGCCATCTTGTTACTGTCTACCTGATAGCTCGATAGAGCAGCCAGTGGCAGCCTTGGGCTTCCCAAAGACAAATCAAAGTGCTCCAGATGGGACTTCCCTTCACTCACTGCAGACATGTGTGCATGCTTGTGTGTGTGTGTGTTTCTGTGCGTGTGTGTGTGTGTTAGGGAATGGGGAGGGAAAGCCTGGTTCTTATACTCAATTTCGCCTTCACAGGGGATAAACAGGCAATTACACATCCTTTTATATTTGATGGCCAAGTGCTGAACTTGAAAGCACACTATTAGTTTGTGTCCCTTCAGGGCCAGTGCAATAAGTAGCCAGGAGAGCTGGGGCTAAGGAAGAGAGGGTGTTGTCTGCTGTTAGTGTGACAGTCTTGTCAGCAGCATTCACATTACTGGAAGGTAATAAAGTGACAAGTAAGTTATTAGAAAGATATGAGGTGAAATTGAACTGAAGCTTCTTTCTGCTCAGCTCAGTTTTTTTTCCTGCTTTGTAATGGGCCACTATTTGTTACAAAACAAGCCTTGTCTTGAGATCTTATATAAAAAAAGAAATATTTATTCTTTGCAGGAAAGGTCACATGAATTTACAACATCACACTTTAAAGGAGAGGAATGGGAAAATAGTTTCATGACAACTACAGCTGCTATTAAAAAAACACAGTGTCATCATAATGAACAATAATACTGGCAAAAGTCAGAGGACTTGTCAAAAACATGTCCATTTTTTAACCCTTTGGTGGTCCAGAACCGTTTTCATTTAAGTGTCAGTGCCAAACATAACAGCAACAGTATTGGGATATACATGATCAATACCTTGATCAAAAAATCAAAGCTGTCATTCAATATCATGACTTGACCAGAGAAAACAAGCCACACAAGACTGGTTAACTACAGACTCAAGATAATACTACTTAATGTAAAATAGCTGCTGCTTCACTCTGTTACAGCCATTTTAAAGGCAGCGATAATGCTGCAGTGTTGGCAGGAAGAGACAGAAACCATGAGACTGGAACAGACATGTATTTGGGCAAACATGTGGGTGAAAGGTTCAGTCCATCATATGATGTTGCTCTGTTCCTGATGTAGAAATGGGTATGGAAAAGAGCTCCTTTTATGTCCCTACAGAAGGGGAGAAAAAAGCCCAACTCATCATGTGGCAACAGCAGGATATGCTGATGCTTATCTAGAAAAGTAGCACTACAGTCACTGTTTTGTTGAGTTACTATAGCAGCAAAGTCTTTTTCTTCTGTCACTACATAAAAAAACCCCAAAACTAAGAAGGAACTGAAATATACCAGCTGCCATCATATGTCTGCCACTCACCTTTTCCCCACAGAGAACTCTTGCTGCCTCCTTGCCCTTAGTACAGACACCTTTGCTTTTCTTTTCAAATAAAAAAGAGTAATTCTGTTGACCCAAAGAGAAAAGTGACACAAACATTCTGGGGATTGCGAAGAAGTAACAGTTCTGTTCATGTACCTGGCAAAAAAACTTAGAGGAGCATGTGTGCACTCCTTGACTGTACACCTTCCCTTCCTTATTATTTACTCTGACACCAATGTTGCTATGAAAATGTCCTGCAGAATTTGAGTACAAATACATTTCGAAAAATATGTCCTATTTTCTGACAGCAGCTGACATCCTTAGTGACCACCGTGTGAAAAAAGGGTCCATATCAAGCATTTTGATTATAAAATATCAAACACATTGAAGGAAAAATTTTTGGAACTAAATCCCTGGTCTTGAAAATGGTTCCTATCTCTGGAACACATCAGACCTTAAATTATCATGTTGAAATGACTTTCATGATACCTACACAGCTCCATGTCTTGTTGCTTTTACATTCCTACCTCATATATTTAGCTATGTTAGATCCTTAACTGGGTTTAAAAGGTTAAAAACTGAGGGAAAACTCAAGTGCATCCTGGGAACCCCACTTCCTATAAATTGTACTAGACCAAATCAACTGAGGTACTGACAACTGCTGGCAGCTACTTTGCAGAACTTGACTCTACGAATTTTTTGTAAACAATTCATTTTTTTGGGGATGGAATAGGAAACATATTTCCATAGGTCATGGAATGGTATAAACTTGTGGAACAGGCAGAGAAAGTATACTTTTTCTTCCACAACAGGAGGGAGGCAGAAAGGGTAGAAGGGAGGGAGAGATGGAAGAAGGCAGGGAGGGGGGGAGGGGGGGAGGGGGGAGGGGAGGAGGGGAGGAAGGAAGGAAGTGGCGGAAGGAAGTGGCGGAAGGAAGGAAGGAAGTGGCGGAAGGAAGGAAGTGGCGGAAGGAAGTGGCGGAAGGAAGTGGTGGAAGGAAGTGGCGGAAGGAAGGAAGGAAGTGGCGGAAGGAAGTGGCGGAAGGAAGGAAGTGGCGGAAGGAAGGAAGTGGCGGAAGGAAGGAAGGAAGTGGCGGAAGGAAGGAAGGAAGTGGCGGAAGGAAGTGGCGGAAGGAAGTGGCGGAAGGAAGTGGCGGAAGGAAGGAAGGAAGGAAGGAAGGAAGGAAGGAAGGAAGGAAGGAAGGAAGGAAGGAAGGAAGGAAGGAAGGAAGGAAGGAAGGAAGGAAGGAAGGAAGGAAGGAAGGAAGGAAGGAAGGAAGGAAGGAAGGAAGGAAGGAAGGAAGGAAGTGGCGGAAGGAAGGAAGGAAGTGGCGGAAGGAAGGAAGGAAGTGGCGGAAGGAAGGAAGGAAGGAAGTGGCGGAAGGAAGGAAGGAAGTGGCGGAAGGAAGGAAGGAAGGAAGTGGCGGAAGGAAGGAAGGAAGTGGCGGAAGGAAGGAAGGAAGTGGCGGAAGGAAGGAAGTGGCGGAAGGAAGGAAGTGGCGGAAGGAAGTGGCGGAAGGAAGTGGCGGAAGGAAGGAAGGCAGGAAGGAAGGCAGGAAGGAAGGAAGGAAGGAAGGAAGGAAGGAAGGAAGGAAGGAAGGAAGGAAGGAAGGAAGGAAGGAAGGAAGGAAGGAAGGAAGGAAGGAAGGAAGGAAGGAAGGAAGGAAGGAAGTGGCGGAAGGAAGGAAGTGGCGGAAGGAAGGAAGGAAGGAAGTGGCGGAAGGAAGTGGCGGAAGGAAGTGGCGGAAGGAAGGAAGGAAGTGGCGGAAGGAAGTGGCGGAAGGAAGTGGCGGAAGGAAGGAAGGAAGTGGCGGAAGGAAGGAAGTGGCGGAAGGAAGTGGCGGAAGGAAGGAAGGAAGTGGCGGAAGGAAGGAAGTGGCGGAAGGAAGGAAGGAAGTGGCGGAAGGAAGGAAGGAAGGAAGGAAGGAAGGAAGGAAGGAAGGAAGGAAGGAAGGAAGGAAGGAAGGAAGGAAGGAAGGAAGGAAGGAAGGAAGGAAGGAAGGAAGGAAGGAAGTGGCGGAAGGAAGGAAGGAAGTGGCGGAAGGAAGTGGCGGAAGGAAGTGGCGGAAGGAAGGAAGGAAGTGGCGGAAGGAAGGAAGTGGCGGAAGGAAGTGGCGGAAGGAAGGAAGGAAGTGGCGGAAGGAAGGAAGTGGCGGAAGGAAGGAAGGAAGTGGCGGAAGGAAGGAAGGAAGGAAGGAAGGAAGGAAGGAAGGAAGGAAGGAAGGAAGGAAGGAAGGAAGGAAGGAAGGAAGGAAGGAAGGAAGGAAGGAAGGAAGGAAGGAAGGAAGGAAGGAAGGAAGGAAGACTTAAGTTTACCCATGGCAAATATGTTGCAGAATTTCTTCTGTATAAAGTATCTACAGATCCCTAGGAAACATATAAATTTTATGAGCTCAGACATGAAAAGCCTTTGAGAGATCTTTAAGAGCAGTGTCCATGTGCTATTAAGGTTTTTAATCTATACCTTTCAGATTTTGTCAAATTGAGTTGTGACTCGTTGACAGAGTGTTTTCACCTTGTGTGCAACACTACAGTGTCCCCACAGTGTCACCACTACAACTAAAAAGGCAAGGTTAAAATCTCATGCATAACAAAATGTACCTGGTTGAGACATATCTCAGAAAAATTGACTGAATATTTTACGGTGTGCAAAATATTTATGAGTTAAATTAGCTCTTTACTAATACCAGCTAATTAGTCCTCACAGGAGCACATTTATGGGCAAGATCATATTAGTATTAGTGATAGTCTAACAGACTGAAACATAAATGGGTAAGTGATATTATATGTCTGAGGCTAAAAAGTGAGAAGGGGCTACCAGGGGTGTTTAAACTCATGGTTTCCATTCTTGTGCTTTGACTGTGCTGTTTTACTTCCAAATTTTCATAGTTTTTCAAAAGATACCTAGTGATTAACCATTAGCATATGCTTTCCTGACACCACACCGTACCCCCAACCCTCCCAATGAAAAGAAAAACCCTAAACAACCTCCAGACAAATAGTTCTGCTTCTAAAGGAGGTTCAGTACAGTTATTTTCTAATTGCAGACAAAGCTTTTTGATATTTACAGAAAAATACAACTACCTTGAATAAAACAGTGAAACAATATGGCAAGAGTGACCACAATAACTATAGGAATCAAAAAAGAAGGAACAAACTCCATGTAAAGGGAAGATTATCTTCCTCAAAGCTGGTCTAGTTCTTGCAAAATGGTTTAGACTGACAGGTTTGGAAACCGAAGGGATAGCCGCAGGTTTGTGATAACATAAGCAGCTGCACAATACTTATCATGTCATCACACCATTACAGGCCATGTTCTGTGTTGAAGAGATGAAATGTTTCGTCATTATTCGTACTGCACTCTGGGTCTCTGCTGAGATCACCCAGAAATGCTACTTTCAGTAAAACCAAGCTGAGCCCCTTAATAAATTTTTAGATCATGTCGGATGATACAAACTCCACCACAAGAACAATTCTGATAAATACAGATTCTCACAGAGATGCATGCTAAATTGAAAGGAGGGAAATGCCATTCAATTCAAAGTAAGTATGTGCCCTTCTAAAAAAAGAAAAAAAAGATGGTACTGACATTAGTATCACTAACGCTGAAGAAAATACTTTGCCTAGATTTGCCTAAAAATATCAGTGAGTAGTGTTCTGTCCACAAGACAGAGATGATCTCTTCTACATAGCTTAAGCAAAATCTGAATGAAATTAAAAGTAGGACTTGTGAGCTTCTAATAATTTTTGGAGGTTTGTCCCTTTTTCTTTACTTTTTAAAATGTGCTGTTCAATTTTGTGTAATAAACAGGTTTGTTTTTTTTCTTCTATGTCAATAATCTGCTCAATTTATCTACAGATGATGCTTAAATTTCCAAACAAGTTTACCAAACGCATTTGACCTCTATCAGAAACACAGTGAAATAAGAATGCTGAACAGTGATTAATCAGTGAGGAATTATTTCTATACCTCAAATGCATTTTTCATTAAAAAATTATATTTATTTATATCGTGCATACTACAAAAGAGTGTTTTTTTTTTTTCTGTATATAATTCAATTTTCGTTCTTTTATTTTTTAGACTTTCTATATTACTTGTTCCTATTAGCCTGGGAGGAGAGATGAGAGTGCAGAACAGGTAAGACTACAAAGGTTCATGTATTTTGGAAAAATGCACCCCTACCGTTCTAATTTCCCTTTCTCACAAACACACTGAGTTGAACAACGTAATACAAAGCAAAGCAGATCTCTCCACTCAATTTAACAAAGCAAAGTAGCTGAGCTTTTGAAGAAAATAAAAAAGATGAAAGAAAAGTGTCATTGAAACAGCTTACTTTTTTGCTATAAAGTTTCTTTTTGTTAAACCAGAAGGTAAATTTTGCTTATAGTTTCTGTGGAATCCACAAATGTTTTCAGGGCTTCATGAGTGTACAGAATAAAAAAAAAAAAAAAAAAGATCAGAGGCTTGTAACTCATAGGAACATAGTGAAAATTCATTTAGAAATATTTTTCTTTTATTTTCTACAACTGGAAATACTGATTTATTAGATATTGATTCCTACTTTTGGAAACAAAAATACTGAAATGCATAAAAAGTACTAAAAAGAGGAAATCTATATTAAGAGTTTCCTCTAGAAAATGTAATAGGAGTTAAGTACTCAAGTGGACATAAAAAGTAAGAATAATCAAAACGCACAGCAAAACAATACAGCAACAAGCTGAAACAATGGAGCATTTCTGATTCTGCTAAGAAAAATAATGTTCTGGGTCAGTAAATACAGAAAAGGAACACATTCTCACTGAAAGAATATTTTATTGTATGCTGAAATATCCCTTGGGGGTTTGTTTGTTTGTTTTTGCTTTTGTTATTGTTATTCGTTTTGTAAAGAAAAGAGACTACAACACACATCCTAATGGCTTTGGCTGTAGATTGAGCTTAAGTAAATACCATCCCTCAGTCAGTATGTTGTGGTAACTAAGGCTGCCAGTGTGGTTTACCAGCTCAAGCAACATGTGTAAACACCGGAAACAAAAAAATTCAGAGGGCAGCCTCCTTTCTCTCTGCCTTTCTCAACTGCTCGCTCCTTCTCTGTCTCCTGGTTGTGCTCGCTCTCTTGCTCACTATATTTCTTGCACTTTTGTTATTTTCTGACAAATCATGCGAGTGAAACACAAAACATAAACACAACTAGACATCCTTTTTCTCTGTCTTCTAATTTTATCCAAAGGGAAAGTTACCCAATAAAAAGTCCAGCATATGTTTTCAGAGCTACTAAGTGCTTCTGCCATTAATTTCTCTTGATTGCTTCTATAAAACATGCCTTAATCATACTACAGCACTTTCCATTGCAAAAAAGACAACTTTACAGAACAACATAGTTAACATTATTTCCCTGTTCATTTTGATTTTTTTTTTTAAACACCACAAAAATCCAGGCTATAATAAGAAGCACACAAAATTATATTCATCTTTGTTCTGTGACAAGTAGTATCAGCATTTATATCCCCAAATATTATGCATGTTTGACAAAAAAAAATTCTACTGGTTCACATGACAAAATTCTGGTTTTTTTTTCTTTTATGCAATGTAGTTTATAAGGAATAAGGATGCACTATTGTTTCTAGTAATAATTGGCACTTGAAAAAAGCACCAAGAATTCTGTATTTCACTTTACCCCTTTTCCCTCCCCAGTATTTTTCTGTGTGTAGCCCAAAAACTACAACTGTGGTTATGGTGAATAACTACATTTTCTTTTTTCAAAATGTGTGCAAAGTTGGCACTTTTGTATTAACACTAAACACTAATACTCTTTGTTTGGCATTCATGCCCTCATACTGACCAGATCACTTTTATCTAAGTGTATTTTTTTTTAAAGACACTTACTGAAAATATGGCAATAGTTTAAGAAAAAAAAAAGCATGGATATTATTACACATCCCCTTGTAGTGTACGAAAAAGTGCATGACTGGATTTATGTAATAGTACAAGACAAAAAAACTGTATCAAATCAGGTACTGTAAAGCATGCCAGCACCTCTGTAGTACTTATATCTAGCAGGTAGTTAAAACAAGACCGTGGTTCTTTTAAAAATGTGCATTAAAGCTAACATAAATGAGTAAAACTAGGCAGCAAACTATTTTTCCTGCTTATCTAACAGCTGAATGTAACTGTAAAAATTAAGCAAAAAAAATTAGAGTTAAACCACCATCAATACAATTGTTTTACATCATAGGCCTGTCAAGGCTCAATATATATATACAAGTGTAACAGCCATGCTTAGTAGAACGTTATCCCCAATGCTTAGAAAACACAAAGACAACTAAGTAGATTGTTTTTTCTTTCTCTTTTTGTTTGTTTGCATTTTTTTTGTGTTTTTGGGGGGACTTTTTATGTGTTTTTTTGTACTTTTTTTTGTTTGTTTAAGGTTTTTTTTTGTTCTTTTTTGTGGTTTTTGTTTTTTTTTTTTTGTTTCAGGCAAAAGTTAAAGGAAGATCAAACTGTCTCTTTGGAGATGACCAAGAACATTCTAACAGAACTAGGGACAACTGCATGTTTTCTGTTTGGTTTTTGATTGTTTGCTTATTTTTGTTTGTTTTTTAATGAAGGATCTCTTCCCGCAAATTAAAGGTCCTATGTTTTTGTTTCTATTAAAAAAAAAGGAAAAAAAACCCCAACAACTGACAAAGGGGAGAAAGCACCTGGTGTTTCTTTCTTTTGCTAAAAAAAGAAAAAACTATATATCTATATGTATATTTATGTATGTGTGTATAGATATAGATATATATATACACACATATATACATATACATATGCATATGCATATACATATACATATACATATACATATACATATACATATACATATACATATACATATACATATACATATACATATACATATATAAAGGGAGACTGTATATGGCAGTTCAGATGTAGTGGGCCCTCTCTGAGAGCTGGCATTATGCCGTGTCCATCCGTGACCTAATCTACTGACGTGAAAGGAATGTTTTTATGAAGATTGGGGTTCTGGCTGTGCCGGTTTCGGCTACGGACAGAGGAGAACATCATGTTGCACCCAGGGACTTTGCACTTGTGCATTTCTCGCAAGTGCACTGTTTTATAGTGCACTCTGAGGGTTCCCTTGTTGCTATACATTTTGTGGCAAATGTTACACATTATCCCACCGTTGCTCACCGAAACGCTGTTGAACATGAGGGATCCTGGGACATCGGTGCCCATACCTACAGCTAAGGCAGGGGCATCTGCTTTGTGGGCAGATTCCCCGCTGTCACTTGCCCCATCGACGTCATCCAGGAGAATACCCTCATCGCTTCCTGCGTCAGATTCTCTTGAGGAATGGATACTGCTGCTGGACTGGATGCTGGAGGTGGTGCTCAAGTCTAGTACCATATAGTCTTCTGCCATGCCCCTGCCGTACCCATTCATGTGGGAATCCTCAGTACCAGCAGGCGAGGAGGTGTCTTCCCTTATGTCAAGCCCCATCTGATGCTGAGCGCCATATATCTTCACCAAAAATTCATCGCGAAGGTCCTTACTAAGAGAAGGCTGTGAAGTGTCCAAGCCCATGTCATCCAGTTCTTTGGTCAACAGTTTACGGTGCAGGTTTATGTTAGCACTGTGTCTGGGAAAGGAAGAGGGAAGGGAGAAAAGGAAAAATGTACAGTATTTTTGATTAAACACAGAGTCAACAAGCACCAAATCAAAATTATCATTTATTGATAATTTCTCATAAAAACATCCCCAATCCATATTACTTGGAAATGTCAGCCTTTCTATAAGTGGACAAATTGCAACATAAAAACTAAACAAAAAAAACAAATTCCCCCATGTTGTTTTTCTTTTTAGCTGCTGCTCCTCAACATTAGTCCCCAACAGCAGCTACAGAAATTTATTTGAAATTTACAAATTAATAAATTGTATTAGCAGAAAATACAAAATGCTCTTCTTGATTCCTGAATCCTTGCTGACTTTCCTTCCTTTCAAGAGGCAAAAAATATTAATATATGGAATATATGTGTGTGTGTGTGTCTATCTGTGTCTTACTATGGATCTATGTCTTTAGATATTTATCCATCCATCCTTATATATATATATATATATATGTACTCACATAACTCAGTAAGTGAAATATAGGAGGGGAGTAAAATAGAAGTAACCAAATAAGGCATTGTCAGAGGTCCTGATTCTGGTAATTTAATTAATTCTCATATAAAGGTATTCAGAATCAGGCCAAACAAAGATAGAGAAGACTTGAAGGGTTTAAGAGAACAAGTCTTTGAAATCTATATATAAGTTTCTGAAAATCTTAGCCAAAGTTGGTGGTTTCATCCTTCTAAGTTGTCACTGTCACTCCTCCCTATCCTTCTCCCTATACTGTCTGTATGCAGTGCTGATTGGCTGAAGCAGTGTAATGTCCAGTAAAAGAAACCTATTAATGGCAGTGAGAATTTTGCCCCAATCAATCAAAAAACTTGAGCATGGGTTTGCTTTAGGTATTTGCTGAAGTTATTGCAGATATTAAAGACATTTTAAAACTGCCATTGATGGAAGTGGATTTTAAATCAGATCCCAAGAGCTGCAAATTAAGACTCTCAAGTGCTTTACAGGATCTGTGCCTTTGCTCTCAAGAAATAAAGCACTACATTTGCAAACAGTGTAAGCTTTTAAGTTAGTAAACAAGTAAAATAGCCTATTATTTGAAGCTGCATTCTACTCTCCACTTTTGGCATTGGCTTTATTCACCCATTGCAGTAGAACCTCACTGATTTGCAGTAGTGTCAGGAAACCCTCTTTGAAAAACTGTATTTTCTGAATTAATGATACAACCAACAAACATGACAGACATCAAAGACCTCTGACCACAGAATATGCTCATTTTGCTGAAGTGCTTAAGTGTAAGAAATCAGGGTAAAGTTTTCAGTGATAGAAAACTTTAGGGTTCAGTTTTCAGAATGTGCAGCATTGCTGAGTAAATGACAAATATTTATTCAGTTTCTTTGGAGGGTGACTTGAATTTTGAGTCAGCAAAAAAGAATTAGCGAAGTTCTACTGCATAACATTCTTTGCAAGCTAAGGACCCAAACCCGCAATTTACAACATGCAGACTCACCAGTCTGTCTGCCCATTATAAATTGCAGATCAGAGCCCAAATGTAGGAGGGAAAAGAAGATTGGGAGGGGGGGAGGGAGTGGGAGGAGGGTGGGGAAAGAGAGAGAGAAAGAGAGAATTTTAACATAGGAATAGCTTAATTTGCAAAAAGCACTAGGTACAAAATTGGCATGGGAAGACATAACAATGATCAAATATTTTACAGACATTCAGGTCCTACATTAACAAAAAAGGGAGAAGAGGAACAATAGCTATTAGCAATATTTCCTTATTGGAAGCTTTTATTTTAAGAAACCCTTTGAAACATACCTCTCAACCAACTGAAGTCCAAAACATGATACAGCAATACAATGCAAAAAAAGCAAATGCAAATGTAGGAAGATTATATTCATGTGGAGTAAAACTCTTTAATTTTCTAACACTTACATTGTGTTTCATTTATCTGTTGCACATAACTTAAGGGAATAAATAAACAGCAATAGAACTATGCTCCATTCACCTGCAAGTGCAGGTAACTTCTCTGACATAAAACTGATACTGAAATACAGTTTAATTGAATTGTGTGTGTTTGGGATGCTATTATTCCAGTTAGGGGCTGGTCTAGAACAGAAGATTTCTCTCTTAATGAGAGACAGTTGAGAGGTATGGGCAAGGGTGGAAAAAGTGGAGAGTATTTCTTGCTTTTGTCCCACATGGGAAATACTCTTTTCACACAAGCAAGTATAGCATCATTGCTTTTTTGAGGCATAGAAGTGTAATTATGCATATCCCCACACTGCACTTAGGAAGGCTGAGCTTACCTTGTGATAAGATCAGCTTTCTAATCTTTTGCTAAATTGAGATCACAAAAGATAGAGAGGAGAGGAGAAAAGAGAAAGAAATGGGGAGGGGGAGGAGAGAGAGAGAGAGAGAGAGAGAGAGAGAGAGAGAGAGAACAAATTCACATTCCAATCCAGACATATCTGGTTTTTTAAAAAAAATCTGAAACCAATAAAACACAGACTTAAAAAAGTCTTGACTGTGAAACTGTTTTTTTGTCAGCTTTAATATCACTTATATTGTTGTCCTGATGGATACTGACTCAATCACACAATACAGAAAACATAAAGCAAATTAATCAAAGCATATTCACACCATACCATTATTATCCACAAATGAGTTCTGAACAGACGCATGCATACATGAATGATAAACAGTAGTCCTGATGGTCCCTTGCCTTCCTGGTTTCAGATGGAATGTAGCTCCATGTAAAGCTTCTAAGTGCAGTACAGGAAACGCTTACTGTGAAGGCCTGTCCACACTGACCAGGGTTATTAAATGACCATAAAAGCACGTTTGTGCTTATCATCATAAGGCTAACTGCAAACTATTCATAAAGTACTCATGTGTGTACTTATAATCTCCCCCCTTCTCTCCCCTCTTCACTGCTATGCTCTGGGATTTTGTTTCAGCATAAGAGTTGGTCAGGATAACTGTAACTCTTGCTTCCATGCATTTGTGCTTACTATTTCCTTGGTTTGCTGTTGAGAAAAACAACAATCAGGCATGCAGTGAAAATAACGTCACCATTCACTAAATGAAGAGATAAGAATAAACTACCATGCTAAAGAGGGGCCACCAAGCCCCAGATAGACAAAAGCCAATCTGAGAAAGACCAGTGTAAGGATGCAAACTCTGCTGATGCTCTGATAAGAAGAGATGCCTCCCTTATTCAATTCTCACTTACAGCAGTGGCAATCAGTAATCTAGTTAAAGTATGTACCAGCCCATAATATCTGTCAGGCAAACGATGTGCAGAAATGTGCGGACCAGTTCTGGCACTCTGCTCAGTAGTGTCCCTTTTCCGCTGTCAGCAGTACTGTTGGATTCTCCTAATATAATTACATTGACTTTTATTCAATTAAGTGCCATTCCTAGCCTTAAAAAGAAGCTACTTTATCAATTGATTCAGGTGTAATGCAATAATAAAGATGAACTCATGGCAGTGCATTAGCTCTGCTGTTCATAACTTCTGAACATAGGTTCATTCATAGTAGTCGATTTCCATTATGCAACCACAGTTCAAAAGAATTGATTCTTTTACATTCATTTCTTAATCTATTTCAGTTGTGTTTAATATTCTCCCTAAATATATGTGAAAACATTCTGGTGGAGAAGGAGGTATGACTTATGAAAAAAAATTCATTTATTTAGACACTGAAGTTTTGAAATCTTATTAAACCCCCCTTCTCCACACCAAACAGAGATTTTCCATCCTAATCCAACTGTTTCTCCTCTGCTTTGTCACTCCCAACTGTAGGAAGTCCCCTACAAGCCCTCAGCCAATGCTGACCACCTGTCATATTGTTCATCTGCTCCTCCCCATGACACCTGAAGTTCCTTGCTTCAGCTATTCTGTTCCCTGATGTGATTTCCAAAGCTGCTTACCTCTTCCTCCTCCAGATACTGCTCCCAGGTATGTATGAACAATGGTCCCTGAGTAAGCTGAGGCATACTTTGGGCAGAGTCATTTGTGCCAGTGCATGAGCACTGCCATGAAACAGACAGAAAATCCTGAAGCAAAATATGCCAAAACCTGCTGAGCTTCAGCCTGCCATGGCTTCATTACTTCTCATACCTCAGCTAGCTAATTTAAGGCCATCTCTGGTGCCCTTTGCACCACTGCAATTACTGCTGTATCTGCAGGGAAAAGAACTTAAAGAACATAAATGTTTGGCAAAAATATATATGTGTGTATGAAACAAAATATTTGACCTAATTAAATCCTTTGAATGCCTCTGGTCTTCCTAGATTGCTTATTTGTACATCAACTACCACAATGGCATTTGATCCTCACAGTGGAAATGTTATGTAAAGACAACTGGTGATTGAAGTCTTTCAGGCAGAAATACACCATCAAATGCGTTTAACTAAAGGCATTTCTTACTTTACTTCAGTCACTATACCTAGACATTCCTAGGCAACAAGGGATGGTGAAGAGGGTTTGTTCTGAAAATACTATCTGGGGCAAAGAATGTCCAAACATCTGTTTAGGTCTGTACTACATGTCAGATAACTTTAAAAACGAGGAGGGTATTTTTCCAAGAAAAAAAGTCTGAAATGCAGCTTGTTGCAGCAAGGAAGTTTGAGCAAGTTCTAGGACTCAGAATACCTGATTTTTTGACATAAATACCACTCTTTTCAAGGTACTATTAATTAATTACATACATGGAAGGCAAAAGTATGTGCAAAGTCCTCACTAGAGTGAATTTGGCTTTAAGAATGGAGCAGTGTTGCCTTGAGGATGATGATGATAATGATGATACACATAAAATCTGTGGCTGTGGTGAAATGTCAACCTCTGAGTTCACCACTGCCTTTTCGGACAGGAGTTTTAGCACCAGTGCAATGCAGAGTCCTACAGCAGTTACAGAAGTTACCTGACTCTGGGCATGATCCCACTGGTGATAGTATTTTCCTTCTCTTGTGAAGTTCATGAAAGTATTCTTAACTAGAATTCATTGTTGGTTATACCCCACCAACTACTACCAAGTTTCTTAGTGACAGATGCACTACGCACCAACAGAAGGAAGGGATTATAAACCTAGGAAATATGGTCAATTAAACATACATTCTATTTACACACATCATAAATCCTGACTGGGATCTCTTTAGCAGTTTCTTTTTACACTTGTCAAGGAATCTGATTTTGTTAATTTACTGTCCATTTGTTGGAAAGAGAAAATTTAATAGCCACTTCAGTTTAGTTTATTTTTCTTTAGTCAGTCTTTTAATTTCATTTTGAAGTGAGTGAGAATGAATTTATCAGAGCAGAATTTGTCCTGGTATAGAAATTGGCATGAATCTTATGGACGAAGGGCCAAATTTGGATGCACCCATAGCTGCAGTCCTATCTGCACTGTGGCAAACCCCGTATCTGATGCATAGAGCAGAGTTAGAGAATTCAGGTTATAAAGAGCTCTGTCTACTTAGATTCAAGCATTAGCGGAGGACACAAAACCAACTGCATGAAAAATTAGGCTGAATGTGTTCACCATTCAGGACAGGACAGACTGTTGAAAATTAAGCATATAGTATTATTTTATTAATTATTTTACCAAGAGAAAAGTATAATTATACTTAAATATTATGGGATGAGAGAGAAAAAGAGTAAGAATGAAAGAAAAGCACAGTTGTTGGGGCAGTCAGTTAGGGACTGTGGAAACCCACTTTCCACTGCTTGATGCAGTGAGACAGAAAGCCGAGCCAATTGATATCCTTATTAAATGTCTGATTCTCCTCGTCTGACGGTAAGTGACAAAGCTCCCTGTTACTGATCTCAGTCAACCATCAAAATAAACCATATTGTTTCAACATTTCCACTTGTACCCAGCCACAACCATTTTCTCCCTATGTTTCTAAGAAAGCCACTGTCCCAGTTTCTTACACTTCAGATATTCTGAAAGTGCCTTTTCTGGCAAACACGTGATTTAATAAATTAGTAAAACCCAGCCCTACCATTCTAACACTGCAAAGAAATCAAAAAAGAATGTGACAGCAGGAGGCCATCAGTCTTTAGTCAGCTTTGTTTTAAGATAAATAAGTGATCCCAGCATTAAGTAATACTATAAAATTATATTTTGATACTTAATGCAGGTAAAGACAACATAAAATTATTTTCTGTCAAATTGTTTTTTTCCCAGTGAGAGATATTTTTTTTAAAGAAGACACTACTAAAAGAAGAAGCTACTATTGGGTTACAAAACCTGAAATCACACAATCTTCAGCAGTTTGAGAAGGTTTTGTTAGAAAATCAAAGATCAGAACACAATTGGCTGGTGGTTTATGTAAAAATTGATGAACCTCTTATTAAAGCTGGATATGGAAGTAACAGCTCTGGTTGTACAGGTCCCATAAAAGCTATCCTCCTGCTATACTTAGCTTACAACTAAGCTCTATCAATCTGTTTTAAAATATCATAAACAATGAACTTTTCATTATTCCTCCTGTGAGACTTTTTCTACAGATATTTTCAGCTCAGTATTCAGCCTACATTTTTACCTATAATGAAATGTTAAAGGAAAGTTTTCTTTGTTTCTGTTCACCTCAAAGGTGAAGAGAATTAAGAATTATGGTTTTGTTTTAAATTTTCACATGATTTTAGTTGCTAACACAATTTAGCAATATGTTCTTACCTCAATTTCATGTCCCTTTCCTGCTTGTTTAAGACTGAAACTCATAGAAAGGCGCAGAATAGGTGAACACTACAGAAAGTAAACCCTGAATTTTTTGCTTTCTCAGAATCTCTGCAGACGGAAAGTGCTGAGTTTCATGCAGCTAAAATCAAAGAGCCAGAAAGGAAGACTGGCTAAATATAACAGTGTACATATTTATGAGAAAGATATGGCCTCAATTCTGATACTTCAAGAAAGAAGCAGCAATCATTTCTCCCATTTGCTTATAAGAATCAACAATAAAACAGTTCCTTGAATTTAATTAGTAATGAAAACTGTTAAAGAAATTATCATCTCACTTACTGTTCTAATTTTGCCACTCTATCAGCAGTCTTTGATACAGGGTTTGTATTGTTTTGTTTTGGGCTTTAATTAGGAAGAAAAAGAAATAAGAAATCCATAAATCTAAGCAAAGATAGTAACAGTTTGAAATCCTGATCTGACCTAAATTATAAAATTCACATTTATCTGAACAGGGACAAAATTTAAAACTGTACAGTGGTGCTTCCGTGTATTTGATCTTATTTAATCTGCTTCTGAATGTAAGGGGAAAAGTAGGCATAGGGGCTAGACTTTAGAAGGAGTCAAGGCAAAAATACTATACTGCCTGATAAAACCATGGCATTTCTACATGAACAGAGTAATAGCATCAGTTCTTGAGGCCTGAAATTGCATAGAATCTGAAAAATATTAACCTTTCATAGGAAGAAAATCCAAAAGGTAAAATACAGTTCAGCACCTATTAAAAAAAAGTAAAAAACCCAGTGCTTATTAAATACAGGAAATAAAGGACAAGCAAGTTCTTGCAAATTAAAGATGTGGAGCCCAGTCATTTCAATCCCTTTCAATATGAAACAAATCACTCACACTGGTCACGAAGACAGCTCCCTCTACACTCAAATTATTCACTTGAAGATAAGCTCCTATCAAACTCTTAAGGGGTTTAACTAATTTACTGCACAGATACGGCACGTCTGTTGTAATAACAGGTAGGATGTATTGGGGTCGACCATTTATCAGAATTAGACTTCTTTTTTCAATTCACAGTGAATTATGCTGCCTACACTGCTCCTCTTTCTCAGAGCTTCCCATCCCCTTACGGCCCCTAATGTGGCAGGCAAACAAAATTGACAGTCTCATCTTGTCAACAAGGGGTGATTCTCCTGAGAAGCCATTTAACTTTGCAGAGGAAGCAATGTATTAATGTGCCTGTCCCAGGAATGTTAATCATCTTCAAGCTCCTTCTAACTTTGACATGAACAAAATCACCAAATTTGTTTACTAAATGAATCGTAATATGCTAATAAGAGAGCATGACATATATGGTAAAGCCAAACAGATGGTTTGTTTACTCCACTTTGCAACTTTATAAATGTTGTAACTCTGAAGATGTTAGTGAGAATTATTGGTTTGTTGGCAGTGGCAAACATGTCTTTTGCATACTTAATCCACAGTTAGAGTCAGAAAACAATTTATCATCACCATGGAATGCATAAAAAATGTTAATGCATTTAGGAAGGCAGGATAGTTGACTGTGCAGGCAAATACTCAGGTTAAATATGAATTTGATATTTGATGGCAATATTTGCTACCAAATAATTAAAAAAAAATAAAATCTGACAGGCTTGGGGTTCTTGAAAGGTCCAGTAATTCAGTACATACCTGTTGAGGTGTTTAGTGAAATGGTCCTTATGGTGTTAACAGAATAACGCTTTCACAACAGTTGTGCGTGCTCAGAAGCATTGAGGTTATGTCACACTCTTAATATATTACTATTGTTGTCCATTAAAGATCAAAAGATATTGCAAACAAAAAGCACAACAACTGGCGTAGTTGCCAAAGTTACTCAGAAATGATCAAAACTGTGTTGCAACACTTCAACCTCTCACTTTACTAACTGCCTGGAAGCAAAACAGACTCAATACAAAATAGCCAGCATTCTTGTCTAATATCTGGACTGGTTGAAAAAGTTTAGAATAAGAGGATTTATCTGACAGAATATTTTCTGAGTGAACTAACACAGTGTCACAATGTTACATGCGCAAGAAGTCATTATACATATAAGAAAGTCCTGTGATGGGCATAGCAGGTGCTTAGCATCACTGTCTGTAACACCAAAGCTGTTGCCACAATTTACACAAGCTCTACAGAGAAGTTTAGCTGGTGCCATGCACTGCAGTCATGCATTAAGTCCTCAAGTCCACTGTGTTGAAATATTTGCTAGTCCTTGACACAAGGTGTATTTTCCCTTAAGAAATACTGAAGGGATGAGGAACATATATACATTAACATTAATTTTCAAACCTAAATTATCTAAATATCACATGATCCAAGTTTTATAATCAGAAGTTTTCGTCCTTCATTTAATTCTACTTGTAGAACTAAATGTGATAATTTTACAAGTTTTTATGCAAACAGACCCTCCAGTTCAGCACGCCACTTGTGTATTTTACTGAACTCCAAGTTTCAGTAAATCTAGAAATGAAGAAAAAATTCAGGCAGAATTCTTAGTTTTCCCCAGTTCTGCTTTCAAATCAAATCTTTTCTCACAGATGTTGATCCACAGCAACATATTATCTCATGGTTTGCTTAGGAGATTTACAGGCACTTTACTGACTGAATCTCAAGTTCAAAATAATAATGAAACCTGAGATTCAGGGATAGTTTTGTACAATTTCAGGTTCCACAGCAAATCTGTAAACCATTTATTTTGATCAAAATGCAATAGTAATTCTCATTCCTAATGTTTGTTTGTCTAAAAATGCTGGTTTTATTTATACAACACCAGAGGAACTATAAAACCAAATATGATGTGGCATTTCAACAGGGTTCCTTTATTAGTAATTTTACATTACTAAATAAGCACCCCTATCAGGTCAACTGATAGCTGATTATCCTACAACCTCCTTTCATTGATGCCCCGACTTCTCAGTAATTTCATTCCTCTGAGACTCTTCCATACATGCTATTGTCAGCACTTATTAAATTCTCAACTTTTTACTCATCCACAAGAGAATGTGCAAAGATATCTAAGTTCAGCTTGCTGTCCAAGGATTATTTTGGAAGAAACATTAGCGGCCGTCCCAGTCTGGCGCTTATATCTCATTTGAAACATCTACTCATTCCTGACCAACAAAGAAAATTTCAATAAAGTACTTTTACTGGTTTAACAGCAGTGAGCTCCTGGGATTGTCAAAGTGCTCAGTCTTTTCCGAGGAGAGAAGGAATCAGCAGCTCAAATATAATTAACCTTCCATTCTCAATGCAAACTGCCACGCACAGGAGCTCTGCAGTCTATTAGTGAAGTTATAACGGCCAACAGGCAGAGGCAAAATTGGTCAAAAAGTTGGCTGCTGCTGTCATATTTTTAGAATTATGATTAATGACACTAATAATGTGGATGATTACTGATACGTGTATCTCCTGCAGTTTATCATATTGCACTGGCTGCCTACGTCCACAATAAACATGATGCTATCATTTACCTCTTTATTGAAGGCAATCCTTCTCTTGAAGGAGCACATTCTAATTACTTTGTAATGTTTTATGTCTTAAACATTTTGCAGCTCTGGACCTTGCCAACTGCTTCATGTCTACCATTGATTAATTACAGAATGTTTAATCAAAATTTAGAACCTAATGCAGTCATTTATGAATGCGCTGCAGTGCCAAGATAGTTAGGCTGCCGTCCCAAGCTTGGAGAGTGCTGGGTTCAAAATTAAATCCCAGAAATCTGGAAGATGCCAAAGATTTTACCTCAAGTGGTTTGAGTTTAAAAATCTTGCTTTAGTTGATGAATGACAGGCATCCACTCAAAATGAAAGGTCTTTATTATATGTGTATCTGTGCTTGCATGTTCCTATCATATTTTTCTTCTTCTTCAAATGTCTTCATTTTTCTCTTTATGCCATTGTTGCTGCAGTTGCAGCCCCTTTACAAGCCTTCCTTGCTGCTAAAGCTCTTGCAAACACCAGTCAAGAGAGTGTAGTTTTGAAGTGGTTAAACGACTGAAAAATAATTTGCAGGGACAAATACATAAGTTTTTTTTTAATGTGGATTTTTATGGTACTGTCATACAACCATTCACCATTGAAGTTAAGTGTTTTTTTAATACCATTACTGAACTGCTGAAATGGATGCTAATATAGCTTGGAGTGCTAATGTCAAATCCTGGTAATAAAAAAGACAGACTGCTGAATGAAATAATTTCAAGTAAAAAATAGAACAAAAGTGCTCTCACTCTCGCTCTACACTTTTATTGAATTGGGACTGACTGAGCCAATTGCTTTAGAAGTCTGTAAAACACAATTACTAGTGAGCTGACTGACCCAGCAGTGCCCCTTCTGTGACAGAACAGACTAAAAAGGCTGCAGAATTAGTGCTGTTCCCCTATCTGGCTATCAGACCTGAGAGACACCCAGTGCAGGATCTGTTATCCTTCCTGCCAGGGCCCCTCCTCATGAAATCTTGGTTCTCAGTCTTGCATAATACATAATCTGTGTGCATCTTCTTGAAACAAGGGCTCATTCACCTTCTGAGAGGGAATCTGAGTTCTCTTTCTATCCATTATATTTTTACATCTTTATCTAATAACATAATGTATGTCTTTCTCTCAGTACTCGCATCCACAGACACACATATACATGTTCGGTCTGTTTTTATTTCCCCATATTGTGTGTAAAACACAAAAGTACAACCTAAGGTTTACAGGCAGCAAAATTAACTATGTCCCATTTGTATTTTCACTTGTAAGTGTCTGAACTGTAATTGCTTTCTTTATTCTGGCATAACAAAGAAAACGAGAGAGAGAAAAGAAGAGGGAAAGAAGGGAAAAAAAGGGTATTGAACTGGAAGTGCAAAATACTTTTCCCTAGTTAATAAAATAAGCAATACAGTTTGTAAAGCACTAAAATCAAAATCAGTAACACTGAAAATAACAACTTATAAACCCTATAGTTTACATCTTGTGTTTCATACTCATATGGTTTGACACCATATGAGGTGGCTTTCTTACCCCTCTTTATGAAAAAAAAAAAAAAGGAAAACCAAAATGACAAAATGACAGCAAAAAAAATATCTTCTTATTACAATCTTATACTTTCCTTCTCTCGCCCTGCTTTCCCCACACAAAACATTTTACATTTTACCATTTTACATTTATTCACAATGCCAACAAAATCCTGCAATTCTTTCTCTTTTATGGGAGCATGCATTTCTGGAAAATCTAAAACTCTTTCATTTCTCTTCCAGATCCATTTATACGAAGCTTGAAGGTGCCTCATGGCAAAAATGTTAAATTATTTCTTACACAGATGTTTTAAAGCAATGCTATTTAGGGCAAGCTTAAATGTGAAATAGACTCTTAATTAAAAAAAAATAATAACTAAAAAAAGTTTTCTTAGCACATGGCAAACTGCTCATTTAAAAGATGTTGCTGTAAAGCAGGAAGCACTACAAAAAGCCTTAGGTTTTTTTTTAGAAGTACTGGGCTTAAAACTATTGTCAGGAAATATCCAGTGTTTGCCATTAAAAGATCAACTTGTGATGAGCCATAAGTGGTATCTCACCTGAGATATTCCTGCGTTACCTCAGGCCCCAAAAGACCATCTGAGGCACCTCTAGAGGTACCATTAGAGAACGCTTTATGTGTACGTGCTGGACGTGAATGAGTGGTTTCTACTGAGGTACTAGAGCATAGCAACATAAATATGGGCACATGAAGTGTGGCACTGCTTGCCTGAAGAGACAAAGACAGCAAACTTCTAGTGTTCCTGGACAGAGTTAAGGGGTGCTTAAAAGCTGTGCACAGTGTCTTGTAGTGCACTTGCAGTGCCTGCACGGTGGTGTCTTCCTTGACACTGTGGAGCACTTAACTATCATTCATAACTCTGTGTGTCTTCCTTCAGGATCACCCTGAGATAAGTAGTGAGCAGTATTTATAGCTTTACTACTAATATTTTCTAACTGAACAGTACATTTCTGAAACTATAGGCTCTACTTCACAAATTTACTTTTACTTGCTGTCATATTTGCTAATGACTAGCAGCTTGTATAATCATAAAAAAATGTCCCAGATTTAGAGAAGTTGGATTTTGGGATTCTTTTCCCCAGAGCCTATAATTTACAACTATTTTTGTGTAACATCTTTACTAAGATGTATTTCAGTGGAAAACTTTCCTGCCTCAGTAGCTAAGATGAATTTTGTCAAAAAGCAATGGAATAGAAATCCAAATGATCTTTGTTTTACTATACTGATCACCTGCTACATAGTTCTACTTCAAAATGCATTTTGAAATGTCAGCTTCTATCTAGATATGCTGATAGGACTGGCACACTGTCAATCAAAAAAATGTAGCTATTTGGAGTCATCTACACCTGGTAAATTTTTCCTCTTTCAGTTTTTGGGTATTTTTTTGGTGCTTTTGTGTGTTTGTTTATTTTAGGGTTTGTTTGCTTGTTTGCTTTCATTTGTAGGATTTGCCTCACCAATTTTCTTACTCACATTAATTCGTATATGTCCCAACACAGTCACTCAGTTCATGTTCCAATGAATGAAACAGCTCAAATCTAGAGGAAAGAGCAGCATCATCATTATGGGGAAAAGAAAATGTTCTCATCTGTTAATAATCTTTAGTCAAGCTACAAGATCTGATGAAAAGCCTGCTTCTTGAATTGAAAGTTTCTCTTTTCAAACAGACATGCACAACTGACAAATGGATGAATCATGAATGTATGTATGACAGTATTACCTGCCTGAGTGTCTCTGTCCTTCACTGAAACTTGTAAATCCAAAGGGCAGAAAACACACAGCTATTCCTGCCACAAATGTGTTTCCCTCACCCTTCATTATTTCTCCACAGATTCCTGCACCTGAGAGGACCACATCTCTCAAGTTGCAGTGTCTTGTTCCACCCAGACTTTTGGAAGTAGTGTCCTTGCATTATCTGTAAAGTACAGCTTCCTTCACTGGAGCAGAAATCTTACAACCTTCTGCTCTTAAGTTTAAAAGAACAGCTAGAGGCTTTCCCTGTGGGAACTAATGTGGGCAGCTGTTTTATTTAACCCACTTCCAAAATACTCTAGGGAAGATGGGACACCTTCATAAACGTGGAACAGCTTTACACTTACTCAGATGAATGAAAAGTAATTGTCTCCCACTCTCTGGAAGATTTGTGGTTCTTCCAGCATTTTCTAGGAACCTAGGGGCAACCAAGATGTGATAGACCTTCATGTTCCTTGTCTTCCCAAATAACCTCATTCACCAAACAGAAAACACACAGAACTTATGAAGGAAACTTGGACAAAACACATTAAACACTTACACTATTTGTCACAACACATACCAGGTGAAAGTATTGCTCAATACATGTTTTGCTTTTGGCTAGTCTTTTCAATGTTTTACTTATGTTTCCCACCTATGTTAACCCTGGTGCAGCAGTTTGTTTAAATAAGCTTTTCAGGTCACTGAAAATACCTTGGCCTATTTGCAAGTTCACATAAAAATGAGCCTTCTTAAGCTGCACAGAAAACTGTACTCTCCCTCTCTAAGTGATATCATTTTATATACCAAAGCAGAACAAGAAAGTGTAGATAGCAAGTTGTTTTAAAAAACAACTAACACCTCCAACTCAAACCCCAAATAAATGACTATGTAGTTGGAAAAAACCTCTCTCCACATCAGAACTGATTTTTCAATATTTGCTCATACATGTAGCCTTGTGCTTCAATTTATTTATTTTCCTTTAAATACTATACAAAAATCTTATGAAGACATTTTTTTATGCATTCTAGTTTTAATTCTGCTTCTCCTGTTCACATTGGTGACTATGCAATATGACAGACAGTCTGTGTTCAACATGACTACTCATGGAAGAGGTTAGATCAGTAGATCTGTGTTAGGGGTGGCACAAAATGTTTCTTTATGATACAGCTTCTCTTGGGTAAGGAAGAGTTATGTGAACATTAGCAATGACACACATCTTAGTGTCTCTGCAAGAGAAAACCTAATGGCTCATTCAATTGTATTGGATATGCAGCTAGTCTTTTTGTGAACTCTATCACGTCCAGAAATAATAGTACAGGTGTAAAATGTGTTTATATTTTTTAAAATATATCAGATATAATTTTTGTCTCTTGACAAATGGTTCATCAAACACCTAATGTCTTAAAACTGGATTTTCTTGTTCTTATTGGAGGAAATTCCACTTGTATATGACAGCTAATTATATTTTGGGAATGAAGTAATAATTATCATGGACTGATGCAAAGTATTTTATTTCTTGGAGCTAGAATTCAGTGCATTTATGGAAAATAATTTTCAAAAAAGTTATCAGTAGAGGATTCCAAGCCTAGTAGGATGATTGAAAAATGGGTACTATTGACTCATGGAAGTGATAACAGGAGGCAGGAATCAGCTTTCTCACATCTTCACCTCCTTTAATGCATTGATGCTTTAATTAATGCTTTATGCAGTGGCTCATCATAGATAACTGATGTTAATTTATTCAAGCATACCTGTACAGGGCTGGAAGTCAGGTAACCAGACAAAAAGTATGTCTCTGCTTTTTCAATACAGCTACCCAGAGACCCATATCTGTACAAATTTCATTCTGGAAACATCAGCAGGTTTTAATAAACCACCTACAGATGTCTTGCTCCACTCAAATCAAGGGGTTTACATTTTTGAATCTGGACTGATTTAACTTGCAATCAAATGGCGTGATCACACTTGGCACCAATAGTTACCTTATATTTATTTATAAGTCACCCTGAGCAGATATTATTTTGTTTTTAAATTTATTCATGGGGCTCAATTACCTTTCCCATCTTGTGGAACACACACATGTCCACACACGCATGCATGTTCAGTTTTTGAGAAAACTTAAACCCAAACAATAAACCTGAGCAATGAATAGTCCTACTTAGTAGTAGCAGACAGACAAAATGAAAAGTTTTTGGTTTGTTCCTCTGAACAGGTACAGTGATAATTAATTTACGTTCTGTACTTTGAGAGAATGGAAAATGTAGTAACTTATTGCTAATGTTGTGCCCTAGCTTAAAACCCGCTGATTTTAATAGTGTCATTACTGAGGTGAAATGGGGATTTAGCATACACTAAGAAGTGAGAAGATGGCTCTATTTCTCCTCTTCCTCCTCCTCCTCTTCCTCAAAAAAAAAAAAAAAAAAAAAAGTACTTTTTTCAACAAGACCTAATGAAGGCAAAAGGTTCACCTGCCACCTGTTTCATCACTGGCTTCGACCACAAAATTCTTGGCTCTTATAGGTGAGAGATCAAAAAAAAGTCAACTGCTCTAAGTTGCACCTTTCAGACCCTTACTTCTGGATGTGCTCTTCAACACAGACTTTATGAAACTTTGGCATTCCTGTCCCATTTGGTCAAGAAATAATTCTTCCTTCTTCCCATCCACATGTCTCATCCACAGTTCTGGATAATTCTCTGAGCAGCTGTACCTCAGTGCTGACTTCAAGGATTAACCACACCTATCTCTTTGTAAGGCAAATCCAATATGTGCTGGGACAAAGCTCACAGATGAGGCTGGGAAAGAGATCCCAGGGGAATCTAACCACTGTGGCCACTGGCCCTTTCTTCTCACTTGCAGGAAAGATCTCTGACTCCAGAGAGAATTCAGTTCACAAGGACAAATCCTCCCATTTAAGTGGTCAGTTCTCAAGGGAATATATCTTCTTCCCGTCTCGTTTCCATCTAAACTTGAAAACATGTCTTTCCATTCAAAAGGAGGCTTATGACATTGTTTCTGACAAAGTTTTTAATATTTTAATATCACTTTTTCTATTTACTCTTCATTGTCTTTTTTGCAACAAGATGCCTGAACATCATGTCTTCAGAAGAAAGGACACCTGAAGTAAATACAGGAACAGAAATGGATCAATAGCTATTCAGTTGTTGAAGTATGGAAGAAAAAGTGTTTTACTCAAGTCTACTGCTTCTAAGTAAAGAACATCAGAAAGACTTCTCTGAGGAAAAGATCAAGAATCCAGGTATTAAGGCTGTTTTAATGAGTAATGTTACTTGTAGCTCAGAAGAATGATGAAAATAAGTGCTTTTAAAAATATCCAGGCTCAGCAAAGCTTGAGTATTGGAAAGCAATATGGTTTAACTTTTAGAAGGGATAACAGAATTACTAGGTTGTTGATAGTAAGAAGAAAGACTCTTACTTTCTTTTCCCTCCTCCTGAACTGAAAAAATACACATGAAGTGGGACTCTGAAATCTTCTGGTTATCTTGACCCTAATTTGCAAGGACTAGCACTGGTTAGCCAAAGATCTCAGAGGATATTCCAACATTTCAAGCAGAAGGATATTTATGCAGGTGCTGACCCTGGCACAAATGATGTAGGAATAATAAAGCCAGATTTCATCAACCTTAGCAGAAATTGCTACAGGATGCTTTCTGCAAAGGTTGCAGCTCTGACACAGATAAAATCCCTCCTTTATCGAAACAGCACTGCTTTTGCTCCTGATGTGATCTGCTGCCTCTGGTAACAGGCATTCTGTACCACAACCCCTCCTTTCCAAAGCCCATTTTACAGAAGCTCCACCACTGTCAACAATTTTGAGTTTTGTGTATGTACAAGACACAGGGAATATTTGATTAACTTTTGATTAACTAGAGTTGCATTGGAAAAGGACTTAAGCCAAATCAGATGCCTCTAAAGGAAACAAAATGGATCAGCCAACACTATCTATCTCCACTTAAACTTGTATTTTATTACAGAACATAGCTAGAGTTGTGACTTTTAGATATCTAACTAATTATAATAGGATTAATAATATAATTAACACAATGCTAGTAATAGGCTTAATAAAATGACAAAAAAAGATAAAAAACTTCACAAGACTGTAAGCTATGGAATAGCTAGAACTCTGATTTCATTACGGAGATAGTACTGAAAGTACTGAAAAAAAAATTCATTTTAGTTTTCAAAGCAAAGATACTCTAGTTAATCAAAGATTATGTGAGTGACTCACAACACAAGCAAATCACAGAGACTTTTGTAATGAGTCCAAAATGGGATGCAAATCCAATTCAAATATTATCCAGGAGTTATTACTGTGTGCTGCAAGTAGATAACCCTTATTTCTCATACAGCAATTGTTAGCAAAATGCTCCTGAGTTTTTAAGTAAAATTGACTTAAGTGGCTGGAAGAAGTTCTCACTTTGCAAGCCTGTTAATCTAATTCTCCAGTTATCTTTTTGGTGATCTCCATAATCTGAAAAACTGGCAATTGTATATACTCTCTCAAAAAAACCAAAAACAAATAAAGAAACAAAAATTAAAACAACAAAAAAATACACACACACACACACACACACACACACACACACACACATATATATATGTATTCAAAAGGAAGATGAGAAAAAAAAAGTAAAACAAATTGAATGGAAAAATTTTGGGGGTAATTAAACAGTTTGCAAAAGACCCCCAAACAAACAAACAAAGCAAAGAAGCAAGCAAACAAAACGCCCCACCAACAAAATTAAAAAAAAAAAACCAAAACAACAAAACCACAAAATAAGGGGAGAGAATATATTAATTTAACTTTTACTTCCTGATTTAATTTTTAACAAAACTTCCCTTTTATGGACAAAATATTAGAAAATGCTATTTAAATCTTTCATCTGCTTTCTTTGACATTCTGTACATATGCTTTCATTTCTGCACATTTCTAGATGTTGCACTTCTGAATAAAAATGGGTAGCCCAGGGAAGTTTTGTATATGTTTCTTGCTCAGGTATCTAAAAGAATTATCCTGAACCAAGAGAGAATTTCCTGGTTCTTTCAAGGCATTTCCTGACTACTGTTGCAAACCAAAACTGATAAACAACTAACAAAAACTAACAGGGAACACAAACTGTACTACACCTTTGAATTTTTTGAATTACAGAAAAATTCTTAAATCTCTGCAATTAAAGAATATAATATGCAAAAAAAATCTTTTTTGCCAGGTGCAACACATAACTGAATAATATTCTGAATATTACTAATGGAATGATATAAGATGGCCCTGTGCATTACACAGCTATGAGAAAATGATATGCAAATAATAATTTTATCTTTAAATATGCAGCCTGCATTTTAAGATACTAGATAAGGTTTTTATTTCATTCATGCTTGCTTTCAGTAAGATTAATAGTAGTATCCTATGTAGATTACAAAAAATTTCAAAATTTGCCCTATTTCTAGGTTCTTGTCTTGGAAATATTTTATGCATGTCATCACAGTCACTCTTAGAATATCCAAATCTTTACTATGCTAACTTTATTACTACCTTGATCTTTCCATATATTTCTGCTGAAATGAGTACAATGCATACAGTTCCAAATCCTAAAGCTAATCAGCTCTTGTTTCACATGCTCATTTCAAAGCTGTTTTGGATACTACATGACTGATTTTTCATAATTCACCTAAGGAAACAAACTGGCCAAACCAAATTCTTGACTAACAAAGATTATGATTTCAGGAACTGAAAGGGGTTGCACACATCTAAAGTTTGTATAGATTATGCCACTGACTCACATACTTCCTTTGTTAAATTCAAGACTCATAAAACTTACCATAACATAGCAAGAAAAGGAGTGTTAATTTAGATCTACCTGTTTTGTATCCAGTAGTTTAGCCTACTGAAATACAAATTTCCTAGATTGTCCTTCTTGGATGTTTTGAACTTGCATTCTTATGTTTGCTCATATTTTTCTGTTTAGTGGATTTCGTAAATGATAAGAGAAGACATGAGATATTTGGGGATGATAGTCCTCATCAAAACAGTTAATTTTGGTGCCTAAGTATCCTTAACACTAATTTGTTTTCATTTCATAAGATGCAAAACATTTAATTTCAAACCACATAAATTTCAATGAAAAAAATACCAAAAAAAATCAGGAACTGTGTATGAAATGTTTAGCTAGATTTAATTTCCTTCCTGTGTCTGTTGAATTTTTACAACCTAATGAAAAAATAGGAAACACAAGTAAAGGAAAAGAGGTGATCCCATTTCACCATTACTCCATGAACCAGAGAGATTTTGCTCTGCAACAATATGATCATCAAATGAGTTTTTATCCATAAGTATGAAATAACTGTTCTCCTATCACCTTGACTAATTCCATTTATACTACATTTTTCTCAAGAATCAAAAAGAATAGTCTATAAAAAAATCAACCAAAAAAATCCCAAAACAAACAAAAAAAAGCAACCCCCAAACCAAAGAGTTTATGGCCAGCTGCTTCTGTTTAAGCCTAACTGCTTTTGTATTGATGCAGCATAGCTCGAGTATGATATCATATGAAGGCCCAGCAGAATATACCCTGGTTGATCTTAAAAATATGTAGGGAAGCCTTTTCTCTCTGAATGTGCAAAATTTCCAGCAGTGGAGAAGGGAGTTGCTCACATGCAGAAAAAAATAGACTAAATGACCATAGTGGATAGATATGTGTGTGGGTTCTATCAAAGAAACAATGACTTTTATTTGTTCTCACTAAAACATAGCACCTAGTTTTAAAAATTAAAGATAGTAAAGAACAACCTTCTAATGCTTTTTATTTGCTTTTCTATGACCCTATGAGGATGGAAATAATTCTAGTCCTTTATTACCTATCTCCATCCATTCGTTCAACCACCCATCCACCTTCGCCCTCCTTCCTAGTTCCGTGGTTTCATATACATGCATGGAGATATTTGTATTGTATATAATTTACAATACACTTAATAGAAGATTTTCTTGTTTTAAATGTTACAGGGAGAAGAAAATAAATGTAATGAGGGCTGCAGCTTATAAACATAAATATAATACATATTCACAGGAATATAGAAAGTATAATGACATTTATTATCTAGCCAGACTTATGAGGGTGGCACAATATATACCATTCTGAATGCCAAGGAACAATGAAAATCTTACAGTGATAAATCTCTTTCAATGTCATGGGAACACAATTGTCACTTGTCATTACTGTGCATCTCTATATTTCTTCATATAGCCTAAACTGCCTATTCTTCCATAATTCAACGCATTTAATAATGCAGAAAATCAATTAATATTTACTGACCTGTCTCTGCTTCTCCGTGATGGGAACGCAGCATTACAGCCAGCCACTGTGCAGACATGCATCTCTTTTAAATGAACGTTTCGGTAGTGAAGCTTCACACTGTAGGAACTCTTGAAACTTTTCTTGCAAACATAGCAGATCTTGGGGTCTGGGCTGGAGCACATTTCACCTTCTGGGGAGAACTTCTGAGGGCTGCTGTAGTTGAATGTAGAAGCAAAACTTTCATGAAGAGCAGCCATACTGGCACTGCTTCCATTGTACAGTCCATATTGGCTCATATAGAACATATCATATGTAGGGTCTGTATACTCTTCCTTCACCTTAATGACATCCTGGTTGGAAGAGTCATTGTGGTTTTCATCTGGTCGGTCACTGTGCATCATAGATTTTTCACCAGGTTCATGGAGGCGATCATCACCTTCCAGCGATTCTTCACACAATTTGGGCTCTGATGACTCTGACTCATTTTCATAATCTCTTTCATGCTCCTGGTCTTCTGATGTCATGCTGTCTGCCCTTCTTATGTCTGGTCTGGATATACATCTGTTTCTGTCACTTTTGGAAAAGTCTTTCACAGACAGGCCTGGGCTCATTTCCTCCTGAGAATGGCAGTGATTGTCATGACCAATGTCATTCACCATTGTGCTCCTGTCATTCACCTCTTCATCTTCATCATCAAACTCATCAGCAGTGTCAATAATTTCCTTTTCAATTTTAACTGGCATGCTTGACTTCCTTGGCTTCTTCTTGGGGGCAAGGTCTGCATTGGGCTCTGGGGTGGGCATCAACACTGAAGGTACCGATGACTCCGAAGGAGGAGGGGGATGCTGCTCCATGCCACTCACAGCTGGTATTATGGGACTGGTTGGGAGTGAGGTTGGAGGACTCACCATCTCTCCAGGAGTAAGTAAATTTCTGTAAAAAGGAGGAACAGGTTGAACAGTCTTTAAAGCTGGGAAGACCAGCTGACTGGGAAGAGGGTTCTGTAGTACCGGGTCTAGAGGGGGAGTGGTAAACCCCATCGGTGGACGTCCAGGGCTTGTTAAAGTGAGGTTGGATTTTGTACTTGCTATGACAGGAGTGGCAGCACCTGATGTAGCACGAATTAGATCTTTGTCACGGTTATTCCTTAGCATAGGCATGTGGAGGCGAGGATTTGGGTTAGCACTGTGGCGATTGCGGCTTCTAAGAGAGCTGAAGACCATATTGCAGCCTTCAATAGTGCATCGATGCTTGATTTTCAGGTGCACAGCATTGTAGTGGATTTTAAGAGTACCTTTGTCATAGAATGTTTTGCCACATGCATTGCAAAACACTCTTCCTTTCCTTGAGGCTGACCCCATTCTCCTCATTCTGTGAATTCGGAATGAGCTTTTTGTGTGCTCCGTTTTCGATAAGTCATTGACTGGTGTAGGTGTTTGAACAGGAGAGACACAGGCTGGCTCAGTTTTGGGCTCCACATTTGTGATACTGGTCAAAGCATTCCTGCTGGATGCTTGCTCATTCTTGAAAGGCGTAGGGGAAACTTCAGATTCACTGCTCTCATTATATTCATTTTGGGTTGTAAGGCTTGGTTCACGGAGCCTCATTGCTGGCTGTTCCAGCAGGAGGCCATTTGGAGGCAGCCCCAGCAGTGGAGCAGAGACTGGATTTATGTACTGGAATGGAAGCAGGAATGCAAGGCTATTCGGGATGTTTTCAAAATGATGAATGCTTGAAGGGTTGCTGTTCTCCAGGTGAGCAAGGAGACTTGGGCTCCTGGTGCGATTATTGCTTTCAATAAAAGTCCTTATATCTGAATCTGTCTTTGAAGATGGCACAGCCACAGCCTGCCCTTCTTTCTCTTGAATTGCCATCAGCTCCACGATAGATTTCGTTTCTCCAAATCTCAGGAACTGCTGAAGGGTAATGATCTCTTCTTCCCTGGACATGATGGCCCAGCGGTCCAGCACCTTGCCTGCAGCATCCTAGAGGCCATATCAAAGAAACAACAAAGACAAAACACAGAGAAAAGCTTATTGATTCTGCATAATTATTGAAGAAGGTGCTCTGCTGCCTGAACATGAAACACTAAGCTCAAAAAACAAGATGCAAACAGTGTTAATGGAAGTTGACCAAACAATACAAACTTTCCATCCATGCAAATGCTGTTGTTAGAGTCAGAGTTAGAAAACCAGATTGAGTTTAACAGTGTCAGAGTACACAAAATGTAGAACTCGTGACTCTGTGATCTAAAATGCTTTCAGTACTTTATTTTTAACAATGGTGATCTCCGTACAATGCTACTGTTTGGAATACATTAGTAAAACATGAATTCTTACTGTGCACACCACTGTAAAATACAAAAAATTGTACCTTAATCACTATTAAATGGTAATACTATTAAAAAGAGCTAAATAAATGCAACTGATAGATTTGCTTCTTAAATACCGGCAGATATAAGACTGAAGTTGTTTATAGGCCATTTCACAAGAAAAACTTTGATTCAAGGCATAATGTCTTGAATACAGCACATAACACTTATACCTTAATCCCTTTTTTCCTGGACTATTGCTGGCAATTGATTGTAAGCTTGCAATCTTGGTATGGTTTAGACTTGAGAGATTATTTTTTTGTAGCTTTGTTATAAATGACAGTTAAAAATATGTAAAAAGTAAGGATCTGATGGATGTAGATAGCATAAATGTGTAAAAATGTTGTCTCTTAACATTGCCTGCTGATAGCAAGGGAAAAATCCAGAGAGACTACACATCAGTAATCACTAGACTATCTGTTGTTAAATATACATTAAAAAGCATTTCACACTTTCATTTTTGCTAGTAAGCATGAGATTTGCCTGAAGGTAGGACTTAAAAATTCTGCAATGTAATGTCAGGCAATCCATTCCAGCAAGTATTGATAAAAACATATTAAAATACTTCTATAATGAATACATCATTTTATTGGCATCTTTCCTTTTGGGCAAATGCTGGACATACCATTAGCACCGTAACTACAACCAACCAGAAATATAGAAGGCCATCAAACCAGAATTATTCTGATTCTTCCTCATGCATTAACAGTTTGAAAGTCTCAAAAGATATACCACCATACTGCCTCTGATATTTTTACATCTTGAATCTCAGGTTCAGAACCTTACCCAAAGACTATGAACTACACACTATTGCAAAAAACATTAATTCTTGTTTGATTACGAAGTCTGAAAATATCTTTCTTTCCCTCCAGCCCCTTTACCCCAGGATTTAATTTTTTTATTTATTAAATTAATTAATTATTTTCAGTCTTCAGACAAGTGATTCTTCCCTCACATTTCCTAGAGTACCAAAAAATATAATTTTGCAATGTCAAATACTAAAGCATGTGTTTAATTATTTAGAGTTGATTTTATTATTTCAGTTCGAATATGTTCAGTTCATTTCACCTCTCTGGGTATAAAGTTAATGCTGAAGATAAATGACATATATGTTTCAGTACCTTAGATACAACTACAAAATCTTTAAAAATGTTCCACATGTGAACATTTACAATCAAACCCTGAAAGACAATGAAACCCTCAACAGCACTTAACTTGGAAAATCTTCCCAGTTGGTCCCAGAACCATCTATATGTACAGGATGTTCAGTCTGTATTTATGGTGATGAATGAAACATCATGATGGAGATGCTGGTTTTGGTTTGCAGCATTACTATGGAAATTTGTTCACCTTTGAAAATCCCTAAGCACAGTGGGCATCTCTGATTTCGTTGTCCTTACAGTTCTTGATGTAACAGTATTTTACAGATACAGTACTATCTAACAGAAATCACCTGGAACATCAACTATCACCCCCAACAAGAAAAATAAGTAAAAAAAATCAAAACCTAAATGGGGTTGGAGAAAAAAAAAACAATGCCATAAAAAAAATAATAGACAGGTTCATATTTTAAAGCTCCAATATTGTATTTGTTTTTTTCCACCCAAATAACTTTAGCTACTCTGCCCTCGAGTAAGATCTAAAGTTTCTTACATCTACTTCAACAACTTCCAGCCAACCATAGTAGTTCAACATATGGGTAATTCCTACATGGAATTGCAAAGCCAGATTTAAATCAGATTTTGATTTCCAGGCCTTTGCTGTCATATCTGACCTCATCTATATGCACACATTTCCCATCACAAATATTAATTCTTTCTAACTGTAACTCCCATAGTTTAAAGATGGAAATAAAATTGTCTAATTTACACTGCTTACCTGTATTGAATTAGGATTCCTGCCTGCAGCCAGATGCAGGTTGCTTTGCAATGTACTACTGCTACATTGTATTTTGTTTTTGTTTTAATTTGTAAATCACTCACAAGCTTATGTAACAGATGGATGCTTCACAAAACCTGATATATAAGTAAATAAAAGTTAATCACATCTAGCACGACAATAACTCATGAGAATAATAGCTAGAGATCCTGTAGCAGGCTCCCAGATTTAAGGGGAAGGTGGTGTCACACAGTCCTTCCCTGATGGCAGCACAGCCAGCTTTCTGCGCACACAGAATAGGCAGGAAAGCCTCTAAATGCAGGGGCTCCCTGTGTGCTTTCAGGGAATTATTACACATCTTAACTGAGCAAAGCTGGCACTTAACTACATGAGTTACCTCTTGATGAGACACCACCGCCCTTTGTTTCTTTTTGTTTAAGAATATACAATGAGGAGCACCAGACCTTCAGCAGCTGCTAAGTCCCACTGATCAGAGAAACTGGCAGTCCAGGGTGTGATAGTCATGGGGTTACCCTTGCTGTCATAGAAAAAGCAGGGAACCAGAAAGTTACTCTTAAATAATCCTTGTCAAATCCTACTAGTTATATCAAGCTTTATTTTGTTAATTTTCAGCAAGAAGTTTTCTGGCCTTTTTTGCCTAACAAAAGTAAAGAGAAATATGCAGATGCTTATATTCCATGAAACCGTTACTGCTTATGGATACTGTGTAGCATATGCTTCAATATTTACACTGTAAAACTCTCCATAAATCATTGTAAGCATGTATTATGCAAAACTAGATAAAGAGTGAATAGGAATGTCATTCTTTGATAAAACTTAAAATTAACAAAAAATCTAACCATTATCCCACTTGAATTTAGCTATAACTAGCTAGGGATCTTTCTGTATATGGTAATACTTGATTAGAAGTCCTTTCTTACATGTAATCGATTTCTTGTTTCTTACAATCTCTCATGCTAAATTTTCTCCCCAAAGCCATTAAAGCATATCAACATTTAAATACTTCATGACAAAAGGTTCCAATTTATATTACTTTTTTCAGCTCACAACTGATTAAGCCAAGCCTCCAGTGACAATGTGTACAAGGAAGTCAGTGAGTACAGCTCTAAACCAGGCAGGAGACAGGTGAACCCAATCTGTACAGCATACACTGATGCTCTTCCTTTGTCCAAACAGCCTTGCTTTGATTTTTAATTTAATAAATTTTATTTTGTTTAATTTTGCTTTATTTATTTATTTATTAAATTTTATTTTACTGTAAGGATCTCTTTCTCACGATTTCAGATGAAGAAAATATTTTAATCTTTAAACTATATTAAACTGACCTCCAAGGATCCAAGACATATCCCATAACCTTTTCTAACTCTAACCACACACTCAAGCCTATTATATGAATAAACAGACCCACATGCACACATATGACATTTGATCTGTAAAGTAAAGTCATGGTTTATCACACTGAATCTGCCTTCTGAATTTTGCTGACCGTATGTTAGGAAGAGAGGTGCGTGCCAGGATACTTTAGGGTACATCTTGTCTTAAACTTCTGGGTCAAGAAGAACACATGGTGGTATCAAGATGATTATCTTGAATGACAGGCTACAACAGAGGATGGACACAAAGATCACTCTAATTTTTAGGAGCTTAACAGGGGAGGATTGTGAAGACGAATCTTCATTTCCCAAAGGCCTTTAGCCTTTAAATCTTTCAATTCAGCTTTAAAACCTCCCAATTTAAAAACTGCCTATTTAGAAAATAAGGGCAATCTACACAAGCATACACTATAAACATGCACTGTAAACCTTGAACTTTTGTTATGAAATCAGTTGTTTTAAATGCTCATTTTGTGTGAGAAGCTCCCAAGACTGCTGTGACTGCATTACAGTCAGAAATTTTATATGTCAACACACAGAGAAATACATTTGTGTTCATATACAACACTGGCTTTTTGCAGTTCTGTTCTATTTACTAATTCACTTCTTAGGATAGGAAAAATGTATATATACACCTGACTTGATACACAGTGAGAGATGCCTATACAAAGCTGAGATTAATAGAAAGGTTGAAAAATAGTTTTATTGCTTCTAAAACTAGTTTTACGATCTGGGAGACACTCAAGGATTATTTTCAGGCGCTACTGTGATAACTTCTGAGAATCAGTTAAACAGAAAAAAAATCATCGCTAGGCTTCATATTTTAGTAAGCTTGCATATGCACCTAAATTGTGGCTTTCGGTGCATATAAGTGAGGTTTCCTTGTTACAAAATATTGCATAGATACATGTTTGATCAAATAACTAGGGTAGTTCAGGGTTTATCATGAATTTTTCTTCTAAAAGCTCTTCTTAAGGAGCTATGTATTTTCTAGCTGATCTCAAAGAAACATTTTGAATGCAGCTGTAACAGTTGAAAAGCAGACTGAAATATATTAATTTGATCATACTATAATTGCACAGGATGGTTTTAATTAGGGTGTAGACAGAAAAAAAAAATCAACATTTGTTTCTAATAAAGAAAAGCCTTTATAATTTCCATGATTTAGGGTTTGTTGTTTTGGTTTGGCTGAATTTCCCATAAGCATCCCTTTGCTTCACAATTAAATTTCAAGCTGTTACACTCTGGGTAGTCCTACTACTCCTGGGGTAAGAGTTACCAAAACTGTGCAGCAGCACACCAACTCACATTAGTAAAGATGGGACAACGTGCAACATCTCTAACTCATTCTGGCTAACTCCCACTGATCTCAGTAGGACCAAAGCAAGCCCTCTGCCTAGTTTTCCACAGAAATATACACTCACACATGCAGATACTCATTTTCCTGATAGGAGTTTTTATCATGCTGTATCTCACTCACCTTTGCTCCTGGAAACATGAAGAAAAGATGTGCATACTTGCTCAGTGTGATTTTACATGTGCAACTAATATGAGATTTAACACATTAAGTCTGCAAAGAGGCATGGTTGAAATTTTTTCCCCTCAGCTGTCACTTCTCATCCACCTCCCACCATCTTCTCTTCACCAACAGAAACCACATGAAAAAATGCATGTTAAAGTGTCAGCAGTCCTTTCCTTGAGTTATACTGCTGCAGCAGGAACAAACAGTGCACCACTACTGAGTTGTCAGTCAATAATGGAAATCTTACCTTTTGACTTCACTGCAGCCTCCATTCTACCAGAACTGATAGATATTCTTCCTTTCTGGCACCCCTTTCTCTGACCATTTGTTTGCCTTGCCCTGAAGACACAGGGTAGGCATAAGGATACCTGCATGCTACAGGAAAAGAGAAGGTGGCTGTCTCTCCCCAAAGTACCACTGAGAATGAAACTGGCAGTGTGTGTTCAAATGAAGAGTAGCATGAAGAAGACTTTATTTACTTACATACATACACACACACACACACACACACACAAGCACATATATATATATTTGCAAACTTTAGGAACTGATCTTTTAGACACTGGGGCAAATCTAGCTGCACTTTAGATCAAGAATAATTGCACCATAAACCTGGAGTAATTCCATGGACCACGCTGGAAAGTAATTTTGACCTAACTTAGCCTGAAACATGATGTGGAGCCAAATCTGTGTGAATATATACTGGGGGTGTACCACCATGGTGGAGCACAGCAGCTGTGTAACAATGCACAGGAGCACTGCTCAGTGGTTTTGGAGTGAAAGTGAGGAACACCATGTCCTGCTAAAACTGCAGATGAAACATAAGGCAGTGGAATGCAATAACCGCAGCGGAAACCTGGCCAGGACACCACCGTTAACCACCCACACTCTCACTTAATGGCCTTCAGGGTCTTTATTGACCAAAAGTATGCAGGTCTTCTGTTTCACATCTTATCCCAAAGATGCATGCCAGGAGTGCAGACACCTCCCTGAATAAGCAACCTGCTGAGGTGCTGGTTCTGGACTAAGCTGCATGGAGTGGTATGAAAACACTGGATCCTGAACACATAACTCCTTTTGGGGACTGAACTTCCTCATAATGTACCCCAATCACATGCTTTTCATTTTTCAGGTTCATCAACCTTAGAATGCCCTTAGAAAGCATTGCCCAGAAAAAGGATGACACTGTCATTTGCCAGCTACAAAGCAGCCATGTGGATTGGTGATAATGTCTCTTACTGATATCAGAAAAAAACCAATAATCTGAACTCTTTCTCCTCTTCATGAACATATGTTTACCTCTGCAATTCCAGTGAAACTATTAGGGTGCAAGGGCACTAGTCTTAAATTCTTTGTCTGATTTTTTAAAACATATTGTTTGACTTTTGATAAAATACTCACTTTGTTATGGATGAGTATGGACCAGATAATATGTATATATGTATAATTCACAAGACAGTTACTGTTTTTTTCCTGAGTAATACTGCACACAGTATTTTTATTTTTAAAACTATAATAGATCACTGTGGGGTTACAGTGTGTTTAATCACAACAGCTTGAGCTTTATTTAATCATAGCAGCTACATCAAGTCTCTTTGTATTTGGGTGCCAGACAACAGCAGATGTCTGTCCATACTTAGAGGAAAAAAAAATCTAAGCACTACCAGAGTCTGATACTCTTCTTGCATTTACTAGTTTTCACAGTGGTATAACCACTGTGGTTTAACCCCAGCTGGCTGTAGCAACACACAGAGGTTCACTCACTATTCCCTCTGGCCCCAGGGGATAGGAGAACTGGAGAGGAAAGGTAAACCTTCTGGGCTGAGACCAGAGCATTTTAATAATTGAAATTGAATAAAATATATTATTGGAAATGAAAAGGAGAGAGGAACAAAACCCAAGAGAAAGAAGTGATGCACAATACGATTTCTGACTGCCTGCTGACTGACACCCAGATTGTTCCCAAGCAGTTACTGGCCCCTCCAAGCCAACTTCCCCCACTGTGTATCTTGGGCATGATGTTCAAAGGTATGGAATATACAGGCCACCAATCCTGGCCATGATCCCTCACAGCTTCTTGTGCACCTGGCTGCTGGCAGCACATGGGACACTGAGAAAGCTCTTGGTTTAGGGTAAGCCCTACTTAGCAACAACTAGAAATCACTGTTCAAAGGATTCTCATACTGAATCCAAAAAGAAAGCACTGAACCAGCTACTAAGAAGATAGTTAGCTCTATCCCAGACAGAGCCAGGACAAAGAACTATGATGTCAGCAAAATGTGCTTTGATTAACAACCGTCATGTTGGTGACAAGTGTTAAAAGGCAAAAGATGCCACTATTTGATGACAGAAGAACTCCTGTTAGCATGGATACAAACTGACACTTTAAGCTTTAAGAAGATCCAAAGTAATTTTTTAGCAGTTCTTCTTATCTCATTTATTTTGAAGTACTAGGGACACTTCCCAAGTATTTTGTCCTTCTCACTCCAAGAACTGCAGAAATTTTCAAATGCCAACATTTATTCTCTTGGTGAATAGAATTTATAATAAATTAAATAAATAAATAAATTCTCTCCGTTCTGGTTGAGATGTCCAAAAGACTTTCACAAATGAGGAATTAATGTGAGGTGAACATATACTTTACGGTGTCTACTCACAAGAAATTTTTTAATGCACACTAAAGGAGAAGCATTTGTTCTCAACATTCCTGAAATGGTAGAATATCAAGACTTTATTGAAATTGTTTATTTAAATTTCGTAAATGGCTTTGAAATCCTTAAACTTGGACCCAAAGTACAGAGAATATTTGGACACATTTGCTTCTCTACAACTTGCTAGAGTGGAAAATTCATTGAAGTATCTGCAGAAGCTTTGCCACTAATTTGTGGCAAGTAACAGCATGTTTGTCCTTAGGCCAACATGGCTACTAGAGGTAATTAAATCACCAAGCACATGGTGTATGTGTATAAAATTTAGAGTGCATGAGGTGCCACAGGCACTTTTCAGATAGCATGTAAACAGAGACATGGTAAGCCACTGAAATAATTTCAGCTACAAAATAATTTTAGAACACAATTTTGCATGTAAGTGGGTTGGAAATAAGCATCACACATGTAATAATAGCAATGATTCTTTTTTCATTCTCACTTTCAATGATTTTTTTGCATTTGTCCATTTTGGTATAGTACATAAAAAAAGTTGCCTTGACACTATCAGTCACCAAAATTCACTTGTGCTTTTACGTTTTGATGTTAGTGCTGCAAAACTTATTGAGAAGTAAAGTTATATTTTCTCTGGTTTTCTGTGCTCTGGCAGTCTTTCAGTAAGTGTAGTAAGTGGCTTTTGAGCCTCAGTTTCACTAACACTGAAAGAATGACACATAACTTTTATGAGAAATGGGAGATAGTCACAAAGAGCATTCATAAGGTGTTGTATTTGCAATACACACAGCTACAAGAGACACCCAGCCCCTCTTCAGCCTAGAATTTTCCCAAGGCATGTTGCGATAATGTAAAAAAATTGCGTCTGATATCCTTGCTTTACTAACATGGACTGCACCAAATGCAGGGCAAGACATCCAACCAGTCAAATCAAGTCAAATTATCAGATGATCCTTCCCTCACTTTAAATCTGAACTGACTAAAGCCATAATCCTAACTGGAAAGCATGACCAAAAAAAGCTGAGTCTTTCTAGGCTTTTCAGTAAAACTTCCAACTAAGTAAGAAATAATGCTCCTAGCCAGGAGCATTGTAAGGAATTGAGATGTTGCACAAGGCCATAAACACTGGAATGAAAGTGCCAATGAGATATACTCATAAATTGGACTTCATCACAGTCTCGGTTTTCTGATTGCACCCAAATTGTGTCTCAATAAGGGGATTCAGCTGTACTATATGCAGAATATATGAATGGCAGCAGAATCAGGAGATTGATTTCCATCTTTACTATTCATTAGGGGACTATGCATTATTACTTGCAATATATACTACACGATCTTAATGAGGCTTTTTTCTTTTATTGTTTACTGAAAAAATTTACACCAATAAAACACAGGTGTGTCATAGGTGGCAATGTGATGCAAAAGGGAGACTGCAGGGTGCAGAAGTGACACCTAAAAGGCAAAGGTCACTGGAATATAAAAGGGCATGAAGCAAGTTATCAGTTTGAACCTATTAAAGGCAATGAAATGCAAGAGAAAGTGGGGAAATTATATTACAGTGTACAAAGTAATAATAACTGTGCCTTCATGTCTTAATACCCTCTTGTCCCAGCAGTCCTGACTTTCTAGGCAGCCCACTTCTCCACATTAACAGTAGTCATTTGGAGAGCAGCAAACGTGCCATTAGAAGCACTTTTACAAGTGTATATTCATCCACCAATTAGCTTAATGTGGCTGCTTTCTGCATATTTTCTATCCAGGCTTGCACAAATCTTATTAATATTTCCCCCTAGCGCTTTGACAGATTACCTTGTCATTATGCATCCTGGAGCCTTTTAAACAATATGGGTAAACTACTGTTTGCGAGGTTAATGACAATTATCCCCTAATTACTGCATAAGTCACTCAGTCCACTTTATCTCATAGGCAGGGTTCTGCTCTGTGTATCTGCCATTGTGTCACTGTAAATGAATCTTGTATAGCTATGTTTATCTGTCGTTGCCTTGTAAATTGCACTGACAGAAGAATGAACAAATTACTGTGTATCATCACTTAAATACAGCTTCTGATAAAAAAACGTCCCACAAGCACAGCACTTGAATTTTACCCTGATCACAATTAGCAAACACATATTGAATGTTTTGGGAGATATATTTAGACGTGGATGGGACACTGTGGTGGAAGAAGGTTCTGAAGTGCTAAGTCTAAGGGCATTAAAACAGAAGAACTATAGAAAGCTACACAAGCAGTAATTTGATGATTACCTCCTGAGAACTCTTCTGTTAATTTAACAGTTGACAGATGAGCCAGTATTATTTTCCAAACAATCTGATATTCAGGGTTGTGCTGAATTCTACAATTTCTATTTTTACTGTTTCTGACTGCAGCCACATAGGATATTTTTCTAGCTGAAAAATCCAAATAAATTTGGAAGAGAAGTAGCATTCATAAAACCACAAGCATTGCTAATTTAACACATGCATTTCAGAGCAATATCTGCATCAGGAGAGGAATGGAGAATTGGCAAATACCAACTTCCTTGTAGATTCCATTTGTCTGAGGCAACTTTAATGTCACAGGTAAGAGTACTCTACTGGTAGAGGACATCACTGCGACAGATATGTCGTTCTTTGAGAATGAAGGTTGAACTTGTTATTGTGCTTCATCCTTTCTTTATCAAAGACATCTCAATGTCTTCAACCAGAAGTGCCTACATAGTCAGTGCTCAGAGGTGAAATCAGCCTATGGTAAAGAACATTAAAACAACAGCTGCTTTTAAAAATAATGCCTCTTCCTATATTGGTCTTGGGAGGGTACCTGATTCTTAGTCCTAGGAACCAGAGTCTTTTGTAAACAGTACAACAAAGACAGTGCAGTTCCACTCTGTCTTGGGACAGTCCCTTCTTGAGTCAGAGAAAGCCTTTTAGTACTGGCTTGTATTGCTGGCAAACATAGTAATTGCACAGTGTTAGTAATAAGATTACACACAATACATTTTATCATATTTGGGGATACACTTAATGCACATATACAATACATTCACAAGTATCATAATGCTACAGTTATGTATTTAAAATTTATATGATTTTGCCTTATATTTTGTATATCTCCTCATTCAGTAAACCTTCTCATTCTATGCATGTACTAAAATATGCCCAGCACCAGCTTCTGACCAATGTGGTACAAAAAAATCCAAAGTACTGAAGACAACAAGCAAATTGGAGAAGAATTATGATTCCCAAATGGTAGCAATATAAGACGGTACTTACTCACTGTACAAGAAAAAGAAAATGTCAGAACTCTCCAAAATATGGTGATTATTTACTGCGATTCAGGAAGTTATGCTAACACTGAAAACCTTTTTATCAATGTAAAGGGTAAATTCTTTTGTTGGATTAAAATAGTGTCACATCTAGAAAGAATGGGCAGACTGAAATGTAGCAAAATTACTGATATTACAGAAAATTACAGTGGTTTGAATGCAACACAGATGAGGGCGGCACCTTTGACCATGTTCTCAGTATAACTCGGGAGAAAAAGCTATAGTGAAATGGTAAGAAAATGTAACAGCCATCACTGCCAGGGACAACTGAAAAGACTGATCGATTTTGAGTAAGCACTACCTCAAGGGTTTTGGTCCCACTAGGATTGATCTTTGTGTCTGTCCTGTGCTCAGTCAATGCAACTTTCAGCAGGGTTTCCACTGCAGAAATAAATGGAAGTGCTGTAGTAACCCTCTACTCTCCCTCTAAGTATATTATTTTCTCTCTATGCTGAAGGAATAAAAAAACCAACAAACCAATAATGTGGTAGATGGTATAGTGCAACAAATGGTTTAAAAAGTTTAAGGACACAGAATGCTGTTATATTCATGTACAGTCTTATTTGGAAAAAAAAAAGTTTCTATTTTGTTAATTTTTGTCTTTGAATTTTAAACTGCTTTGGCCTCTGACCTTTGCCAAGAGCAGAGAAACTGTCAAAAGCACTACTGAAAATAAAAAAAATTCATCAGTTGGCTTCTCTTGATCATCTAGGTGGGTTACCTTGTCATAAAATGAAGTTAATGACACATATTGACAGTATGGACTGAATGGAAGACTAAGTTCTCACTTATGCTAAATGTTGGAGATGGAGATGAACAAGCACCATTTACTGGCCTATCTCTATATTAATGTAAAAGGTTTTTTTTAAAACATAATGGAAATTCTGATAGAGTAAATTCTTTCAACCTGAGCCATACATCTCATTCTTCCATTCAAACGGCCTGATATCATATGATGGAGATGAGATAAGAAGGGACCTTGGTTCTTGCACAGAAAATATTTATTTTTTTTTTTAGCTAGTTTGCAGCTTCAGATTTACTATTTGAACTATGGATGCAAATGACCTAAATGCTTAGAAATTCAAACTGAACAATCAAACCATACCTAGTCTTAGGGTTTAAAGAAGAATCTAAAACATCAAACATAAATCTCATAACCTATATCACATGAAAAGAAAACCATTATTTTTACATTTTTAATGCCTTGTCATCGAGTAACCTCAGAGAAAGAGGTGGAGGTTGGTATCCTCAGGGAAGCTGAAGCTTAATTTCTAGACTCACCAGCCACTTCTTATGTATTCTGGACAAGTCATGGTCTTTCCATACCTCAGATCTCAGTTTTTAAAATGGAAATAGACAACATTTCCCCATACTTTATGATTGTAAAGAAAACCTGCTGCAGACTTTGAAAGGCTGAAGTTTATGGAGCACTACTCTATGACTCTATATGTAATACAGAATTTCATCCTTTCTGACCAACCTGATCTCCTTTTATATCAGGTGACCTAACCAGTGGATGCAGGGAAGGCTGTGGATGTCTGCCAGGACTTCAGCAAGGCCTTCACCATCTCCCACAGCAGTCTCCTGTAAAAGCTGGCAGCCCATGGCTGGACAGGTTCACCCTTCCCTGGGTTCAGAACTGGCTGGAGGGCAGGACCAGGGAGTGGTGAATGGTGCTGCATATAACTGGGGGCTGCTCACTAGTGGTGTCCCACAGGGACCTGTGTTGGGCCTGGTCCTGTTTAATATCTTTACTGATGATCTAGATGGGATGATTGAGCTGCCCTTAGTAAATTCATGGGTAACACCAAGTTGGGTGGAGTGTTAATCTGCTGGAGGGCAGGGAGAATCTGTAGAGGGATGTGGACAGGGTGGATTGATGTGCTGAAGCCAACAGCATAAAGTTCAACAAGGCCAAGTGTCAGGCCCTATTTTGGGCACAACAACCCCAGGCAGTACCACAATCTGGGGGCAGAGTGACTGAAAAGTGGTCCAGCAGAAAAGGACCTGGGGGTTCTGGTGACAGTGACTGAACATGAGCCAGTGTGTGCCCAGGTGGCCAAGAAGGCCAATGGCATCCTGGCCTGTACCGGCAGTGGTGTGGCCAGTGAGTCTAGGAAAGGGATTGTCCCTCTGTGCTTGGCACTGGTGAGGCCACACCTTGAATTCTGTGTTCAGTTTTGGGCCCCTCACAACAGGAAAGATTGAAGTGTTGGAGCGTGTCCAGAGAAGGTGAACAGAGTTGGTGAAGGGTGTGGTCTCCCCCATTATGAGAAGTGGCTGAGGGAAATGGGGTTGTTTAGCCTAGAGACGAGGAAGCTCAGGGGTGACCTTATCACTCTCTACAACTGCCTGGAAGAAGGCTGTAGACAGGTGGGGGTCAGTGTTTTCTCTCAGACAACCAGTGACAAAAGGCCATAGCCTCAAGCTGCACTATGGAAGGTTCAGGTGGACAAGAGGAGAGATTTCTTCACTGGAAGAGGTGTCAGGCACTGGAATGGCCAGAAAAGTGGTAGAGTCACCATCGCTGGAAGTGTTCAAGATATAACTGGAACTGGCATTTGGTGTCAACAAGGTGTTAACAAGTTGGAGGTGATCAGTCAAAGGCTGGACTTGATGATCTCAGGTTTTTTCCAAAGTAAGTGATTATATAATTTTATGATTCAAGGTAACCTCAATAAAATTGTATATTTCTTCATGAGTATTCAAACAACTCATACAGTTATAAGCAAACTGAGCTATAGGAGGTTTGAAGAGAAATGACAGACATAGAAAATGTTGCTAGAGAATTTCAGTATCATTCACACTCCTGTTTTCAGTGGTGGACAGGGTGACACGGCTATAAGGATTCACTTCTATGATACGTAAGCTTCCATCAGCCAATAAACACCTTTTCTAGTTCATCCTCTCAGAGAACAGCCTTTATTACACTTTGCTGGAACTGTTTAATTCATGCTTATTATGTTCAAGGCTTCCCAAGTGAAATAATTCTCAAATAAACATACCAATCCCTCTTCCCCAAATGGACACCGATGAACTGTCATTAGCGTACTTCTAGCACAGCAAATTCTGAAGAAAATAACAGTGCTCATACTTACAAGTTTCTTTTGATAACTTTACAAGCTGCCCTCTTGACCCAGGGGGAAGACTCTGTCTACACAGAAGAGAGTCCCCTGAACAAAAATATTTGTTGCAAAGCAAATAAAATTAATTATTTTCATAAAAAGGAGAGAAAGAGGATAGCTTGGCAAAATGCTAGCAAAAAGTTAATTTTCATGTCTTTGGCACATATACAGCTCTTAGAAATGGCATCCAAAGTCAGTCAAAGTGTGGCTGATAAAGCAGGCTTGCCTTTCAACTTTCACTTTTTAATAACAAAAAATCAATATATGGAGGATTACAGGCCTCTTGGTTTTGAATTTTTATAACAAAACAAAAGATGACATGTATACATGGCAGCATATGAAATTCAGGCTGCAGCCATTATGATGCAAATATTTATACCCTGTTTATTTACTGCACTCTACAGTGAAACTGAAATAAATTATTAAAATTAAATAAATTTTATATATATATATATATAATTTTATTTGTAAACACAATCCCTAATATGGATTCTGAAACCCAGAAAATTAACAGATTCCACTACAGATCTGAAATGTCCATTTAAAATAAAACAAGGAATAGTCCTGATAGCAACATGCGGACCACTGTAAACGCTTACATGGAGCCAAAAGCATTGTAAATTATGCTACAGAGTGAAGAGAAAGTATCGTGGGGTACAGAAGAACCAATCAAGTCTCTCAGCAATCACAGACTCCCTCAGCTGTTCCTCAGTGTTGACAATGTTTGAAATTAAATTGTTTAAACAGTTTTGTGAAGGATGCAAGACTCTCATTGTTCTCAGGCAGACCAACTGAGCTTGGCTCAAGCATGATAATAACACAGAAAATTTTGTGTATTCAGTCCATACCCCTGCAATCTTTAAAAGAGGCAAATGGAAACTGAAGACTGTAAGCCAATGCCAGTTTTGCCCACATAGGATAATAAAGTCAGTCCTCAACAGGAATTCATAAAATTCACAGTAAACAGTTATTTTTTTAATACTCTTAAGCATTTTATCTCATACCTGTATGTCTTGCACTCCTCTTAGCAAGAAATGATTGCTGCCAAGTCATTAGAAATGCAACATAGTAATGTTATGTGATCAACTCCTAGAATTTTTTTCTCATTTTTTTTTCTCTATAGTGAACTACAGTAATTAATTCAATTTGGTGGTGCTAAACAAGCAAGGTTACCTATAACATGGTTGTCTCAAACCACATGAGTTTTAAGGAGGGGACTGCACCTTCAAAAGTCCATTAATCAAATCAAATTAGTACACAGGATTCACCATGGGCACACCACAGCAGTGTGAGCATGTTTAGACAATTACATTGTGGTACATTCATAGCAGCAAGGACATAGCAAACAGCAGCAGCAGTAGGCCAGAACATGCAGAAATACAGGGACTTACACTCGTCCTTTCACTGATCTGAGGAAGTGAAAAACATTGAATTTACACAAAGGAGGCACCGTTGGTCCTGCATGACTTATGAACAACCTTTAACACAAGATGTAGTCAAATCAAATGTAAAGCCAGGCTTCATTTTCCCTTAAGTGCAATTGTAGAAAATAACATAGGCAGACACAAGCAGGAATAGAATTAAGCTGTTTTCATAGAAACAGGATAGGTAAGGTTTGGAAAGAAGAAGTAAAAATCTGTGTGTGAGAATTTGGAAGGAGGATAAAGCAATAGCAAACTCCCTTTGCAATCAGGTTTTTTGTTTTTGTTTTTTTTTCTATTTTTCAACCGCAGCAGCAAGGACAGTGGCTGAAGAACAGCCACCTATAGTATAACTGTCCATAAGTGAACACAGACTGGGCTGATGCCAGAACAGTAAAAGCAGCACTCACTTTTTATTTTTTAAGCACTTTGTATTGTACAGAGCCCTTTAGGAAGATTGATTTCCATAAAGCCTCATTTCTGTCTCAAGATACTGATGATGCCATAAACCACAAGAGTTTCTCCACTCAAAATCCTGTAGTGGAATTTCAGATTCACCACAAAAAGCCCACGTATTAGCCAGGGCTTAAGGAATACAGGCATGTACTGCAAGGCATAGTGTTAGGTCAGCCACAGAATCGAAGAGCAATAAACTTAGACGACACTGTCTAGCTTTAAAGTAATTGCATATATATGCATATTCACACATTTCGAGCATTCTGCCTACATTTTCTAGACAATTCTACCTATTAATTAAAGTTTTTTGATCATCACAGCATCTTTACTGGCCAGGTAAAAGCTGCCTAGTCAAAGAATGTGAGGCAGATTTCCCTGAAGAAATTATAATTTCTTTTGGTACTTTATTATGTATGGATGCTTTGGTATTTGTTTGTAGGGTATACAGTGGCTTTTGATAGTGTTCTTCCATCACTATATTTATCTGGCTGGAATTTTGTTTTGTAACTTGACTGCTATTATACTTGGAGTAAAAAAAAAAGTCCTCCTCTCTTGTGCCATACACAGTCTTGAAACAAGACAAAAATAATTGACAAAAGAAAAAAGAGAGAAGGGGGCATGAGATATTATGCCATGTTTAAGATTAACTGAAGAGAAAACACAAGAGTCACAATCAACTTCATGTGTTTTAAAATTAATTATTGTTGGTATGACGTTATCTTAAGAATAACCAGTCTCATTTGGAGTACAAGCACAGAACTTGCAACACTTGAACAGAAACCCCAGAACTCACCCTTTAATGACCCCTTCCTCTTCACCCAATCAACATAAAAAAGCTGTTGTCTTAGTTTTCAAAAAATATACTTTTCAAAGCTGGTGATGAAGCCTCGGTGACGCACAGCTCAGCATTAGTAAGGAAGTGTCCCCTGAACCTCAGGTGTAGCTGTTTGTCAGGAATGCAGATGCTAGTGACATCTGCCTCACTAGGGACTGAGCGCTCCACTGATTCAATAAGGCTACACAAGTGCAACAGGCCTTGATGTCAGTTACATGGTTTTACATACCTACCATGTCAGTGGTTCTCAGCTTCCCTGGGAATTTATTCAGATATAAGTGTATTCAGCCCATAACAATGTCTTCTACCTGCCACAGAGCTAGAAATATTCCCACCTTTTATGAATCTACAGTGCATGACTGCTGGTATTTTATATGTTGGGAGGGGGAGGGAGAGAAAGAAAGACAGAGAGAAGAGAGAAAAGGAGAGAAAAAGAGAAGGGGAAAGGATGGAGAGAAAGAAGGGAGGAAGCAAAAGAAAACCAGCCAGAATTAGAGTGAAAAGGAGAGAAAGAGGAGAGGGAGAGGACACTATTCTAGACTTGCTTTTCCATCCATCTCCATCAATTTCTCAAAGAATAAATCCACTTACATACATAACAACATTTGTCCAAACACTGTTTCAAAAGTGATGGAAGCATAGAGAACTGTGCTAACAGTGCTTAACCCATCCACTACCTTTTTTCTTTTGTTTAAAAGAGAGAATACTAAAAATTCCAAATTTCAAAAATTCAAAATTCTTGCACATTACGTAAGCATCCAGCGCAACTGCTTGGTGATGCAAAACTGCACATACAGTTGCTTATACAACTGTGACCCAAATCAATTAACTTTTAACTGCAGACATAAAATACAGACATCAGTTAGGAAAGACATGATTTCTGGGATCAGATTAGATTTCTGTACACTTCGCATAGAGTGGCTGGGTATCAACAGAAAACATGCTAATGGCATTAGTGGCCTACAATGTCCTCTACCCAATATTCACTGATAAATTAATACATAGAGTTTTCACTGTGTTACAGTCTCTTCTTTCCCACAGGTTTGATTCTGATGGTATTATTGGTAACAAAGACCATCTAAAAGTGTAAAACTAGACACTAAAAGGATATTATTAAGAGATGTTCAATTTTTTTTTCTTAAAATCACTATATATGATGCATGATAAAATTAATTTGGAATAATCTTATTTAGCCAAAAATATACCTTTTGTCATGAACACTCTATCCAGACGTCCAAACCTTATCAGATACTGATACAATGAGGCATTCAAGCATACTGACTTTGCTGTTATTATTCACAATAGGGAGATAAGATAAAAATAAGTCCTACTTTCAAGCAGTAGCTATAAAGCAGTCCTCACCCAGGCAGTCACCTCAAATTATGCAATAATTAAGAAACAATGCAACTTTTTGCAAATATTTCACAAAAAAACTCTCACAAAATTTCCAGTATTGGTACAGATAACTTGGGAGTAGTGTAGAAATCTGGAATGCTTAGCAATACAATAGGAATGAAGTATTTTGGTATTGGCTCATTTCATGCATGCACACACAAGACCTAAGTGTGGAAATACAGTGGCGACCATAAACCCTTATCATTAGAAAGATTATGTGGCAAGTGACACAGCAGTTAAAAATTCAACACTTCAAAAATACAAGAACAGGGAAGTAACAATCTACTGCCAAAACCATGTGGCATGAATGAGTTTTGTCTGGTTTTTATGAGTTTTACTGACCACAGTTTTGATGGGATAGATGCTTTTCTTATCATTCACTAGTGACTGCATCTAGCATATGTAAAGCCAATGAGAGTTACAAGCATGCAGAGAAGGGAGACAGCTGTAGCTCTCCTTTCTATCAACTCTACATGGAAGGAGTTAGGGAGGTCTGAGAGTCATTCAAAGACATACTTATGTTAGAAATATAAAACATATATTTTTATATGCAAACATATTTTTTGAAAGCACATCTAAAGTTTAAACACATACATTTTGTATGATGACTAGGCAGTGGGAACCCATTTCATATATGCTTACAGAGTAAACCGACCCCTTTCCTCTTCCCTCCATAGGTGAAATCCCATTGAAAGTGCAAACCTTGATATCCACTATTTCAGTGCTGCACATTCGTGATCCACAAGCATTACTTGCATTTTGCATGCACATCAACAGAAAATAAGAACACTGTTGCATTCATATGCTTTTTGATAATTCCTCCAACTATTTTTCTTTAATGTTTTTTTTTCCTTTGAACGCCCTAGGTCAGTTCTAGATCTCCTGAACCAATATATTAATGAAAACGTTTGATAAAAGTGATACCAGTTAGAAATCTTACCCATGCTTGGTATATTTCAGTTGCCTTGATGTTTAATTTTTGATAGGTAGAATTATGGCATGTGGTGGGCATGCAGTGGATGGGCAGAAAATAATTTTATTCTCACTTTCACTTTAATAATCCAAAATTATCTGATAAAGAAATTGCAGAAATATGAAGTGTGTAGTACTTTGCAGAATTTTACAACCTATTATTTGTCAGGATGTATTGTTTTATCAGGTATTTTTTCTAACAACCTCAATTTTGTATTAAATAGTAAGTACTTACAAAACCTCAAAATAAATTCTTGTAATTTAGCTGAACTGGATAAAATTCCCTTCCCTAGAAACTATTTTTTTTTTATTTTTTAGATAACTTGCTTGTTAAGCATTTTATTTCTTTTAGTTTAAATAAATAAGCAGGATATGATTTCTTCACAAGAAGAAAAATGAGACTTCAAGTACCATGTTAAAGAGTGAATATTTGATTTAAAGTGATGGGTTTTGTCTTTTGTCCTACATTTCAATTGTTAGATGAATGCAAATGGATAAAAAGTTTCAAATAATGAAAACGTATGTGACTTAAGCCATAGCTGAACCATGCTCTGTTTACATGAATATTTCTGAGGCAAACCAGTACAATTGTATTCACTGAGGCCATCCATGTGGGTAAATGCATTCTGGGTTGGGCCTTTCAGATCCTTGTTTTTGTTTCTTCTGCTATCTTCCTGAATGTGAATTTCACCAAATATGGCTAAATGAACTTATTTCCTTCCAGTGGATAAAGCAAGTTAATGAAAATGCCTAAACCTGATATTGGTAGATTGGTCTCCCTACAACAGTTGCTTTTCACTGTTACTAGGATTCATTTCAAGTATCTATTTTTTCCTAGTAATATACTATTTGTGATGCAAAAGAAATAAAACACTCTACAAACCCAGTAAGTGAAACTAAAATTGGTATCAAATGGAATCAGTCATTTATGTGGCAAATGATTTATAGATATATTAGGGAGATATCCAGGATATAGTTCTCTGTGCAGACATAAAACAGAATTTTATTTAGTATAGCCTCTTTCAAACAAGCCGTATCCTAAAATGCTGCACAGACTTATATTTTAGTGTTACACTGAAATTGTAAATAACAGCAGAGGGAGAAATTAAGAGGCACAGGTAAAAGGAGTGTTTTCAACTGAGACCTGAAAAGAAACAGAGATGCCAACAAAGCATAGACTATATCTAATAGTAAAAGCTAGAGAAGAAGAGGTTGTATGAGCCATGACAAGCAGCCTGTGGTGGGAGATAGAGGAAATCATTCGCTGTTGAGCTGAGCCAGCAGAGAAAGGTCTAGGAATACAGTGGTCAAATTTTCCCAGCACGCATAAAGATTTACAGTCTCCACTGAAGTAGACAAGGCATACATTCAAGGCCAGAATGTGACTGTCTCCTCTGAATTTGGCTTATTCTCTGGTACAGATTATAAACAATTCTGTCATCTTCACAGGATCTCAAAATATTTTTCCAGTATAACTGGATCTAAAAACTGAGTTTTGTGGATCAGTCTGACTGAACAAAAGCATGTTTTACTGTTGTTTTGGATTTGTTTGGTTTTCGTTATGAATAACCATCTAGTGCATGGTATATTCTGAAGGGAATGCTAAATGGATAAAAAGGGAAGGGCAGTCAATATGATTGCAATTTTTCTATGCACATGTAATAACATAAAAGCAATGATACATGCTGGATCAGGTTGGCAGAAAAATCATTTAATAAATGTGACTGAAAAAGTCCATGCCCTCAAGTTCAAATCCTGTAAAAGCTAATTTTTCAGGTACAGTCAGTGTAAGAATCACTCTGTCTCACAAAACTGTCATGGATTCTCACTAAAACCACCTAAATCAGGCAACAAGTAGAAATTAAAGTTCTTAAATTAAATGGAAGCTAACAGAGGCTTAATTAAGTAGATACGGAGAAAGCTTTCCTAGGTTTAGGGATTTTTTTTATGAGGCTTAATACCACACCCTCCTTAGGTCATAGGCAGCAATGCTTTTGAAAGAAATTTCCAGTTATTTCAAGGCTCACAATATGTTGCTATGGTGCATGCTGCCGAAGAGAATAAGCTAATGGGCTCTCTCTTTAATGTGATTAGAGCTATTATTGACATAATGCCAGAAGACGCAAAACCATTAGCATTACACTACAGCTCACTTCAGTCACTACTCAGATTTAGCATTTGATCCACAATTTTAATTTTGCTCTGCTCTATTCAGGGCTGCATTACACAAAATGCATAATTAAAAGCTGATGTGATTCTCTCTACTTCTCAAATTAAAAACATAGCAAACATTTGTAGTTCTAATCCACTAGAAATTAATAAACCAAACATTGTCTTTTATCCTCGTTCCTCAGTGCAACTCAGGATTCATGTTGGGAATATTTTACAATGCAACAGAAAACTACACCGAGAGTCACTGCTCAAAAGGAAAGAACAGTGTCTAAAGCTTGTACTGTACTGCTGTGAGAACCTGAAGGATGGCATGGTGCTGACAGCCTCACGATTCCTAAAGTTATACTGGGAGATGTATCTCAATGACATATTGCTATAAGGTCTTACCACCTTTCATTTGTTAGCTTTCTGTAGTCACTAAAGAAGAGTAAAGTTATGGGTGGTTTTGATTTTGAAAAATCACACAACTTTTGAATTTAGAGCTTGCAAACTAAGTACAGGAGTAGTGCTCTTCCTAAGTAAATTTGCTAATTATTTCATGTTGCAGATCAGCCCAATCATCATAGTGCACAATTTTTCCTAAACACACAGATAGGTCTTCTAACAAGATTTAAAGCACTCACACTCTACTGTCTGCCTGTGTTTCCAAATTCAGCGTCAAACTGTGACACTACAAATAATGCAGGACTACTAACTGGATAGGAAGCTAGAAGTTATCATTCCAGTTTAAGAGCAATGCATGCCAAATGAAATTGCATTCATATTTTTCTAGCTCTCATTTTTTCCCCAGATCTTTCCATGAACAGTAGACATGAGTGCAGCTTTTTTACTGTAAAGTTAAATGTTGACAGTGCAGGTGGCAGTAGAAAAATTTCTAATTAAACAATTTCATTCCACTTGTGGAAGAAAATATCTAGCCCAGAAAATGCTAGCTGAATTTAATTTTTTAAAAAATCATTGAATGGTGTAAAAAAGATTCCGTAAGAACACAGTTCAGGCATAACAATATATTTAAAATGTCCTGATTATAAGTTTCAGTATTGGCTCAAATGTTTACTTATGTGATATAGTACAAAGAGGGTGAATCCTAAAGCTTTGGATTAAAATTACAGATTCAAATGTATATATGCTATAGAGACAGGTATCAAGAGTACAAACATATACTGGCACTTGGATTTAATATAAACTGTAAAATACATATTTTAATAGCAACTAATTATGAATTCAAAGTCAAAGATAAAACAATATATTTTAAATAATATTCAGTGTTAAGAATTGTCTTAATACTTATCACTGCTCAGTTCCTTAAGCAATCCAACTACCTATGGCATAACTGTCATTTTAAAGACATCTTAAAACCTGTATATTAGATAACTGGACTATTTTGTAACTAAGCAAAATCTGAAGACTTAATCTTCTTTTAAAATTTGAGATCTCTTGAACAATTAGATGCTTTGCTGCAGCTTATCTGTCATATTTTGGCAACGGGAGTCTGTGTAGACACTGATCAAATACTGACTAAAGCCATATATCGTCTTGAAAATCTGCTATCTTATATATTAGAAATAAAGGTAACTTCACCTCACCCACATAATCATCACATCTCTAGAGTTCATGATTCTTCTTAGGTTTATTTTCTGCTGCTGTTGAACTCAAAATTTCTTAACTGAAATATTACTATCTAGCAGGTAAATATACTTTCTGCTATTATGCAAGCCTAATAGAATCTAGGTTGTTTGGAGTTGTTTCCTAGATAGGGCTTTTGTGTGTAAATACTACTGAAAACACTGGCAAATCATAGGTAAAGTTAATATACAATTTTTTACTTTTTTTTGGTGAAAAATATCTAACAAGACACTTAGTTCAAGAAGATATTAGGATGCTAAGGGAAACAAACATCAAAGATACAGTTTATCAGTATTCACATACAGTTAGCACTTAGATCTCTCGGAAGGGTTCTTGAGCCATAGCTATATGCTTTGCTAAAGTAATGACATGCAAAAAATATTAGGAAATATAAGGAGTGAAATCTGACATTAATGAAGCCAGTGGAAGCAACTTCATACCCTCAGATTTACCCTGGATTAACACAGAATAACAAACCTGAACCTGTGCCCTTCCTGAGTCCAGGTCCAAATGCACACTTTTCTACATAAACATAAACCACGAATACCCTTTTCTCCTGCCTAAGTGATATTCTGTTTTTTGTCCTGAGCAAACTACTGGAGAGCATATGTGGCAATTTTGCATGGGCCAAAGTAGGTAGAATTAGTCCTTCTGGGCCCCTTCCAAGAAGGGTTCAACATCAAGTACACTAAGCTCTGATTGAAATAATTTTGTTTTCATCTGCTATTGGGTCACCAAACACTGAGCTTCAAAGTTTTAGTTTTCTGATGCTGTGCACAAGGGCCGGGAGACTTTCTATACTAAATCACATTTTATTTAATAACCTTCAAATAAAAGGTCTCCATATTATTACATTTTATTTTCACTTGATTATGAGACTAAAATTTTCACTTGATTATAAAACTAGACTTTTCTGTGTCTTAATCACAAAAATCAAATCTGATTAGATTCAGGTCCTTATTATTCAAAACCACTCAAATTTCTGAAATTTTTCAGCTCACGCATTCTGGGAAAAAATTACTATTTTCAAATTACTACATTTTATTTTTTTATTTCAAATTATAAGGGACTGCCATAGGATTCATATTGCAATTTTGATTGCAGTCTTCCATATGTAGAGATTGCTGAGCTTTGTAAGTATAAAAATCTTCTGATGTTTGAAATCATCATTGAAAACTCAAAATAAAGCAATTTCCTCTACAAGGACACATGGTGGCAAATCTTCATATGCTCCTTGTCCAAGTCTTAGTGATAATTTTGTGCAAATAATGAGCACAAGGATGTATGCCAAATGTATTTACTCTTTCTGTGATAACAATCTTTACCATCATTACAGTCCATTTCCTTACCAGTATTGAATTAATGGGTTTGGATAAATCTACTGCCAAATGTATCATACAAAACCAATTAGGAATTCTTAAAGGATCAAAAGCATCCTCTGGTCCCAGTGAGTCTGTACCCACTGGCTGTTAATACGGCTAGTAAACATTTTAAAAGTAAAGCAATGGAAAGCAAGGCAATGACAGAAAAATGAGTGTGATCTCTGGAATGAAATACCATCATCAGTTTGGCAAACGGAGAGATTTATTGCAAAATCATGTTCTATCTGACTCACAACACGCCTAGTCTTCTTGCTTAGCCCCTCTCAGTGAACCAGATTACTTTAAATCAGGTCCAGTCTAGACCACACTTTGTGTGTGAAGGAGATGAAGGTCTGTGTGGAGAGAACTGCTGTACCTGAGCTATGGGCACACCCATATCTACTGGTACAGGAAAGGCAAAGAAAAAGTCATCCAGCTCTTCCCTGACAAAAATAATGTCTAAATATCTTGAGATTTCATACAAGCAAAAAAAAAAAAAAAAGACCTATCACATTGGCAAAGTGAATGGCAATGCAGATAAATAATAGATTAATTAACAAGAGATAAGTACAATTCAATAGTGTAATACTCTTCCTAAGCTGCATTCCCAGTTATCTATGAACCGCAATGGACTAATTGAATCCTAGAAGTGTCTCATTAGATAAGGTATAAATATTATAGCAATACTGTAATTTATAATCTTTTTATTCCTCATTCCTTATTTTTGATTCCACTGCTGTACTTTACTTACTTCACACTTCTTCAGCTATGTTCTGGCCACCTATTCCCTATTCTCCCCAGAAGAATGACCGAGCACACCTTTCTACACAAAATGTACCTGGTATGAGATGCTCTTCTCAAAGTTACCAAGATAGCACGGAGATGTGCCAAAAACAATAAAAGCCATGTACTCATTCATAAAATGGAGGGTCACCAGAGTGCCCGACTGCATTATGGGTTGCTTCCATCCAACATCGATCTTAAAGAAATTGCTTGCATTTTGTTTAAAACAATAAAATTCTGCAAGCCATGGGGACTACTGAGGCTGAGGTGCATCTTGCTTGCAGACATGTAAATGTGAGTTGTTACTGTTTCACAGCAGCACAAAGAAGAAACAAGTAAGACTAGAAACAGGTGGAAGATGAAAAGGAAAATACCTAAACTTAGAACACTCAGGCAGAAAGTTTAAATCGTGACCTTTTTCATGGGTGGTTTATTACTTAATCTCTCTTTTTATCGTTCAGTAAACACGGAGTTTTCTGCCTAAAAACATCCTTTAATTCAAATTATAAGATGAAAGAAGTGTTAGCTGTAATAAGTGCAGATCATCTCCTGTACAGGTGATTTTTAGGAGAGGAAGCACAAGACCTAAATTAGCCACATGGATACTGGTGGACTTCACAAGAACACATTTTAAGTATACAAGCATGGTTTTGTACCACCAAGATGATAACATTATGTATTAAAATAAATCTGCTTTTGCAATAAGAAAAGAAAGCTTGTCACTTAGTGTAAGGGAGAAGAAATATCATTCCCGGACTATTGGCAGCTATCAGCTGAGCTAAGCAGAATAAGCTGACCATATAGATGAAGACACAGGTTAGATTCATTCCACTACAGGGAACATAAAAGGATGATACTCTACTATTAGTAATGTGTATGTGCAAGTTTATACATCGTTATATATACTAGAAGAAGAACTTAATATAATGCAAGAAGTGTGGCAGATTTTCTACTCTCCTGCCAGCCCATCTGCAAAGTTAAGGCGGTATAATGAACTGGTTTTTGTTTAGAAAAACATTAAGGGGAAATTAGTCATGGTGTTTGGTGATGACAATAGGGAATTAAAAAAGCCTCACTTTTCTCATATGGCCTAAGAGTATTTATCCATTGTAAGTTTCCAGAATCCAAGTCACAATGCGTTTATGGATGTTTGGTGTCAGTGCAAGTTCGCAGTAAGAGAAAGTTCAAACTAACTAGAGGCAAACTGATTGGAATCAGACTCCGGGCAAGACCCTGTATCATCTGTGCTGTGCTAAACAGAAGTCAATGCCATGGCAATACAAGAATCAGCAACCTGTCTGACAAGAATGAGACTCAAAGCGTGGGTGGGTACCAAGTGTGGCACACTCAGCCTTACTGAAAATTTTTCTAGGATGACTTGCAGTATCCACTGCTGTGCCTCAGCTCTGAGGTTCTACTGTCAAAATATGTTGCCAGTCAGAATCAATTATGCCCGACCACTGGATCGTGCTTATGAACACACAAAAAACCCCAAAACACCCCGAGCTTTAAAGATCATCTTTGTAGGTGTACCACTGGTTCTCTATTGAGAAAAAATAAAACCCCCATAGCTTTATAATAAGACAGTAAAAAAATCAAAGTCAGCATGCAAAGAAAAGAAAGTCCAGCACTAAGCTGTTATCAGAATATATTTTGTTAAAGGTTATGTTAGTTTATGCTAGTAGTATACTATCTAGTACACAAAATAGCAAGTCTGAGTTCTACTTTTGTACAAAACTGTCCTTTTAAGATAATCTCCACAAAATCAACAAAAATAGACATGAATTAACAATTAACTGTCATTATAAAATGAGAAAAAAGGCCAAAATTCAAATCTCCATAATAGTCAATGAAGACTGCAATATCTGTTTACTTACAATATTAATTTCACAGTATCACAGAATTGTTAGGGTTGGAAGGAACCTTTGGAGATCATCTAGTCCAATCTGTTGCCACAGGAAACTGTCCAAGTAGGTTTTGAATGTCTCCCAAGAGGAAGATTCCATGATCTTCCAGGGCAGCTGTCCAAGTGCACTGCCACTCTTACTGTAAAGAAATTCTGCCTCACGTTGAGGTGGAACTTCTTGTGTTTTAGTTTAGGGCTGTTACTCCACATTCTGGCTTTGGGCACCACTGAAAAGAGTCTGGCACCATCCTCCTGACACCCACCTCTGGGATGTTTCTATGCATTGATGAGATCCCCTCTCACTCTTCCCCAGACCAAACAGGCCCAGCTCCCAGAGTCTCTCCTCACAAGAGAGAAGCTCCAGACCCCTGACCATCCTTGTGGCTCTCCACTGGACCCTCTCCAGCAGCTCCTTGTCTCTCTTGTGCTGAGGAGCCCAGAACTGGACACAGCACTCCAGGTATGGCCTCACTGGGGCTGAGTAGATGGGGAGAGTCACCTCCCTCGACCTGCTGGCCACACTCTGCACCCCAAGACACCACTGGCCCTCCTGGCCACAGGGGCACTGATGGCTCATGGACAACTTGTGATCCACCAGGAGTCCCAGATCCTTCTCCACAGAGCTGCTCTGCAGGAGGTCAGCCCCAGCCTGTGCTGGCACTTGGGGCTGTTCCTCCCCAGGAGCAGGACCTGACACTTGCCCTTGTGGAGCCTCATTAGAATTCTCTCTGCCCAACCCTCCAGCAGATCAAGATCCCAGGGAATGGCAGCAGAGTGGATCAGCCGCTGCCCCCAGTTTAGCGTCACCAGCAAACCTGCCGAGGGTGCATTTGATCCCTTCCTCCCCGTCATTGATAAACAAGCTGAATGAGACTGGACCCAGTATTGATTCTTGGAGAACACCACTGACTGCAGGCCTCCATTGGGATTCTACTGGAATAGAATTTCTTGTACTTATTTACATATATGTAAATAAACTTATCAAACTACTTTTGATATATGTAGCTAGACCTGTACTGACTCTATATCTGCATTGATTTTAGACATGCACAAATTGTGAGCTTGGACCGCTGAATTTTACCATAATTTAAATTATAAATATTAAAACACCCACATACAGCTATGAAAAATATCTCCAGCAAGTTTTGCAATTAAAATCTGTTGCCAATTAGTTGTGTGGGACACTAAAAAAAGAAAAAAGAAGAAAAAGAAAAAAAAAAAGGAGTTACAGAAGAGACTTCCAAAATGTTTTCTAAACCACAAAAACCAGTTAACAGAGTAGGTAGGAAAAGGTGGATTTGTTATATTGTAAGTAAAAGATCAGTCAGTTGTAAGGAAATTACAGTAGTTCTGGTCTCAGATCGATTGTCAGTAAGTTTGCAATGTACTGTACAGAGGTCAAGGTTATTCTTACCCTAGGTATACTTAAAAGGCCAGAAATACTAACTTAAAAGGGTAGAAATGTTTGCTACCATAATGCTATAAAATTATTGTAATAACAACAGAAGAAACAAATCACAGAATATTGAATTTAATTCTTTACTTTTGTGTAGGTGATTGATGATGTGTCAGTGTACATAGAGTACCTACATCTTTTGCAGTCTCTATATCTTCACTGCTCTGCTCAATGAGCTAGTTGATGAGACACGAATTTTTAGTGGCTGTGAAATGATGGTCTGTGGTCAGACTATAGGATTTGCTACTTTTGTTACAGTTTGGACACTAAAAAAAACCCCAAAACCTAGACAAAAACATGCTGAGAAGAACAAAGTAAAATATTTACTGCTGGCTGTTAAAATACTTCCTTCAAGTTAAGGCTAATGTGCTTTCCAATATAGGAACATTACCAAGGGGTCAGCATTACAGCATTAAAATTTTAGAAACCAGGACTCTGAGGAGCAGTCCATGGTCTTACAAGCAAAGGAACACAAATAGAGTGATGGAGCCACTGAACCACAAACAGTAGTTTTTAAGTGAAAAGTCATGCAAAGGTACAAGGGCCTCAGGTCTCTGGTGTAACAGGTACATCTATGTCTGCCTATCAGCTCACTCAAGTGCTATTAAAGGCCAACCAATCCGTCTGAGTGGGCCCATTTGCTCCTTGCAGGTACAAATGGCTATTTGCTGTACATATGCGATTACACACTCACTTCCTTTGCCCTATGCTAACAGCATGTAAAACAAAAAAGTGCCATTTTATGTACACAAAGGCACTTATCTGGGGCCCTTGGGCTCTGAATACAAAGCACTCTGAATAGATTGATGGTACTGCGGTGGGGACAAACAGGAAATAGACAACTGTATTTCCCAGGTTAATAGCGTAATGATTCTCTATTACTAAAAAACTTGTGCACTTCACCACCTTTTGCTACTGATTTTTCCAGAGAAGAAAGTTATACTTTAATGGAAAGCAGACAGTCTATTCAGGCAAAGGATACCAAAAGTAAAAAGTGTTGGTGAGTGATTCTGGACTTTTCTTCTAATTGTTGTTATATCTCTGCAGTTTCTGCTACTGCTGACTTAAATGTACCAATGCACAACTTTCTTTTTTTGTCTGGTTTTTCTTGTGTTTTTTCTTGTTTTGTTTTGTTTGTTGTTTTTTGTTTGTTTGTTTGTTTCATGGGCTTGTTTTGTTTGGTGGGGTTTTTTGTTTTGTTTTTTGTTTTGTTTTGCTTTTTGTTTTGGAGTGTTTTGTGTGTGTTTTTTGTTTTGTTGGTTTTGTTTTTTTTTTGTTTTGTGTTTGTTTGTTTGGTTTGATTTTGCTTCATTTACAATATAATACAATACATGAAACATTTCTAACAAGGGCTGGATTCCATCCAGAGCTTCCAGTTTCTTAAAAAATATGCTTAAATGTAATTAGCAAAAGCTTAGGTGACACATACACTGGATGGAGTGTTTCATCCACAAACCTCCAGAGACTTGTGACTAAATTGCATGCACCATAGCAGGTGCAGTACATTTTACTGCTTGTATCAGCTCAGATCCCTGGTGGAAACTACAGGAAAGCAACTCATTAAAAAAATTTAAAAATAAAAAACTCCAACACAATAATGCCTACACTTTTTTTCCTTGCTTATCTCCTGCAAACACATAGTACTTTTCTCTTCAGAAAATTAATTCTACACAGGAGAACACCAGGACTGTTAAAAGTGTCACTACACCCAACAAGTATGACTTGTGCTAAGATTCAGACTACACTTTTCAAAGAATGAAGCATTTATAGATCTTGCTATACAGACAGATTTTTTTTCTCATCTTCCCTCACATTTGTTACTTAAATGAAATATCAGTGTGAAAGGTACTTTTAGAGATATCTGCATATCCTTGCCATAAAAACCAAAACTATCTCCCTACCAGGCAGTATTGAAAAGACTAGGAATGTAAGCTCATAATTTTTGTTTTTTATTGTCCCTTGGTGTCTCATACTCCAAACACCCTGATAGTTCTCAGCATTTTGAAATTTGGCTTTGTGTTAAATTTTGAATAATATCTACCATTTTACACCTCAGAGCTCAGAGAAGGCAGCACAGTAGTTGGTGTACAGATGTGACAGAATGTTTTTATTCTAGAAAAAAGCTCCCTGTTTTTGACACACTGGAAAATGTACAGCCAGAGAATGCTTGAGGCGAAGATGCCACACCAGCCTTACATCTGTCTGCTTTCATTTGTCTACAACTGTGCTTATAGATAAAACATGCCTTCCAGATGTCATCACAAGCAGTGTTCATATGCTGACTTCACTGAGATACTATTGTTTGCTGCCAGCATAACAGAGTTGTAAAACTAAAATATTTAAACTCTGCACTACTCAACACAACTTTGAATGTCACACAGGATCTTATTTCAGGATTAATTAATGTACACCCCAATAAAATAATCATGTGTTAAAAAAACCAGAGCTAGCTGGCATATACAGTATGCTGCCCTTTTTTCTTCTTTTCTTCTTCTCTTAAAGACACAGTTTGTATTCCAGGAAGTACAGTAAAGAAGTTGCCCACAAAGGCATAAAACATATACCCCCAATATGTTTGAAATGGGTGACTGCATCTCTGTAACATGATAACATTCTGTATCTTACACATATTTTAAACTCTCCAGATTTCTTGGAAGGATTGTGACTAAAAACTAGGAGTTATACTTTAGAGGAATATTTAATCTACAGTGGTCGCAATTAAATCTATACAGTTAAATATCTTAATAATATCTTAATTAATTTACATCAAATGTAAACATTAATCTATGTCTTAAATCTAGAGAACTCATTGTGGTTTTTTTCCTTTATCACGTCTTGTGAACACTTAACTATCATTAATTACTTGTGATCACAAAATTTTGAAAGATTTCTCTGGGTAGTCATCCTGATAACAGAACTTCTATTCAACTACACTAGTTCTAAGTTAAAACAGCATTAATTAAAAATTCACAGCTTTACATTCACGTAGCTTTTTTTTAGAGAAGAAGTAGACATTTTCCTCCACGAACTTTTCTGCCCTCTTGTCCAAAATCTTTGAACAGCTGAGTAATTTCTTTTGCATAATTTGAAGGCAATGAGAGAAAGTAAACTTTTACCACTGAAAATACCTGTTTCACTTTCAGTCATTTCTTGCTATTAATGAAATAATGATCTAGGTGTCTTAAAACATTTCATTTTGTGACTGTTGTGAAAATTATTATGCTGATCGTGGTATACAATATTCCCCTCATTCCATAATGAAAATGATCAATATCTCTATAATAACAGTTTAAATATCTGAAAGATTTGAGTTATTAACTCTTAGACAAGTATGGTATGTTTGTGAAATAACACATGAAGTTTGTAAACTCTCCAGAAAGAAATTGTTTTGGAAGAGACTTTATTTCTAAATAGTAGACTTAAACAGAAAGAGGACTTTAAAACTTATTTGACTGTACATCTTGAAGGGTTCCTAAAATTTCTTCCAGCCTTTGCCCAGGTTGGAAGAGATTACATCTTCAACTTGGTGAACTCCACAGAAAACTTTCAGCTCCCCCTAACTTTTATGAGACAAATATTTTTATTCTATGAATTTATATATTATTCCAACACACTTAAAGAAATCTATGTGCTCTAATGTTTATCTACTGGGTGAAACTATAGGGTGATAATTATCTATTAAAATTGTATTGTACATTTTTACATGATCTGCTGAAAGGTGAACACAGCCACATGGCTTATCACTCATTGCAACTAGTGTTAAATTTTCTTTTCTTTTTTTTAAAAAAAATCCTTTCAAGAAAACCAAACCCTAAAACAGTAATTTGGTCAAACAGTAGAGAGTAACTGAGAGTTCACCAATTTCTATCAACAAAACTTAAAGAAAGCAAGAAAAAAATCAATGTTGCTACAACAAAATTAAGTGGGAAATTTCAACTATTTTCATTGATGCTGTTAAAGGATTGTGGTCACAAAAAAGTCAACATTTCCCAGTTTATTTTTATTACAAATTAATCTAAGTAAAAATATGTGAGAGTGAAGACACAAAGACTGAATGCTAGGATGCAGAACTCCATGTATATGGTAGAACTTTGTATTCATCCACTAACAATGACAAATATCCTGCAATTTGTCACACATATGTACTTCAGAAGAACCCAGGGCATACAGCCCTCATTCCATCCTGAACAGCAGAGCTGACTCAGTTAATTGTCTGGAATACCTTACAGATATTCTATTTGACTACTCAAAAAATTTTATACTATGGTTAATACAGTAAGCTATCAAATAGCTTTCAGGTATCAATAATTTCCAACTCCTTAGTTTCCTAATTTGGATATTTCCATTTTATAGAAAGAAAACATATATTTTCTTGTATTTATATACTCATCCATAGACAGATGTATTTCCACACACGAGCTGGAGGAAAGACTATTTGTAAATCTGTGAATGTCTTCACCTTTTCTTGTAATAGATAAGTCCTATTTAAAGAGACTGTATTCCACTTCCACTACATTTCAGGGCAAAATCTTTATAGTTATCAAGAAATGTTTACTTCTCTTTAAAAATCTTTGCACAGCACTTTTGAGCCAATAGATCAGAACCAGACACACTCGTCTCAGATCATCTCTCACAATTTTCTTCAAGCAAGAAACTCCACCTTGTACTCTTAAGCAGCAGTAAGTATACACATCTGATTAAAGAAAGTAGTAACAGAAGAACTTAAAGAGCTTTCAGAGGGATAGACCTACATTATGCTTTACAACACCTGCTACCTATTCTCCCCAGCTAACAGTTTTCAAATTTTACTTTTAGGGAGTAATAACAATCTAAATTAGGAGCTCAGTAATTTGCTCTCTTTAAAGCTCAATTTTAATGTCATTCTTCAAAACTTAAAAAATGCCAGCACTGTCAACAAGCTTTACTGTAGTAGCAACAGCATTTGGTCCAGATAATATATTCTGCTTCATTTGCAAGGACAAAGAAATACCCAGTTCACCTGAGAATTGCCACAAGGAATTTGACATGAATCTGGACAAGTTAAGGTACTGTCTATACAGCTGCTACTGAAATGAGGAAGAAAAGAATGAAGGGACATGCCTATAAAGTACGAAAATATTTAGCTCCAGACTGTTATAGATTATATCAGAGAAAACCATAAAAAAGGCAACAAAAGGCCTTAATTTAGGCCTTAATCTTCATCCTCAATGAAGAGGACTTTAGCTCTCAAGTATCTAAATCACTTCCAAAAATAAAACTCAAGCTCCCACTTACACCTTTTAGGAAAAATGAAGGGACTCATTTGCATAACTGTCCATAAAAGCTCTCCTCTAGAACTTGCAGTTTGTACTTTTGAATTAAAAATTGAAGGGAAAAAAATTCTATAGGTTTTAGGCTGAAATAATTTCTTTCAATAGAAAGAAAAGAGAGAAAGAGAGGCAGAGTAGATCTGAGAACTCTGGAAAGACATTCCTACTTCTCAGACTGGCTCATAGAGCAGAAATACTTACTCTCACAGGTTGACTGCATGCCACACATATGCTTTTTGTCACTGGCTCTTTACCTATGTGATACTGGTTTCTTTAGATATCACTCCTAATTAAGAATCCAACCATTTTCCCCTATTATTTCACTGGGAACGTTGCCCTGCTGAGACAATTTTGTTTCTGGGAGCTCTGATGTAAAACCACTCCTACCCATGTCTACTGGTGCTCCCTCTGGTCTTCAAAACAGAATCTGTTCCTATAAAATTTCTGACCTAAAAATACTGTGGTTACACTTATAATACCTGTTTCATCCAGTCAGAGGCCTAATGTATTCACAGACTGGCTTGACTTACAGTTTCTAATGCTTTATCTAACGGCTTGTAAATCTGTCACACCCTTGATAACCTGTGCTCTTCTGTGAATGACTGCCTGTAAAAACACAAAGGTTCTGCAGCTGTAGTGAAATAATTTGTAGAAGGCAAAGTCCATGCTGGAGCCACAATGTCTTTTCCCTGCACATTGCCTGAAACATTCATATCTTTTCTGGAGATGATTTTGCTCGAGCCCTTTGAAAATAAATCATTCTCAAAAGCACTCAAGATTTCCCTGAAGACTTTGTAAGGCTTCCTGCTTCATAGGTTTCCTTTCCTTTGCTGTAAGGCTAATGCATTTTAGGGATGTTTGTTCTGATGCAAAGCTAACTTACGAGTAAAAATAAACTACCAGCATTTATAATGCTGTTGGAAGGCAAAGAATGCCAAATGCTAAACTTAAATTAGCAGAGTTCATAGTCACTCCTTAATAACTTTCTCTTTAAACAGCTTTTTGTGTCTCAGAGGAAAAGACATTTAGTAGGAGTGTAATGATGAACATTCCATCACTTAAAAAAAACCAGCAAAATCCCCAAACCTGCAATAGCCTTACATGAAGAAAAAAATAAATTTTATGGGAGAAGATGATGGCAATCCACTTCCAGTTTGATGCATGAAACCAGAGGCAAATCATTGTCATTATTGCTCAAGTGAACTGTATGTTTATTACTCATAAGAAATCCCGTTTACCCTTCTGTGAACACTAGGAGCTACACTTAGCTTGTTTCAGATATGCCTGTCTACACAAAGTTTTTACTAGTGTTCACATAAATAAGTATTTAGAAAAAAAACCCCAAACAAACAAACAAACAAACCCACAAAGCAATGTCTAGGAAAAAACCCACTTTTGCACATAATATTTAACCCGCAAGATCAGGACCTTCTCCCATCATTATCTTAGCATATATTTACTTATGCAAAATAGTTATTTGATTTTAAATTTTGCTCAGCAGACAGGGAATTCATAGTGAAGTACTGGTATTTCACACTGTACACAGAACTGCAAACAGAATTTTGTTTTAGATGTGTTGGAGCACAATTTCATTAAAAAAAAATCAATTAAAACAAAATTTAGGAATTTAGAAATTCTCATATATGTTTTATAAAAATGTATGAGAGACATAAAAACCATGGAGAGTCATAACTTCGAGCTGGCTCATTTGTTTCCGTTTTATTACAGCACTACATGGTGGGTATCAGATTCTTCACAGAGAAAAGCATATTGAATCTTTATTCTAGTCCATTTTAGCAGAACTATATTTTTAGCGTAATACTATTTTTTCTGACTGATAAAATATCATTTAAATAAGACCAAAGAGAGCTTTTAACCCAAATAGAGACCTATGCTGAAAAAAAACCACCACAAGTATTACTTCAAGCTATCTTGAAGAACATTTGTTCTTTATTGATAGGTGGGCTACTATATTCTATTTATTTATGGTTCTCTAGGTAGATTCACTTCTTGCTGAAGGCCACCACACAACTATAAAATGCATTGTATATATTGATATTCTTCATTTTTGACAGAGTAGGCTTTTGTTTGGGGTGTGTAATGAGGATACTGATAACTTTACAAAAACTTGTCTGTGGCTGCTTGAGTATATCCTAGCACAAAGTTATATGGTTGGGGCATACTACTATGAGAAAGGGAAACAATCTGACCAAATTATAGCCTTATACCACACCCTAGACATAGCCAAAATTAACTCCAGCTCTGTGTACCCCCTGCCATGATATCATGTAATCCTTCCAGCTGTGGGAAGGTCGAGAGCATGGAGCACCAACACTTCTCAGGCCTCATCTCCTTTTCAGTGAGATCAACAATAATTTGTATATATACTTCTGCTCTTTTCTGTAAAACAGGAAATTTGTGTACTGAAGGACATGTCTGTCCCAACTGACTTAATGAAAATGGGAACTACTTCCCCATATATGTGGACCTGTAAAACAAAGCGACAAAACAACACACAGGATGTGTTTTCCACTGCCTGTCCTGGTCCTACAGATATTGCCCCCCAAAAGCTGATACATCTTCTTAAGCTCTTCTGGTAATTGTGGAGTCAGGAAGAACTTAAAAGGAGACAAAAATAAGGGCTTAGGCTAAGTCAACTTCTGCAGAATGCAGATCTCTTTCAAATCTGTGTGGAAAAGCCACAGCACCTGCTGTGAATCAGTTTTCCTTTTCTAGCACATTGAAATAAAAACCTGACTTTGTTCAAGATTGTTTTTCCTGTCATCTTCTTTTGGTTTCATTTAATTAATTTAATCTTGTTCGTTTATTCTTATTTACTGATTGATATACATGGCCCACTTGGCTGTTTGGGGAACACTTTGCAGGCTAAAATCTTCACTACAAATCTTACTAGTTTTAAGTCTCATTTGCTCTGTCAACTAGTATTCTCTGTATAGCTCACTTACAATATTCTTCTTTTATTTAACTGTGTATTTTTGTCTGTAGAGCCACCTGCAATCTGCCCTTTTTGCATGGAATCAGAAACCAGCTGTAAATTATCCCCTCATGTGTTTTAGGTTCAAAGAACTTTGTCTCAGCTTAGGTTTCAAAAAGGAAAAAAATAAAGAAATTACTAACTCTTCAAAAGTCACAACTATTGATCAAAAGCATGTATACAAAAAAATATGCAAGATTCATATTTGCTTGTTTACTGAAATATGACAATCTTAAGACCTGTGGGAGAAGACAGTAGGCCGAAGGCATTTCTCAGGCATTCAAGGTTTAAAATAATAGCATTACCGTACAGCATTCTCAGCTTTAATGTCACTGTGCAGGTTTACTCCATGAGAGCTTCAGAATTTCCCAGAAGAACATGGTAAATCTTAGTTCAAGTTAGCTTTCAGGAAGATTTGGACTGACCTAGGTAACTATTATTGCCAGCAAGACATAAAGAATGTTGTTTTTTAAATAACCCAAAGTAATCCACTGTACCACTGAGCATGAAAACAGCCTTCTTTTGGATGCTCTTTTTTATTGTTGCTGTTGCTTTTTAAATCTCTAAAACACCTGCAAAATCATGAAATTAAATTCATTAATGAAATTATTTTCAACTATTTCTTTTCCCAGTTAAAATTCCCATGGACAGTTAACATTCTCACCAAAAACATCCCATCCTGTCCAGTTCAAGAATTATGGGAGCACAAAATTAGGTGGGAGAAACTTGGGAAAGTTATGGTTTAAAATTCTCTCCCCGTTTCTCAGAAATAAAAAAGTATTAAAGAAAGGATTTAGAAATCCCCATTAATCTTTAGCTACACTGCCAAGGGAAATCTAGGGCTCTGTAAGGAATTTATTAGGACTACAAAAAGCCCCTACCATCATTAACCAAAACAGCCTTAGAGAAATCAGGCTATTGCATAATTGGAGGCACCTAACTCAGGTGGTTGCCATTGTCTCTCCACAATTTAGGCAGTCAAAGCTCCAGCCGTAGCATCTGTATTACGTGTCTGAAGTGGGCAATGTGAACATCCCATGACTCACTATCACAGCTATTTAATTTCATTGGAATTTGGTTGCTTAATTCCTTTAAGATATTTCAAAGATCCAATTTTAAATTCTCTAATTACCCAGCCAGGCAGGATATCTGTCCACATTTTACTCAGACTTCGTGGAGTACACTCTGGCAGTCTTTCCAGAAGACACACGACTCTTGGTATCACTTCTATCTCTTTCTAAATTAAAGCAAAACTTGGTAAAATGAGGGTGAGAAGGCTTTACAGCACTGGCTTGCAGGCAGACCATTCACACCCTAGGTAACAAAGTCAGAATTTTCTGTTCCGCAGTCTTTTCAGATGTAGTATATTTAAAACCTCAGTTAAAAATCCCAAAATGAAAAACCCCTCAAACAGCACAATTCTGCTCACTGTATCAGCCAAGAAAAGGGCAAAATTATTAAGACATGGGAAGGGTAGTTGGGTAGACAGAGGGACCAGAAACGTCACACTGAGAGTAAGTAATTCTCTAAAAATGCATTTTTCCTTAGTTCTACACTTACAGTTTACTTGACAGAAGAAAACATTTGCAAATAGAAAAAACGCACCATCACAGGTGAGAAATACATAATTTTGCAAAAGAAAAAAATTTTAGTGTGAGATTACCCAGCTGCCTGCATAACCACTTCCCCTCTGTGGGTTGAATGTGGTAACCCAAAAACAATAGGTTGTTTATATACACTGTCCAAAGTAAAGAAAAAGATGTATTATAACTGGTTTTTTTTTCTCCTACTGATCCATTTTTTGTACCACTCAATTTGTAACTTAAGCCAATTTTATCATTTTATCATATATTTACAGGCAACCACAATATCTCCCCAATCATTTTCCAAGACAGCTACTCTTCATCACATATTTATTAGGGAAAAGGGCTTGATTTCTACAAAGGCTTCCACCAATGGAAATATAAGTCCTGCAGGGTGCTTGAAAAATTGTTGTCTCTAATTGCAAAGGTTATGCTGATGAAGTTGAGACAGAAGCACAAGTGTAAATACATTCTGCACTGGGAAGGATTCACTGTAGTTTTCTAATCTGGTATCCTGCACCATAGAGCCCATTCCTTGTAATTTACCCAGAGGAAGGAGATGGTCTTCTCCAGTCTGAAGGCAAAATGCAGCAACAAAATGAGAAATTTGGTAGAATAATAAAGATGTTTTAGGCAGATGTAATATGTGCTTTTAACTTCACACTTCTACATAGTTAAAAAAAAAACCCCTCAAATATAAAATCTGGTAGCTGCAATAGTTAATGAAATACATATCCATGACAGCACACCTATTCCAAAAGAATCCTTGAAACACAATACAACACACCACTTCAATGACAAAAAAGATGGGCAGTCACCTTGATATTTACATGATCCTCTGAGCCATATTGATAGGTGAATCTTATCACAATACAGCTAAATCCCTTCAGTAGTCAATAAATTATATATGCACAAGTTTGTAACATTTGTATTGGTAATATACATCATTTTTACAGAATATAACAATATATAATTTAAATTATCTTCAAAATTTGCAAGTGGGTAATTTAGTAATGCATTTTGCCATTGCAGTGATGGGTCTGTATATACATCAACACAGCACAGTCTTTATAAATATTTATCTGCCATTATTAATCAATTAAACTGCACAATCTGTGTGCCAATAATATGTTCTATAGTTTTTAATATGTCAATAAGCCCACAAAATACATTTAGAAAGAAGCTGATTAATTTCTGTGGGTTTTATCTAGAAAGAGAATTCAACAGTTTTAAGTTGAGCTCTCAAGAAAGGGATGTCCAGAAGATTCAATTAGGAAGCACAGATGGAACTTTTCCAGTACCTTATGAATAGGAAAGCCCTTTTAGTTTTTCTGAACACTTCTCTAAATAAGGGCAAAGGTTGTACGCAAACCCAACCTCATTTCTGATTAACAATTATGTGCCAAATTTAGAAAAGACATCTGTGGAAAGCAAAATTTCTCACACTTTGAAAAATCCGACTTCCAACATAATACAAAAAAAGTCTTATTGTACTGAGTGAAGCAGGCAAAACCGAAGATTAATTCGCCCTCTCTTTGCCGCTTTAGTCACATTTCATGCAAGAAAACTCCTACTGAATTTCAGATCAAGAGAGTTACCAAAAATGAGCTGAAGAGGTGAAGACTCTCATGTCTTTGGCCGCCATCTTTGGCAAGACATCTTCAGAGATAGATTTTTATGCCACTTAAAAATTCAAACCCATAAATGGCTAATCCAGGATCTGTGAACTCAGTAAGTAATACTATAATTAACTGCTACTGTAACACACATCAGCATATTTTCAATATATTTTCAAAATATTTTGACTTTCCGGCTTTAGTTTTTATGAACATTTTCTGATTTCCATCAGAGAAGGAGACACTGAAACACAATGAAATATTATCAATCTATTGGAACTAAAATTGTCCTTGGAACCTCATACGATATAAGGTACAAAGAATCTCAGTTCAATAATGGCTAATTCATCAAGTAAAAAAATCCCACTTTTCTGGAGTTCCCTTTTTATGCATATAACATCCACAGTGTTTCACATCTGACAATTGAAGAAAAGAAAGAAAAGAGTGGTTTCACAGTTATAAAAGCTTTGGCCATTCTGTCATAATTCTCACCATGTGTGAAATATGCTGGTGTTAAAAAACAAATGTTCTATTGCCAGTTGTGTTTTTGAAAAGCAAGCAGCTTTATGCAACACACGACAGTGATTTTCCAGCAACAGTTTGACAGCGCATGGGCCCCGTAGTTGAAATTTTTTGCTCTAATCTTTGTTTATAGTAGAAGTAAATAATCCAAACAAAGAACATTCCACTATGCAGGGCTGATTGCTTTGTGATAAGGCAGAGCCTGGCACGAATGACAGAGCCAGCAGTCTATTGAGGTAAAAAACAGCTCTGATAAGTAAAACTGTCTTCTGATTTATAGACCTTAAGTTGGCTTTTTAACCCTTGACTCATGAAAACCTGCACCATAAAAAGGCCTGTGAAGAAAGGCATGTAAAAGAAAAATGAGAAACACTTTGAAAGAATTTTTTAAAGAAAAACTGTAGTGGCTAAGATGTTACATTTATTATCAGAAAATCACCTTAAACCTGAATTTTAAATATATTACACTTTTCCTGATCAATTTTTGTATTGAACACAGAACTTCTAAAAGAACATTAGAAAAACAAAACCATTTAAGATCAATCCTTTCTTTGTTTACACAGAAATAAATGGGCTTGAAAAAATAATGAATATTTATCTTGCAAAATTTATGATGTCAGATACAACATGATACATGGCCTTTGGTGTCAGTCATATCTTCCACATACAAGTCCTGAGAGACTCTGGTCCTCAGGCAGATTGAAAAGACTTTCAGTTCTTCCATACAGTATTTCCAATAGTTAATTCAATTGTTAATATTTAATAGCAAACAGCCCTGAGAACTGCTGCAACCCTTTTCCAAAGAGCTCCTAAATGCAGAAGACAGTTATATATTTGCATACATGAATAATCACTTAATAAACAATGTTATTTGATTTTCAGCTCTCCCCCCAGCATTGGATAAGTAGACTCTTGCTCACAGAATTCATGTGACTTTTTGACCAGTGGACCTGTACAATTAAATGTACAGTCCTGCTACATTCTTAGCATCTGAAACTGGTGTTTGTCAATTCTTTTTGAAGTCTAATTGTCTTATTAGCCAACAGATAGGCCTGTATTGCATAAGAAATATGAGAGGTAGCTTATACATTCATAGATTTGAATTTGTGGACTATGCTTGAAAAAAAAAGAAGACACGGAAGGACAGTTAATAAACTGCCACAGCATCAAAGTTACATTCCAGAAATGGAACTATGACTTTTCAGGCCATCAAACTCTAGCAAGACAAAAACCCACACAACTTAGGTTCTTGAATTACAACATTCTAGTTCCCAAATGCAAATTTGCTCATACACAAAATAAAATTTCAATTAAAGGCACCTTTAGGCGTACCTTTAGGTCTATGAAAATTTCAAGGCATCTCAAAAAACTTCCCATGTTACTCAACCTGTGCAAGTTAGCATTTTTTCCAGTGAGATCAGGTACCAAAAATGGAATCATCCCAAAAACCTATAATTTCTACAAGACCTATTTCACAGTTCAAGATCCTACTATACCTATGCTAACCATTTCTTCTGCAATGCCTGAGTCACACTAGAATGGGTCCTGAGAGAGAGAGAGAGCTGGATCCTGTTTCTGCAAGCTTTTCATAATGATCAAAAATGTAATAGACTCCACTCAAGGTATCGTTCCTTCCCAAATATGATTTCACAGGGGAGGCGGTGAAAGAAATACTGAGATCTGCTTCCTTCTCATTTCCTACAAGGCTGTTGTAGATGGACAGGCCATTGCAACCTAGAGCCATGTCAGACCAGGAGGGGGAAGCTAGTACATTGGCCTCAGTGGCACCGTATTTTTCAGTGCTACCTATAGTTCACTAGTAAGTTCAGGGACTTTTTACTCATAGAATTTTAAATAAAATTCTTTCATTTTAGAACACTATTTTAATGACCATTAATATTTAAACTACTAAAGACTGCTTGCCAATATTTTAACCAACTAATTTGACCAAGTTTTTCATTATAAAACTTAACCACCTGAAAATGGAACCTCCCTTTCAAAAACTATTTCTGTTAGCCCTCTGAGTGCCTACACATGGCAGTTACTCATTGAAATGTAATGTAACCCTAGCTATAAAACCCCTTTTTTATGAGACAAGATATTTTTTTCGGTGTTGTACGTTTTTTTTTTTTTAAAGAATCAAACCCAAATATATTATTTGCAAAATTATCTGTCCCCTTCAACATATCTAACTTTCATTCAGTACAGCACAGAATATCAGCAGTCAGCAAGGCATGATAATTTCTCAGTTCTTTATCACCTAACATGGTCTTTAATGAGCCAACATATCCAAAGCCCATGAATTTATTTCAGTACATGAACATAGATGTTACCGTAAGGTTTTACTAAATCATTTAACTTTACATAAGCAAAGAACAGTTCTTTCAGTAGCACAGGATGATCAAAAACAGTATGACCACAAAATCAAAACAAAACAAAGCAAGCTATTATATCATAAAAAGCTATCTTCTATGGATTTATAATTACAATTATTAAAAGCAGAACCTAAATGAAAAACCTCTATGACACAGTTTTGATGTAGGAAAAATTATAAAATATGATTTCTTCATCAAGATATGCTACTCCAAAAGAAAAGTGCAAACTTCTTTAATAGAGGGAACTTCCATGGCTTCTAAGATTTGATACCTCAAAAAACCCTATGTTCCACGTTTTCTAAACCCTGCAAACCCCAAAAAGCTATTAGAAAGCCAAAGACCACGTACAATTTCAGGTGTAAACATTTAATTTTAGTGAGGCCTCAGCAGTAAAAAAACCCAAACCTCAGCATCTGATGAATTTTCTACCATTTCAAAAAAGTATTTTAGTGAATTTTTTTAATAAAAAAAATACTTTTTTGTTTTAGAATAATCTGATTTTTCTCTCAGGTACAAAATAAAGGCATTAAATTATGTTATGATAGGACAGACTTCCATATGAACAGAATATTGATGTTTAGTTCTGCAGTGGGAATGAAAATGAAACCTTCTTCTGCTGTTCATAAAGTGAAAAATTAAGGGATACCCAAAAGGAGCCATAGCCTGAAAAAAAATAAAAAATAAAAAATGGGGAGTTTAAAAAAAGTCTAAATTTAGAAAGAAAATAGAGAAGAATCAGCAGAGAGACTACCTGAAATAAAGTAAGTAAAAGGACTGTTTGTGCCCAGCATTTTGGAAGTAATTGTTCAGGACCAGTTCATCCATGTGAAAATCTGAGTCATATAAGGCTGCAAAGGTCAGTGAGACCTCTGGTGATCAAGTAAGTACCAGCCACACATGCTAGATTGTCTTGAAGTAAAATTAAAGTGTAGACACCACAAATCCTACTATTTATACACAGCAAGGAACACCCAAATTCTTTTGCAATAACACCTGTACTGCACTGCTTTCTTACTGCTCTCCTAAACTCTCCCAAATTTCCCAAAGTAAGTAGTTCTCAGAGATGTATCACAATATTAAGAAATAAAAATGCTATCTCTGACCCTCAGATGGTACCAGGACTTTGGAGGTGATCATATTAAAGATCTTGAAAACTTCCTGTTACAAACATCTGTTTCATTTTGCCTACTTTGAGAATGTTTTTGCTGAGCTTCTGGCCTGTGCCAAGTGTCAGTTTCAGGCTGATTAATAATAACAACTGCTGCAGTAGTGGAAGCAGTAATAAAGGTTCAGTATCAATAGCTAATTTATTTCTTGTTATTTACTGAAGAATTTATACGAGTGTTGCCTGTATGTTCCTTGTGCCTGTGAAAACCAGCTCCAGTACTGTCAAGCTAGGACATAAGCCTGCTTGCAGCAACGTGATAGAACTCCAGAGCTACATTCCTTAAAGCTTCAGTCTGAACTGAGAGTGCACCAGCCTGATGTGGCTGAGGTTGAGGACGCAGTTGTTTGCAAATGGTTTTTCTAGCCATTCAGCCAGGAAGAGAGAATTGATGACTGCAAGAAGAGATCTATGGCAAATACAGAGAGCAGGAGCTCAGACCGACATCTCTGTCAGGGAAAATATAGGACTGTAAAGGAACACTAGTGGTGGGGACAGTAAATTCAGTTGGAGATTCAGTAAGTAGTTTGCTCCATGAACAAGAGAGTGAAAACACCGAAGATAAGACAGAGACAAAGCTCAGGTGGAACAAAACTGTGTTGTGGCTTGGAAGGCTCCTTTATACATATAGACCATAAGGATAAGAATTTTCTGTATCTTCCTTTAAAAATGACAGCATCTTTATTACAGGGATGTTAATTCATCACAAGCATGCACTCAACCAAGGTATTTCCTCCCTTGTAAGGGTCTTGGTGAAACTTTAGGTGGCTCTTGTTGTGATTGCTTCTTTCTCCGTGATTCAGGTAAATAGTAGCAATTTTGGGATGAAGTATGCAAAGTAGCATTCTTCTAATACCTACAAGGTAAAGAACTTGGTGGGATAGACTCTTGCTCATGTCACTATGGAAAATGTGGCATTTCTAGATCACAACTCAAACCATCATTTTATAGATCTGCTGCAGGATAACAGAAATCTCATTACAGAAGGACCAGGTACTTTTCCCTGACAGGAAGAAAAATCTACATGATCAGCTCATGGGGGAGGACTACCAAGTACATTTCCAGAGTCAGGCAAGCTGAACTGAACTCTTTAGAATGGAATGGGAAGGTCTGCAAAATGCTCACTCATCAAACTCTGAATGGATCAAATGGTACAACATTTTATGTTTCCTGAAGATTCGGCAAAATCATCAAAAGAAGGGGTAAAAATATTTCTCTTTTCTAAGACATATTTTATAAATCATTTCAGCATCTTACAGAGTGGAAAGAAAACCACCAATAGGAAGGAAGTAAGGAAAAATATATCATTACTATTTTGGAGCCACCTATTTGCTGCCTACAATGATCAACAAAGAAAAGACCAAAAGTAAACCTGTACTTCTGTTCCAGAGGTTAAATCAATCATGAAGCCAAGGAACTCCCAGAACCATCCATCAGAAGGACAAAACTACTACTGAATGGCCACTATTGAAAATAAAACAAATAAAGAAAGGGAAATCAACCCCCAAAAAAGCAAATGAACAAACTACAACCACCACCACCACCCTCCCCCACCACCAGCATGTGTTCATGGAAACAAGAAACATATCAAGCATGTATGTGCCCAAGGGCAGGGCCCTGAAGCTGACATGCAATCTCAGGTACAGAATTGCCTGGCTACTGGAAAACAATTTGAATGTACTCTAATTGTGCTTTGTGTGATACTTACATACTAAACAGGCTACGTGTATATATATTTTGTATAACTTTCAAGGATAGGTTGCAGGTTTTAGATGAAATGTGAAGCAAAAAAATTTCAAGAAAGAGCCATTAGCAGCCCAAACAAATTTTGTTGCCAAGTAACTTCAAAGTATTGCCTGTGGTTCTTTCTCTGGTGTTATTTATGGCATCTCCATCAGCCTGTATACGATTGAAGCAAAAGAACTCACTTAGTGTATGAAATGTTAACACAAGGGGATACTTGTATGGCATGTTTGTGATACTTACTGCCAGTATTAAACATTCTCTTTTTCAGAAGTCAACATGTGCAGTTTTCCAAATTCTTTGCCTACTCCCTTTGTCTTCTACATTTAATTACTTCTCAGAGGAAGATAATTAGAACATGCAAAAGCTGGGTGTTTAATCAGATTTCTAAAAATGGAAGTTCCTCATCAACCCTATAAAACCACAGTTGTGTCAGCAAAGAATACACCCCTTTCTCCTGCCACCAAAATTCCTTTATCTTAAATATTTTACACTACTTCCTCTCTACTTGCTTTTTTCTCCTAAGATAAATTCCTAATGTTCGTGTTCGTTGCATACCGTCACCTAAAATTAAATTACCATGAAATACATTTATCTGAAATTATTTTCAAGTAGAGAAGGAATCTTCATGATTCTTTCAAACACCTGCTTTCTTAGGACAGTCATACTATCATAGATGTTTCTACTCTCTCAAGTTTAGTCACAAGGATAAGGTGAGGACAAATGTTTTTTTTTAGGTAAAAGACAAAATAAGTAATCCAAATTTTTTAGTCTACATTGGAGAGTAATAATTATTTGAAACTTCCTCATAGTCTCTTTGTATTTTATATTTTCAAATTATCTCATGATGCTCACCACACTAGTGCTATGTTTTTGTGAGTTGACTATTTCATTTATCAAAAAACCCTTTTAAGATCATATACTTCCCTTCCTCTTTCTTAGCCAAAGCTGTAATTCAGTATCTCTTTTCCCCTCTGAACCCTCTTTTCTAAAAGCAAGAACTACGGATGAAACTATTGAAGAAACATCTTTGAATGTCCAAAAGAATGGTGGTAAAAATAATGATGATTCAGGTCTGTGGTTCTCTTAGGCAGAAGAAGATCTTTAATTCTTAAGGGGAAAAGCAATTTTGACACTTAACTCTTTTTCAAGACTTGCAGATATAAGTAAAAATAGAATATTTGCACTAACGTTTTCACTCAGTCTTAACAAACTTGTGTATCCTACTGAAAACTTATTCTATTGGAGAACTGCTAAATTAAGTCTTGCATTCCTGCAGGTCTCCATATCTATCATTAACTGTGAAAAGGAATAAGACTACACACTCTTCTGTAAAGGGACTTGGGGCTGCTAATTCATCAGAGAGGCGCAAATCATATCATAAGATAATGCCATCTGTAAAACAAATTACTCTTTCTGTTTTGCTCCTCTGCTCTCTCTTCCCCTTTTAACTATATAATTACACTGGACAGGCAGTCGACACTCTTGAGTCGAATTGAAAGATTAGTTAATCAATAAAACCATTTCACTTCTTCAGGTTTTATGTGTGGGTCACTTGACAGCTCAGCTCCTTACCAAATGTAGTTCCAAGCATCCCAACCAATGCTTCCTGCCAGTGAAAACAATTGTCAGCTCCCCTAGGCTGCCATTTCTAGATTGCTGCAAAAGTGGCTAGGACAGGATGTATGGTATCAAGTAAAAGAACTGCACCCTGTTCGCTCATTCCCTTCTGTTTCAGGGAGGAAGGCAGACCAACAAGAACAAACCTCTCTTTTTCAATTTCCTTCTTCACAGAATAGTATTATCACAAAGAAAAAAAAGAGTAAAACAGAAAAGAGAAAAACAAAATATGGTCTTAAAGCAGGACAAATGAACTGTGCAGGTTGATGATTACAGGCAACAAGGGGAAAAAATACAGAAATGCTTTACTAGAGACTGAAAAAAGCTGAGTTAGTGACAAACGCTAATCAAAGAATGCAAGAAAATAAAAAAGGCTAACACATGGTAGTGGGAAATCATGTAAGAAATGGTGTCATGGACCCCAAAATCTCAATTTTTTTCAATTTTATATGTTGGGCTGAAGATCTGTAAAGAAGTGGTTGACTCATTAGGTCCGGACTTGCCTAGATAGCAGAAGCCACCTGTAAGTATTTTTAAAATGGAGCTCCAAGGTTTTCAGTTCTGAAAACAATCAAAATTTTATAATCAAGGCTTTGTTTTCCCAAGTCAAGTTTTCTGTGTTCATTTAAAAAAAGAAAAAAAAAAAAAAGAGAGAAAAAAAAAAGAAAAAGGTTGAAAACTTTTAATTCCAGACACTGCAGGAAACTTTTTTCTGAATCAAAGCATCTAACTTTTTGGAGAGTTTCTTACCACCATTAGGAAAGACTGAAGCAAAAAGTCGTGTGCAAAGCCTAACTACCTCACCATGTGGCCAAATGAACTTGATTCTCATCTTGCAGTGATTCATGGAACTTGATTGATTTCAGGAACTCTTTTCTTTCACACTGGAACAGCTACTATTCCTTATTCTGACTCAAAACAAAACAAAAAAATTCTTACACTGAGATGGCTGACTTGACTCCTACTATATGCCACAAAGTACTGCTGTTCTTCTGCACTCATTTAGATGTCCATTGCTTTAGCACAAGCTCAGGAATATTAAAAGACAGTGAAATGTAAAAAGACCTTATTGTAGGAAACAAGATCTTCACACAACAGAATTTTTAAGCTTTTTTTAAGTGGACTTAAGATCTGCTACAACAGCATTGGAAAAGACTCAGAAATTTCAGCACAATGTACTGTCTTGAAATTCTGTTATAGTGACATTTGACTGATTTACATTCTTCTGTTAGGTTTTGCTCTAACCAGCACCTTTATTATGTGACCTTTATTCTGGATGGCCTCCAGGGCACTATATACAATAGCTGCTTCCACACCACTAGCTCAACTACAAGCCAGCTGACTTCTGTGCTAATTGCTGGACTTGAAACTTCCTTTCCTCTGCAAAGTTCCAATTAAGAGCCAAGTGCTTAGAGTAGGGACTCTGGATCTAATCTGGGTTTCTAACTTTTATTCTGAGGAAGATGTTGCAAGCTGTTTTCTGCTCAGGGAGACAATTTAGCACTGACACTCTCAGAAGTGTGTACTAAGGAGCAGCAAAACCAAGAATGCATGAAATGGAGTACTGCTATCAGAAATGCTAGCTATTTGCAGAATTCTTATGTCAACAGGACCAGTAAACAAGTGTTAATATTTCTAGTGGAAGAAGCATCCGTAGGGAATTCAGTGTAGTTAGCTGCACAGAGCAAAGCATCAGATCGGTGGGGGAATAGTGTCAGCTCTGGCATGTCGGCAGTATGTGGCTGTCAGGAGTGTGAAATGGAGCTGCTTCAAAGCTGACTAGGCTGTGACCTGAATGCTGCACGTCCATGCACTCAGTGTGAGAGGATCAATGACAGCATTTGCTGGGCTCTAGTCATCCCCTCTGCTAATGAAAGCAGTCCTGAAAGGCATAATGCAAGGCCTCTAGGCAGCCTAAAGCCTAGCATTAGCTGAGTTTGTTATAAGCTTGGCTGGCGAGTGCACTGAGTACCAAAGGCCCCCTCCTCTGTTGCTCTATCCCACCAACTCCCCCCGGCTGTCTGTTTAGTGTCACTCAGCTGGGATGGATCCCGTTAAAGATCTGACGCTTAGCAAGGACTCAGAGGTGTCTGGAACGCCTGCCTCTAATCATAAACACCACAGCTGGCAATGATGTGGTCGAGGAAAAAAAAATCACCTTGATCCAAAAGCACACATTCTCTTTGATGTTTCTGCATTGAGTTCACTGCCCAGAGAGAAAGGTACTGCTTTAAAAAAAAAAAAAAAATCAGGCTTGACATTCTCAAATCATAACCATATGACTCCCAATTCCAAGCTTAAAAAACCCCACAGCCCAATCCCAGGAAAACACAACATTTTGTTCTCAGAAACTCAGGGAAGAAGCATCTGACAATGATAACATGAAACAGGTTTGGAAGATAATGGCAGTTTAAGAAGAAAACACTTCCAAAAAATTCAGACTGCCACTACCAAAAATGGAAGAAGCCTTCTGCCAAAGATTGCAAACTGTGGTGACCTCAAGCAAGAGACTGTAGCTGATTCAAGGGAAAAATGAAACTTTTCAAAGACAACATTGCTTGTGCTCTGCCACTGTTTATAAGTGCCTTATGCCCTCTTGCCTTTCGGGGTGGCCTGGTAAATACAAGAGCTCTTCTGTATTTTACAGTCCTCTGCCACAAATTTCTGTTAAATATTCAACACCGTGAGCATGATTTTTATTTTTTTTTTAACCCAGTCAGGTTACAAAGAGAATTGTGAATCCAGTGCAAAAAGCTTATTATTTATTGCAGGGTTTTTTTGCACTGCCCCTCTGCTTCATATATGGTCATGAAATATACAAATGCCCCATTTATTTTCATAGTGCTTGGATTTCTTGATAGAAAAACTACACTGTTTCTCTTGCATTGGCTTGTTTCTAGACACAGAATGCTGCATATACCATTTGCTAAAAATCTGTGAAAACTGTTAACTTTTGTTCTCTGACACATTCATGCTACTGCTTTCTTATGCTGTGCCATCTATACTAACACAGATAAAAGTGCCTCATTCGAGCAATCCTAACACAATATACAGTCTAATCTTCTTTTCATTATTCACAGCAAGGAAGCATTACAATTAATAATGAAGCTCTTTCCAGGGCTATATGAAGAAAATGGCATCCTAGACACATTGATGCAGAGACTTATTTGTTTGGTACAAAAAGAAAAATTTAGAACTAACTTTGAATAAGTCTATAAAAATGCATCTTCAGAATTTTCCCCTATTTTCAAATTTAAATATCCAGCATTTTTACATGGAAAATGAACAGCTGGCACAGCAGCAACTGCAAATAGTCATTTAGGAGTACTCAAGCATGTTTTTTGCCTTTCTGAATGTTTTCTAAAATGTCCTTCTTCTTGATTTCATATTACGCACAAGGTTTACTTTCTTCTCCAGATAAAAAGGCCAGGTTACATTCCCTCAGAATCAAAAACAACACAGCAGCCATTCCCTAATGAGAAAACTAAAGACACTCCATTACCTTTGGTATTATTATGCCCTGTTTGTTACTGTGGCTCAAACTGATCAGAGCCATCCTGACGTGACAAAAGCAGAGACGTGACATCTCGTATTCAAAACATAGGGCTTAAGAGTGAGTGTAAATTGAACTACCATGTCACGGCTGGAAAATCTGGGAGCTGTATTCCAAATCTATATGACGTTTCACAGGCTGTTTGTGCTGACAGCCTTCCCTGCGATTCTCTCAAATGCTGCAGATTCAGATAAGATTCAGATTTATGAAGTTTATGTACTGTTCTACAGTGGTAAGCGTGTTCATGTCTATGTGAGCAAGAAGGAGGCTAATTCAGCTGGGTTATGAAACAGCAGCAATTTACATACCCCTATATGGCAATTTTTCTCTTATACTTTATGTAAGCAAAATACAATTAAAAAATAGCCAAGATCTGCAGCCCTAGTGATACTTAAGAGGATGTCAGGAAGGGATGCAAATCTGTCATATTTCCTTGTGCATCAATCTCTTATTTTCAACCAGAAAAAATTAAAATCAGTACTAGAAAACTGTTACTAACATACCCTCATAAACACAGGGTAATTGATCAAAAAAAAGAAAAGGTATTTCTTCAAGCCTTGTGAAGAACTTTGGATCTTACTGCAATGGCAGTTGTTTACCTCTGTATATGCAAGAGTTCAGGAGGTGAGAGTCAAGGTATGCATCCGATTCTTCAAGGAAAAGTCAGAGTTATCCATCCATTCTGCTTCCCTACTGCAGTTGAATAATTCTAAACTTACTGGCAAAGTCTAATATAAAATTCCCCTCTTTTCTCTATTCTTACATGACTTTCAAACACCAACAGGATAAAAATAATGAGAAATCATTCTAATCATTAACATGGTTTTACTGCAAGATTTTTTCTTTTTTTGGCTTAAATATTTCAAAGTGATAAAATCAGTGTGGAAATGTTACTTATCAGAGCATTCCCCCAACAAAAAGCATAAGAGAATTATGTAACATATTTCTTCCAGCTTCATTTTACAGATCAGATTTAAAAGTGTTTTATTGATTACATGTTTTTCCATGTAATGACTAAAGAAGACAAAAAAAAAACCCCAAACCAACCAACCAATCAAACAAAAAACCAAAAAAACTCCACCGAACACTTTCCTTGTAACAAATGGATAGGTATCCATTATTTTTGACTAGATAAAGAGAACTGCCATCTAAGAGAAGGAAAAGAAAAAAAAAAAAAAATTGGTTCTAGGCAGTAGGCTTCATACTTACACAATGAATGTAATTGAGCTGGTGACAAGTGAAATATCATATGGCTGTGCCTAAAATGCATGTGGCCTCCACCTGTTGCATTGCATCACCTGCACCAACATTCAGTTCATCTTACCACCACCTAACACAGTGCTTAGTGGTCTGTTATGAAATACAGCACTTCGCCTTATAAAAGGAAGATGTTTTAATTCATATTCACCAAAAAAGTAAAACATCATGACTTGTTACCGGACTTGATTTGCTAAATGTCTTAGATTCCATGTAACTGGCAGGGCTGGTATGCAAAATATCAGACCTGTGCAAAATTCCAGGATGAAATAGCAGTTCAATCAGAAAGCAAGTGCTTCTAAGCACTTACAAGGCTGCAGTTCAAAGATGCCTTCAGCCCTTCATTTCTAAACCAGTCCAAAGCTGCCTTCAGACAGCTCACTCACACCATGACAGGGGAGGTTCCACCTCACACCAACTCTCTAGTGACCCCTCCAGATGAATCAGAAGAGAAATTGACAAGCTACAGTGGCATTCTTAGATGAAGAGAGATGGCTGGCTGAAGAGTTTAGGATGAGACACACTCAGGTCAAACAAAAGTCTTCAGGGATCCAAAAGCTCATGTTTCCTGCACTGTTCCTCATTCAAAGATTGTAACAAATTCAGTAAAATTAAAGCGCTCAAGTATTTTCATTTATTTTACTTTTATAAGATGTACATTTAAACTTGATTTAGAATTAATTGCACAAGTGACTATAAACCATTTAACTTGGGCACAACCATAAATTCCTGGTACTGAAGTCTGATTTGTGCAGGTCCTTACCCACAAGAAGCTCTCTACTAATACCGACACTGTTCATATGGGGGAGGAAGAGCTTCAGAGCTAGACTAGAAACCACAACATTGTGGCAAGCCTTCCACAACTTTTTTATTTCTCCTGCTTTTGAAATGAACAGCCTCCTGTTGCTTTGTTTCTTTGTTGATTTTGGAAGCCTCACTGGGAATTTAATTTTTGTGCATACATAGCCTTCATATCACTTTCCAAACTTTCTGTGCTAATGTTCATTCTATGGCTTTTGCAGTCCATAATCTTTGCTTGCAGAATGGCCTCACCAAGTGGGTACTGGAGTAATTTATGCTTTATGAAGTTTTCTCAAGATTTTGCTTTTTGGGTGTTTTCTTACAAGAGGTGATTGAAAACAGAAATGAAAAGACTGGTTTTGGTGTGGTTTTTTTTTTTATTATTTTTCAATTTTTTTTTTTTTTCTTTTTTTTCCCCTTTAATACTCTTATTCTGAGACCATGTATGACAATACCTCGTGGAAAACTGCTCCTGTCCAATAACATGCTCAAAGTATTCCTTTGCCAGAGGCATTCACTCATTATATAAATCAAACAAGCATACAAAAACAGACAAAAAGTGACTGGTAATGCCCAGTGAATTTCTGTACTCAGCTAAGATGATTTGGTGCATTGCATGCAGATGTCAGGTATTTTTATAAAGAGCTCCATTGTGCAGGGCCCCACTACTCCTCCATCGCTCCCAGCACTCCCTTAAAAGGGGGGTGGTGGGCAGACAACCATTCCAGCTGGGCTTGGAACCTCGTCTGAGTCAGGAAAACCACAGCTCATAAGCAAAGAGGAAGCATAATGTTCTACAAGGACAAAACATTAGCAAAAATGTCACTCAGCCCCAGTTCCACATGTTGGCTGCCACGGCCTCTTCCTCCTAGCATGCCCGATTGATATAAATTCCATCTGCTCAGCAGCCAAGTGACAGAGAAGAAATACCGGCATCTGGTCTCTATTGCTGTCGGGTTTTTGTTCCATGTTAGACCTTAGCTAGAAACATATGAAGAAATGAAGGTGCTGGCAAGCGACTAAAAGGCTGCACTGGCACAAATGAGACTTTCTGATGCTTTTCACACTTCACTTTGGATTTTTACAGGCAAAAAGGTGGAGGAGACTTGATAAACTGAGTCTGGAGAGCCAATGGGCCTGGAGGTCATTTGGTGTTTCTAACTTTTTTTTGAGTGCTTAAAACTGTAAAGCAAAACAATTTTTTTTTAACACAACAGAAGGTAACAAAGTCACACAAGAATGTTGCTCTTCAGCTAGTTTTTTTTTTTTTTCTTCTTCCCTTAAACATCCACTGGTTTGGACCTGATCCACTAGCACTTTATATTCTCCTGAGAAGCAGCTGGAAAGTGCCAAACCACTAACTTTTTTTTTTTTTTTTTTTAACCCTGCTGTGTACAGCAGAAAGCGAGTACTTCAAACCAAAAAAGAGAGCAATAGACAAACCAGTAACATGCATTACTGCCTGAAAATGACACCTGAATGCTTTTTAAGAGCAGTTCCTGAAGAGACAGGGGAGACTGCGAGTCAGTGTGATTGCATGTGTGTGTGTACATTCAAAGATTTCTTTGAGGAATGACTCCTCACACCAACAGAGGTGCAAGGAAAAAAAGAAAGGTGTGACAGAGAGGAAGGTAAAAAGGAAAATACATTGCTAATAGAAGTAGATACAGAAACTTTTCTCCTTGCCAAAAACAATTGGACCCAAAAGTTTAGGAAGACATTTTGTACCTAAAGGGATCCACTAAACAACCCAGGATAGCTGGTGTGCAGTAAGGCAAAATATTTCTTTAATCTAAAGTGGAACCTAAATATTCCAAATCAGTATAGAATTTGATTTTGTTAGAATAAAAGTAGTGTTCCATTTATCTACAAGCCTCTAGCCATTGTTGGTCTCATATGATTTCCTCTGCAATACAGCATCCTTCTCTTTTGTGTGACAGGACCAGAAACTGACAGAAAGAAATGAAGCGAGTGAACAGCTATCAGAGCAGCATTATAACACCAATGAAAGAGAACACATGTAAGAGAAGAGCTCTCAAGAACATATAAATATATAATAGAGTCCTGGAACACTTAATAATTAATTGTGAGGAAGAAGCTTTTATTTCAACAAAAAGAAAGGCTTCTAACCAGCAACCCCATGAGAGTGGAACAGTCCACTATATTGATGCCCAAAAGGCAGTTCCATGCCAGTTCTTCAAAAGGTGAAGTTCCCCTTTCATATTTGGCCAGGATCACTTCAACACACTGCCTGCACTGCATCCTCAAATAAAGTCTGAAGCAGTACCTTCTGTGGTGATTCCCTTCCTGCAGTGGAATTGCTCCCAGCGACTTCAATGGGCTTTGCAACCTAAACCAATAGAGTCAGCAATCTAATTTACCTGGTAGGATAATGAGTATTAAAAGACGCCATAACTAGAGGTCAAATATTCCACTGCTGGTTCTCCTCACTGAAGTGCTACTTTAGGGAAGTTAATTCTGCTAACTTAGTGTTCCTCACTGGAAATTATTACTCAATTTGTAACCCAGATGAAAAGTCTTAAGTACACATGTGAAGAATCAGTGGTGCTCGTTGATTAATAATGTGTCTCCATACAATCAGGGGTTTAGACTATTACAAAGAGTTTGAAAGTGCATTCCACCTTCAGGTCTCTTTGTATGGGATGCCTCCCTCTAAGAGTTGTCATTTAATCACCACCCAAACTCAGTACAGGCACTTTCTCCCAATAATGCCTCACTCAAGGCATTCCTGCAGTGCCACTCATACAGAAAAATTCTGATTTTTACTGACTTATTAGAAGGCCAGGTTGGATCAGGCCCTGGACAACCTGTTTGAGTGAAAGATGCCCCTGTCTATATATTTGCAAGTAACTTTACATTAAAAAATAATTCAAGGGCAGTGTTCCGAACACCACCATATAACACTGTTAAATAGTGCAAGTTTCTTTGTCCCAGTTTCTTCTTAGGAAAAAAATAAAGCAGAAACTGCCTTTATCCAACAACTACAAAAGTAATGTACCAACTACCTATGTATCACTTCAGAGTGCCTCTCCAAAGCACTACCCTTGTTCATGGGACCTGATTTTTTTTTCCTTTACCCTAATGATTTCCTGTTCACAGACTGCACCATGCTTACAGGTAAGTTCCTTCTACAGAAAAGGGTCAGTAAACAAAAGTAACAGTGAATTCCCCAGCTAGAGCTTCTTAGGAAAGGAAGCATATTATCCTCAAAGAGAAGGGCTTAGTATTCTAAACTAGAGTAACGTAATGTACAGTAATGGAGAAAAACATTTCCTTTCATAACAAGGTGGTAATCAAACTCACTTCTATCTTCCCTCCCCTTCTACTATATATGTAGATGATACAGTCAGTTGTCTTTTTGTACAAATTTCTGGAGGATGGACATCACCGCGGGTACTACCACAGCAAAAGAAAGAGTAAGACCAATTTTTAGCATTAAATGGAGGTGTGCACATACTTACTACATATAATAGTTCAAACTAACTCCAGGGTTATACTTTGAGTGAAATCAGCATGGCTGAGTGAGACCTGACTTAAGACAGTTTGTGAGGTGTCTCACTGTCTGCAGCAGACAACATTATACTTCCCAAAGGCAAGGCTTGGCGTGCAGTCAGCGATGAGAGGGGACAATTGAGCTGCCTAGCGCTGGAACCATCAGCGCAATTTCCCGCAAGTCAGGAATATGAAACAGCACAGCTGCTGGGATGAGTGAATAGCTGAAGGAGCTTGTGTGAGCTTCAATAGCAGGCCTGAGCAGTGCTCCACTGTGAATGACAAGTGATGGGCCAAATCACTGGGGAGCTACCGATGAGTTATTAATGGTGACAGGTACACTACCTGGGAGACAGGTTGAGAGGGGAAAAAGATTATTTATAAGCGAATAGTTAACAGCTGTACCCACTGCTAAGCATTACATGGATGCCACAAACTGTAGAATTCAAATCTTGGGTTATTCAAGCACGAACAACTGCCTGTCACCAAACTGCAACGCATCGGTACAAATTAAGGTGGGAGAGACGAGACGAGGCTGGAACGATGCCTTGCTCAAGTAGGCGATGTCATCACAGAGTGCAGATAAGAGCGAGAGAAGGGCTGAGATAACCATGAGGTGAAATATGGTTCTTAATAATAATGATGAATTTGCAAGAACAGCTTTTTAATTTTTCCTGAGGGCTTTTGGAAGAGAACAGATGCTGAATATGTCCTGTACTGACATGAATAAATGGGGGGAAGTATAATAAGCAAAAGAAATATTTTCAAAGAAGTTTTCTTTTGAAATGAGAAGTAATATATTTCTATTGTGGAGATAATTTCTTCTATCTCCAGCCCCCCCCAAGTTTGAAAGCCAAATTGTTAAGCTTGTATTATAATGTTCTTACAATACCTACAATAATATAGTCATTTTTTTTTTCCCAAAGGAATGAAGCACTGAGTATATTATGAGTGGCCTGAACAAAAATCTTTTTAATCTATTTCTCTTGTAGAATTCTGCAAAAATAGCAGGGAATACAAACCAAATAAAACCCCAAAACACCCAAAAACCCCCAAACACACAAACACCCCTCCCCTCCATCAGGAA